>NC_086101.1:10655300-11340716 GCF_963921235.1 Mobula hypostoma | reverse complement strand
AATAAAGGGTGCAAAGGTCGTAAGGTAGAAGGGCTAAAGTGCATGTACTTCAATGCAAGAAGCATCAGGAACAAAGGTGATGAACTGAGAGCTTGGGTACATACATGGAATTATGATGTAGTGGCCATTACAGAGACTTGGCTGGCACCAGGGCAAGAATGGATTCTCAATATTCCTGGATTTCAGTGCTTTAAAAGGGATAGAACAGGGGGGAAAGTGGAGGAGGGGTGGTATTACTGGTCAGGGATACTATTACAGCTACAGAAAGGGTGGGTAATGTAGCAGGATCCTCTTTTGAGTCAGTATTGGTAGAAGTCAGGAACAGGAAGGGAGCAGTTACTCTATTGGGAGTATTCTATAGGCCCCCTGGTAGCAGCAGAGATACCGAGGAGCAGATTGGGAGACAGATTTTGGAAAGGTGCAAAAATAACAGGGTTGTTATCATAGGTGCCTATAACTTCCCTAATATTAATTGGCACCTGATTAGTTCCAATGGTTTAGACGGGGCAGAGTTTGTTAAGTGTGTCCAGGCTGGATTCCTGTCACAGTATGCTGACAGGCTGGCGAGGGGGAATGCCATACTAGATAATGAACAGGGTCAGGTCACAGATCTCTCAGTGGGTGAGCAACTGGGGGACAGTGACCACCGCTCCCTGGCCTTTAGCATTATCATGGAAAAGGATCGAATCAGATAGGACAGGAAAATTTTTAATTGGGGAAGGGCAAATTATGAGGCCATAAGGCTGGAAATTGTGGGTGTGAATAGGGATGACGTTTTTGCAGGCAAATATGCTATGGACATGTGGTCAATGTTTAGGGATCTCTTGCAGGATGTTAGGGATAAATTTGTCCTGGTGAGAAATATAAAGAATGCTAGCGTGAAGGAACCATGGGTGACAAATGAGGTGGAGAATATAGTCAGCTGGAAGAAGGCAACATACATGAGGTTTAGGGAGCAAGGATCAGATGGGTCTATTGAGGAATATAGGGAAGCAAGAAAGGAGCTTAAGAAGGGGCTGAGGAGAGCAAGAAGGGGGCATGAGGAGGCCTTGGCGAGTAGGGTAAAGGAAAACCCCAAGGCATTCTTCAATCATGTGAAGTAGAAAAGGTTGACAGGAGTGAAGATAGGACCGATACGAGATAAAGGTGGGAAGATGTGCCTGGAGGCTGTGGAAGTGAGCGAGGTCCTCAATGAATACTTCTCTTCAGTATTCACCAATGACAGGGAACTTGATGAAGGTGAGGACAATATGAGTGAGGTTGATGTTCTGGAGCATGTTGATATTAAGGGAGAAGAGGTGTTGGAGTTGTTAAAATACATTAGGACAGATAAGTCCTCGGGGCCTGAAGGAATATTTCCCAGGCTGCTCCACGAGGCGAGGGAAGAGATTGCTGAGCCTCTGGCTAGGATCTTTATGTCCTCATTGTCCATGGGAATGGTACCGGAGGATTGAAGGGAGGTGAATGTTGTCCCCTTGTTTAAAGAACGTAGTAGGGATAGTCCGGGTAATTATAGACCAGCGAGGTTTACATCTGTGTTGGGAAAGCTACTGGAAAAGATTCTTAGAGATAGAATCTATGGGCATTTAGAGAATCATGGTCTGATCAGGAAAAGTCGGCATGGCTTTGTGAAGGGCAGATCGTGTCGAACAAGCCTGATAGAGTTCTTTGAGGAGGTGACCAGGCATATAGATGAGGGTAGTGCAGTGGATGTGATCTATATGGATTTTAGTAAGGCATTTGACAAGGTACCACACAGTGGGCTTATTCAGAAAGTCAGAAGGCATGGGATCCAGGGAAGTTTGGCCAGGTGGATTCAGAATTGGCTTGCCTGCAGAAGGCAGAGGGTGGTGGTGGAGGGAGTACATTCAGATTGGAGGATTGTGACTAGTGGTGTCCCACAAGGGTCTGTTCTGGGACCTCTACTTTTCGTGATTTTTATTAACGACCTGGATGTGGAGCTAGAAGGGTGGGTTGGCAAGTTTGCAGACGACACAAAGGTTGGTGGTGTTGTAGATAGTGTAGAGGATTGTCGAAGATTGCAGAGAGACATTGATAGGATGCAGAAGTGGGCTGAGAAGTGGCAGATGGAGTTCAACCTGGAGAAGTGTGAGGTGGTACACTTTGGAAGGACAAACTCCAAGGCAGAGTACAAAATAAATGGCAGGATACTTGGAAGTGTGGAGGAGCAGAGGGTTCTCGGGGTACATGTCCACAGATCCCTGAAAGTTGCCTTACAGGTAGATAGGGTAGTTAAGAAAGCTTACGGAGTGTTAGCTTTCATAAATCGAGGGTAGAGTTTAAGGGTCACGGGGTAATGATGCAGCTCTATAAAACTCTGGTTAGGCCACACTTGGAGTACTGTATCCAGTTCTGGTCGCCTCACTATAGCAAGGATGTGGAAGCATTGGAAAGAGTATAGAGGAGATTTACCAGGATGCTGCCTTGTTTAGAGAGTATGCTTATGATCAGAGATTAAGGGAGCTAGGGCTTTACTCTCTTGAGAGAAGGAGGATAAGAGGAGACATGATAGAGGTGTACAAGATATTAAGAGGAATAGATAGAGTGGACAGCCAGCACCTCTTCCCCAGGGCACCACTGCTCAATACAAGAGGACATGGCTTTAAGGTAAGGGGTGGAAAATTCAAGGGGGATATTAGAGGAAGGTTTTTTACTCAGAGAGTGGTTGGTGTGTGGAATGCACTGCCTGAGTCAGTGGTGGAGGCAGATACACTAGTGAAATTTAAGAGACTAGTAGACAGGTATATGGATGAATTTAAGGTGGGGGATTATATGGGAGGCAGGGTTTAAGGGTCAGCACAACATTGTGGGCCAAAGGGCCTGTACTGTGCTGTACTATTCTATGTTCTATGTTCTATATTCTATGTTCTAAATGCCTGCCTTCATCACAAGGGCCATACAGTACAGGAGTCAGGAAGTCATGATACAGCTCTATAAAACTTAATAAGATCTGTACTTGATTATAGCTGTGTGGCTTATGGATCAGCTTCATCTTCAAATGTAAAATGTTTGGATGTGATACAAGCACGGGCTTTAAGACTGCGTTGTGGTCTGATATGGTCGTCCCCTTACAGCTGTGTAGGTAGAAGCATACTGGATTAATTTGAGGGGTTAGAGCAATGATCACCCTGTTAAAAGCGTGCTGGAAGATTGTCAGGAACATCACAAGAAGAGCATTTTTAGTTCTGGGTGGCTGGGTTCTTGTCACGCTAGGAATAGGTTTGTTATATTAGGCAATATGTCCCACTGTAGCTTTCTCTGTAACCCCACCCTGAATTTTTCCAATGGCTTTATCAGGTTGCATGAGTTAATCAAATCGAAGGATCCTGATATGCCTGAGAGTCTGTTGGTTCATCAATATGGTAAAAAAAAAATTATGATATCTTAACCATTTTTACTGATGGATCTAAAGAGAATTTAACAGGGAATGCTGGTGTGGCTGTTTTTGTGCCTGAATTACATGTAACAATAAAGAAACATCTTACTAACCGTTTATCTGTATATACAGCACAATCGGTTGCCAGCATTTTGGGCTGAGAGTGGGTGGAGGAAATTTGTCCTCGCAAAGTTGTAATTTGTTCAGTTTCTTTTTCTCAAAACAGCTCATTCCAGCAGTAGGTCAGATTTACTGCTGGAAGCTCTTCAAACTTTATTTCATATTCAAAGCATTGGTCTGCATGTCTTCTGCTTATGGGTCCCTGCACACAGAGGTTTTGAGGGGAATGAGTGAGTTGATTGTTTGGCCAAAAAAGCTGTTAAAAGTTCACCTGTGGATATCGACCTTCCACTTAACAAATCAGAAGTTAAGGGGTTGGTGGAGTTAAGAATTAGGGGATTATGGCAAGACATAGGATAATGGGCATAAGTTATGAATACAGAATACACAAAAAAGTTTGATTGATGAGAAAAGAGGGTAAAACAAGAAGGAAGGAACTATATTGACTTGACTTAGAATTGGGCATTCTATGGTTAATTCTTCCTTGTATCTTGTTGGAAAACATCACTCTGGGATGTGTAGGTTTTATCATTATGAAACAGTTGAACATCTTTTACAATGTGAAGCTTAGAAGGTTGAAAGAAAGCAAATTCAGGCTGCACTACAGTACTAGCTTGGCGGGGGGGTTGATAATTTTCATTTGAAAACTTTACTAAGTTATAGAAGTGACTTGAATTTAATTCACAATATTGTCCTTCATTATTTTCAAAATCTTTGGGGTAATTTAGTTTTCATTTGATAAGGAACTAGTAGGAGTTTTATGTCTCAACTCTCTACACCACACTCCAGTCCAATTGGTGGTGGGAATGCACCTTGAAGATGGGAGGGGGAGGGGAAGGGGGAGGGGAGGGGGAGGGAGGGGGAGGAGAAGAAGTAGTTGCTGTTGCTGTTGCTGTTGTTGTTGTTGTTCTATAAAACTTTGTCTAGGCAGTACTTGGAATTTGATGTGCAATTCTGCCTGCCCCATTCCAAGAAGGATATGGTGTCTTTGGAGTGGATGTGGAAGAGGTGTACCAGGATGCTGCCTGGATTAGAAGGCATGAGCTACAAGGAGAGGGGAGCGACATGCCAAGGATGTGGCCGAGAAGACTAGCGTGCCTTCAGGGTGCCGGAATTTTGTAGCTCTGGAGGTGGGTGGATTCAAGTTCGTGCTGCCACCTGGTGCGAGGTGGGAGATGGAAGATCGAAAGAAGCGAGCTGGTTGCTGGCTGTGTGTGCCCAGAGACCCGAGTTCTTTGGGCACAGAGCTCAGAAAAAGTGATGCAACAGACTTTTAATAGCATAAATAAGCGAGTTGTTTTGTTATATCTCCCCTCTTGCTGTGAAACGAGGACACCTCTTTTTTCCCTTATTAAGGAGAGAGAGAGAGCCTGTGGTATGTCGAATACCGGGTGAATGAGTAGTCTGTGGGATACTGCATGTTTGTGTCTTTATTGATACTTCGCTGCACACTTGAGTGTCCGGTGGGGTTGCTGATGCTTCTTTGCTGATGGGGGAGGCGGATGATAACTTCTTTGCTGCTGCTTATGCGTGGGAGGGGAGCTGGGAGAGGGCTTTGGGGTTCTAACATTTAACTGTCATTCATTCTTTGGGCCACTCCTCTGTTTTCATGGATGTTTGTGAAGAAAAAGAATTTCATGATGTATATTGTACACATTTCTTTGACATGAAATATACCTGTTGCCGGGATTGGAAGGTATGAGCTATAACCAGAAGTTAGACCAACTTGGATTGCTTTCTCTGGAGTATCATAGGCTGGAGGGATGCCTGACAGAGGTTTAAAAAGTTATGAGAGGCATAGATAAGGAAGGCAGTCAGAAACTTGTCCTCTCAGTAGAAATGTCAAATAGTGGGAGGAAAAAGTTTATAGACATATGCAGAATATATTTTTTTTTAAACAGAGAGCAGCATGTGACTGAAACAGGCTGATAGGGATAGTGTTGGAAGCAGTTATGACAGTGGCATCGACGATACTTTCAGACAGACATGTGAATGTGCAGAGAATGAAGGGATGTGGATCATGTACAGGTGGAAGGGATTAGCTTAATACGGCATAGACATTGAGAGTAAAAACTTGTTGCTAATCTGTACTATTCCATGTTTTCAAAAGCGTTGATGTACAGCGCAATCTTATGGTGCGAGTTCGTAACACCCTGAAAGTGTGCAGGTAAATAGGGTGATAAAGGTGCTTACAGCACCGTTGCCTTCACCCATTGGGACGTCGATCAGAAAAGCCTGGAAGTCATGTTGCAGCAGCACAAAACTTTAGTCAGGTCACAACTGGAATATTCTGTGCACCACATTACAGAAGGTATGTGGGGACAGTGGAGGAGAGCGTGCAGAACTGGTTTAACAGAATGTTGTCTTAGAGTTTTAAGTACAGCACAAAGTTGGACAAATAGATTGTTTTCTCTGGAGTGTTGGAGGCCGACGGGCATCCTGATTGATGTACAGTATTTTAAATATGATAGGCGTACATAGGATAGTTAGTCAGTGCTTTCTCCTCCAGTGGAAATCTTGTACTTGGACATAGGATTAGGGGGCAGGAAGAAAGTGTCTGGAATGTGTCACAGGGTAACTGAGAGGAGTGGGTATAAACAAAATGTCTAAAATACATTTAGACAGGAAAAAAAGAACAAACAGGGAATGGGGGCATATCAATCACATGCAATTACATGGGATTAGTTGTATTAGGCATTTTGGTTGCCACTGATATTGTTGGCCAAGGAGCCTGTTCTGTGCTGTGCTGTCCTGTTACCCAATGGAAACTTCTGTATCTGCCCTGTGAAGCCCAATTAGGGTGTTAGTTGAACAGACAAGTTCAACCATTGTTTTCTAAACTGCAAGGGAAAAAGTAACTAAACTATCTGATCTCTCGTGATATGATAACTCTCATAGTAATTAATCTGGTAAGCCTACCCAATATAGAACATAGAAAACATAGAAAAGTACAGCACAGTACAGGCCCTTCGGCCCACAATGTTGTGCCAACCCTCAAACCCTGCCTCCCATATAAGCCCCCTACCTTAAATTCCTCCACGTACCTGTCTAGTAGTCTCTTAAAACTTCACTAGTTTATCTGCCTTCACCACTGACTCAGGCAGTGCATTCCATGCACCAACCACTCTCTGAGTAAAAAACCTTCTTCTAATATCCCCCTTGAACTTCCCACTTCCCATGACCTTAAAGCCATGTCCTCTTGTATTGAGCAGTGGTGCCCCGAGGAACAGGCGCTGGCTATCCACTCTATCTATTCCTCTTATTATCTTGTACACCTCTATCATGTCTCCTCTCATCCTCCTTCTCTCCAAAGAGTAAAGCCCTAGCTGATCATAATGATGATGTTCCCCACTATAATCTTCTTTCAGCTACGATTCAGTGATGCCCACAATGTCATACCTGCCAATCTCTACCTGAGCTGCAAGATCATTTACCTTATTTCATATACTGCATGCATTCAGATATAACTCCACCTGTCCTGTATTCATAATCCTTTTCGATTTCATCCCCCGTTACACTGCAACTCATTGCACTGACTGAAATGTTGCTCTATTACCTGTCTGTCCTTCCTGGAATTTTATTACACACTGCCTTTGCTTGTGTAGCAACTGCACCATCCTCAGCCCTAATCCCCGATCACTACTGTACTCATCTTCTACCCCCTTCCCTTCTGAGTCCCAGAACCAGACTCAGTGCCAGAGCCCTGGTCACTGTGTCTTTCCCCAGTAGGTCATTCCCCCAACGCCATTCAGAGTGGTATACTAGTTATTGAGAGGAGTGGTTCATCAATTGAGTAGAAAAGACAGCAGCTCGGGGCAGATTGGAGCTTTGAGCCGCATGGTGCAATCAGCATTCGGGATTGATTGACAAAGAGAAACTAAAGTAAGGCTGGGGAAAGTGGAGCAGCCATTGTTGCAATGACCGTGGAGAGGAAAGAGATAGAATTGGGATTTTGAGGCTTCAGCTCTTCGAGGCTTCACTGAGGAGAGGCATGAGTGAGAGAAAACGAAAAGCTGTAGGTAATTATTTCCCCACAGTTTATTATTGTTTTTCTTTCTTTATATTTGCTCAGATAGAACAACTGGGATGCCAGGCAGCATAGTTGAATGTTCCACTTACAGGATACGGAAATACAGGGAGCCCAACAGCTACAACTACATGAAGTGCATCCAGCTGTGGCTTCGAACACTCCGTGTTAAGGAGTTGGAGCTGGAACTGGATGAACTCTGGATCATTTGGGAGACTGAGGGGGTGATAGATTGGATAATTAGAGAGGTAGTTACAACGAAGGTGTGGCACAGGAGACTGGGTGACAGTCAAGAAGGGGAAAGGGGTTCAACAGACAGTACAAGAGTACCCCTGCGGCCATCCACCGCAACAACAGGTACTTTGGTTACTGTGCCAAGTGGTGACCTGGCAGAGGAAAGTCACAGCAGTTAGGTTTCTGGCCTTTAACTCAGAAGAGAAGGTGGGGGGGGGGCAGTAGCAGAGGAAAGCTGTGGTGATAGGGGATACTTAATGACGTCGGGAAGAGCAGGAAAGAAATTCTGCAGCATGACTTCAGAGAACTCGGAAGAAGGCTGAAAAGCAGGACCTCCAGGGTGGTTAACCATATAACCATATAACAATTACAGCACAGAAACAGGCCATCTCGGCCCTTCTACTCCGTGCCGAACTCTTAGTCTCACCGAGTCCCACCGACCTGCATTCAACCCATAACCCTCCATTCCTTTCCTGTCCATACAGCTGTCCAATTTAGCTTTAAATGACAACTTCAAACCTGCCTCAACCACTTCTGCTGGAAGCTCGTTCCACACAGCTACCACTCTCTGAGTAAGGAAGTTCCCCTTCATGTTACCCCTAAACTTTTGCCCTTTTACTCAACTCATGTCCTCTTGTTTGAATCTCACCCACACTCAATGAAAAAAGCCTATCCATGTCAACTCTATCTATCCCCCTCATAATTTTAAATACCTCTATCAAGTCCCCCCTCAACCTCCTACATTCCAAAGAATAAGGACCCAACTTGTTCAACCTTTCTCTGTAGCTTAGGTGATGAAACCCAAGTAACATTCTAGTAAATCTTCTCTGTACTCCCTCTATTTTGCACAAGGATAGATCTGGTCCTAGGGTTGAGGTTCTGAACTGAAAGAAGGCCAAATTTGAAGAAATGAGAAAGGATCTAAAAAGCATGGATTGGGACAGGTTGTTCTCTGGCAAAGATGTGATCGGTAGGTGAGAAGCCTTCTAAGGAGAAATTTTGAGAGTGCAGAGCTTGTATGTCCCTGTCAGGATTAAAGGCAAAATGAATAGGAATAAGGAACCTTAGTTCTCAAGGGATATTTCAACTCTGATAAAGAAGAGGGAGTTGGATGACATATATAGGAAACAGGGAGTAAATAAGGTGCTTGAGGAGTATAAGAAGTGCAAGAAAATACTTAAGAAAGAAATCAGGAGGGCTAAAAGAAGACATGAGGTTGCCTTGGTAGTCAAAGTGAAGGATAATCCAAAGAGCTTATACAGGTATATTAAGAGCAAAAGGATTGTAAGGGATAAAATTGGTCCTCTTGAAGATCAGAGTGGTCGGCTATGTGCGGAACCAAAGGAAATGAGGGAGATCTTAAGTAGGTTTTTTGCATCTGTATTTACTAAGGAAACTGGCATGAAGTCTATGGGATTAAGGGAAACAAGTAGTGAGATCATGGAAACTGTACAGATTGAAAAGGAGGAGGTGCTTGCTGTCTTGAGGAAAATTAAAGTGGATAAATCCCCGGGACCTGACTGGGTGTTCCCTCGGACCTTGAAGGAGACTAGTGTGGAAATTGCAGGGGCCCTGGCAGAAATATTTAAAATGTCGCTGTCTACAGGTGAGGTGCCAGAGGATTGGAGAGTGGCTCATGTTGTTCCGTTGTTTAAAAAAGGATCGAAAAGTAATCTGGGAGATTATAGGCCGGTAAATTTAACGTTGGTAGTAGGTAAATTATTGGAGGGAGTACTAAGAGACAGAATCTACAAGCATTTGGACAGACAGGGACTTATTAGGGAGAGTCAACATGGCTTTGTGCGTGGTAGGTCATGTTTGACCAATCTATTAGAGTTTTTCGAGGAGGTTACTAGGAAAGTGGATGAAGGGAAGGCAGTGGATATTGTCTACATGGACTTCAGTAAGGCCTTTGACAAGGTCCCACATGGGAGGTTTGTTAGGAAAATTCAGTCACTAGGTATACATGGAGAGGTGGTTAATTGGGTTAGACATTGGCTCAATGGAAGAAGCCAAAGAGTGGTAGTAGAGAATTGCTTCTCAGAGTGGAGACCTGTGACTAGTGGTGTGCCACAGAGTCAGTGCTGGGTCCATTGTTATTTGTCATCTATATCAATGATCTGGATGATAATGTGGTAAATTGGATCAGCAAATTTGCTGATGATACAAAGATTGGAGCTGTAGTGGACAGTGAGGAAGGTTTTCAGAGCCTGCAGAGGGACTTGGACCAGCTGGAAAAATGGGCTGAAAAATGGCAGATGGAGTTTAATACAGACAAGTGTGAGGTATTGCACGTTGGAAGGACAAACCAAGTTAGAACATACAGGGTTAATGGTAAGGCACTGAGGAGTACAGTAGAACAGAGGGATCTGGGAATACAGATACAAAATTCCCTAAAAGTAGCATCACAGGTAGATACAGTCATAAAGAGAGCTTTTGGTACAATGGCCTTTATTAATCAAAGTATTGAGTATAAGAGCTGGAATGTTATGATGAGGTTGTAAAGGGCATTGGTGAAGCCGAATCTGGAGTATTGTGTTCAGTTTTGGTCACCAAATTACAGGAAGGATATAAATAAGGTTGAAAGAGTGCAGAGAAGGTTTACAAGGATGTTGCCGGGACTTGAGAAACTCAGTTACAGAGAAAGGTTGAATAGGTTGGGACTTTATTCCCTGGAGCATAGAAGAATGAGGGGTGATTTGAGAGAGGTATATAAAATTATGATGGGTATAGATAGAGTGAATGCAAGCAGGCTTTTTCCACTGAGGCAAGGGGAGAAAAAAACCCAGAGGACATGGGTTAAGGCTGAGGGGGGAAAAGTTTAAAGGGAACATTAGGGGGGGCTTCTTCACACAGAGAGTGGTGGGAGTATGGTATGAGCTGCCAGACGAGGTGGTAAATGCAGGTTCTTTTTTAACATTTAAGAATAAATTGGACAGATTTATTGGGATGGGAGGTGTATGGAGGGATATGGTCCATGTGCAGGTCAGTGGGACTCGGCAGAAAATGGTTCGGCACAGCCAAGAAGGGCCAAAAGGCCTGTTTCTGTGCTGTAGTTTTTCTATGGTTTCTGTGGTTTGTTGACATCTTTCCTATAATTTGGTGACCAAAACTGTACACAATGCTCCAAATTTGGCCTGACCAATGCCTTGTAGAATTTGAACATTACATCCCAACCCCTATACTCAATGCTCTGATTTATAAAGGCCAGCATACCAAAAGGTTTCTTCACCACCCTACCCACAGGAGATTCCAAACTGGTTATCTCCGGTTTGCTTCCAGTTCCTCGTGCTGTTGAGGGCAGGAACAGGGAGATAAGGGATCTGAATGTGTGGCTGAGGAGCTGGTGCGGGAAGCAGGGATTTAGATTCTTAGACCACTGGGATCTGTTTTGGGGCAAGGATGAATTGTACAAAAGGGACGGGTTGCACCTTAACAGGCGGGGGACCAGCATTCTGGCAGCCACTGCTGCACGGGTGTGTTTAAACTAAGTAGTGGGGGGAGGAGAGGAAATATAAGGATGGAATTAAAGGGAAAGAGAGAATAAGGAAAGTTAAGAAAGACAACAGAATTAACGGGGCAGAAAGCTCAGGAAGGGATTGGAGAGAATGGCCAATTGCAATAGGAATCGATGTAAAAGGTGAGGGAGTAATGGATTCAAAGTATTATATATTAACGCACGAAGTACAAGAAATAAAGTGGATGAGCTTGAGGCTCAGTTGGAAATTGGCAAGCATGATGTTGTAGAAATAACAGAGACATGGCTGCAAGAGGACCAGGGCTGGGAAATGAATATTCAAGAATATACGTCCTATCGAAAGGACAGACAGGTGGGCAGAGGGGGTGGGGTGGCTCTGTTGGTGAGGAATGAAATTCAGTCCCTTGCGAGGGGCGACATTGAATCAGGAGACGTAGAGTCAGTATGGATAGAACTGAGAAATTGTAAGGGCAAAAGGACCCAAATGGGAGTTATCTGCAGGCCACCAAACAGTAGCCTGGATATAGGGTGCAAGTTGAATCAAGAGTTAAAATTGGCATATTGCAAAGGTAATACTACGGTTGTTATGGGGGATTTTAACATGCAGGTAGACTGGGAAAATCAGGTTGATACTGGACCCCAAGAAAGGGAGTTTGTGGAGTGCCTCCTAGATGGATTCTTAGAGCAGCTTGTACTGGAGCCTACCAGGGAGAAGGCAATTCTGGATTTAGTGTTGTGTAATGGACCGGATTTGATAAGGGAACTCGAAGTAAAGGAGTCATTAGGAGGTAGTGACCATAAAATGATAAGTTTTAAACCATAATTTGAGAGGGAGAAGGGAAAATCAGAAGTGTCAGTATTACAATTGAACAAAGGGGACTATGGAGTCATGAGGGAGGAGCTGGCCAAAGCTGACTGGAAAGATACCGTAGCAGGGATGACAGTGGAACAACAATTGTAGGTATTTCTGGAAATAATACAGAAAGTGCAGGATCAGTTCATTCCAAAGAGGAAGAAAGATTCTAAGGGGAGTAAGGAGTGACCATGGCTGACAAGGAGAAATAAAAGAGAAGAAGTATAACATAACAAAGTTTAGCGGGAAGCCAGAGGATTGGGAAACTTTTAAAGAGCAACAGAGGATAACTAAAAAGGCAATACGGGGAGAAAAGATGAGATACGAAGGCAAGCTAGCCAAGAATATAAATGGGATAGTTAAAGCTTCTTTAGGAATGTGAAGAGGAAAATATTAGTTAAGACAAAGATTGGGCCCTTGAAGACAGAAACAGGTGAATTTATTATGGGGAACAAGGAAATCGCAGAAGAGTTGAACAGGTACTTTTGATCTGGTTTCACTAGGGAAGACAGAAACAATCTCCCGATGTAATAGTGGCCGGAGGACCTAGGGTTACGGAGGAATTGACGGAGATTCACATTGGACTGAAAATGGTGTTGGATAGACTGATGGGACTGAAAGGTGATAAATCCCCAGGGCCTGATGGTCTGCACCTCAGGGTACTTAAGGAGGTGGCTCTAGAAATCGTGGAGGCATTGGTCATTATTTTCCAATGTTCGAAAGACTCAGGATCGGTTCCTGAGGAATGGAGGGTAGCTAATGTTATCCCACTTTTTATGAAAGGAAGGAGAGATAAAACAGAGAATTATAGACCGGTTAGCCTGACATCAGTGGTGGGGAAGATGCTGGAGTCAATTATAAAGGATGAAATAGCAGCACATTTGGATAGCAGTAACAGGATTGCTCCGAGTCAGCATGGATTTACGAAGGGGAAATCATGCTTGACTAATCATCAGGAATTTTTTGAGGATGTAACTATGAAAATGGACAAGGGAGAGCCATTGGATGTAGTGTACCTGGACTTTCAGAAAGCCTTTGATAAGGTCTCACATAGGAGATTGATGGGCAAAATTAGAGCACATGGTATTGGGGGTAGGGTACTGACATGGATAGAAAATTAATTGGCAGACAGGAAACAAAGAGTAGGGATTAACAGGTCCCTTGTAGAATGGCAGGCAGTGACTAGTGGGGTACTCTCAGGACTGATGAAGGGTCTTGGCCCGAAACATCGACTGTACCTCTTCCCAGAGATACTGCCTGGCCTGCTGTGTTCACCAGCAACTTTTATGTGTGTTGCTTGAAATTCCAGCATCTGCAGATTTCCTCGTGCTGGAGTATCGTTTACAGTTTTGGTGTCCAAATTTGAGGAAGGACATTCTTCATATTGAGAGAGTGCAGCGGAGGTTCACAAGGTTAATTCCCAGGATGGCGGGACTGTCATATGTTGAAAGATTGGAGCAACTGGCCTTGTATACACTGGAATTTAGAAGGATGACAGGGGATCTGATGAAACATATAAGATTATTAAGGGATTGGACACGCTAGAGGCAGGAAACATGTTCCCGATGTTGAGGGCGTCCAGAACCAGAGGCCACAATTTGAGTACAGGGGTAGCCATTTAGAACGGAGTTGAAGAAAAACTTTTTCACCCAGACAGTTCTGGATCTGTGGAATGCTCTGCCTCAGAAGGCAGTGGACGCCAATTCTCTGGATGCTTCCATGAAAGAGTTAGACAGAGCTCTTAATGATAGCGGAGTCAGGGGATATGGGGAGAAGGCAGGAACGGGTTATTGATTGTGGAGGATCAGCCATGATCACAGTGAAAGGCGGTGCTGGCTCGAAGGTCTGAATAGCGTACTCCTGCAACTATTGTCTCTTGTCTATTGTTTACTTAGGAGAATGGAAATGAGGTTCTGCGGATGAAAACAAGATTCCTGGATGGTATGTTGCGTCCTGGGTGCCAAGCTCCTGGACATCTTAGATCGAGTCCTCAGCATTCCAAAGTGGGTGGTCAACAGCCAGAGGATGTGGTCAATGTAGGTACCAATGGCATAGGTAGGAAGAGTAACGCTGTTCTACAAAGTGAGTTCAGGGAGTTAGGTGCCAAGTTAAAGGGCCGGGCGTCCAGGGTTATGATCTCAGGATTGCTACCCATGCCAAATGCTATTGAGAACAAAAATAGGAAGATTATACCCTTTAACATTTGGCTAAGGAGTTGGTGTAGGAGGGAGGGCACAAGATAAACAGCATTATGAAGGACCCCACGCACCCCTCATACAAATTCTTCTCCTTCCTGCCATCTGGCAAAAGACACCGAAGCATTCGGGCTGTCACGACCAGACGATGTAACAGTTTCTTCCCCCAAGCCGTCAGACTCCTCAATACCCAGAGCCTGGACTGACACCAACCTTCTGCCCTCTACTGTGCTATTGTCTTGTTTGTTATTATTTATTGTAATGCCTGCACTGTTTTGTACACTTTATGCAGTCCTGGGTAGGTCTGCAGTCCAGTGTAGTTTTTGTGTTGTTTTACATAGTTCAGTGTAGTTTTGTATTGTTTCATGTAGCACCATGGCCCTGAAAAACATTGTCTCGTTTTTACTGTGTACTGTACCAGCCGTTATGTTCGAAATAACAATAAAAGTAACTTGACTTTTCTTGACTTGAAGATGTTTCATATATGAAAGTTTTGACTACAGGAGATGGGTTGCGATGTTGAAGTTGTATTATTTGGAGTATAGTGTACAGTTTTGGTCACCCACCTACAGGAAAGATGTAAATAAGTTTGAAAGAGTACAGAGAAACTTTACAAAAACGTTGTCAGGTTTGGAGGATCTGAGTTGCGGAAAGATTGAATAGGTTAGGACTTTATTCCTTGGAACACAGAGGACTGACAGAAGATTTGACAGAGGTATACAATATAATGAGGGGTATAGATAGGGTAAATGCAAGCAGTCTTTTTCCATTGAGGTTGGGTGGGACTACAACCAGAGTTCATGAGTTAAGGGTGAAGGTGAAAAGTTTAATGGGCTTATGAGGGAAAACTTCTTCACTCGGAGGTCCGTGAGATTGTGGAAGAAGCTGCCAACACAAGCAGAGCATGCAAGATCGATTTCAATGTTGAAGAGAAGTTTGGTTTCGTAATGTACATGGTTGGCAGAGGGGTGGAGGGCCATGGTCCCAGTGCCAGTCGATGGGAGTAGGCAATTTAAGTGGTCCAGCATGGACTACATGGGACAAAAGGCCTGTTTCTGTGTTGGACTTCTCTCTGTGTCTGTGACTAAGGTTTGAGAAGAAACTGAAGAGCTGTGAAAATCGCCTGGTCCTTCATGCAAACCAGACTCTTCAACTAACTCTGTCTACACTTCCTACTGGGTTGGGAAAGCAGCCGATATAATCACAGACCCCACCCACCCTTGTCATTCTCTCTTTTCCCCTCTCCCACTGAGCAGAAGATACAAAGGCCCGAGAACACGAACCACCAGACTCGAGGACAGTTTCTATGCCATGGTTATCAAACTCCTGAATGGACATCTCACACACTGAGATATGAACACTTGTAGCCCCAGTCTAACTCAATGCAGCCCTCACACCTTATTGTCTAATTGTGTAATTACTTGCACTGTAATTTCTCTGCAACAACACCACTATATTCCACATTGTTTTATTTTTACTACCTCAATATACTTGTGTATGAAATGATCTAACTCGATGGCATGCAAAACAAAAGCTTCCCACTATACCCTGGTACAAATGGCAATAATACTCACTGTGAACACGCAGTTCAACTGTAGCTTGTTTGAAGTCAATTCTGTCTTTAACTGAACATGTATATCGCCCTTCATCGTCTGGCCTTACATTCTTTAATCTGAGGGAAATGTTTCCTTCGGTAATTTCATCTTTAAACAGGTCTGTCCTTCCTCTGTAATCCTGGTGTTGAGCAAGGGGATCACCTTGTCCATGTCTGTACACGTGGATGGGTGAGCTGAGATCTGATTTCAGCCACCACACTGCCATGTTGCTGGCAGAGGTTGATGGGAGCAGCTCACAATCCAGTACAACATCTTCACCTGTGATTGCTACAAAAGGCTGTTCGGGTACAAGTAGGATAAAATCACCTGGAGAGAAATAATTGAGAGACAAGGAACCCATATTGAACATTAATCAGGAACCTGTTACCCAATATACAGATCAACTACAACACAACCAGGACTGTGAACTCAAATGAAAAAAATCTCAAACAGTATCACGATTTTGATGACCATATAATCATAACAATTACAGCATGGAAATAAGAGATCTCGGCCCTTCTAGTCCATGCCGAACTCTTACTCTCACCTAGTCCCACCGACCTGCACTCAGCCCATAACCCTCCATTCCTTTCCTGTCCAGAAAGCTGTCCAACTTAACTTTGAACAACAACATCGAACCTGCCTCAACCACTTCTGCTGCAATCTCGTTCCACACAGCTACCACTCTCTGAGTAAAGAAGTTCCCCCTCATGTTACCCCTAAACTTTTGCCCTTTAACTCTCAACTCATGTCCTCTTGTTTGAATCTCCCCCACTCTCAATGGAAAAAGCCTATCCACGTCAACTCTATCTATCCCCCTCATAATTTTAAACACCTCTATCAAGTCCCCCCTCAACCTTCTACGTTCCAAAGAATAAAGACCCAACTTGTTCAACCTTTCTCTGTAACTTAGGAGATGAATCCCAGCTGACATTCTCGTAAACCTTCTTTGTACTCTCTCTATTTTGTTGACACCTTTCCTATAATTCGGTAATGAAAACTGTACACAATACTCCAAATCTGGCCTCACCAATGCCTTGTACAATTTCAACATTACCTCCCAACTCCTATACTTAATGCTCTGATTTATAAAGGCCAGCATACCAAAATCTTTCTTCACCACCCTATCCACAGGAGATTCCAAACCGGTTATCTCCAGTTTGCTTCCAGTTCCTCGTGCTGTTGAGGGCAGGAACAGGGAGATAAGGGATCTGAATGTGTGGCTGAGGAGCTGGTGCGGGAAGCAGAGACTTAGATTCTTAGACCACTGGGATCTGTTTTGGGGCAAGGATGATTGTACAAAAGGGACGGGTTGCACCTTATCAGGCGGGGGACCAGCAATCTGGCAGGCAGGTTTTCCACTGCTACAAGGGTGTGTTTAAACTAAGTAGTGTTGGGGGGGGGGAGGGGGAGGAGAGGAAATATAAGGATGGAATTAAAGGGAAAGAGAGAATAAGGAAAGTTAAGAAAGACAACAGAATTAACAGGGCAGAAAGCTCAGGAAGGGATCGGAGAGAATGGCCAATTGCAATAGGAATCGATGTGAAAGGTGAGGGAGTAATGGATTAAAAGTATTATATATTAATGCACGAAGTACAAGAAATAAAGTGGATGAGCTTGAGGCTCAGTTGGAAATTGGCAAGCATGATGTTGTAGAAATAACAGAGACATGGCTACAAGAGGACCAGGGTTGGGAAATGAATAATGAAGGGTATACGTCCTATCGAAAGGACAGACAGGTGGGCAGAGGGGGTGGGGTGGCTCTGTTGGTGAGGAATGAAATTCAGTCCCTTGCGAGGGGGGACATAGAATCAGGAGCTGTAGAGTCAGTATGGATAGAACTGAGAAATTGTGAGGGCAAAAAGACCCTAATGGGAGTTATCTACAGGCCCCCAAACAGTAGCCTGGATATAGGGTGCAAGTTGAATCAAGAGTTAAAATTGGCATGTCGCAAAGGTAATACTACGGTTGTTAAGGGGGATTTTAACATGCAGGTAGACTGGGAAAATCAGGTTGGTACTGGACCCCAAGAAAGGGAGTTTGTGGAGTTCCTCCGAGATGGATTCTTAGAACAGCTTGTACTGGAACCCACCAGGGAGAAGGCAATTCTGGATTTAGTGTTGTGGAATGAACCACATTTGATAAGGGAACTCGAGGTAAAGGAGCCATTAGGAGGTAGTGACCATAATATGATAAGTTTTCAACTACAACTTGAGAGGGAGAAGGGAAAATTGGAAGTGTCAGTATTACAGTTGAACAAAGGGACTATGGAGTCATGAGGGAGGAGCTGGCCAAAGTTGACTGGAAAGATACCCTAGCAGGGATGACAGTGGAACAACAATTGTAGGTATTTCTGGGAATAATATAGAAGGTGCAGGATCAGTTCATTCCAAAGAGGAAGAAAGGTTCTAAGGGGAGTAAGGGGTGACCGTGGCTGACAAGGGAAGTCAAGGATAGTATAAAAGTACAAGAGAAGAAGTATAACATAACAAAGATTAGCGGGAAGCCAGAGGATTGGGAAACTTTTAAAGAGCAACAGAGGATAACTAAAAAGGCAATACGGACAGAAACGATAAGATACGAAGGCAAACTAGCCAAGAATATAAAGGAGGATAGTTAAAGCTTCTTTCGGAATGTGAAGAGGAAAATATTAGTTAAGACAAAGGTTGGGCCCTTGAAGACAGAAACAGGTGAATTTATTACGGGGAACAAGGAAATGGCAGACGAGTTGAACAGGTACTTTTGATCTGGCTTCACTAGGGAAGACAGAAACAATCTCCTAGATGTAATAGTGGCCGGAGGACCTAGGGTTATGGAGGATTTGAAGGAGATTCATATTAGGCAGAAAATGGTGTTGGATATACTGATGGGACTGAAGGCTGATAAATCCCCAGGGCCTGATGGTCTGCACCTCAGGGTACTTAAGGAGGTGGCTCTAGAAATCATGGAGGCATTGGTCATTATTTTCCAATGTTCTATAGATTCAGGATCGGTTCCTGAGGACTGGAGGGTAGCTAATGTTATCCCACATTTTATGAAAGGAGGGAGAGATAAAACAGGGAATTATATACCAGTTAGCCTGACATCAGTGGTGGGGAAGATGCTGGAGTCAATTATAAAGGATGAAATAGCAGCACGTTTGGAAAGTAGTAACAGGATTGGTCCGAGTCAGCATGGATTTACGAAGGGGAAGTCATGCTTGACTAATCTTCTGGAATTTTTTGAGGATGTAACTATGAAAATGGACAAGGGAGAGCCATTGGATGTAGTGTACCTGGACTTTCAGAAAGCCTTTGATAAGGTCTCACATAGGAGATTAATGGGCAAAATTAGAGCACATAGTATTGGGGGTAGGGTACTGACATGGATAAAAAATTAGTTGGCAGACAGGAAACAAAGAACAGGGATTAACGGGCCCCTTGCAGAATGGCAGGCAGTGACTACTGGGGTACTGTCAGGACTGATGAAGGGGCTCGGCCCGAAACATCGACTGTACCTCTTCCCAGAGATGCTGCCTGGCCTGCTACGTTCACCAGCAACTTTTATGTGTGTTGCTTGAAATTCCAGCATCTGCAGATTTCCTCGTGCTGGAGTATCATTTACAGTTTTGGTGTCCAAATTTGAGGAAGGACATTCTTCATATAGAGAAAGTACAGCGGAGTTTCACGAGGTTAATTCCCGGGATGGCGGGACTGTCACATGTTGAAAGATTGGAGCGACTGGCCTTGTATACACTGGAATTTAGAAGGATGAGAGGGAATCTGATGAAACATATAAGATTATTATGGGATTGGACATGCTAGAGGCAGGAAACATGTTCCCGATGTTGAGGGAGTCCAGAACCAGAGGCCACAATTTGAGTACAAGGGCTAGGCCATTTTGAACGGAGTTGAGGAAATACTTTTTCACCCAGACAGTTCTGGATCTGTGGAATGCTCTGCCTCAGAAGGCAGTGGACGCCAATTCTCTGGATGCTTTCAAGAAAGAGTTAGATAGAGCTCTTAATGATAGCGGAGTCAAGGGATATGGGGAGAAGGCAGGAACGGGTTACTGATTGTGGATGATCAGCCATGATCACAGTGAATGACGGTGCTGGCTCGAAGGGCCGAAAGGCCTACTCCTGCACCTACTGTCTCTTGTCTATTGTTTACTTAGGAGAACGGAAAGGAGGTTCTGCGGATGAAAACAAGATTCCTGGATGGTATGTTGCGTCCCACGTGCCAAGCTCCTGGACATCTTGGATCGAGTCCTCAGCATTCCAAAGTGGGTGGTGAACAGCCAGAGGTTGTGGTCAATGTAGGCACCAATGGCATAGGTAGGAAGAGTGATGCTGTTCTGCAAATTGAGTTCAGGGAGTTAGGTGCTAAGTTAATGGGCCGGGTGTCTAGGATTATGATCTCAGGATTGCTACCCATGCCAAATGTTATTGGAACAAAAATAGGAAGATTACACCCTTTAACATTTGGCTAAAGAGTTGGTGTAGGAGGGAGGGCACAAGATAAACAGCATTATGAAGGACCCCACGCACCCCTCATACAAATTCTTCTCCTTCCTGCCATCTGGCAAAAGGCACCGAAGCATTCGGGCTGTCACGACCAGACTGTGTAACAGTTTCTTCCCCCAAGCCGTCAGACTCCTCAATACCCAGAGCCTGGACTGACACCAACCTTCTGCCCTCTACTGTGCCTATTGTCTTGTTTATTATTATTTATTGTAATGCCTGCACTGTTTTGTACACTTTATGCAGTCCTGGGTAGGTCTGCAGTCTAGTGTAGTTTTTGCGTTGTTTTACATAGTTCGGTGAAGTTTTGTATTGTTTCATGTAACACCATGGCCCTGAAAAACATTGTCTCATTTTTACTGCGTACTGTACCAGCCGTTATGGTCGAAATGACAATAAAAGTAACTTGACTTTTCTTGACTTGAAGATGTTTCATATATGAAAGTTTTGACTACAGGAGATGGGTTGCGATGTTGAAGTTGTATTATTTGGAGTATTGTGTACAGTTTTGGTAACCCAGCTACAGGAAAGATGTAAATAAGTTTGAAAGAGTACAGAGAAACTTTACAAAAATGTTATCAGGTCTGGAGGATCTGAGTTGCGGAAAGATTGAATAGGTTAGGACTTCTTTCCTTGGAATGCAGAGGACTGACAGAAGATTTGACAGAGGTATACAATATAATGAGCGGTATAGATAGGGTAAATGCAAGCAGTCTTTTTCCATTGAGGTCGGGAGGGCCTACAACCAGAGTTCATGAGTTAAGGGTGAAAGGTGAAAAGTTTAATGGGCTTATGAGGGGAAACTTCTTCACTCGGAGGTTTGTAAGAGTGTGGAACAAGCTGCCAACACAAGCAGAGCATGCAAGGTCGATTTCAATGTTGAAGAGAAGTTTGATTAGGTACTGTACATGGTTGGCGGGGGGGGGGCGGTGGAGGGCCATGGTCCCAGTGCAAATCGATGGGCATAAGCAATTTAAATGGTCCAGCATTGACTACATGGGACAGAGGGCCTGTTTCTGTGTTGGACTTCTCTATGTCTCTGTGACTGAGGTTTGAGAAGAAACTGAAGAGTTGTGAACAAAGCCTGGTCCTTCATGCAAACCAGACTGTTCCACTGATTCTGTCTACACTTACTACTGGGTTGGGAAAGCAGCCGATATAATCACAGACCCCACCCACCGCTGTCATTCTCTCTTTTCTCCTCTCCCATTGAGCAGAAAATACAAAGCCCCGAGAGCACGACCCATCAGACTCGAGGACAGTTTCTATGCCATGGTTATCAAACTCCTGAATGGACATCTCACACACTGAGATATGAACACTTGTAGCCCCAGTCTAACTCAATGCAGCCCTCACACCTTATTGTGTAATTGTGTAATTACTTGCACTGTAATTTCTCTGCAACAACACCACTATATTCCACATTGTTTTATTTTTACTCCCTCAATATACTCGTGTATGAAATGATCTATCTGGATGGTATGCAAAACAAAAGCTTCCCACTACACCGTGGTACAAATGGCAATAATACTCACTCCGAACATGCAGTTCAACTGTAGCTTGTTTGAAGACAATTCTGTCTTTAACTGAACATGTATATCGCCCTTCATCGTCTGGCCTTACGTTCTTTAATCTGAGGGAAATGTTTCCTTCTGTAATTTCATCTTTAAACAGTTCTGTCCTTCCTTTGTAATCCTGGTGTTGGGCGAGGGGGTCACCTTGTCCATGTCTGTGCACATGGATGGGTGAGCTGAGACCTGATTTCAGCCACTGCACTGTTATGTTGCTGGCAGAGGTTGGTGGGAGCAGCTCACATTCCAGTACAACATCTTCACCTGCAATTGCTACAAAAGGCTCTTCGGGTACAAGTAGGATAAAATCACCTGGAGAGAAATAATTGAGAGACAAGGAACCCATATTGAACATTGATCAGGAACCTGTTACCCAATATACAGATCAACTACTACACAACCAGGACTGTGAACTCAAATGAGAAAAATCTCAAAAATTATTACGATTTTGATTACCATATAATCATAACAATTACAGCATGGAAACAGGCCATCTCGGCCCTTCTAGTCCATGCCAAACTCTCACTCTCACCTAGTCCCACCGACCTGCACTCAGCCCATAACCCTCCATTCCTTTCCTGTCCATATAGCTGTCCGATTTAACTTTGAACAACAACATCGAACCTGCCTCAACCACTTCTGCTGGAAGCTCGTTCCACACAGCTACCACTCTCTGAGTAAAGAAGTTCCCCCTCATGTTACCCCTAAACTTTTGCCCTTTAACTCTCAACTCATGTCCTCTTGTTTGAATCTCCCCTACACTGAATGGAAAAAGCCTATCCATGTCAATTCTATCTATCCCCCTCATAATTTTAAATACCTCTATCAAGTCCCCCCTCAATCTACGATGCTCCAAAGAATAAGGACCCAATTTGTTCAACCTTTCTCTGTAACTTAGGTGATGAAACCCAGGTAACATTCTAGTAAATCTTCTCTGTACTCTCTCTATTTTGTTGACATCTTTCCTGTAATTTGGTGACCAGAACTGTACACAATACTCCAAATTAGGCCTCACCAATGCCTCATACAATTTCAACATGACATCCCAACCCCTATACTCAATGCTCTGATTTATAAAGGCCAGCATACCAAAAACTTTCTTCACCACCCTATCCACAGGAGATTCCACCTTCAGGGAACTATGCACCATTATTCCTAGATCCCTCTGTTCTTCTGCATTCTTCAATGCCCTACCATTTACCATGTATGTCCTATTTTGATTAGTCCTACCAAAGTGTTGCACCTCACATTTATCAGCATTAAACTCCATCTGCCATCTCTGAGCCCACTCTTCTAACTGGCCTAAATCTCTCTGCAAGCTTTGAAAACCTACTTCATTATCCACAACACCTATCTTGGTAACATCTGCATACTTACTCATCCAATTTACCACCCCATCATCCAGATCATTCATGTATATGACAAACAACATTAGACCCAGTACAGATCCTTGAGGCCTCCAATCTGACAAACAATTATCCACCACCACTCTCTGGCATCTCCCATCTGCTGAATCCATTTTACTACTTCAATCTTAATACCTAACGATTGAACCCTCCTAACTAACCTTCCGTGTGGGACCTTGTCAAAGGCCTTACTGAAGTCCAGATAGACAACATCCACCGCTTGACTCTCGTCAACATTCCTTGTAACCTCTTCAAAAAATTCAATAAGATTTGTCATACATGACCTTCCACGAACAAGGTCATGTTGACTGTTCCTAATCAGACCCTGTCTATCCAGATAATTATATATACCATCGCTAAGAATACTTTCCATCAATTTACCCACCACTGCCATCAAACTCACAGGCCGATAATTGTTAGGTTTACTCTTAGAACCCTTTTTAAACAATTACATACCAGCTCTGGTCACCTCACTATAGCAAGGATGTGGAAGCATTGGAAAGGATACAGAGGAGATTTACCAGGATGCTGCCCGGTTTAGAGAGTATGCATTATGATCAGAGATTAAGGGAGCTAAGGCTTTACTCTTTGGAGAGAAGCAGGATGAGAGGAGACATGATAGAGGTATACAAGATATTAAGAGCAATAGATAGAGTGGACAGCCAGTGCCACTTCCCCAGGGCACCACTGCTCAATACAAGAGGACATGGCTTTAAGGTAAGGGGTGGGAAGTTCAAGGGGGATATTAGAGGAAGGTTTTTTACTCAGAGAGTGGTTGGTGCGTGGAATGCACTGCCTGAGTCAGTGGTGGAGGCAGATACACTAGTGAAATTTAAGAGACTACTAGACAGGTATATGAAGGTGGGGGGCGGGGTATGTGGGAAGCAGCGTTTAAGGGTTGGCACAACATTGTTGGCCGAAGGGCCTGTACTCTTCTGTACTATTCTATGTTCGGTGTTCTGTAAATTGAATTGGGTATGTTAGCAGCTGGCTTTAACACAAGTTTGCATATAAATTTACTACAGATTATAATAAAAATGTTAAAAAAATACTGGGTCTGCCCTGCATCTACCCCACCCCCTCAAACCATCAGAATAGTTTAGCATCCCACAGAGCACCGGGGTGGAAAATAACATCCCACAGCTACTCCACCACAACCCACCCAACAAGCATGAAGAAAGAGATGGTTTAGGTCTGAGGGTGTGTAATGGTGTGGGTGGGACTCAGCACGGAAATCTGTATGTGAAATCCAACCAGGCCGAAGCTGGACAGAAAAACCCAAATTACAACAAAAAATTTGATGAGGGAAGTTTAATGCATTCCAAGTGCTCACAGACCAAAATTTGAGGGCTGAAGTAGCAATTTTATATAGACATTGTCCAGTCGTCATTTTTTTAAAAAATAAACTGCAAAAAGCTGAGGCTTCATCACTACTCCCAATCAAACATCACTCCTGGCATCTTGAGGCTCCATCACTACTCCCAATCAAACATCACTCCTGGCATCTTGAGGCTCCATCACTACTCCCAATCAAACTTGATGGGACAAAGGTTGGAGGTGTTGTGGATAGTGTGGAGGGCTGTCAGAGGTTACATTGGGACATCGATAGGATACAAAACTGGGCTGAGAAGTGGAAGATGGAGTTTTACCCAGATAAGTGTGAGGTGGTTCATTTTGTCTGGTCAAATATGACAAAAGAATATAGTATTATTGGTAAGACTTTTGGCAGTGTGGAGGATCAGAGGGATCTTGGGGTCCCCATCCATAGGACACTTAAAGCTGCTACGCAGGTTGACTCTGTGGTTAAGAAGGCATACGGTGCATTGGCCTTCATCAACGGTGGGATTGAGTTTAAGAGCTGAGAGGTAATGTTGCAGCTATATAGGATCCTGGTCAGACCCCAGTTGGAGTACTGTGCTCATTTCTGGTCACCTCACTACAGGAAGGATGTGGAAACTGTCGAAAGGGTGCAGAGGAGATTTATAAGGATGTTGCCTGGATTTGGGAGCAGGCCTCATGAGAATAGGTGTGTGAACCTGGGCTTTTGGCCTTGGGACAACAGAGGATGAGAGATGACCTGATAGAGGTGTCTAAGTTGATGAGAGGCATTGATCATGGAGATAGTCAGAGGCTTTTTCCCTGAGCTGAAATGGCGAACACAAGAGGGCACAGGTTTACGGTGCTTGGAAGGAGGTACAGAGGAGATGTCAGGAGTAAGTTTTTAACGCAGAGAGTAGTGACTGTGAGGAATGGGCTGCCGGCAACGGTGGTGGAGGCTGATATGATAGGGTCTTTTAAGAGACTCCTGGATAAGTACATGGAGCTTAAGAAAATAGAGGGCTACAGGTAGCCCTTGGCAATTTCTAAGGTAAGTATGCTCGGCACGGCATCGTGGGGTGTAGGTGCTGTATTCTGCTGTAGGTTTTCTATGTTTCTATCACACTTGGCATCGTGCCAAAGAGAAACAAAACCCTAATGCAGAAACTATCCTACTGAACAGACATTTTTCATCATATGAACTAGTTGAACAAGTTTCTGAATTTCCTGGAGAAAACGTTTTGACTTCAAATGACAAGATTCTTCGATTTAAAAGGATACTGAATCTTTGGAAAAATCATGTTGGAAAAGGAAATCTTGAAAAGTTTCCACTGTTGTTTGGGCTTGAGAGTGAGGAAGGATATCAGAAAGTCTTGACTCTAAATGAAAATCACCTGGAAGAACTGCAGAACAAAACTGAACAGTATTTTTCCTCCCTTTCAACTCAAGTGTATGACTGGTTGAGGGAATCTTTCTCTGAATCTTCTGCTCAGCCAGAGAGCCTGACTTTGGGAGAAGAGGAAGAACTTTGTGAGCTGCACTCTGATCATGCACTCAGGATTAGATTTACTGACCTGACCCTGGATAAGTTCTGGATTTCTGTAGAAGAAGAGTATCCTGCCATCGGAAAGCAATGAACATTTTGCTGCAGTTTTCAACTTCTTACACGTGTGAGCAAGCTTTTTCTTGCTGAACAAGCAACAAGAGCAAGGATAAAAATCATCTCATTTCAGCTGAAGGTGAAATCCATGTGTGCTTATCTCAAGTTTGACCCAGAATTGAAAAATTTATTTTGTTTGCCATATGAGTTTTAAAAATTTATGGGAGGGAAAGAAAGAGATTAATTCCAAGAAAGGTAAACTGAGTTTAACTACCTGTTTTCTTTTCAAGAAAGGCCAGCTATAAATACATTCTCTATTCAAAAGAGCACTGACAATTATTTTTGAATTATTATATCTACAACCTGGATTAGTTCCTGAGGATTGGAGGGTGGCTAATGTAACCCCGCTTTTTAAGAAAGGAGGGAGAGAGAAACTGGGGATTTATAGACCGGTTAGCCTGACGTCGGTGGTGGGGAAACTGCTGGAGTCAGTTATCAAGGATGTGATAACAGCACATTTCGAAAGCGGTGAAATCATCGGACAAAGTCAGCATGGATTTGTGAAAGGAAAATCATGTCTGACGAATCTTTTGAGGATGTAACTAGTAGAGTGAATAAGGGAGAACCAGTGGATGTGGTATATTTGGATCTTCAAAAGGCTTTTGACAAGGTCCCACACAGGAGATCAGTGTGCAAACTTAAAGCACATGGTATTGGGGGTATGGTATTGATGTGGATAGAGAATTGGTTGGCAGACAGGAAGCAAAGAGTGGGAATAAATGGGGCCTTTTCAGAATGGCAGGCAGTGACTAGTGGGGTACCGCAAGGCTCCGTGCTGGGACCCCAGTTGTTTACAATATATATTAATGACTTAGATGAGGGAATTAAATGCAGCATCTCCAAGTTTGCGGATGACACGAAGCTGGGTGGCAGTGTTAGCTGTGAGGAGGATGCTAAGAGCATGAAGGATGACTTGGATAGGTTGGGTGAGTGGGCAAATTCATGGCAGATGCAATTTAATGTGGATAAATGTGAGGTTTATCCACTTTGGTGGCAAGAACAGGAAAACAGATTATTATCTGAATGGTGGCCAATTAGGAAAAGGGGAGGTGCAACGAGACCTGGGTGTCATTGTACACCAGTCATTGAAAGTGGGCATGCAGGTACAGCAGGCGGTGAAAAAGGCGAATGGTATGCTGGCATTCATAGGAAGAGGATTGGAGTACAGGAGCAGGGAGGTTCTACTGTAGTTGTACAAGGCCTTGGTGAGACCACACCTGGAGTATTGCGTGCAGTTTTGGTCCCCTAATCTTTGGAAAGACATTCTTGCCAGAAAGGGAGTACAAAGAAGGTTCACCAGATTGATTCCTGGGATGGCAGGACTTTCATATGAAGAAAGACTGGATTGACTAGGCTTATACTCGCTGGAATTTAGAAGACTAAGGGGGGATCTTATTGAAACGTATAAAATTCTAAAGTGATTGGACAGGCTAGATGCAGGAAGATTGTTCCCCATGTTGGAGAAGTCCAGAACGGGGGGTCACAGTTTAAGGATAAAGGGGAAGCCGTTTAGGACAGAGATGAGGAAAAACTTCTTCACACAGAGAGTGGTGAATCTGTGGAATTCTCTGCCACAGGAAACAGTTGAGGCCAGTTCATTGGCTATATTTAAGAGGGAGTTAGATATGGCCCTTGTGGCTAAAGGGATCGGGGGTATGGAGAGAAGGCAGGTACAGGGTTCTAAGTTGGATGATCAGCCATGATCGTACTGAATGGCGGTGCAGGCTCGAAGGGCCTACTCCCACACCTATTTTCTGTGTTTCTACTGATCACACTAACGGACTGTGATCTGTAGATATAATTTTTATGCAGGGGTTCCCTGAGACCTAAAAATTGTTTCAACAGTTCCTCCAGGGAAAAGGTTTGAGAAAGGCTGCTCTAAATATCTGCCTGATAATTTTCCTCTGTGATCAATTGTTTGGAGATATATAGCAGAATTAGGCAGATGCAAGTTCCTGATGACAAGTCACCAACACACTCTGGGAACTAGCAGAAATGGTTCCTCACACCACAGAGTAACCCCACACTCCAATGGCCTGTGTGAGTGGTTTCACCGCTCCTCAGAGGCTACTCTGAGGGCTTCCCTGACCTATGGGTGTTGGCATAATCATCTCGCGTGGGTCCTCCTGAGGCTCAGAATAGCTCCAAGAGGACCTGCAGTCATCCATGGCTGTTGGTATAAGGGCAGCCATTATGAGACCCAGGTGATTTCATTCCGGACACCACGACTGCCTTGTCGGCCATTCAACAGTGTTCCACCCTCTTCAGTAAATTCAATTCCTTTTCACCTATTCCCACCTCCCGTCATGGTGCACAGCACACTTGGCTTCCTGTTGACCTACATTCCACCTTGTTTGTTTTCATCCGACGTGATGCACACCAACATCCCCTTAGACCACTAACGACGACCCATTCCACGTTTTGGAATGGGGAGAAAAGACTTTTATCACGGATAAGAGGGGTAAACCTGAACATATTTCGGTAGATCACCTTACACTGACCCACCAGGATGTGGAGGATTCCACTACCAGGCACCTGGTGTCACAACATGACCGTGAGTGTGTCAACACTCCTCTGGAGGAGCCGAGGCACCTGCTGTTCCTCCTCCCATGGAACACAGAACCTGAGCTGGGCAGCTCGTCCAAACTCCGGACAGGGTCACAATGCCGGTTTTAGTGAAGTATGGGGGGTTGTATGGTCATGTAATTAGTGGAAATATATATCATTAACAACCACAGACATTGAGTTGGAGCTTCATATTAAAGGCTGGTCTGACTTGATTACATTAAGTTTCTTAACCATGCATTGTGTTCAGGGTTTGGAGTACAATAAAGGATTTGTTATGACTTTTCTTAATGCATTGTGGTCAGAGTTTGGAGTACAATAAAGGATTTGTTATGACTTCTCTTAAACATAAAATGTCTTCACCATTTTTATTCGTGAAAACCTACAATATTCTCTAAAGGCAGAGTGCACTGAGGAAAAGCTTTTGGATGGAAGGTCAACTTTCGGGTGCACAGAACCCAAAATGTGCAGATTTCACAGTGAAGGGCATTTGAACAAGCTGTTCCTGACTTGCTGTTCATGGCCTGTTTAACATTCTTTCACAGACATCATATCATTTATATGCCATGAATTTGGCACAGAGCCTAATGATGACTTGCCCTCACAAATATTGCTGGATGCAAACCACTCTTTGCTTTCTCAACTTACAAGATTGGTACATCAATTATTCTTGAGGATGAGCTGATGTTTTGTTTCCTTGAACTGCTCCGTTACTTCTGGTGAATGTCTCCCAGTGTTGCTGGGGAGGGTGTTCCACCATTCAGACACTGCTGGGGAAGGGATTCCTATACAGGGTGTGTCTGAGCCAACAAATGCAATGCTAGTAAAAATGGAAAAGCCCAGCAAGAAATCGTATGAATCCAGGACCACTGGAGTCCTGATGAAGGGTCTCAGCCCAAAACAGTGACTTCTAATTCTTCTCCATGGATGCTGCCTGACCTGTCAGAATTCCTCCAGCATTTGCTGAGTTACTCTGGATTTCCAGTATCCGCAGGATTGTCTGTCTGTGTCTGCGCGCACGTGCGTGCGTGTGTCTACATGTTTAATGGTTTTCCTGTGATTCATGGGAGTTCTAGCAGAAGTCATTGTGGGGGTTTGATTAGATACACACCAAAAACTAAACTCAATACTCTCATACATTTCATCTATCTCGCAAATTAATGCATATAAAAGTCAGCAATTTATAGTTTTTAACCAAATAAAAGGCACTTGAAAATGTTTTTGTAATTACAGATATCTAGAATCTCACTTTCAAGGATAGGAATGGGACATTCATTCATTGCAGTTAAGTAGTGTGAACAATTTCATAAGTTACTAAGTATAAAACAATTTATCTTCTGATTCCATGTGTCTACTCTGTGAGATAAAGAAACATAATTAAACAAGATTTTGTGATAATTACCCTGGAGTGAGATGAGAATCTCATTCAGTAACAGCAGAGTGCAGTGAATCACTCTCATCTCAGCAGAAGAGTCGAGAGGCTGACAAGCTGGGAGAGGGGTTGTGGGGAGGGGGAGTGGGGTAGTGGTGGAGTGAGGGGGGGGCGAGAGAGAGAGATGTTAGTCCTGTCATTTAACGGAAGCTGTGAGCATCCCCTCCCTCACTGTCCTTAGCACCAATGTCCACCAACCCCACTCCCAATAACCTGAGAAAAAATGTCCTTGGCCTCTCCACACAAGGTGGGAACAAGTTACTGGGCAAAGGAGCACCAGGTTCAGCACTGAGCCCCCACCTCACTTTCGAAATGTAGGGAACATTTCTAACCAACAAACTTGTATTAAAATAGGGAAATTATTGTCAAGATTTTCATAATTAGATTAGTAAAATGTATTTACATACTCCAGAACAGTATAATGTTCAGTAATATAAAGGTACAATCATCACAGTATCATATTAGTAAAAATATTGTTCCTGTACATGTTTAAACCAGTTGTTACTATAGAAAACCATAGAAAAACTACAGCACAGAAACAGGCCTTTTGGCCCTTCTTGGCTGTCCCGAACCACTTTCTGCCTAGTCCCACTGACCTGCACACGGACCATATCCCTCCATACGCCTCCCATCCATGTATCTGTCCAATTTATTCTTAAATGTTAAAAAAGAACCCACATTTACCACCTCGTCTGGCAGCTCATTCCACACTCCCACCACTCTCTGTGTGAAGAAGCCCCCCCCAATGTTCCCTTTAAAGTTTTCCCTCTTCACCCTCAACCCATGTCCTCTGTTTTTTCTTTCTCCCCTTGCCTCAGTGGAAAAAAGCCTGCTTGCATTCACTCTACCTATACCCATCATAATTTTATATACCTCTGTCAAATCTCCCCTCATTCTTCTACGATCCAGGGAATAAAGTCCTAACCTATTCAACCTTTCTCTGTAACTGAGTTTCTCAAGTCCCGGCAACATCCTTGTAAACCTTCTCTGCACTCTTTCAACCTTATTAATATCCTTCCTGTAATTTGGTGACCAAAACTGAACACAATACTCCAGATTCGGCCTCACCAATGCCTTATACAACCTCATCATAACATTCCAGCTCTTATACTCAATACTTTGATTATTAAAGGCCAATGTACCAAAGCTCTCTTTACGACCCTATCTACCTGTGACGCCACTTTTAGGGAATTTTGTATCTGTATTCCCAGATCCCTCTGTTCTACTGCACTCCTCAGTGTCTTACCATTTACCCTGTATGTTCTACCTTGGTTTGTCCTTCCAAAGTGCAATACCTCACACTTGTCTGTATTAAACTCCATCTGCCATTTTTGAGACCATTTTTCCAGCTGGTCCAAATCCCTCTGAAAGCTTTGAAAACCTTCCTCACTGTCCACTACACCTCCAATCTTTGTATCATCAGCAAATTTGCTGATCCAGTTTAACACATTATCATCCAGATCCTTGATATAGATGACAAATAACAATGGACCCAGCACTGATCCCTGTGGCACACCACTGGTCACAGGCCTCCGCTCTGAGAAGCAATCCTCTACAACCACTCTTTGGCTTCTTCCATTGAGCCAATGTCTAATCCAATTTACCACCTCTCCATGAATACCCAGTGACTGAATATTCCTAACTAACCTTCCATGCGGGACCTTGTCAAAGGCCTTTCTGAAGTCCACGTGGACAACATCCACTGCCTTCCCTTCATCCACTTTCCTGGTAACCTCCTCAAAAACTCCAATACATTGGTCAAACATGACCTACCTCGCACAAAGCCATGTTGACTCTCCCTAATAAGTCCCTGCCTATCCAAATGCTTGTACATTCTGTCTCTTAGTACTCCCTCCGATAACTTACCCACTACCGATGTCAAATTTACTGGCCTATAATTTCCCAGATTACTTTTCGATCCTTTTTTAAACAACGGAACAACATGAGCCACTCTCCAATCCTCCGGCACCTCAACCGTAGACACCGACATTTTAAATATTTCTGCCAGGGCCCCTGCAATTTCAACTCTAGTCTCCTTCAAGGTCTGAGGGAACACCTTGTCAGGTCCTGGGGATTTATCCACGTTAATTTGCCTCAAGATAGCAAGCACCTCCTCCTTTTCGATCTGTACAGTTTCTATGATCTCACTACTTGTTTCCCTTAATTCCATAGACTTCATGCCAGTTTCCTTAGTCAATACAGACACAAAAAAACTCATTTAAGATCTCCCCCATTTCTTTTGGTTCCGCACATAGCCAACGCTCTAATCTTCAAGAGGACGAATTTTATCCCTTACAATCCTTTCACTCTTAATATATCTTGAAAAGCTCTTTGGATTATCCTTCACTTTGACTTCCAAGGCAACCTCATGTCTTCTTTTAGCCCTCCTGATTTCTTTCTTAAGTATTTTCTTGCACTTTTTATACTCCTCAAGCACCTTACTTACTCCTTGTTTCCTACACATGTTATACAACTCTCTCTTCTTCTTCATCAGAGTTGCAATATCCCTTGAGAACCAAGGCTCCTTATTCCTATTAACTTTGCCTTTAATCTTGACAGGAACATACAAGCTCTGCACTCTCAAGGTTTCTCCTTTGAAGGCTTCCCACTTACCGATCACATCCTTGCCAGAGAACAACCTGTCCCAATCCACGTTTTTTAGATCTTTTCCCATTTCTTCAAATTTGGCCTTCTTTCAGTTTACAACCTCATCCCTAGGACCAGATCTATCTTTATCCATGATCAAGTAGAAACTAATGGGGTTATGATCACTGGAACCAAAGTGCTCCCCTTCCGTCACTTGTCCTAACTCTTTTCCTAATAGGAGATGTAATATTGCATCCCCTCTAGCCGGTACCTCTACATATTGATTTAGAAAACTTTCCTGAACACATTTTACAAACTCTAACCCATCTAGACCCCTAACAGTATGGGAGTCCCAATCAATATGTGGAAAATTAAAATCTCCTACCACCACAACTTTATGTTTCCTGCAGTTGCCTGCTATCTCTCTGCAGATTTGCTCCTCCAATTCTCGCTGACTACTGGGTGGTCTATAATACAACCCCACTAATGTGGCCATACCTTTCCTGTTTCTCAGCTCCACCAATAAGGACTCAGTAGACAAGCCCTCTGATCTGTCCTGCCTGAGCACTGCTGTAACATTTTCCCTGACAAGCAATGCTACTCCCCCACCTTTCATTCCTCTGCCTCGATCACATCTGAAACATCGGAACCCTGGAATATTAAGCTGCCAGTCCTGCCCTTCCTGTAGCCAAGTTTCACTAATTGCTATAACGTTATAATTCCATGTGTCAATCCATGCCCTCTCGTCTGCCTTTCTCACAATACTCCTAGCATTGAAATATATACACCTCAGAAGATTTTTACCACCACTCACAACCTTTCTAGCGGCTTTGCTTGAACTTTTAACATCATTTATTTTCACCCCAGCCCCACTGTCAGTTCTGGCACTCTGGTTCCCATCCCCCTGCAAATCTAGTTTAAAGCTTCCCCAATAGCACTAACAAACCTCGCTGAAAGGATATTGGTCCCCCTGTAGTTCAGGTGTAACCCGTCTCTCTTGTCCAGGTCCCACCTGCCCCAGAAGAGGTCCCAATGATCCTGAAATCTGAAACCCTGCCCCCTACACCAGTTCCTCAGCCACTTGTTCATCCTCCAGAGCATCCTATTCTTACCCTCACTGGCATGTAGCACAGGTAGCAATCCTGAGATTACCACCCTCGAGGTCCTGCTTTTCAACTTCCTACCAAGCTCTCTATACTCACTCTCCAGGACCTCCTCACTCTTCCTTGCTATGTCATTGGTACCGATGTGCACCACGACATCTGGCTGGTCACCCTCCCACTTCAGAATGTCATGCAAGCGATCAGAGACATCCTTGACGCTGGCACCCAGGAGGCAACAAACCATCCTGGATTCTCTGTCACGACCACAGAACCACCTCTAACTATCGAGTCCCTTATCACTACTGCTCTCCTCTTTTTCCACCCTTCCTTCTGCACTGCAGAACCAGACTCAGTGCCAGAGATCCGGCTGCTGCAGCTTGTCCCAGGTAAGTCATCCCCCCAACAGTATCCAATGCGGTATACTTGTTGTTGAGGGGAATGGCCACAGGGGAACCCTGCTCTGCCTGCCCTTTCCTCTTCCCTCACCTGACAGTGACCCAATTTCCTGTCCTCTGCTCCTTTGGTGTAACTACCTCCCTGTAGCTACGATCTGTAATCTCCTCATTCTCCTGAATGATCCGCAGGTCATCCAGCTCCTGCTCCAGTTCCCTAACGTTGTTTGTTAGGAGCTGCAGCTGGGTGCACTTCTTGCAGGAGTCGTTGTCAGGGACACCGGAGGGCTCCCTGACTTCCCACATCCTGCAAGAGGAGCATTCCAACACCCTGCCTGGCATTCTCTCTACTCTAAGCAATCTGAACAAAAAAAAACTTACCAGAACCTACCCTGGCCTCTGCCTGTTCTCGCTGAAGCCTGTTAAGCCAAATACGTCCCACTCTGCTCCCTGTCACTCCACTGCCCGCTCACAATGCTGCCCGCTGTACATGGTGGTCTGTTTTTAAACCTTGGCACGCCACATCACGTGCCTGCACAGTGCAGACCCTTCTCCCCAAGCAGTGTTTAAAAAAAGACTTTTTGTACCCGATTTCTTCACTCCCTTCTTCTCAGCTGCTTGCTTGTTCCCGAAAATTCAACAACACTCTAACCATCGCTGGCAAGTCTAATGGGAATTGTAGTCGGGAAATGTTGCTGAGGTGCTGTCAGTAAGTATAGGATTCCTGTTCTCTCATGCGTGGAGAATTTATTCATCATTTAAGCCACAAAAGCACTAGATCCTTTGGTAACTAGCATACTTTATGGACTATGATAGATTTACAAAACAGAACAGGATGGAAACAGGCCAGTAGGTCCACAAAATTTGTGTTAACACCAAATACCCACTGACATTAATCCTGCCCTAATTCATTTTATTCTCCTCACATTCACATCAACTCCCCAAATGTTCCTCTGGTCATTACAGTATTTACAGCAACCAATTAGCCTACCAATCTGAGAGTTTATGGGATGCATGAGGAAACTAAGCATGCAGGGCAATCCTGCACAGCCACAGAGAAAATGTGTAAACTCCACAATCAAGACTTAAGGTCAGGATTACAACTTGGTCATTTAAATTCTGAACCAATAATACAATATGAGCCACAAAGTTTATCATGACCAACATATGCAGCAACATTTCTCACAAAGGGCCAGCAAGTGATCGAGCAACTGAAGAACCTGGCTGTAAACAGTGACAGAGAACAATCAACACTTCCACTGTCAAAAACTGAACTTCATGTATTTTGTGTCATTTCTTGCTTTTCATAAAACATGCACAAGGAGAAATTCCCCCAAAGTTTAAACAAATGGCCAAGTATTGATTAACTCCAGAAGAGTTAAGTGCACTCTAGGCTTTTAATACATGGCAAAGAATAAGGGGTAAAATTGTGGAAATAAAAGAGAACTTTGGCAAAATTGTTCAGTTCAACAACACTGTTGTTCAGAAATGGAAAATTATATGCAAGTAAAACATATTGGGGTGTATACCAAATTTCTGAAGAATTCAGCAGGCCAGGCAACATTTGCAAAGAAAATGAGTCAACATTTTGGGCCAAGGACCTTTCATCAGAATGGCAAAAATAAGAAGACAAGTTTGCTTTAAGTTGCAAATTCCTGTACAGTGGGGAGAAGGTATAATGCCTGTGATAGGGTGCAGACCAGGGTTGTTATCAGAACTATTAGTAAAAAAAAACAGCTAATACTGTCAAAAGGGAGAGAAACACCAGCGTTAAGTTCCCAATGGATGATATGAATGAGGAGTACCTGTATGATAATGATGAGGGGCTGTGCCTAGAATCTGGGAGTTTGAAAACACAGAAGCCAGTGGGGAAGGATATTAAACTGGGTTCACATTAAACTCAGAAACAATTGTCAGCTTAGAAAGAAAGGAAGGTTTTTGACACACACACACACATTTAAAGGATTTCAATGTGAAGATCCATGTGGAAGTACAAGCTACTCACACCTTCCACAAGACCCAAACTCTTCTCCAGATCACAAAAGAAGCAGTTGTGCATGAACTGGGCTGTCTGAAGAGACATGGTATTCTGTCCCATCTGAGCTGTGATTGGGTTGCTCCCATTTCCAAATCACGGTGAAACAGTGATGCCGTGGGACTAAATTGCTACATGAATGTTCATACACATAGCTCAATTCTTTTTGCAACTGGACAGGCAAATGGATTCAGTAAGATGAATTTATCCATCTCTAAACAGCAGATAGGCCTGAATACAGTGACTGACGTGTCTCACAATTAACACACATAAAGGGCATGTGGAGGTTAAAGACCACCGGAGTTTATGCACTGTGCAACAGATGAGATTTTGGATCAGCTGATTATGCTCTTTTCTTCATAGAACACAGAATAGTACTGCACAGTCCAGGCCCTTTGGCCCACAATGTTGTGCCGACCCTCAAACCCTGCCTCCCATATAAGCCCCCACCTTAGATTCCTCCAGATACCTGTCTAATAGTCTCTTAAACTTCATTAGTGTATCTGCCTCCACCACTGACTCAGGCAGTGCATTCCACGCACCAACCACTCTCTGAGTAAAAAACCTTCCTCTAATATCCCCCTTGAACTTCCCACCCCTTACCTTAAAGCCATGTCCTCTTGTATTGAGCAGTGGTGCCCTGGGGAAGAGGCGCTGGCTATCCACTCTATCTATTCCTCTTATTATCTTGTACACCTCTATCATGTCTCCTCTCATCCTCCTTCTCTCCAAAGAGTAAAGCCCTAGCTCCCTTAATCTCTGATCATAATGCATACTTTCTAAACCAGGCAGCATCCTGATAAATTTCCTCTGTACCCTTTCCAATGCTTCCACATCCTTCCTATAGTGAGGTGACCAGAACTGGACACAATACTCCAAGTGTGGCCAAACCAGAGTTTTATAGAGCTGCATCATTACATCGCGACTCTTAAACTCTATCCCTCGACTTATGAAAGCTAACACCTCATAAGCTTTCTTAACTACCCTATCCACCTGTGAGGCAACTTTCAGGGCTCTGTGGACATGTACCCCGAGATCCCTCTGCTCCTCCACACTACCAAGTATCCTGCCATTTACTTTGTACTCTGCCTTGGAGTTTGTCCTTCCAAAGTGTATCACCTCACACTTCTCTGGGTTGAACTCCATCTGCCACTTCTCAGCCCACTTCTGCATCCTATCAATGTCTGTCTGCAATCTTTGACAATCCTCTACACTATCTACAACACTACCAACCTTTGTGTCATCTGCAAACTTGCCAACCCACCCTTCTACCCCCACATCCAGGTCGTTAATAAAAATCACAAAAAGTAGAGGTCCCAGAACAGATCCTTGTGGGACACCACTAGTCACAATCCTCCAATCTCAATGTACTCCCTCCACCACCACCCTCTGCCTTCTGCAGGCAAGCCAATTCTGAATCCACCTGGTCACCTCCTCAAAGAACTCTATCAGGCTTGTTAGACACGATCTGCCCTTCACAAAGCCATGCTGACTGTCCCTGATCACACCATGATTCTCTAAATGCCTATAGATCTTATCTCTAAGAATCTTTTCCAACAGCTTTCCCACCACAGACGTAAGGCTCACTGGTCTATAATTACCCGGACTATCCCTACTACCTTTTTTGAACAAGGGAACAACATTCGCCTCCCTCCAATCCTACGGTACCATTCCCGTGGACAACGAGGACATAAAGATCCTAGCCAGAGGCTCAGCAATCTCTTCTCTCGCCTCGTGGAGCAGCCTGGGGAATATTCGATCAGGCCCCGGGGACTTATCCGTCCTAATGTATTTGAACAACTCCAACACCTTCTCTCCCTTAATATCAGCATGCTCCAGAACATCAACCACACTCATATTGTCCTCACCATCATCAAGTTCCCTCTCATTGGTGAATACCAAAGAGAAGTATTCATTGAGGACCTCGCTCACTTCCACAGCCTCCAGGCACATCTTCCCACCTTTATCTCTAATCGGTCCTACCTTCACTCCTGTCATCCTTTTTTTCTTCACATAATTGAAGAATGCCTTGGGGTTTTCCTTTACCCTACTCGCCAAGGCCTTCTCATGTCCCATTCTTGCTCTTCTCAGCCCCTTCTTAAGCTCCTTTCTTGCTTCCCTATATTCCTCAATAGACCCAGCTGATCCTTGCTTCCTAAACCTCACGTATGCTGCCTTCTTCCTCCTGACCAGATTCTCCACCTCACTTGTCACCCATGGTTCCTTCACCCTACCATTCTTTATCTTCCTCACCGGGACAAATTTATCCCTTGCATCCTGCAAGAGATCTCTAAACATCAACCACATGTCCATAGTACATTTCCCTGCAAAAACATCATCCCAATTCACACCCGCAAGTTCTAGCCTTATAGCCTCATAATTTGCCTTTCCCCAATTAAAAATTTTCCTGTCCTCTATGATTCTATCCTTTTCCATGATAATGCTAAAGGCCAGGGAGCGGTGGTCACTGTCCCCCAGATGCTCACCCACTGAGAGATCTGTAACCTGACCTGGTTCATTACCTAGTACTAGATCTAGTATGGCATTCCCCCTGGTCGGCCTGTCCACATACTGTGACAGGAATCCATCCTGGACACACTTAACAAATTCTGCCCCATCTAAACCCTTGGAACTAATCAGGTGCCAATCAATATTAGGAAAGTTAAAGTCACCCATGATAACAACCCCGTTATTTTTGCATCTTTCCAAAATCTGCCTCCCAATCTGCTCCACTGTATCTCTGCTGCTACCAGGGGGCCTATAGAATACCCCCAGTAGAGTAACTGCTCCCTTCCTGTTCCAGACTTCCACCCATACTGACTCAAAAGAGAATCCTGCTACATTACCCACCCTTTCTGTAGCTGTAATAGTATCCCTGACCAGTAATGCCACCCCTCCTCCCCTTTTTCCGCCCTCTCTATCCCTTTTAAAGCACTGAAATCCAGGAATATTGAGAATCCATTGCTGCCCTGGTGCCAGCCAAGTCTCTGTAATGGCCACTACATCATAATTCCATGTATGTATCCAAGCTCTCAGTTCATCACCTTTGTTCCTGATGCTTCTTGCATTGAGGTACACACATTTCAGCCCTTCTACGTTACTGTCTTTACACCATTTATTCTGCTTCTCTTTCCTCAAAGCCTCTCTGTATGTTAGGCTTTACTCCATGCACTTCTTTCACTGCTCTATCGTTCTGGCTCCCATCCCCCTCACAAATTAATTTAAACCCTCCCGAACCATGCCAGCAAACCTACCTGCAAGGATATTGTTCCCCCTCGAGTTCAGGTGCAACCCATCCAATCTGTACAGGTCCCACTTTCCCCAGAAGAGATCCCAATGATCTAAAAATGTAAGACCCTGCTCCCTGCATCAACTCCTCAGCCACGCATTCAACTGCCATCTCCTCCAATTCTTACCATCTCTGTCATGTAGCACTGGCAGCAATCCTGAGAACGTCACCCTTGAGGTCCTGTTCTTCAGCCTTCTGCCTAATTCCCGAAACTCACACTTCAGGACCTCATCCCTCTTCCTGCCTGTGTCGTTGGTCCCAACATGTATCACGACTTCTGGTTGCTTTCCCTCTCGTACCAGGATGTCGTGCACCCGGTCAGAGACATCCCAGACCCTGGCACCCGGGAAGCAACAAACCATGCGGGTGTCCTTCTCACGTCCACAAAATCTCCTGTCTGCTCCCCTGACTATAGAGTCTCCAATGACGACAGCTCTCCTCTTCTCCGTCCCACCCTTCTGCACCACAGGATCAGACTCAGTGCCGTGGTCACACCTGGTCGGTCGTCCCCGCCAACAGTATCCAGGACGGTAAACTTATCATTCAGGGGTGCTCTGCACTACCTGTCTGCTCAACTTCGCTTTCCCCCCTCTGACTGTCACCCAATGACCTGTTTCCGACAGCCTAGGTGTGACTACCTCCCTGTAGCTCTCATCTATGACTGCCTCATTCTCCCTTATGAGTCGAAGGTCATCCAGCTGCTGCTCCAGATTCCTTACACGGTCTTCCAGATCGCCCAGCCGTATGCACTTCTGGCAGATGTGACTCTGCAGGAGGGGGCATTCCCCCAAGACTGCCACATCTCACATGAGAGGCACATCACCGTCTCAGGAGACATTGTAAAAACTAACTGCGAGCTAGCTTGTCCTCAGCCTCTTCTCGTCGAAGCCTCTCGAGTCAAAGCCTCAAAGCTCCACTCCTTCACTGGCCCACTCACGCACTGGCCGCTTCACTTGAGCTATCCCTCTATTTATCTGTTTTAGCTTTTCAAAATGTTTGGTCACCTGACCTCGACTGCCCAATCAGCTGCTTTCTGCTGAGTCTGAGCTATTCAAATCTTGATTGTCTAATCAACTGCTTTCTGCTGATCTATTCAAATCTTGATTGACTTGATTGCACAGACTAACTGCCAAAACTGCCAGAATCTCTCGAGTCAAAGCCTCAAAGCTCCGCTACTTCACTGGCCCACTCACGCTCTGGCCGCTTCATCTGTGAAATCCTGGTTTCAGTATGGAGCTACCAGGAGTAGTGATGGTCAGACTGCAGTCTTAATGGAATCAGTGTCAGCATGCAAAATGCCAATTTCCACAAATACTAAGCATTACATGGCCTGTCAAACTGATGCTGGAGTTCAAGGCCTCAGAGCAAAGTCGATGCAATTATCAAAGTACCACCTTCAGCTGATGCAGCTGAACTCAGGTCAGTCTAGAGTTTGTTGAATTATTAGATGTCAACCTTCATGCAACCATTTCAGTGTTCAACGTGACCAGAGGCCAGATAGAATTGGTCCCTTGCATTGCAGAAAAGCACTAACTTTTATAGGTGACTGACACACTAAAGTTCAGAGGCATGTTGCTAAGGCCATCAAAAAACAAATTTTCCAAAGAAACAATATGGAATCATATCCTTTCAAAAAGCTTAGGAGTAGCCTCGATAGGGAAGTCTAATATTCTACACAATGACTTTTTGATAGTAGGATCAGCAATTTACAGATCAGAACTGTTTCCAGTGGGGTTCTCGATTATGGCACTCTGAGGTTGAGGAAACAGTTACTGAGTATCACCCTCGTATTTCAGACCAACTCTCAGGTATGACTAGATCAAGATGGAGAATTTGAGAGTCAGTGTTTTGTCAAGCTGCTGAAAATCCACCTCTCCAAAGCCCCTCCATGTGTGGAACTGCCTGCAGACAAACAATGTCTGCTGGTCACAATTTGTGTCCACTCAAAATGTCTGGAAATGCTTCCCACAGAGTGACTGTGACTAACAGGACTGTGAGTCCCGGGAGACAATTGCTTGCAACTTTTAGATTATAAAGAGTAATGGTGCTGCTTCTTCACTTCAATCAGTGACACTGGTTCCATCCTGACCTCAGTCTGGGACTGTCTGTTGGGAGTTGCACAGTCTGAGACTGATGGGTTTCCCCTGGGAGCTCCAGTGTCCTCCCACATCCCGAAGATGGGTTGTTTGATAGGTTAATCGGCTGCTGTAAATTCCCCTACTTCATTTGGCACTCAAGAGTAATAAGTTTCTGGGGAAAATAACAGGAAAATGGAACAAAAGTCACTGCTGTTGGATTCCACACAGACTCCCTGAGCCAAATGGCCTCCCCCCATAACAAATAAAATATGAGGCACAGAAAATTCAAATCACACTTTAGTCAGAGAAACAGGACATTCAGATAATTATCCCGAACAGTCTGTCGGTATCCATGCTCCATGCCGTCCTCCTCTTCTCAGTACACAATATCCAGCTCATCTCTAACCATCAATCTCCTGTATGAGTTTTTAAAGACTTCCAACAAGACCCCTCTCCCAACCACCGACTGAATCAATAAGCGATGGAAATATGAAATGTGCAACAAGACAGCCCCGGGAAACACAAATAACAAGAGTGAAAGTGGAGGGAGGAGTGGGATCTCTCCAATGAGCTGTGCAGTTTGCCCCAACACCCAGACCCGGGAAGCCCCCACAGCCCTGCCAATGAGTTTCAGCACGGGGAACAGAAAGTTTCCCTCCTTCCTCCTTCCAGACAATTAGTGCCTGTCACAGTCTGAAAGATAGGTTACAGAGGAGGCGGAAGAGCAAGGCTTTAGAAATTAGGACCACAAAGAGGTGGTCGCTGGAGACAGAGGAGTGGCTACAGGATTGCTTCGAGTCAGCAGACTGGGCCCTGTTCAAGGACTCATTTGTGGATATGAATGAAGACACCATGGTTGTCATGGATTTTATTAAAAAAAAGCTGTGTTGCTGTAAAGTCGCTCAGGTAACTCATGTTCTCGATATTTATTGCTTATAAGACCATAAGACATAGGAGCAGAATTAGGCCATTTGGACCATCAAGTCTGCTCCGCTATTCAATCACAGCTGATCCCTTTATCTCTTCCTCAACCCCATTCCTGTAACCTTTGATCCCATGGCCAATCAAGAACCTGTCAATCTTTACCTTAAATACACCTAACGACCTGGCCTCCACAGTTATATGTGGTAACAAATTCCACAAATGCATCACCCTCTGGCTGAAGAAATTTCTCCACATCTCTGTTTTAAATGGGCATTCCTCTATCCTGAGGCTGAAACCCCTTGGTGGACTCCCCCACCATGGGAAACATCCTTTCCACATCCACTCTGTCTTGGCCTTTCAACATTCAAAAGGTTTCAATGAGATTCCAGCGCCACCACCCCCCCCCCCCGCAAAAGCTTCTTAACTCCAGCAAGTACAGACCAAGAGCCATCAAACGTTCCTCGTATAATATTTCTTTCTCTTTGTATTTACAGCGATTGTTGTATTTTGCTCACTGGTTCAATGTTCTCTCATGTGTGGAGAATTTATTCATCATTTAAGCGACAAAAGCTCCAGATCCTTTGATAACTAGCATATTTTATGGACTTTGATAGATTTACAAAACAGAACAGGATGGAAACAGGCCAATAAGTCCACAAAATTTGTGTTAACACCAAACATCCACTGACAGTAATCCTTCCCTCATTCATTTTACTCTCTTCACATTCACATCAACTCCCCAAATGTTCCCCTGGTCATTACGGTATTTACAGCAACCAATTAGCCTATCAATCTTAGAGTTTATGGGATGCATGTGGAAACTAAGCATGCAGGGCAATCCTGCACAGTCACAGAGAAAATGTATAAACTCCACAAACAAGACCTGAGGTCAGGATTACAACTTTGTCATCTAAACTCTGAACCAATAATACTATATGAGCCACAAAATTTGTCATGGCCAACATATGCAGCAAGCTTTCTCACAAAGGGCCAGCAACTGAAAAATCTGTCTGTAAACAGTGGCAGAGTACAATCAACACTTTCACTGTCAAAAATTGCATTTAATGTACTTTGTGTTATTTCTTGCTTTCCACAAAACATATACAAGGAGAAATTTCGCCAAATTCTGTCTCGTGGTCTCCCTTGCGCTCGCTCTCTCAAAAAAATTGATTTCTGGGACATTGTATATAATTTGCGGATATCAGGGAGCCACTATTAATAAGCGGGAGACTCCCGGAACTTCCGGGAGAGGTGGGATGTCTGGATAAAGGAGCAGAATCCATCATTGGTGATCTCGAATCCCACTGAACCACATAAACCAGCCTTCTCGCCGTAACCTTTGATGCCCTGACCAATCAGGAAACGATCAACTTCCGCCTTTAATATACCCACGGACTCAGCCTCCACGGCAGCCTGTGACAGAGCATTCCAGAGATTCACTACTCTCTGGCTATTAAAAAAAATCCTCCTTGCTTCCATTCTGAAAAGTCGCCCCTCAATTTTGAGGCTGTGCCCTCTTGTTCTGGACACGCTCATCACAGTGAACATCCTCTCCACATCCACCATATCTAGTTATTTCCACATTCAGTAGTTTTTAATGAAATCCCCTCTCCCCTCCTCATTCTCCCCTCCTTCCTCCTTCCAGTCAGTTAGCGCCCATCACAGTCTGAAAGCTAAGTCATAGAAGACGCTGAACAGCAAGGCTTTAGAAATTAGGACCACAAAGAGGTGGTCGCTGGAGACAGAGGAGTGGCTACAGGATTGCTACGAGTCAGCAGACTGGGCCCTGTTCAAGGGCTCCTTTGAGGATATGAATGAAGACACCATGGTTGTCATGGAGTTTATAAAAAAAATAGCTGTGTCACCACAAAGTCGCTCAGATAACTCATGTTCCCGGTATTCATTGTTTATTTATTATAAGACCATAAGATATAGGAGAAGAATTAGGGCATTTGGCCCAAGAAGTCAGCTCCATTATTCAATCACGGCTAATCCTCTTTTCCCTTCCTCAATCCCATTCTGCATCCTTCTCTCCACAACCTTTGAACCCATGGCCAATCAAGAACCTGTCAATCTCTGCCTTAAATAGACCCCAACAACCTGGCCTCCATGACTACATGCGGTAACAAATTCCACAAATGCCTCACCCTCTGGCTGAAGAAAATTCTCCACATCTGTGTTTTACATGGGCACTCCTCTATCCTGAGGCTGTCCCTGCCTGTCCTGGACTCCCCCACCATGGGGAACATCCTTTCCACATCCACTCTGTCTTGGCCTTTCAACATTCAAAAGGATCCAATGAGATCCCTCACTCCTCATCCTTCTTACTTCCAGTGAGTACAGACCAAGAGGCATCAAACTTTCCTCGTATGATATTTCTTTCTTTTTGTATTTATAGAGATCATTGTATTTTGCACACTGGTTCAATGCCCAATCAGTGTGTTCAACCAGTTATAGTTATTATTCTATGGTTTTATTGAATATGGACACTCGAAAATGAATCAGTCTTGTATATGGTGAAATACGTACTTTGAACTTTGAAAGTCACTGCTGTAAGTAAACAAACCCCAGGATCCATCCAGTTTTCAAAGGGAGATTGCAAAAGGAACTGGAAAGGGCATGTAATAAGGGTAATATCACAATTTTAATGGGGGACTTCAATATGCAAGGGGATTGGGAAAATCATGTTTGTGTTGGCTAGCAAGAAAGGGAATTTGTTGAATGCTTACGAGACGTCTTTTTAGAGCAGCTTGTGCTTGAACTTACAAGGGGAAAGGCTATCTTTGATTGGGTGTTATTTAATAATCCAAATTTTATTATGGAGCTTACAGTAAAGGAATCCTTCGGAGGCAGTGATCAGAATACGATTGAATTCATGCTGCAATTTGAGAGGGAGAAGCACAAGTCAGATGTATCAGCATTTCAATGGAATAAAGGGAATTACAGAGATGTGAGAGAAGAGCTTGCCCGGGTGGATTGGAGGGGGATACTGGCGGGGCTGACAGCAGAGGAGAGGTGGCTGATGTTTCTGGGAATAATTAACAAGGTACAGGATAGATATGTCCCACAGAAGAAGTAGTTCTGAAATGAAAGGGGTAGTCAACCATGGCTGACAAGGGAAGTTAAGGACGGCATAAAAACCAAGGAAAGGACAAACGTGAGTGGGAAATTGGATGACTGAGAAGTTTTTAAAATCCAACAAAAGGCAATTGAAAAAGCCATAAGAAGGGAAAAGATGAAATATGAAATCAAACGAAGCAATAACATAAAGCAGGATACTAAAAGTATTTTTTTAGTTATATAAAGAGTAAAAGGAAGATGATGGTTGATATTGGACCACTGGAAAATGATGCTGATGAGGTAGTAATGAAGGACAAAGAAATGGCCGATGAACTTAATGAGTTATTTACGTCAATCTTCACTGCAAGACACTAGCAGTGTGCCAGAGGTCCATGAGTGTCAGGGAGCAGGAGTGAGTGTCATTGGTATTACAAAGAAAAAAGTGCTAGCAAACTCAAAGGTTTTAATGTGGATAAAGTCACCTGGACCAGATGGACTATATCTCAGAATCTTGAGAGAGGTTATGAAGAGATAGCAGACACGATCTTTCAAGAATCACTTGATTCTGGCATGGTTGCAGAGGACTGGAGAATTGCAAATGTCACTCCACTCTCTCAGAAGGGAGGAAGGCAAAACAAAGGAAATTATAGGCCAGTTAGCCTGACCTCAGTGGTTGCGAAAGGGTTGGAGTTTATTATTAAGAATGAGGTTTCATGGTACTTGGAGACTAATGATAAAATAAGTCAAAATCAGCATTGGTTTCTGTAAAGGGAAATCTTTGCTGACAAATCTGTCAGAGTTCTTCGACGAAGTAACAAGCAAGGTGGACAAATGAGAGGCAGTGAATTTCACTTACTCAAATTTTCAGGAAGTATTTGATAAGGTGCCACACATGCGGCTGCTTAACAAGGTAAAATCTCATGGCATTGCAGGAAAAATGCTGACATAGATAGAAGAATGTCTGACTGGCAGGAGGCAGCAAATGGGAATAAAGGGGACTTTTTCTGGTCGGCTGCCAGTGACCAGTGGTATTCCTCAGGAATCAATATTGAGACCGCTACTTTTCACGTTGTTTGTCAATGATTTAGATAATGGAATCGATGGCACCGTGGAAAAGTTTGCAGATGATACAAAAATAGGTGAAGGGGTAGGTAGTGCCCAGGAAGCAATGAGATTGCAGAAGGTCTTGGACAAATGGGAAGAATGAGCAAAGAGTGGCAGATGGAATACAGTGTTGCGAAATGTATGATAAATTAATTTTGGTAAAAGGAACAATAATACATACTATTATCTTAATGGGCAGAAAATTCAAACATCAGAGGGGCAAAGGGACTTAGGAGTCCTCATGCAAGACTCCCGGAAGGTGAATTTACAGGGCGAGTCTGTGGTAAAGAAGGCAAATGCAATGTTGTTATTCATTTCAAGGGTAATACAATATAAAAACAAGGAGATAATGCTGAGGCTTTATACGACACTAGTCAGGCTGCATTGAGAGTATTGTCAACAGTTTTGGGCCCCATATGTCAGAAGGAATGGGTTGTCATTGGCGAGAGTCCAGAGGAGGTTCAGGAGGATGATTCCGGGAATGAAGGGGTTAACATACAAGGACAGTTTGGCAGCTTTGAGCCTGGACCCACTGGAATTTAGAAGAATGCGGGGAGAGGGGATCTCATTGAAACCTACCGAATGTGATAATGACCAGATAAGGTGGATGTGGAGAGGATGTTCAGTGACGGGCGTATCCAGAACAAGAGGGCACAGCCTCAAAATTGAGGGGCGACTTTTCAGAACTGAGGCGAGGAGGATTTTTTTTAATAGCCAGAGAGTAGCGAATCTCTGGAAAGCTCTGTCACAGGCTGCCGTGGAGGCCAAGTCCGTGGGTATATTAAAGGCGGAAGTTGATAGTTTCCAGATTGATCAGGACATCAAAGGGTCCGGCGAGAAGGCTGGTTTATGGGGTTCAGTGGGATCCGGGATCACCCATGATGGATTCTGCCCCTTTGTCTTGGGGTTTTAAGGACTTCCACCTCCCTCACCTGCCTAGCCCTCGCTCTCCCGATTCTCCGGAGCAGACGGGTTCGCCGTTCCGGCTCCGGCAACAACAACGAGGCGGAGCCAGTCTCGGGGCCGTGAGCCGGCCGGTAGCTGCGGGTCTCCCCCTCACTGACTGCGCTAGGAAAGAGGAAAGTGACCCACTTTGTCCGGGTGGTTCCCGTGCGGTGACATGTTCCCGAGCCCCACTCACCCGATTAGCTTCCTCACGCAGAACTCCCTCCCCACTCCTTGTGGGGAAGTTTTTAACGAGCGCTCAGCAGTAACGCGGAGTAAGCAACTCAGAGCAGAACTTTCTTGGTCAGGAGCACCACAAAGTCGGCGTCACGGCAGCTGCCAGAGGAAAAAGTAAACTAATTATACTTTCCTGTAACATAGATGCAGTGAAATAGCCGGGGCTAGAAGAGTGAAACTGTGTCGGGGATTGGAGAGAACAATACCAGCCCAACAACTCCCTCTAGTGCTCCTTCTCCTTTTCTCTCTTCAATGGCCTTCTGCCCTCTCCGTTATATTCCCCTTTCTCTAGCTCTGTATTTCTTTCAGCAATCAATTTCCCAGCTCCTTCACCCCTCCCGGTTTCATCTCTCACCTTGTGTTTCTCTTTCCCCTCCCCCACCGTTTAACCCACTCTGTTTTTTGTGGGGACCCCTCCCTGTGCGACTTCCTTGTGCATTTGTCCCTCCCCACTGATCTCCCTTCTGGCACTTATCCTTGCAAGCGGAACAAGTGCTACACCTGCCCCTACACCTCTTCCCTCACTACTATTCAGGGCCCTAAACAGTCCTCGTAGGTGAGGTGTTCGGGTCATATACTATGTCTGGTGCTCCAGGTGTGGCCTCCTGTATATCAGTGAGACTTTCCAGCTCTTTACTTCATCCCTCCCCCTTCAGGTTTCACCGGTCGCCTTGCATTTTTCTCTCTCCCCCTCCCCTCCCCTCCCGCCCCCCACTGAAAGCTACTACTCAGGTTTTGTTTTCTCCTGTCCTACCGAGGGATTTAGGCCTAGAACGTCGACTGTACGCTTTCTGTAAATGCTGCCTGGCCTGTTAAGTTCCTCCAGCATTTTGTGTGTGTTTCTTGCCCATGATGACCTGTTTTACTGTTGAAAGTCAAAGTCTGATAAAAACTCAAGTTCAGAGGCGGAGTCTGTGGTCACAGCCTGTCAGCGAGGCTGGAAATCAGAAGTTTCTTTGAAATGGCTCCTCACACAACTTTATACAAGTTTGCCAATTATATCACGATGATTCACAGCTGGTGATGAGTCGGTGTACAGGAGTGACACAGGGTACCGAGCTGAATGGTGCTGAAACAAGTTGAAAGTAAATTAATATCAAAGTGTGTGTGTGTATGTATATATATGTCATAGAAACCCTACAGCACAATACAGGCCCTTTGGCCCACAAAGTTGTGCCGAACCTGTCCCTACCTTAGCATTTACTCAGCTTACCTATAGCCCTCTATTTTTCTGAGCTCCATGTACCTATCCAAAAGTCTCTTAAAAGACCCTATCGTATCCGCCTCCACCACCGTTGCTGGCAGCCCATTCCATGCTCTCACCACTCTCTGATTAAAAAAACTTACCCTGACATCTCCTCTGTACCTACTCCACAGCAACATAAACCTGTGTCCTCTTGTGTCAACCATTTCAGCCCAGGGAAAAAGCCTCTGACTATCTACATGATCAATGCCTCTCATCATCTTATACACCTCTATCAGGTCACATCTCATCCTCCATCGCTCCAAGGAGAAAATGCCGAGTTTACTCAACCTATTCTCAAAAGACATGCTCCCCAATCCAGGCAACATCCTTGTAAATCTCCTCTGCACACTTTCTATGGCTTCTACATCCTTCCTGTAGTGAGGCAACCGGAACTGAGCACAGTACTCCAAGTGGGGTCTGACCAGGGTCCATTACAACATTAGCTCTCGGCTCCTAAATTCAATTCCACGATCGATGAAGGCCAATACACCGTATGCCTTGTTAACCACAGAGTCAACCTGCGCAGCTGCTTTGAGCGTCCTTTGGACTCGGACCCCAAGATCCCTCTGATCCTCCACACTGCCAAGAGTCTTACCATTAATACTATATTCTGCCGTCATATTTGACCTACCAAAATGAACCATCTCACGCTTATCTGGGTTGAACTCCATCTGCAACTTCTCAGCCCAGTTTTGCATCCTATCAATGTCCCGCTGTAACCTCTGACAGCCTTCCACACAATCCACAACACTTCCAACCTTTGCGTCATCAGCAAACTTACTATCCCATCCCTCAACTTCCTCATTCAGGTCATTTTAAAAAATCACGAAGAGTAAGGGTCCCAGACCAGATCCCTGAGGCACTCCACTGATGATCGACCTCCATGCAGAATATGACCCATCTACAACCACTCTTTGCCTTCTGTGGGCAAGCCAGTTCTGGATCCACAAAGCAATGTCCTCTTGGATTCCATGTCTCCTTACTTTCTCAATAAGCCTTTCATGGGGTACCTTATCAAATGCCTTGCTGAGATCCATATCCACTACATCTACTGCTCTTCCCTCTTCAATATGTTTAGTTACATCCTCAAAAACTTCAATCAGGCTCGTAAGGCATGACCTGCCCTTGACAAAGTCATGCTGACTATTCGTAATCATATTATGCCTCTCCAAATGTTCATAAATCCTGATCTCAGGATCTTCTCCGTCAATTTACCAACCACTGAGGTAAGACTCACTGGTCTATAATTTCCTGGGCTACCTCTACTCCCTTTCTTGAATAAAGAAACAACATCCGCAACCCTCCAACCCTCCAACCCTCCGGAACCTCTCCTGTCCCCATTAACGATGCAAAGATAGGAGGCTCAGCAATCTCCTCCCTTGCCTCCCACAGTGGCCTGGGGTACATTTCATCCGGTCCCGGCGACTTCTCCAACTTGATGCTTTCCAAAAGCTCCAGCACATCCTCTTTCTTAATATCTACATGCTCAGGCTTTTCAGTCTGCTGCAAGTCATTACTATAATTCTTTTCCATAGTGAATACTGAAGTAAAGTATTCATTAAGTACCTCTGCTATTTCCTCTGGTTGAATACACACTTTCCCACTGTCATACTTGATAGGTCCAATTCTTTCACATCTTATCCACTTGCTCTTCACATACTTGTAGAATGCCTTGGGGTTTTCCTTAATCCAGCCCACCAAGGCCTTCTCATGGCCCCTTCTGGCTCTCCTAATTTCCTTCTTAAGCTCCTTCCTAGCGGCCTTATAATCTTATAGATCTCTAACATTACCAGGCTCTCTGACTCTTTTGTAAGCTTTCCTTTTCTTCTGGACTAGATTTATTACAGGCTTTGTACACCACTGTTCCTGTACCCTACCATAACTTCCCTGTCTCATTGGAAAGTACCTATGCAGAACTCCACACAAATATCCCCTGAACATTTGCCACATTTCTTCCGTACTTTTCCCTGAGAATATCTGTTTCCAATTTAAGCTTCCAATTTCCTGCTTGATAGCCTCATAATTCCCCTTACTCCAATTAAACACTTTTCTAACTTGTCTGTTCCTATCTCTGTCCAATGCTATTCTAAAGGAGATAGAATTATGATCACTATCTCCAGAATGCTCTCCCACTGAGAGATTTGATACCTGACCAGGTTCATTTCCCAATACCAAATCAAGTATAGCCTCTCCTCTTGTCGGGCTTATCTACATATTGTGTCAAGAAACCTTCCTGAACACACTGAACAAACTCCACCCCATCTAAACCCCTTGCTCTAGGAAAATATCTTTTGATATTTGGAAAATTAAAATCTCCCATCACGACAACTCTGTTATTATTACACCTTTCCAGAATCTGTTTCCCTATCTGCTCCTCAATATCCCTGTTACTATTGAGTGGCCAATAAAAACACATAGGGATCCGTTAGTCTTGTGAGACCATGGATTTGCACCTTGGAAGTTTTCCAGCGTGCAGGCCTGGGAAAGGTTGTATGGAAGACCAGCAGTTGCCCATGCTGCAAGTCTCCCCTCTCCATGCCACCGATGTTGTCCAAGGGAAGGGCACTAGGGCCGATACAGCTTGGCACCAGTGTCATCGCAGAGCAATGTGTGGATAAGTGCCTTGCTCAAGGACACAACAGGCTGCCTCAGCTGAGGCTCGAACTAGCGACCTTCAGATCACTAGCCTGACGCCTTAACCTCTTGGCCATACGCCAACACTAACAGGGACTCCGTAGACAATCCCTCCATGATGTCCACCTTTTCTGCAGCCGTGACACTATCTCTGATCAACAGTGCCATGCCCCCACCTCTTTTGCCTCCCTCCCTGTCCTTTCTGAAACATCTGAAGCCCAGCACTTGAAGTAACCATTCCTGTCCACTAGCCATCCATGTCTCTGTAACGGCCACCACATCATATCTCCAAGTATTGATCCATGCTCTAAGCTCATCCGCTTTGTTCACAATGCTCCTTGCATAAAAATAGACACATCTCAAACCTTCAGTCTGGGTGCATCCCTTCTCTATCACCTGCCTATCCTCCCTCTCGCACTGTCTACAAGCCTTGTTATTTGTGAGCCAACCTCCCTTTCCTCCATCACTTCAGTTCGGTTCCCACCCCCCAACAATTCTAGTTTAAACTCTCTCCAGTAGCCTTAGCAAACCTCCCCGCCAGGATATAGGTCCCCCTGGGATTCACGTACAACCCGTCCTTTTTGTACAGGTCACACCTGCCCAAAAGAGGTCCCAATGATCCAGAAATCTGAATCCCTGCCCCCTGCTCCAATCTCTCAGTCACGCATTTATCCTCCACCTCTTCCTATTCCTATTCTCACTGTCGTGTGGCACATGCAGTAATCCCGAGATTAGTACCTTTGTGGTCCTGCTTCTCAACTTCCTTCCGAACTCCCTGTAGTCTTTTTTCAGGACCTCTTCCCTTTTCCTACCTATGTCACTGGTGTACCATGACTTCTGGCTGTTCTCCTTCCTACGCAGGATATCTTGGACGCGATCTTAAACGTCCCGGACCCTGGCACCTGGGAGGCAAACTATCATTCGTGTTTCTTTCCTGCGTCCGCAGTATCACCTGTCTAACCCCCTAACTATAGAGCCGCCTACCACTACTGCCTTTCTCTTCCCTCCCCTACCCTTCTGAGCCACAGGGCCAGACTCTGTGCCAGAGGCACGGCCACTGTTGCTTCCCCCAGGTAGGCTGTCCCACCCCCCATTACTCAAACAGGAATTCTTATTGTCAAGGGGTACAGCCACAGGGGTACTCTCTAGTACCTGACTCTTCCCCTTCCCTCTCCTGACTGTGACCCACATGTCTGTCGCCTGTGGCCCCGGTGTGACCACCTGCCTATAGCTCCTCTCTATCACTTCCTCGCTCTCCCTGACCAGGCGAAGATCATTGAGCTGCATCTCCAGTTTCCTAACAAGGTCCCTTAGAGCTGCAGCTCGACACACCTGGTGCAGATATGGCCGTCCGGGAGGCTGGGAGACTCCAGGACCTCCCACATCTGACACTGAGCACAGAAAACTGGCCTCACACACATCTTCCTCCTTTCCGCAAATAACACAGGTAGACCTACCTCGCCTCGTCCCGTTACCGCTTAAGCCCGTTGATCCAAAGCCCTATCATTCCGCTGTCCGCTGGATATGGCGGTCTTCTTTTTAAACCTTTTGCGCTCTACAGGCTGATGTCATGCACCTGCGCAGTGTCGCCTCCCTTTTACCCTGAGTAGTAAAAAAAATACTGCCTTCGCTCCGGAAATCAGCCGTTCACTCACAGTCTTTTTGCTCCAAACGATATGCAAACCTGAGTTTCATTTTCTTGCAGGCATGCTCAATAAATCCATCTTAGGTACATTAGCATCGTGGTTAGCACAACGCTTTACAGTACAGGCTACCCGGATGCAAGGAGTTTGTATGTTCTCCCCGTGACCGAGTGGGTTTTCTCTGGGTACTCTGGTTTCCACCCACAGTCCAAAGACAGACCAGTTGGTAGTTTAATTGGACATTGTAAATTGTACCATGATTTTGCTAGGATTAAATTGGAGCAGTTGTTAGTTTGCTGCTGGTCAATGTGGCTCAAAGGGCCAGAAGGGCCTATTCTGCGCTGTATCTCAATAAATTTTTAAATAAATAAATAACCATAGAGAATCAATGAGCAACTGCACCAACTTTGGCATTCAACCAGTGTATAAACTGTGCAAATAAAAATAAATGAATAATAATAAGTAAGTGACAAATATTGAGAACATGAGATGAAGAGTCCTTGAGGGTGATCCATAGGTTGTAGGGACATTTCAAAGATGGGGCAAATGAAGTTATTCACTTTGGTTCGGGAGCCTGATGGTTGAGGGATGGTAATTGATCCTCAGCCTGGTGGTGTGAGTCCTGAGGCTCCTGTACCTTATTCCTGATGGAAGCAGCAAGAAGTGGGCAGGACCTGGGTGGTGGAGGTCCATGATGATGAATCCTGCTTTCCTGCGATAATGCTTCGTGTAGATACGCACACTGGTGGGGAGGACTTACCTCTGCCTTACTGGGCTGTATCAACTGCGTTTTGTAGGGTTTTCTATTTAAGGGTATTGGTGTTTCCATACCAGGCTCTGATGCAGCCAGTGAATATACTCTCCTCTAGCACAATAGAAGTTTGTCAAAGTTGTAGATGTCATACAAATCTTCATAAACTCCTGAGGAATTAGAGGCACTGCAGTGTTTTCTTTGTAACTGAACTTGCATACTGGGCCAAGGACAGATCCTCAAAAATAATAATACAGTACTGAGGAAATTGCTGACCCTTTCCACTTCTGATCCACTGATGAGGACTGGCTCATGAACCTCTGGTTTACACCTCCTAAAGTCAAGAATCAGCTCTTTGGTCTTGCTGACATTGTGTGAGAGGTTGTTGTTCTGGTAGCACTCAGCCAGGTAGTCAAACTCCCTCTTATATGTTGATTCATTATCACCTTTGATTCAACGTATGACAGTGATGTCATCAGCAAACTTTAATGTGACGTTGGAGCTGAGCTTAGCCACACATTGTAAAGTGAGTAGACTAGAAAGCTGAGCACACAGCATTGTGGTGCAACTGTGCTGATGGAGATCACAAAGGAGATGTTGTTGCCAATCCGTACTGACTGGTCTGTAATTGAGGAAGTTGAGGCTCCAACTGCAGAAGGAGGAAATGAGAGCTAGGTCTTGAAGCTCGCTGATTAGTTTTGAGGGGAAATTGGTATTTAATGCTGAGCTGCAGTCAATAAAGAGCATTTTGATGTATGCACCTTTAGAAGGATGAAGGGGGATCTCATTTTTGCTGTCCAGATGTTCCAAGGTTAAGTGGAGAGACAATGAGATGGAATCTGCTGTGGACCTTTTGCTCTGGTAGACAAACTGTAGTGGACACAATTCACTTCTCAGGCAGGTTATATTTCATGACAAACCTTTCAAAACGTCTCTTCACTGTGAATGTCAGTGCAACTGGATGATAGTCAAAAGACCATAAGACATAGGAGCAGATTTAGGCCATTTGGCCCATTGAGTCTGCTCCACCATTTAATCATGGCCGATCCTTTTTTCCCCTCCTCAACCCCATTCCCCATTACCTCCGAATCAGACCACTTTTTCCTCTCTCTCCCAACAGGATGGCCAGCCCCGACTCCCACAACCAACTCGTCAGCACTAGTCTGAACTCGAACAAAGACCTCACCCAACACGCATGCAGCAATAACCAGCAAATAATCCACAGAGACACACATTACTGACTTAAACAGGGCAACCACGTAGCACACCACTGAATCCAACCCCAGACAAAAGCCCCTAAATATAGCGCCCCCCCCCAGGCAAGCCTCAGTGTCGCTCAACTCGCTGTCTTCTGGGGAAACAGCCCTCGGCTCTGCCAAACTGGGTAACTAGGTTTGTGTGGATGCTGTGTGATGTACCCCACCCCGCCAAATAACAGACAATACACCATCTATGATTAAATGAATTACAGTTTATAGATATTACTGGAACTATATAGTTAATAGAGATAAAATATTAAAGGAAAATAAAAGGCGCCACACTTATCAAAGTTCAATCTCTTCGTGCACAACAGTTGAAGCTCTCGTAATGAGCCTCTCTTCACCATTCGATCCCCTCTGACCACCTCGACCTGCCACCTGCGACCAACCACGGTGGTTGACCTGGCGCTCCACACAAGTCTGTCTCCGTCTCCTCTCCTTGCCGAAGACCCTGGACCTTGGACTCCTGCTCGGGGTCCGACCCCATTAGCCAGCTCACAGCAGTTTGTCCATTCTCTCTCTCTTCCAAGACCTTCTGCCCAAAAACCCGCACATCACAATAACTTACAGACACAGTAGAAAGAATAACATCTATCCCAATTGGTTCGTTCACTCTGTTATCAATAATATAACCCAAACAAGCTGCTAGCGAGAGAACTTTCTCAGCAGTTAACATAACAAAGAAGCCATTTTAATTATAACGTAACAAAGAAGCCATTTTAATTAGCCTATGCAGTAACTTAAAAGAAGAAACCCCTCACAGTCATAAGACATAGGAGCAGAATTAGGCCATTTGGCCCATCAAGTTTGCTCCACCATTCAATCATACCTGATCCCTTTTCCCTTTCTCAACCCCATTCCCCAGCCTCCTTCCCGTAGCTTTTGACGCCATGTCCAACCAAGGACCTATCAATCTCTGCCTTAAATACACCCAATAACCTGGCCTCCACAGATGCATGTGGAAACAAATTCCTCAAATTCACCACCCTCTGGCAAAATAAATTTCTTTGTATCTCCATTTTAAATGGACTCCCCTCTATCTTGAGTCTGTGTCCTCTTGTCCTAGACTCCCCCACCTGGGGAAATATCCTTTCCACATCTGCTCTGTCTCAGCCTTTCAACCTTTGAAAGGCTCCAATGAGATCCCCCTTCATCCTTCTAAATTCCAGTGAGTACAGACCCAGGACTATCAAACGTTCTTCATGTGATAACCCTTGTGCATCTCCTCCAGACCTCTCCAATGACAGCACAATTTTTTGTACATGAGGAGCCCAAAACTGTTCACAATACTCAAGGTGAGGCCTCACCAGTGCATCAGCACCACATTCTTGCGCTTGTATTCTGGGCTTCTTGAAATGAATGCTAACATTGCATTTGCCTTCCTCACCACTGACTCAACCTGCAAGTTAACCTTTCGGGTATTCCGTACAAGGACGCCCAAGACCCTTTGCATTTCAGATTTTAGGAAATTCTCCCTCTTTAGAAAATAATCAGCACATTTATTTCTACTACAAAAGTGCATGACCAAGCATTTTCCAACATCGTATTTCATTTGCCACTTTCTTGCCCATTCTCCTAATCTGTATGTCCTTCTGCATCCCACCTGTTTCTTCAACACTACCAGCCACTCTACCAGGCATCCTAACATCTGCAAACATGGCAACAGAGCCATCTATTCCATCATCAAAATCATTGATATGCAGCATAAAAGAAGCGGTCCCAACACTGACCCATGCAGAACACTACTAGTCACTGGCAGCCAGCCAGTGCTCTAACCATGTTAGTAACTGTTCAGTAATACCCTGGGCTCTTAATTTGGTAAGCAGCCTCATGTGTGGCACTTTGTCAAAGGCCTTCTGAAAGTCCAAATATGCAACATCCCTTTTATCTATCCTACTTGTAATCGCCTCAAAGAATTCCAACAGGTTCACCGGGAAAGATTTTATCTTAAGCAAACCATGCTGACTTTGTTCTATCTTGTCCTGTGTCACCAAGTACTCCATAACCTCATAGAACATAGAACATAGCATAGTACAGCACAGTACAGGCCCTTCAGCCCACAATGTTATGCTGACCCTCAAACTATGCCTCCCATATAAGCCCCCATCTTAAATTTCTCCATATACCTGTCTAGTAGTCTCTTAAACCTCACTAGTGTATCTGCCTCCACCACTGACTCAGGCAGTGCATTCCACGCACCAACCACTCTCTGAGTGAAAAACCTTCCTCTAATATCCCCCTTGAACTTCCCACCCCTTACGTTAAAGCCATGTCCTCTTGTATTGAGCAGTGGTGCCCTGGGGAAGAGGCACTGGCTATCCACTCTATCTATTCCTCTTATTATCTTGTACACCTCTATCATGTCTCCTCTCATCCTCCTCCTCTCCAAAGAGTAAAGCCCTAGCTCCCTTAATCTCTGATCATAATGCATACTCTCTAAACTAGGCAGCATCCTGGTAAATCTCCTCTGTACCCTTTCCAATGCTTCCACATCCTTCCTATAGTGAGGTGACCAGAACTGGACACAGTACTCCAAGTGTGGCCTGACCAGAGTTTTATAGAGCTGCATCATTACATCGTGACTCTTAAACTCTATCCCTCGACTTATGAAAGCTAACACCCCATAAGCTTTCTTAACTACCCTATCCACCTGTGAGGCAACTTTCAGGGATCTGTGGACATGTACCCCGAGATCCCTCTGCTCCTCCACACTACCAAGTATCCTGCCATTTACTTTGTACTCTGCCTTAACAATTGAAACCAACATCTTCTCAACCACTGAGATCAGGCTAACTGGTCCTTTTCTCACGTTTTCCATCAAGTAGGAGGTACAGAAGCCTAAAGGCACACACTCAGTGATTCAGGAACAGCTTCTTCCCCTCTGCCATCTGTTTCCTAAACAAACATTAAACCCATGAACACTACCTCACTTTTTTACTATACATTATTTCTGCTTTTATGCACGATTTTAATCTATTCAATACATGTATAAGCACATTTTTATTTATTTATTTATTATTGTTCTTTTTCTTCTATATTATATATTGCATTGAATTGCTTCTGCTAAGTTAACAAATTTCACGAAACATGTCGGTGATAATAAACATGATTCTGATTCTGTAATTTCCTTCCTGCTGCCTTCCTCCTTTCTCAAAGAGGAGAGTGGTATTTGCAATTTTACAGTCCTCTGGCATCATGCAGGGTCAAATTATTTTTGAAAGATCATTGCTAATGCCTCCGCAGTCTCTAACGCTACCTTTTTAAGAACCCTAGGGTGCGATTCATCCGCTCTGGGTGACATGTACCCTTAGTCATTGAGGCAAGTTACTATGTTCTTCTTAGACACTGGTATAACTGAAGGCTGCTTCAAGCAGACTGCCAAAATGAGAGGGTAAAGACCTCAGTGACTACTCCAGCCAGTTTATCAATCCAGGTCTTTAGTAATTGGCCAGGTAACCATCTGGGTGAGATGTTTTACATGGGTTCATCCTCCTGAAGGTTGATTGCATGTCGGCTGCAGAGACCGAAATCACAGGATCATTGGGGCTGTGAGAATTTGTGATGTTTTCTCCACGTTTTGATCATGAGCACGGAAGGCTTTGAGCTCATTTGGAAGCAAAGCTCTGTTGCCACCTATGTCACCTGGTTTAATTTTATAAGAGGTGACAGTATTCAAGCCCTGCCACAACTGTCGAGTACCCTTCATTGATTCAAGTTTAATCCAGAATTGCAACTTCGCTATGGTGATTACATCCCTTACCAGGTGGTGATACAGCCAGTCAGGATACTCTCTATGGTGCCCCTGTAGAAAGTCCTGAGGATTTGGAGGCCCATGCCGAACTTCTTCAGTTACCTGAGGTGGAAGAGATGCTGTTGTGCTTTTTTGCCACAAAGCCGGTGTGTGCAGTCCAGGTGAGATCATTGGTGATATGAACACCGAGGAACTTGAAACTACTCACCGTCTCATCTGCAGACCCATTAATGTTGATCAGACCGAGCCTGTGTCTGTTCCTCCTGTAATCAACAATCAAATCCTTTGTTTTTTTGGACATTGAGGGAGAGGTTGTTACTCTGGCACCACTGTGTCAGGTGTCAACCTCTCCGCTGTAGACTGCCTTATCACCAATAAGGCTTATCCAAGTTGTGTCATCTGCGAATTTGATCAGCAGACTGGAGCTGTGTGTGGCAGTACAGTCGTGGGTGTAAAGGAAGCAGAGGAGGGGACTCAGGACACAACCCTAGGGGGCACCTGTGTTGAGAGTCAAAGGGACAGAGGTTAGGGAGCCGGTCCTTTCCAACAGTTGGCAATTCGATAGGAAGTCAAGTATCCAGCTGCACAAGGTGGGGTGCAGGCCGAGGTCTCTGAGCTTCCTGTCAAATCTGGAGGGGATTGTGGAGTCGAATGCTGAACTGTAGTCCAGGAACAGCATTCTAACGTATGCATCCCTCTTCTCCGTGTGAGTGAAGATGGTGCGTAGTGCTGTTGCTATGGCATTATCAGGAGACCGGTTCAGTTGGTAGGCAAATTGTAGGGGTCCAGTGTGGGTGGTAGCAGGCTGTGGATGTAGTCTTTAACCGGCCTCTCAAAACATTTGCTTATAGTTGAGGTGAGTGTACCAGGGCGCTAATCTTTCCGGCATGCTGTCTGAACATGATCTGCTGCCCAACACGTCATATGTCTTTTTCCATCGCATGACATTTCAGGAAAAACAAAGGAGCTGGTTGTGGATTACAGGAGGAACAGAGATGGGCTAACCCCTATTGACATCACTGGGTCTGGGATTGAGAGGGTAAACAGCTTCAAGTTCCTTGGCATCCACATCACCGAGGATCTCTCGTGGTCTGTACACACCAGCTGTGTGGTGAATAAGGCACAACAGCACCTCTTTCATCTCAGATGGTTGAAGAAGTTTGGTATGGGCCCCCAAATCCTAAGAACTTTCTACAGGGACACAATTAAGATCATCCTGACTGGCTGCATCTCCCTTAATCGCAGGACTCTGCAGAGAGTGGTGCGGACAGCCCAGCACATCTGTAGTTGTGAACTTCCCATGATTCAGGACATTTGCAAGGACAGGTATCTGAAAAGGGCCTGTAAGATCATTGGGGATCCATGTTATTCCAACCACAATCTATTCCAGCTGCTAGCATCCGGGAAGTGGTACTGCAGCATAAAAGCCAGGACCGACAGGCTCCAGGACAGCTTCTTCCACCAGGCCATCAGATTAATGAACTCATGCTGATTTGAGTGTACTCTATATTACATTGACTGTTCTATTTATTATTGATTATTATACATTACTATAATTGCACATTTAGTTGGAGACGTAACATAAAGATTATTATTCCTCATGTACGAGAAGGACGTGAGAAATATATTCAATTCAATTCAATTCAATTGAGTTTCTACCCTTACTCTCCTCTGGATTGGGAAGCTCAAAGTTGCTTAACAGAGTGGCTCCATAGTCTGGACGTAACTACTCCTGCTCTCCATCTCGATTCTCTGGCACGTGGAGGGCAAGACACGAACAATATTTTGGCCATTGCTCCAATACCATGGGTGTTGCCCATGCACCTGGTACCCCAGACTGCACCCCACCTGTGGTCCATCCTGTGGTATGTGAAACATAGCCCCCGTTATGCTGACTCCTGCTGATGATGTCAATTGTGCAATAAAAACATTTAAATATTTGTTTGTTGCTCTTTTCTGAATCAGCAGCGAGAGGTATCCGCAAACAGAGGAGGTACTGTACAGATGTTAAAGGTGAGAGAAAATTACTTTATTTGAGATATAAAGAATAAAATACAGAAAGAAATAATGGTTAATAAAGCAGTACAAGGGACAAATTAATACTTATCAACCAATCACTAAACCGTGCTACACAACACACTGTCAGAGGGAACCAAAGATGCTCGACAGCTTTCCCTCAGTGTCCGCCTCTCTTTCCTTCTCTCTATCTCTGTCCTTGTCTCTATCCCTGACTCTTAGCATGGGTCATGGCTCAGCTTGGGAGAAAGTTCCCACTTGTTGTTGTTTAATATCCTTTCAGATCCCTTCAAACGTCTATCACAACATTTTCCCTCGTACTTTCCCAGACAAATTGGGAAATTGGATATTGAACTTTTTACTGTTGGACTTCAGCCACATTCCACCGTGGTACAACACTTGGCGGCACGGGAGGTCGCTCCTGCCTGTGGCCATCGAACGTGCAGCTCCTCCCGTGGAGGGTCAGAAACCCTGAGCCAATAGGCTGGTCCTGGACTTATTTTCCATCTGGCATAGTTTGCATTTTGGTGTTCGATTGTTGGGGTTTTTTGTATTGCTATATTTATGCTCTATTCTTGGTTGGTGCGGCTGTAATGAAACCAAATTTCCCTCAGGATTAATAAAGTGTATCTATCTATCTATCTAAACGTATCTTTCAGCATTTTCTGCTCTCAAGGCAATGCACTGGTACTCACACAAAGTTCGTGGAACATGGCTGTGAGCTGGTTCCTTTGTACTTTCCAACACATTCTCACATCCCAGGCTAACACAGTTTTGTCTTATTGGTGATATGGATGTTAACATATACTCAAGGAAGAATCACATTTAAATCTTTCATCACAGATGTATAGGTGATAAATAGGTGAATCTGAATCTGATTCTTCCTGGCTGATTTTACACAGCAGATGAGCAATCTGCATTTATACGGCCTCAGCAACACGTCTCTGAACTGCATTGTACCAGTCACCTGTAAAAGTTAATGCTTTTCAGCAAAGCAGGAGACCAATTCTATCTGGCCTCTGGTCAGGCTGACTCCTGAAATGGTTACATGAAGGTTGACACGTTAATGAGGAAAGATAAATAATTCAAAAAAATGGTGGGGGGGGGGGGTGGTAATAGAGGCATTACTGGAAGTTGGAGAAATCGATGTTCATGCCATCAGGTTGGAGGCTACACAAGGTGTTCCTCCTCCAACCTAAGTGTGGTCTCATCACGACAGAGGAGGAGGCCACGGATGGACATATCGGAATGGGAGTGGGAGGTGGAATTAAAATGGGTGGCCACTGGGAGATCCTGCTTGTTCTGGCAGATGGGGCATAGGTGCTCAGCGAAGCAGTCTCCCAATCTACGTCAGATCTCACCGATATACAAGAGGTCACTCTTGGAGCACCCAATACAGTATATGTCCCCAACAGACTCACAGGTGAAGTGTTGCCTCACCTGGAAGGACTGTTTGGGGCCCTGAATGGTAGTGAGGGAGGAGGTGTAGGGGTGGGTGAAGCACTTGGTCAACTTGAAAGGATAAGTGACAGGAGGGAGCTCAGTGGGGAGGGACGAATGGACAAGGGAGTCGTGTAGGGAGCGATCCCTGTGGAAAGCTGAACGTTGGGGGGAGGGAAAGAGGTGTTTGGTAGTGGGATCCAGTTGGACATGGTGGAAGTTTTGGAGAATTATGTGCTGGATGTGGAAGCTGGTGGGGTGGTAGGTGAGGACAAGAGAAACCCTATCCCTAGTTGTGTGGTGGGACGATGGGGTAGGAGTGGAAATGCATAAAATGGAAGAGATGTGGTTGAGGGCAGCGTTGATGGCTGATGAAGGGAACCCCCTTTCTTTGAAAAAGTAGGACATCTCCTTCGTTCTAGAATGAAAAGCCTCATCCTGAGAGCAGATGCGGTGGAGACGGAGGAGTTCAGAGAAAGGAATGGCATTTTTACAAGTAGCAGGCTGGGAGGAGGTATAGTCCAGGTAGCTGTGAGAATCTGTTGGTTTATAATAGATATCGGTGGATGAGCTGTCTCTGGAGATATAGACAGTGAGATCGAGAAAAGGAAGAGAAGTGTCAGAAATGGACCAGGTGAATTTGAGGGCTGGGTGGAAGTTGGAGGCAAAGTGGATGAAATCAACGAAAACAACAGGAATTCTGCAGATGCTGGAAATTCAAGCAACACACATCAAAGTTACTGGTGAACGCAGCAGGCCAAGCAGCATCTATAGGAAGAGGTGCAGTCGACGTTTCAGGCCGAGACCCTTCAGACGAAGGGTCTCGGCCTGAAACGTCGACTGCACCTCTTCCTATAGATGCTGCTTGGCCTGCTGCGTTCACCAGCAACTTTGAAATCAACGAGTTCATTACGGGTACAGGAAGCAGCACCAATACAGTCATTGATGTAGCACAGGAAAAGTGCGGGACGGTCACTAGTGTAGGACTCATAGACTCTTCCATGTAGCCAACAAACAGGCAGGTGTGGCTGGGACCCATGTGAGTGCCCATGGCAACCCCTTTTGTTTGAAGGAAGCGGGAGGATCCAAAGCAGAAATTATCTAGATTGAGGGCAAGTTCCATGTAGCAATTTAGTCCCACAGCATCACTGTTTCACCCTGCTTTTGAATGACTGCAAACAGGAGCGACCCAGTCACAGTTCAGCTTGGGATAGAATACCATGTCTCTTCAGACAGCCCAGTTCATGCACAACTGCTTCTTTTGAGATCTGGAGAAGAGTTTGGGTCTTGTGGAAGGTGTGAGTAGCTTGTACTTCCACATGGATCTTCACACTGAAATCCTTTAAATTTGTGTTTATCTGGTCAAACACCACCAAGCACCTTTCTGAGCTGAATATCTTTTCTGAGTTTAGTATGAACTTGTTAATCCAGTTTTGCCCTGTGATACAAGTCTGCCCCTTAACTCCCACCAGACGCAGCATCCATTTACTGTCTCTGCACTTCATTTCACTGGAAATGAAACTCCTCCACAACAGGAAATCTGGGTCCATAAGTGACAAGTAGTGAATGCATTTTGGCAAGAGACAGGTGGTCAGCCTCTCCTTGTATATGTGCTCTGGCCCGAGTGACAATGATATCCCAGTGTTCAGCATCGTACTGACTTTCATGCCAGGTCAATGTAGAAGTAAGTTCTATCACTGTTGTGTAGACAGTTAATTGTTAACAGTTCATTGTTGTGTTTGATGTCAATCACGTAGTTTGTAGAAACACAGCCTTGTGCCCTTTTGCACACTTTGTGTGGATATTTGTCCACAACCCCATCGCCTTTACTGATGAAACCTACAGAACATTTGCTGGTGGTTTCCAGCACAGCGTGATTATGCTTGTGTCACAAGGCCTTCATTTTCATTTCATGTTTCTGAGAACCCGGAGTTGCTGGTAAAGTGCAGGAGATCCGTTTCAATGTTCAGCACACATTGCATCAGGGTGCTGTGTGGACTTTTTGAACAGCACCTCCCTGGTTTAGAGTGGCATACCAGCTCATGTAGACTTGCAGACAAATTTCAAAGCTGGCGTAAAAGTCAAACCCTCTTGTGACAAGCTTCGTCTATTTGTGCTAAGCTCTGGTCACTGGAGGAGATCTGCATTGTGTTTGGTGCTCACAGTGTGGTGCTCTCTACTCTGGGAAAACTAAACTCTGTAGCACCCTCTGCAGGATTGCAATAAACCTCCATTTCTCCTGCAGGTGTAAGCCTGGAGTTCAGTCTCCTGTCAGTTTAATACCCTGACCCACTGCCTTAGTGTTTTCAAACTGCCAGATTACCTCAATGATGCTGCTCTGTGAATCTCGGCACAGCCCCTCATCATTATCATACAGATACTCCTCATTCATATCAGCCATTGGGAATTTAATGCTGGCATTTCTCTTCCTTTTGACAGTAAGACCACAAGACATTGGAGCAGAATTAGGCCATTCAGCCCATTGAGTCTGCACTGTCATTCCAACACGGCTGATCCCAAATCCCACTCAATCCCACAAACCAGCTTTCTCGCCATATTCTTTTCAATGCCCCGACTGATCTGGAAATGATCAATTTCCACCTTAAATATACACACAAACTTGGCCTCCAACACAGTCCGTGGCACAGCATTCCACAGACTTACGACTCGGGCTCAAAAAATAGTCCTCCTTACCTCTGATCTAAAGGGTCACCACTCAATTGTGAGAATGTGCCCTCATGTTGTGCATTGGAAACATTCTCTCCACATCCACCCTATCTGGTCCCTTCAACATTCGGTAGGTTTCAATGAGATCCCCTTGCATACTTCTAAATTCCAGTGAGTACAGGCCCAACCTGCCAAGCTCTCATGTTAACCCCTTCATCCTCAGAATCATCCTCCTGAACCTCCTCTGAACTCTCTCCAATGACAGCACAACCTTTCTGAGATATGGAGCCCAAAACTGTTGACAGCACTCTAAGTGTGGCCTGGCTAGTGTCTTATAAAGGCTCAGCATGGTTTCCCTGCTATGACATTCTATTCCCCTTGAAAGAAATGCCAAAGTTCCATTTGCCTTCTTTACCACAGACTCAACCTGTAAATTAACCTTCTGGGATTCTTGTATGAGGAATCCCAAGTCCCTCTGCACCTCTGATATTTGAAACTTCTCCCCATTGAGATAATAGTCTGTGCTGCTGTTCTTTTACCAGAAATGCATTCTCGTACATTTCCCAACAATGCATTCCATCTGCCACCTTTTTACCCATTCTTCCAATTTGTCTAAGTCCTGCTGCAATCGCATTGCTTCCTCGGCACTACCTACCCCTCCACCTGTCTTCGTATCATCCACAGACTTGGCCACTAAGCCATCGATTCCATTCTAAGTCATTGACAATGTGAAAATCAGCGGTCCCAATACTGACCCCAGAGAAAACCACTAGTCACTGGCAGCCAACCAGAAAAGGCCCCCTTTATTCCCATTCGCTGCCTCCTGCCTGTCAGCCATTCCGCTATCCATGCCAGTATCTTTCCTGCAACACCAGAGGATTTTATCTTGTTAATCAGCCCCATGTGTGGCACCTTATCAAACACCTTCTGAAAATCCAAGTAAATGACATCCACTACCTCTCCTTTGTCCAGCCTGCTTGTTACTTCCTCAAAGAACTGTAACAGATTTGTCAGGAATGATTTCCCTTCACAGAAACCATGCTGACTTTTGACATATTTTATCATTAGTCTCCAAGTACCCTGAAATCTCAACCTTAATAGTAGACTCCAACACTTTCCCAACAACTGAGGTTAGACTAACTGGATATAATTTTCATTCTTTTGCCTTCCTTCCTTCTTAATGAGTGGAGTGATATTTGCAATTTTCCAGACTTCAACCAGGCCAGAATCAAATGATTCTTGAAAGTTCATGGCCAATGCATCTGTTACCTCTTAAGCAACCTTTCTCAGGACTCTGGGATGTGGTCCATGTGGTCCAGGTGAATTATCCACCTGAAGACCTTTGAGCTTGCCTCGCACTTTTTCCTTTGCAACAGAATGGCACTCACTCCTGTTCCCCAACACTCACGGACCTCTGGCACGCTGCTAGTGTCTTCCACAGAGAAGATGATGCAAAGTACGCATTGAGTTCATCTGTCATTTCTTTCTCCCCATTACTATCTCACCAGTATTATTTTCCAGTGGTCCAATATCAACTCTTACCTCCCTTTTACTCTTGATATAGCTGAAAAGAAAACCTCTTAGAATCCTGCTTTATATTATCGGCTAATCTGCCCTCAGATTTAATCTTTTCCCTTCTTATAGCTCTTTTAGTTCTTTTTATTGGGTTTTAAAAGCTTCCTAATCATCTAAGCTCCAACTCAGTTCTGCTACATTATATGCCCTTTCCTTGGCTTTTATGTATTCCTTCACTTCCTTTGTCAGCCACGGTTCCCTACCCCTGCCATTTGAGAACTTCAGCCTCTGTGGGACATGTCTAGCCTGTGCCTTGTGAACTATTCCCAGAAACTTCAGCCATCTCTGCTCTGCTGTCATTCCCGTCAGTATCCTCCTCCAATAAACATGGGCAAGCTCCTCTCTGATGCCTCTGTAATTCCCTTTATTTCATTGCAATACGGAATCATGGTTCTCCCTCTGAAATTGCAGTTCTGATAACAACCCTGGTCTGCACCCTAGCACAGTCATTATACCTTCTCCAAACTGTACAGGACTTTGCAACTTAAAGTAAATTTGCCTTCTTATTTTTCCCATTCTGATGAAAGGTCCTTGGCCCAAAATATTGACTGATGTTCCTTGCAAATGCTACCTGGCCTGCTGAATTCTTCAGAAGTTTGGTAGGCACCACAATATATTTCACTAAAGTATAATTTTCCATTTCTGAACAAAAAGTGAATTGTTGAACTGGACAATTTTGTTTCCACAATTTTACCCTTTATTTTTTGCCATGTACTCAAAGCCCAGAGTGCATTTAACTCCTCTGAATTTAATCAGTACAGTCATTTGTTTAAGCTTTGGGAGAATTTCTCCTTGTGTATATTTTATAGAAAAGAAGAAATAACATAAAATACATTAACTGCAACTTTCTGACACTGAAGGTCTTGATTGTACACTGCCACTGTTTGCAGCCAGGTCTCTCAGTGCCTGAAGATGCTCGATCACTTGCTGGACCTTTGTGAGAAATCTTGCTGCATATGTTGTTCATGACAAACTTTGCTTCACAAGAGGTACAGAGTCAACATTAGAAGGATTGTGAGGGAAGCCATGGCCTGATGAAGAAACACTGATGCTAACAGCAAAATTGGTTTCATAGGACATTGTCCATTGATCAAAGGAAGTCCAGGAGTTTAATTAGTTACAACTGGGGAAATTACTCATGTACCTCAAACCAAAAGCAACACACTGGCTCATATAGTATTATTGGTTCAGAGTTTAAATGAGCAAGTTGTAATCCTGACCTCAGGTCTTGTTTGTGGAGTTTATACATTTTCTCTGTGACTGTGCAGGATTGCCCTGCATGCTTAGTTTCCTCATGCATCCCATAAACTCTCAGATTGGTAGGCTAACTGGTCTCTGTAAAATACTGGAATGACTGGAGGAACATTTGGGGAGTTGATGTAAATGTGAGAATAAAATGAATTTGGACAGGATTAATGTCTGTGGGTGTTTGGTGTTAACACAAATTTTGTGGACGGGCTGGACTGTTTCCAGCCTGTTCCATCTTGTAAGTCTATCAAAGTCAATAAAATATGCTAGTTATAAATGGATCTAGTGCTTTCCCAGCATATAAGACAAATAAACTCTTCTCAGACTTCCAGCCGGGTGCAGGTATCAATTTTAACTGCCATTTTGATGACAAACTCTGGCACTTCACTGACTAGATATGCCCAGGTATCATCCCTGATGAAGATGGCAGAGTTTGTCATCCAGAAATCGGTTAAAATTGATATCTGTACTCGGCAAAAAGACTGAGAAGAGTTGATTTATTATGTTTTTATTCTATTTTTCTTTTAAGCCTCACTCCAGAATGGAGTGAATAAGTAGATACCTAGTACTAGATCTAGTATGGTATTCTCCCTAGTCGGCCTGTCCACATGCTGTGACAGGAATCCATCCTGGACACATTTAACAAACGCTGTCCCATCTAAACCCTTGTAAGTAATCAGGTGCCAATCAATAGTAGGGAAGTTAAAGTCACCCATGATAACAACCCTGTTGTTTTTGTACTTTTCCAAAATCTCCCTCCCAATCTGCTCCTCTGTATCTCTGCTGCTACCAGGGGGCCTATAGAATACCCCCAGTAGAGTAACTGCTCCCTTCCTGTTCCTGACTTCCACCCATACTGACTCAAAAGAGGATCCTGCTACATTACCCACCCTTTCTGTAGCTGTAATAGTATCCCTGACCAGTAATGCCACCCCTCCTCCCCTTTTTCCACCCTCTCTATCCCATTTAAAGCACTGAAATCCAGGAATATTGAGAATCAATTCCTGCCCTGGTGCCAGCCAAGTCTCTGTAATGGCCATTACATCATAATTCCATGTATGTATCCAAGCTATCAGTTCATCACCTTTGTTCCTGATGCTTCTTGCATTGAGGTACACACATTTCAGCCCTTCTATCTTACTGTCTTTACACCGTTTATTCTGCTTCTCTTTCCTCAAAGCCTCTCTGTATGTTAGATCTGGCTTTACTCCATGCACTTCTTTCACTGCGCTATCGCTCTGGGTCCCATCCCCCTTGCAAATTAGTTTAAACCCTACCGAACCATGCTAGCAAACCCACCTGCAAGGATATTGCTCCCCCTCGAGTTCCAGTGCAACCCATCCAATCTGTACAGGTCCCACCTTCCCCAGAAGAGATCCCAATGATCCAAAAATCTAAAACCCTGCTCCCTGCACCAACTCCTCGGCCACGCATTCAACTGCCATCTCCTCCAGTTCCTACCATTACTGTCACGTAGCACTGTTAGCAATCCTGAGAACGCCATCCTTGAGGTCCTGTTCTTCAACCTTCTGCCTAGTTCCCGAAACTCACACTTCAGGACCTCATCCCTCTTCCTGCCTATGTCGTTTGTCCCAACATGTATCACAACTTCTGGTTGCTTTCCCTCTCGTACCAGGATGTCGTGCACCCGGTCAGAGACATCCTGGACCCTGGCACCCGGGAGGCAACAAACCATGCGGGTGTCCTTCTAATGTCCACAAAATCTCCTGTCTGCTCCCCTGACTATAGAGTCTCCAATGACAACAGCTCTCCTCTTCTCCGTCCCACGCTTCTGCACCACTGGGTCAGACTTAGTGCCAGAGGCCCTGCCACTGTGGCTCACACCTTTAACAGCTTTAAGTTCCTTGGCATAAACATCTCTGAGGATGTCACATGGTCTGTACATGCTGTCTGTGTGGTGAAAAAGGCACAACAGTGCCTCTTCACTTCAGACGGTTGAAGAAGTTTGGTACGGCCTCCCCAAATTCTAAGAACTTTTTGTACGGACACAATTGAGAGCATCCTGACTATCTGCATCACTGCCTGTTATGGGAACTGTATTTCCCTCTGTGTAAAAATCACCTCTTACAACAATAATTAGTGAGGCACAGAGAGATCTGTATTTACTGACAAGTACCTTTATTGGTTAAACTAACAAGTACATGAATTTATACACTAAATACACTCACTAGGTATCCCTGACTCTCTTGAATAGTGAAAGAAATGCAAAGGTATTACCCAGGCGAAGGAGTCTACGCTGGCCAGGCATTCCTTGTAGTCCCAATTTACTCACCACATGTTCCACGCAGGGTTGCTCACAAGTGTTTTTATATCTATTCTTTTGTATCTATCCATCCTTTTATAGCTATCCTTTATCAATTTAAATATCATATTCCAATGTCATTGGCTACAGGTCATGTGTCTGCCCTTTAACACCTTGTTATTGGCTCTGCTCCAGGCCAGCATACATCAAGTGACAGTTGATAATTATGCCTCTTTGTTCTCAATCAGCAATGAGCTTATATCACTCCATGAAGGCACCAACCCCAACATTCAGAAACCTGCATATTACATCCAACCAAAGAACATCTCACAAATAAGAAGTTATTTGGAAATGATCTCCAGTCCAGTAGATTACCTGAAGTATCATTGTGTCTTCTTTACATCATTAATCAAGCGCAGCACTTCAAGTTCACAAAATGGAGAATAAAGTGTCTTAACAAAATGGCAGCTTTCATCCCCAAGCACATGGCAAGAACAAAGACAATTAGTCTGTCTGCTTCCACTGACCTCGATTCATTTGAGTTCACTGATTTTTAAACTCTCATTCTTTCTGGCCAACACCTCAATCGCAGGACTCTGCAGAGAATGCTGCGGGCAGCCCAGCTCACCTCTAGATGTGAACTTCCCACTATTCAGCACTTTACAAAGACAGGTGTGTAAAAAGGGCCCGAAAGATCATTGGGGACCTGAGTCACCCCAACCACAAACTGTTACAGCTGTTACCATCCGAGAAACAGTACCGCAGCATAAAAGCCAGGACCAACAGGCTCCGGGACAGCTTCTTCCACCAGGCCATCAGACTGATTAATTCATGCTGACACAATTGTATTTCTACATTATATTGACCATCCTGTTGTACATAATATTTATTATAAATTACTATAATTGCACATTTAGACAGAAACATAAAGTAAATATTTTTACTCTTTATGCACATGAAAGATGTAAATAATATGCAAGTAATAAAGTCGATTCAATTCAATTTACAAATAAATCAAGGCATGAGAGAATAGAAGATATAGATAGAGGGGGAGTGGGAAAGAAGATATGTTTCCAAACAAACCTATTAAACTACATAGGTACATGGAGCTTAGAAAAATAGAAGGCTTTAGGTAAGCCTTGTAATTTCTAAGGTAGGGACATGTTTGGCACAACTTTGTGGGCTGAAGGGCCTGTATTGTGCTGTAGGTTCTCTATGTTTCTACATCACAGTTTAACTCTGGAAAAAAATGAATGCATCATTAACAAAAGTTTCAATTTCTTGTACAGTGAAGAAAAGTATCATAACACAGTATAACATAGCAGAGGAGTAGCTGGGGGAAGAGCAGATCCCCTTTAGGATCAATGAGGTCTTTGTGTGGAGCTATGGGAAATGGGCAAAGACTCGAGGAAGGATAAGGACATGAAAACTGATGAAGTCAGGGAAGAAAATAATGAAATTCAGGAGCATATCAACATTATGAGATTTTGGAGTTCCTCAAATGCATAAGGGTGGATTAATCCCTGAGCTGCATATTAGGATGTTACGTAAAGCATGGGAGGAGATGGTAAGGAGCTTTGCAGAGAATTTTGTATCTTTCTGAGCTGTGAGGATAACTGATGTGTTGTCTTTATTGAAGGATGGCAGGAACAGAAGCAAAAACAGGGCACACAATATAGCAAACGTTAGTGGTAAACTAGAGGGTTGGGAAGTTTTTAAACACCAACAGAAGGCAACTCAGAAAAAGCAAGAAGGAAAGAAAAGATTCCACTACAAACGGTCCCAGATAGTGCAGTACCAATTTCCGGTTCTTGGCTTTCAGGGGAAGATCCCTTGATGCCAACCAAACCACCTCATCTGGCTTGAATGGCCTTACCTATCGACAGAGCCGATCAGCCTACCGGGAATGCTGTTTCTCAGCGCGCAGCAGAGAAGCCCTGTCTGGTCTCCAGGATCAGCTGTTCCGCAGTAGGAAATCCTACGTCGGTCTCCTGATCAAGGAAGAGCGGGGACCTGGAATCCCTTCTGGCATTCAAAGGGAGACATGCCGGTGGAGGATGAGTGGAGGTTCTTGTGGGCAATCTCTGCCCAAACCAATCAGCAGCTCCAGGACTGGGGTTGGAAGAGGCAAGGCAGCTCAGGTTTGTCTTCAATTCCTGGTTCACTCTTTCAGTCTGGCCATTAGATTGGGGGTGAAAGCCAGACAAAAGGCTGGCTATGGCTCCTACAAGAGAGCAGAAAGCCTTCCAAAAGCGGGAAGTAAACTGTGGTCCATGATCAGTCACTCTGTCTTGAGGAGAGCCATGGAGCCTGAACACATGTTGAACCATGAGTGCGGCAGTCTCACGAGCCGATGGGAGCTTGGAGAAGGCAATGAAGTGGGTAGCTTTGGAAAATCGATCCACAACGACCAAAATGACAGTGTTTCCTTTAGAGGGGGCAGACAAGTGATGAAATCTGCTGAGAGGTGGGACCAGGGGCAGTGGGACACAGGTAGTGGATGTAACAGACAAATAGACAATAGGTGCAGGAGTAGGCCATTTGGCCCTTCGAGCCAGCACCGCCATTTACTGTGATCATGGCTGATCATCCACAATCAGTATCCAGTTCCTGCCTTATCTCCATAACCTTTGACTTTGCTATCTTTAAGAGCTCTATTCATCTCTTTCTTGAAAGCATCCAGAGACTTGGCCTCCACAGCCTTCTGGGGCACAGCATTCCATATATCCTCCACTCTCTGGGTGAAAAAGTTTTTCCTCAACTCCATTCTAAATGGTCTACCTCTTATTCTTAAACTGTGGCCTCTGGTTCTGGACCCACCCATCAGCGGGAACATGCTTCCTACCTCCAGCGTGTCCAATCCTTTAATAATCTTATATGTTTCAATCAGATCCCCTCTCAGCCTTCTAAATTCCAGAGTATATAAGCCCAGTCGCTCCAGTCTTTCAACATATGACACTCCCGCCATCCTGGGAATTAACTTCGTGAACCTACGCTGCACTCCCTCAATAGCAAGAATGGCCTTCCTCAAATTTGGAGACCAAAACTGCACACAGTACTCCAGGTATGGTCTCACCAGGGCAGTCTACAGCTGCAGAAGGACCTCTTTGCTCTTATACTCAATTTCCCTTGTTATGAAGGCCAGCATGCCATTAGCTTTCTTCACTGCCTGCTGTACTTGCATGCTTACTTTCAGTGACTGATGTACAAGAACACCTAGATCTCGTTGTGTTTCCCCTTTTCCTAACTTGATTCCATTTAGATAATAATCTGCCTTCCTGTTCTTAGCACCAAAGTGGATAACCTCACATTTATCCACATTAAACTGCATCTGCCATGCATCCGCCCACTCACCCAGCCTGTCCAAGTCACCCTGCATTCTCATAACATCCTCCTCACATTTCACACTGCCACCCAGCTTTGCGTCATCGGCAAATTTGCTAATGTTACTTCTGATTCCCTCATCTAAATCATTAAAATATATTGTAAACAGCTGCGGTCCCAGCACTGAACCCTGCGGTACCCCACTGGTCATCGCCTGTCATTCCGAAAGGAAACCGTTAATTGCTACTCTTTGTTTTCTGTCAGCCAGCCAATTTTCAATCCATGTCAGTACTCTGCCCCCAATACTATGTGCCCTAATTTTGCCCAATAATCTCCTATGTGGGACTTTATCAAAGGCTTTCTGAAAGTCCAGGTACACTACATCCACTGGCACCCCCTTGTCCATTTTCATAGTTACATCCTCAAAAAATTCCAGAAGATTAGTCAAGCATGATTTCCCCTTTGTAAATCCATGCTGACTTCGACCAATCCTGTTACTGCTATCCAGATGTGTCGTAATTTCACTTTTATAATTGACTCCAGCATCTTTCCCACCACCAACGTCAGCGTAACCGGTCTATAATTCCCTGTTTTCTCTCTTCCTCCCTTCTTGAAGAGAGGGATAACATTAGCCACCCTCCAATCCACAGGAACTGATCCTGAATCTATAGAACATTGGAAAATGATTAACAATGTGTCCACGATTTCTAAAGCCACCACCTTAAGTACCCTGGGATGCAGACCATCAGGTCCCAGGGATTTATCAGCCTTCAGACCCAACAGCCTATCCAACACCATTTCCTGCCTAATATAAATTTCCTTCAATTCATCCATTACCCTAGATCCTTTGGCCACTATTACATCTGGAAGATTGTTTGTGTCTTCACTAGTGAAGACAGATCCAAAGTACCTGTTCAACTCATCTGCCGTTTCCTGCTTCCCCATAATAAATTCACCCGCTTCTGTCTTCAAGGGCCCAATTTTAGACTTAACTATTTTTTCGCTTTTCACATACCTAAAGAAGCTTTTACTATCCTTCTTTATATTCTTGGCTAGTTTACCTTCGTACCTCATTTTTTCTCTGCGTATTGCCTTTTTAGTTGCCTCCTGTTGCTCTTTAAAAGTTTCCCAATCCTCCGGCTTCCCACTCGTCTTTGCTATGTTACACTTCTTCTCCTTTATTTTCATACTGTCCATTACTTCCCTTGTCAGCCACGGCCTCCCCTTACTCCCCTTAGGATCTTTCTTCCTCTTTGGAATGAACTGATCCTGCACCTTCCGCATTATTCCCAGAAACATTTGTCATTGCTGTTCCACTGTCATCCCTGCTAGGGTATTGTTCCATTGAACTTTGGCCAGCTCCTCCCTCATAGCACCATAGTCCCCTTTGTTCAACTGTAATACTGACACTTCTGAGTTTCCCTTCTCCCTCTCAAATTGTAGATTAAAACTTATCATATTATGGTCACTACCTCCTAACGGCTCCTTTACCTCGAGGTCCCTGATCAAATCCGGTTCATTGCACAACACTAAACCAGCAGGACGCTGGCGTGATGTCTTGTTCTGAGCACAGGTGGAACAGGTAGTAAAAAGTCGTGGACATCCTGGGACATAGACGGCCACCAAAATTGTCTCCAAAACTCCCGAGTCCATTGAATTCCCAATGTCCAGCCAGAAGGAGGAGTGACCCCATTCGAACACTTTGGAACGCACCACAGCAGGAACAAACAGCCAGTTGGGAGGTTCCCCACCCAAGCCTGGATCTGATTGTTGGGCGGCCCTCACCTCTGCCTGTATTTCCCAAATCACCGGAGCAGCGATACACGAGCGAGGAAGAATAGGTTCTGGATCGGCATTGTCCTCAGATCCGTTGGAGAGAGCATCGGCCTTTGTATTCTTGCTGCCGGGATGATAAGTGAAGATGAAATTGAACCATGTGAAGAAGAGAGCCCACCAGGCTTGACAAGTGTTGAGTCTCTTAGCATCCTGGATATAGGAGAGGTTCTTGTGATCTGTCCATTCCAAGAATGGATGTGCTGCCCCTTCCAGCCAGTGTCGCCATTCCTCCAGGGCCTCCTTGAAAGCCAGAAGCTCCCGGTTCCCAACATCGTCATTCCTCTCGGCCGGAGTCAAGCGACAGGAAAGGAAGGCACAAGGGTGCAGCCGGCTATCCGCAGACGAGCGCTGAGAGAGGACAGCTCCAATGCCTACATCGGATGCACCCACCTCGACAATGAATGGCGGAGATGGGTCTGGGTGTTGCAGCAGTGGGGCAGTGGTGAAACGTCGCTTTAGCTTGGAAAATGATTGGTCGGCATCGCTCGTCCAATGGAATCGTGCCGAGGTCTTCTCGGTGAGTGCATTAATTGGAGCCGCGATAGAGCTGAAATTCTGGATCAAGCGGTTAGAAACATAGAAAATAGGTGCAGGAGTAGGCCATTTGGCCCTTCGAGCCTGCACCACCATTCAGTATTATCATGGCTGATTATCCAACTCAGAACCCTGTACCAGTCTTCCCTCCATACCCCCTGATCCCTTTAGCCACAAGACCATATCTAACTCCCTCTTAAATATAGCCAATGAACTGGCCTCAACTGTTTCCTGTGGCAGAGAATTCCACAGGTTCACCACTCTCTGTGTGAAGAAGTTTTTCCTCATCTCGGTCCTAAAAGGCTTCCCCTTTATCCTCAAACTGTGACCCCTCGTTCTGGACTTCCCCAACATTGGGAACAATCTTCCTGCATCTAGCCTGTCCAATCCCTTTAGGATTTTATACGTTTCAATAAGATCCCCCCTCAATCTTCTAAATTTCAATGAGTATAAGCTGAGGCAATCCAGTCTTTCATCATTTGAAAGTCCTGCCATCCCAGGAATCAATCTGGTGAACCTTCTTTGTACTCCCTCTATGGCAAGACTGTCTTTCCTCAGATTAGGGGACCAAAACTACACACAATACTCCAGGTGTGGTCTCACCAAGGCCTTGTACAACTGCAGTAGTACCTCCCTGCTCCTGTACTCGAATTCTCTTGCTATGACAGAAAACTGGCAGGGAACATAAAAACTGACTGTAAAAGCTTTTATAGATATGTGAAAAGAAAAAGATTGGTTAAGACAAATGTAGGTCCCCTACAGACAGAAACAGGTGAATTGATTATGGGGAGCAAGGACATGGCAGACCAATTGAAATCATTCAAATAATAATCTGTTTTTCTGTTTTTGCCACCAAAGTGGATAACCTCACATTTATCCACATTAAATTGCATCTGCCATGAATTTGCCCACTCACCTAACCTATCCAAGTCACCCTGCATCCTCTTAGCATCCTCCTCACAGCTAACACTGCCGCCCAGCTTCGTGTCATCGCAAACTTGGAGATGCTGCATTTAATTCCCTCATCTAAGTCATTAATATATATTGTAAACAACTGGGGTCCCAGCACGGAGCCTTGCGGTACCCCACTAGTCACTGCCTGCCATTCTGAAAAGGTCCCGTTTATTCCCACTCTTTGCTTCCTGTCTGCCAACTATTTCTCTATCAACATCAATACCTTACCCCCAATACAGTGTGCTTTAAGTTTGCACACTAATCTCCTGTGTGGGACCTTGTCAAAAGCCTTTTAAAAATCCAAATATACCACATCCACTGGTTCTCCCCTATCCACTCTACTAGTTACATCCTCAAATAAAAAGCTATGAGATTCGTCAGACATGATTTTCCTTTCACAAATCCATGCTGACATTGTCCGATGATTTCACCGCTTTCCAAATGTGCTGTTATCACATCTTTGGTAACTGACTCTAGCATTTTCCCCACCACCGATGTTAGGCTAACCGGACTATAATTCCCCGGTTTCTCTCTCCCTCCTGTTTTAAAAAGTGGGGTTACATTAGCCATCCTCCAATCCTCAGGAACTAGTCCAGAATTTAAAGAGTTTTGAAAAATTATCACTAATGCATCCACTATTTCTTGGGCTACTTCCTTAAGCACTCTGGGATGCAGACCATCTGGCCCTAGGGATTTATCTGCCTTTAATCCCTTCAATTTACCTAACACCACTTCCCTACTAACATGTATTTCCCTCAGTTCCTCCATCTCACTGGACCCTCTGTCCCCTATTTCCGGAAGATTATTTATGTCCTCCTTAGTGAAGACAGAACCAAAGTAATTATTCAATTGGTCTGCCATGTCCTTGCTCCCCATAATCAATTCACCTGTTTCTGTCTGTAGGGGACCTCCATTTGTCTTAACCAATCTTTTTCTTTTCACATATCTATAAAAGCGTTTACAGTCAGTTTTTATGTTCCCTGCCAGTTTTTTCTCATAATCTTTTTTCTCTTTCCTAATTAAGCCCTTTGTCCTCCTCTGCTGGACTCTGAGTTTCTCCCAGTCCTCAGGTGAGCCACTTTTTCTGGCTAATTTGTATGCTTCTTATTTGGAATTGATACTATCCCTAATTTCCCTTGTCAGCCATGGGTTCACTACCTTCCCTGATTTATTCTTTTGCCAAACTGGGATGAACAATTGTTGCAGTTCATCCATGCAATCTTTAAATGCTTGCCATTGCATATCCACCATCAAGCCTTTAAGTATCATTTGCCAGTCTATCTTAGCTAATTCACGTCTCATACCTTCAAAGTTACCCTTCTTTAAGTTCAGAACCTTTCTTTCTGAATTAACTATGTCACTCTCCATCTTAATGAAGAATTCCACCATATTATGGTCATTCTTACCCAAGGGGCCTCTCACGACAAGATTGCTAATTAACCCTTCCTCATTGCTCAATACCCAGTCTAGAATGGCCTGCTGTCTAGTTGGTTCCTCGATATGTTGGTTCAGAAAACCATCCCGCATACATTCCAAGAACTCCTCTTACTCAGCACCCTTACCAATTTGGTTCACCCAATCTATATGTAGATTGAAGTCACCCATTATAACTGCTGTTCCTTTATTGCACGCATTTCTAATTTCCTGTTTAATACCATCCCCAACCTCACTACTACTGTTAGGTGGCTTGTACACAACTCCCACTAGTGTTTTCTGCCCCTTAGTGTTATTCAGCTCTACCCATATCGATTCCACATCCTCCCAGCTAATGTCCTTCCTTTCTATTGTGTTAATCTCCTCTCTAACCAGCAATGCTACCCCACCTCCTTTTCTTTCATGTCTATCCCTCCTGAATATTGAATATCCCTGAATGTTGAGCTCCCATCTTGGTCACCCTGGAGCCATATCTCTGTGATCCCAACTATATCATATTCATTAATAACAATCTGCACTTTTAATTCATCAACCTTGTTATGAATGCTCCTTGCATTGACAGACAAAATCTTCAGCCTCGCTTTTACAGCACTCTTAGCCCTTATACAATTATGTTGAAAAGTGGCCCTTTTTGATTTTTGCCCTGGATTTGCCGGCCTGCCACTTTTACTTTTCAACTTAGTACTTTTTGCTTCTACCCTCATTTTACACCCCTCTGTCTCTCTGCACTTGTTCCCATCTCCCTGTTGTGAACTAACCTCCTCTCTCCTCGTCTCTTTAATTTGGTTCCCACCTCCAACCATTCTAGTTTAAAGTCACCTCAGTAGCCTTCGCAAATCTCCCCGCCAGGATATTGGTCCCACTAGGATTCAAGTCTAACCCATCCTTTTTGTACAGGTCACACCTGTGCCAAAAGAGGTCCCAATGATCCAAAAACTTGAATCCCTGCCCCCTGCTCCAATCCCTCAGCCACGCATTTATCCTCCACCTCACTGCATTCCTACTCTCACTGCGCGTGGCACAGGCAGTAATCCTGAGATTACTACCTTTGCAGTCCTTTTTCTCAACTCCCTTCCTACCTCCCTATATTCTCCTTTCAGGACCTCTTCCCTTTTCCTACTTATGTCATTGGTACCTATATGTACCACGACCTCTGGCTCCCCACCCTCCCACTTCAGGACATCTTGGACACGATCAGAAATATCCCGGACCCTGGCACCAGGGAGGCAAACTGCCATCCGGGTCTCTGGACTGCGTCCACAGCATCGCCTATCTGACCCCCTTACTATCGAGTCCCCTACTACAACTGCCCTCCTCTTCCTTTCCCTGCCCTTCTGAGCTACAGGGCCGGACTCTGTGCCGGAGGCACGGCCACTGTCGCTTCCCCCAGGTAAGCTGTCCCCCGCAACAGTACTCAAACAGGAGTACTTATTGTCAAGGGGCACAGCCACTGGGGTACTCTCTAGTACCTGACTCTTCCCCTTCCCCCTCCTAACCATGACCCACTTGTCTGCCTCCCGTGGCCCCGGTGTGACCACCTGCCTGCAACTCCTCTCTATCAACTCCTCACTCTCCCTGACCAGACAAAGGTCATCAAGCTGCAGCTCCAGTTCCCTAATGCGGTCCCTTAGGAGCTGCATCTCGGCGCACCTGGCACTGATGTGGACGCCTGGGAGGCTGGGAGACTCCAGGACCTCTCACATCCAGCACCGGGAACAACAAACTGCACTCACACTCATACTGCCCCTCTCCTCAAATAACAACAGAAAATGAATACCAAACCTTCCTCGCCTCGCCCGTTTCCGCCTACGCCCAGTCGCAAACCTCATAAAGGCGCAGTGCCAGTTTGCTTGTCTCCTACCTGACCAATGAATCTCACGGGCAAGGTCAGCTGCTCTCTCTCTGCTGGGTCCATCTTTGTGTGGCCGAGACTTGCTTTTACCAGGTTCGGAGTGAGAGACACTAAAGCAGGTCGATAGTTCACAAACTTTAATGCTAACAGTGTCAAAGGGAAAATAAGCTATAAACACTAGGCCAAACAGGGCCATTAATTAAAACGGTCAAACGGAAAACGAATCTTACACTGCAGCTGAAAAGAACATCTGAACATTAAATGAATACTGCCAGTCTTCAGAGTCAGTTGATTCGACAGACAGTTTCTCACAGAAGGCTGAAGCAAACAGGCAGCGAAGCGTTGCTGTGCTCTGTCCAAGTCTCGACAAGCACTGCAATGACAAGTATGGAGTTAAATACTATCACAATTAAATAATAATTAGCTGACACGTGCATTTTCACAAGTGCAATTGCCGTATCTTCTGTGCTGCCAAATCCATGGTTGTGACATACCTACTTGGGAAGCAAGTTCCAATTCAAGTTTATTGTCATCTGACTGTACATACAGACAACAAAATGAAACAACCTTCCTCCAGATCACAGTTTACCCACACAACATGCTTTGAGAGGCTGGTAACGGATTGTATAAAATCCCACCCTCCAGCTACATTGGACCCTTCCCAGTTCGCCTACCTCTCAAACTGATGCCATAGTGTCGGCCCTCCACTCTCGCCAATCACTCATGGCTCTAGACATAAATGAATATACAGATCCTCCAGACAACCTATAGATATACTTTTGTTCTTAAATCACTTACATAATCTCTTAGTACTCTCCTTTACCTTATCTCTCAAAGCTATGTCATCTTGTCCTTTTGTACTCCTGGTATCCTTTTTAAATATACATTCTTTATAAAACTCCTGGGAGTTGCTTGATCCCAGCTACCTTTCCATCTTTTTTATCTCCCAGAACCTCACTATCCCTCATTAACCATGATCCCTCCATCCTGCCAGCCTTTTCCTTCACTTCAGATGGAATACGCTGATTTTGAACTTCCCCTATGTCATTTTAAAAGCAGTGCATTTCACAGAGTCTTTACCAGCAAACAGCCTATCCATCAACTTCAAATCCCATCAAAATCAGCTTTTCTCTGATAGAGGACTTAAACCTCTCCCTTCTCCTTCCATAATTATTTAAAACGAATCTGGTTATGGTCACTGGTCCCAAAGTGCTTCCCCACTGGCATTTGAGCCTCTCACCCAGCCTTCCCAAAAAGGATTTGAAACTTTGATTCCAAGAGGGAATTGACAGCCTCTCACCGGTAGGGCCACTTATATATTGTATGAGAAACTTCCCTGGATGCACTCAGCAAATTCCACCACAAACACCTCGATGCACTATTGGCAGGCCTAGTCAATATTAGGGAATTAAAATCACCGACTGTTGTTCTACAGTCCATTTGACTAATAAATACTCACTAGTCCATTTACTAATGCATTTTTATTTGAGGATATTTATTTTCTGGATAGGAGCATCCAATTGTCTCAAAAGTTTTTAAATAATATTCTACAAACTTGCATCCAAAAGCTTTTCCTCAGTGCACTCTGTCATTGGAGAACACTGTAGGTTTTTATCAACAAAAATGATGGAAGCAGTTTTTTTCTTTAAGAGAAGTCAGAACAATGCATTTATTATACTCCAAACACTGAACATAAAGCGTGGTAAAAAGACACCTTATGCGATCATGCCAGACCAGTCTCTTAAAGTGAAACACCCAGCTCAATGTTGGTGGATGTGAATTATATACATTTTCACCAATTACATTACCCTACGTAGCCCTCCCCACACCCCTCCCACCAGAAATCACTAAAACTGGCATTGTGAGCCTGTCGGGAGCTCGGATGAGCCGTTCGGCCCGGGATCTATGTTCCATTGGTGGGGTAACAGCAGGTGCTTCCAGCTTGTTGACATATTCATGGTCACGTTGTGACGCCAGGGGCGTGGTAGCAGATTCCTCCAAATCTTGGTGGGTCTGTTTAAGGTGATCTATGGAAATACATTCAGGCTTACCCTTCTTTTCCGTGATAAAAAGTGTTTTCTCCCCATTCCAAAATGCAGAATGGGCCATCATAAAGGGGCTTAAGCTGATGGATGTTGGTGTGCATCATGCGAGCAAAATCAAATCAGGCAGAATGTAGGAACCCAAGAGTGCTGTACGACATGATGGGAAGTAGAAATAATTGACACCAGTAGAGAAGTGGTTATTGGTGAACTCACAGTCCTCTGGGAAGACAACATCGATGAAGCCCATGAGCGCAAGTTAACCAAGTATGCAGAATTAAGATCAGAGTGCAGAGACAGAGGGTGGAAGGTCTTATGCTATGAATTCGAAGTAGGCTGCCGTGGGTTTATTGCGTTCACCTTCCAGAAATGGCTGCGTGACCTTGGCTTCACTAGAAGAGAGATCAAGTCAACCAGCAGGGCTGTAGCTGAGGCAGCAGAGACAGGATCAGCATGGGTGTGGACCAAGAATGTTCAGAGGGGCAGATAGTCAGACAGTGTATACATATCTTGCAAACCCTTCAGTAGTTGCATAGACGCCTGAAGAGTAGACTATCTGTTGGATGGAAGTGACCAACAACTCCGATAGAGGCAGATGCCAAGTTTTTAAGCTCACCAGTGGGAGGTGGTGCTGGCCCACCACCTCGAGGGAGTCTTGATCATAAGCGGGCCAAAACTCCTGAAGACAGGTGGCAGATCAACTGATGATCCCACTGGTGATAGCAGAGGACAGTTAACATCTTAGTCCACGTGTATTTTGTAACAGATATTCAGTTTACTGAAGAGGGTGGGATGCTGTTGAGAGGCTGACCAGGCTGTCGTAGCATCAGGAATGAAATCACCTGGCACTTGTAATGGCTGCCCTTATACCAACAGCCATGGATGACTGCAGGCCCTCTTGGAGCTGTTCTGAGCCCCAGGAGGACCCACGGGAGATGATCATGCCAACACCCATAGGAGATGATTATGCCAACACCCATCGGTCAGTGAAGCCCTCAGAGCAGCCTTTCAGGAGTAGTGAAATGAGGTGCTTCGGGCATTGGACTGTGGGTGATATGTTATGGTGTGATGTAGCCCAATGCCAAGATTCTGGGTCATCACAGCCCAGAGGTCCGATATGAACCGGGGACTGCGGTCAGAGGAAATATTACATGTGTTGTCAAACTGAGCAACCCATGTGCTGATGAACGCTTGGTTGACCACCTGGTTATATGGTCCATTATGGTCAGTAGGTGTGTGAAATCACTGGAAGGGAGAAGGGGACCAACAAGGTTCACATTGACCTGGTCAAACCATCACTCAGGGACCTCAAAAGGTGCCAATGGTGCCTGAATATGATTGTTAATATTTGACCACATGCACTCAGCACTGGCTACAGTCCAATCATGCACATCCTTTCTAAGGCCGTGCCACACAACCTTTAGTGCAACCAGTTTTTATGAGGCCATCCGGCCCGAATGTGAGAGGCCATGTATGGAGTCAAAAACTTCCTGCCTCCATCATCCTTGAAGAAGATGACAGAGTTTGTCTTTGAAACATCGGTTATAATTGATAACTGTACCCTGATGGAAGCCTGAGATGAGTTTAATTGTCATAAACACCGGTAAAGCACTAGATCCTTTGTCATTCTGCCTCCCATTTTTGGGCACTATGGGTTGAGGGCAATCGGTTGAGACATTGAACAAGATAGAAACCCCAACTTAACATCAACCAACCGCAAGCCTGTGACTGCTGTTCGGTAACCCTGAACCTCTGGGTCAGTAGCTTGGTTAACTGCCATGCCGACATAGTCAAACCATATGTGTATGGCCTCAGTGGCTGGCCATGATAGGCAATCAGCCACGGCATTATTTTTTCCGTTTTTATGTTGTATATCAGTTGTGAACTCTGTTTCATAGGCCAGTTAGCGGTGCTGTCGTGAAGACCAAGGGTCTGATATTTTGGCTATTGCATGCATGAGGGATTTGAGGACAAGGGACGCTGTGAAATGGTGACCTCCAAGAAGAAAATGAAAATGGCAGACAGGCACATGGAGACCAAGAAGCTTATGGTCAAACGCGCTGTTCTTCCTTTCTGGGGAACGGAGCTGCCGGCTGAAAAAGGTGAGTGACTGCTACATGCCTCTGACCAATTGCTCATGCACAGCACTCCCAGCATAGTCTGAAGCATCAAGAGCAATGGTGCATTGGGGGTGGGTGTGCCAGTAGGGTCGCATTGGAAAGAGCTTGTCTGGTATCATCGAATGCCCTGGTCATCCGCTAACCAGTCAAGTACACGTTTATTGTAGCAACACACACAAAATTCTGGAGGAACTCTGCAGGACAAGCAGCTTCTGTGGAAAAAAGTACAGTTGACGTTTTGGGCCGAGACCCTTGGCAGTAGTGGAGAAAAAAGCTGAGAAGTAGATTTAAAAAGTGGTGGGAAGGAGAGAGAGAAATACAAGGTGATAGGTGAAACCTGAAGGGGGAGGGACATAGTAAAAAGCAGGGAAGTTGATTGGTGAAAGAGATACAGGGCTGAAGAAAGGGGAGTGTGATAGAAGAGAACAGAAGTCCATGGAAGAAAGAAATGGAAGGAGGAGCATTGGAGGGAAGTGATGGGCGGGCGAGAAGATGAGGTCAGATTGGGAAAGGGAATGAGGAAAGGTGAAGGGGGGATTACTAGAAGTTAGAGAAATCGATATTCATGCCACCAAGTTGGAGGCTACCCAAATGGAATATAAGGTGTTGCTCCTCCAACCTTAGTGTGGCCTCATCACGACAGTGGAGGAGGCCATGGATAGACATAACTGAATGGGAATGGGAAGTGAAATTAAAATGGGTAGCCACTGGGAGATCCTGTTTTTTTCTGGTGGATGGAGCTTAGGTGCTCGGTGAAGCAGTCTCCCAATCTACGCCGGGTCTCACCAATATACAGGAGGCTACACCAGGAGCACCATACACCGTATACAATCCCAACAGACTCACAGGTGAAGTGTCACCTCACCTAGAAGGACTGTGTGGGGCAAATGTCACTGAGGCAACAGAAAGAAAATTATAGGCTAGTTAGTTTGACCTCAGTTGTTAGAAAGATGTTGGAGTCGATTGTTAAAGGATGCGTTTTAGGGTACCTCAAAGGTTCAAAGTTCCAATTTAATGTCAGAGAAACGTATACAATATACATCCTGAAATGCTTTTTCTTCACAATCATCCATGAAAACAGTGGATTGCCCCAAAGAATGAACGACAGTTAAATGTTAGAATCCAGAAGTCCTCCCCCAGTTCCCCTCCCTTCCATGTGTAAGTAGCAGCAAGCAACAATCCACCCTCCCTCCACCGGCAAAACAAGCATCAGCACCACCACCGAGCACTCAACCGTGAGCAAAGCAACAGCAAAGACAGAGATTTGCAGTTATCCCAAAGACTTCTCATTTCACCCAGTATTCAACATACCACAGGTTCTCTCTCTGCAGGGGAAGGGATGAAGGAAAGAGCTGGGAAGTTGATTGCTGAAAAAGACACAATATTATGGAAGAAAAAGGTGGGAGGAGCACCAGAAGGAGGCGATGGGTGGGCAAAGAGATAAGGTGAGAGAGTGAAAAGGGATGGAAATGGAGAAGGGAGTCGAATGGGTGGTGTTGGGGGACATTACCGGAAATTTGAGAAATTGATGTTCATGTCCTCAGGTTGGAGGCTACCCAAACGGAATGTAAGATCTATGGGAAGGGATGTATGGACAGGGGAGATGCGCAGAGATGCGGTTGAGAACAACGTTGATGGTGGAGTAAGAGAAGCCCCTTTCTTTGAAAAATGAAGACATCTCCTTAGTTCTGGAATGAAAAGCCTCATCCTGAGAGCAGATGTGTCAGATATGGAGTAATTGGGAGAAGGACAGACGAGGAGTTCAGGCTTGTTTCGGTCAGTCCTGTTCATATTGAATGGGGGGCGGGGGGCAGCTTAAGCAGCCAAGTGGCCTACAACTGGTCCTGCTGTGTCCTTGTGACGTACCCAGTAAGACAAGGAAATTATGAGGATGAAAGAACCATGGCTGAAGATAACTTTTGCTCTTTCCCCAGAATGATCTGAACATGACATGAAATATTAAATCAATACCTCTCTCCACAGATGATGCCTGACTCACTGATTGATTCCAGCATGTTCAGAGTATTCCAGGTTTCCAGCATTTTGCAGTGCTTTTCTTTCCATGAGAAAGAACTCAGTTTGTTATAAACTGTGAAATCCTTTGGGCTGGAAAGTTGTGAATGTTGGGTCACTGTGTGTTTTCAATATTGTACTGACAGATAGGTAGTTCAATACAGGAAAACAAATGATTCTGAGGAGCAGATGTGAAGGGGGAATTGACGATGAGATCAGATCTCAGTCGGGGAATGGGGGGAGGCGTTGGGGTCCATGGCTTTAACAGAGATCTCTGTATCCTCGGCCACATGCAATTTACCAGAGGACATTAGAACAGCAAGTGTTGACCCTCTGGTTTTATTGAATGTAACGACAGTGTCAAAGAGGTTGCCCTCCTCTCCTTTATGCCCTGTCCATTCTTTGTGATCTTTATTGACTGATCATTGATGATTGCAGTTTCAGGGAGTGAACCTCGGATTCAGATGAAGGGATACCATGGAGTGGGAATCCAGCTTGTGTGTAAATCCAGTGGATGGAATCCTGAGCCAGAGATCCAGTGGATCAGTGGGGATGGGAATGCATTAACAGAGGCTGAGACAAAGTACCACAGAGACTCGGGTCTAGTAAATGTTGAGAGCAGTGTTGGAGTAACGAGGCACTCATCAGGAGCGAACATTTGAAAATAGAACAGATTGACAGTTTAACCGAGGAGGTAATTGAAATCTGAAAGGTAAAACTAACTAGGTTTTGATCACCTGCTTAGTTGCATATTATTGTCTCGTTCCTTCCCTCTCTGATTCCCAGGGTCGGGTTAAATCTTCCTGAGAGTCTCTCACACAAAAAGAAATCAAACTTCGAGGAAATGGAGCAGCAACAGAAAGAGAAGATTTCTGGGGTTTGGGTGAGGCTTCCAGAGCAGAATTTCCAACATTGTTGTGTAGTTCCCCCCTCCCCTCCCCCGCATAATGCAGAATAGTGAAAGATCGCAGCTCCAGTGATCTGGGTGTGATCCCGACCTCTGGTGCTGTCTGCGTGGAGTCTGCATATCCTCTCCGAAAACAGCGCCCTTTTTAGCCAACATTCCACGGTTCAACAGTAAATTGGCTACTGTAATTTACCTTGTGAAGGTGGGTGGTATGTGAATGATGTTGGACTTCGTGATTTGGAGTAGGAGTATATGTTTCAGGGAGACGTGAGGGAACGTGATGGAGAGGATTGTTCTGAGAACCAGCATAGACTTTAATGGGCTGTACGGTTACCTTCTATGTCACAAGGAAATACAACACTAGCCTCAAATAATAAACTATCTCCAATTCTCATCTAACAGCAACAGTCACACAGCCTCCAGTCCCAGATCACCTCCCAGTTCGCTGAACTACACAAGATTCTCATTGAGAAAGAACAGCGCGCACTCCGAGATCTGAGGGAAGAACAGGATATGATTCTAAATCCAATAGAGTAAAGTCTTCAAGTGATTCGAGTGAATTTAAATTCTGTCCAGGAGGAAATCTCAAAATTACAGGAACGGATTTATCAGCAAGAAAATATCAGATTCCTCATGGCGAGAGATTTCAGTTTGGTCCTGTAAAAGTACACAGTGACAAAATGACGTATTTTAACTTAATGTTGTATATTGATTTTCACCAGACGAATGTCTTGACAGTTCAGGATTGTTGTTTTCACCAAACCGGCCTCCAACAACATCTGTACATCACAGGACAGACTGCAACCTTCTCGGGAAAAAAGTTACTCTGATCATAGCACTGAGCTGACGATAATTTCTGTGATTTCAACTATAATACTCTGAGCAACATCCAGTTACAGTCACAAGTTGTGAGTGTGTTCCTGATATTCGCTTCAGCACATTTCTTGTGGTATTTATTAATGACTGGTTTGTTAAGGTTGTTATAGATGGGGTTGGTAGTGGGGATAAACTCCACTGACCGGACTTTCAATCCATTCTCTCCTATCAATTTCCCTGCTCCACAAGCCTCCTCCGCTTACTCACCACACCCAGCAACAGTGCCCCGAACTCCACGGTCCCTCATGTGTTTATCCAGCTTCCCTTTTACATTCAACCTCTGCTGTTCCACTTCAACCACTCCTGTGTCAGAGAGTTCCACATTCTCTTCACTACGTTTCTTGTTGCATTATTAACGATCCTCCCTGACATAATATCCAGATAAAAATGCACAACCTGTCCAGTCTCTCCTGTAAGTTCCATCTCTCAGTTATGGTATAATTTTCATAAACATTCCTTGTACTTACTCCCGTGGTTCTCTGCCCGTCTTTCTCCGTGTGTGTCGGTGGCAGTGAGTTCAATGGGAATTTTTAGCGGCTTGTAATAACTTGGCTCATACTCCTGCTGTCGGGATGCCGACGGTCAGTCTCAGTCAATTGAAATCTGTGTTTTATTTATTTCAGGAGGAAACTCGTCGGAAAAGGAGGTAGGAAATGGTCTTTATAAAACTCTTTATGGATTTGTCAAATAGATCAAATGTCACTGATGCTCAGTTTATGACCAGCTGTATAATATTTCCAGGATTAGTCATGATAACAGAAATTGTCTGTAATAGATGGCGCCCTATGGGTTGAAATACTCTATCATCCCTGTCTGTTCGACATAATGTTGGGGGAAGCGTTTGACGGTATTAACCGAGGTAAAACATACCGGATTCATTGGGTCTTGTTTATTAGACACAATTAAGTTATAATTAGACTCAAATAGGCTAAATGAGAATTGAAGATTAAGCCGGTACCAACTGCACCTATTGGGAAGCATCACTGTCACATGGTTGGTGAGGCCCTGGAGAGTGTTGTAGAACAGAGGGACCAGGAGGTGAATGCCGACATCAGTCAGAGTACAGGAGCAGGGGCGTCACGTTACGGGTGTCCAAGCCATTGGGAAGGCCACACTTGGAGCATTGTAACAAACACAAAATGCTGGAGGGGCTCAGCATGTCAGGCAGCATCTATGGAAATGAATAAACAGTCGATATTTCGGGCCGAGATTTTGTGTGCATCGCTTTGGATTTCCAGCATCTGCAGACTTTCTCGTCTTTATGATTTGGATCTGGTTACCTTTCTATAAAAAGGATCTCATTAAACTGAGAGGGTATAAAACCGATTTACAAGGATGTTACTGGGATTGGAGGGTTTGAGTTATAAGGAGAGGCTGGGACATTTCCCCTGGAGATTAGGAGGCTGCCAGAGGAGGCTGGAGAGGTGGGTACAGTTACAATGAATTAAAAGACATCTGGACAGGTACGTGTGTAGGAAAGGGTTGAAGGAATAATAGGCAAAATTCAGGCAAATGGACTAGCTCTTAAAGCACGAATGAATTCAGCCGAAAAGCCCCCTTGAACCCTCTTTAAATGTCTCCATTATTCACTCACCTCACCCTCATCTGGATCCAGTTATTGCTCTACTCTTTCCTCACACCTGTTTCCGCTGGCTGTCTCCGTGAGGAACAGTCTCAACCTGAAACATCGACTGTGCAAATCGCTCCACAGAAACTGCTTGTCCCGCTGAGTTCCTGCAGATTTTTGTGTGTGTTGATCTGGAAGATATTGGTTGTCCATGCGCTGTAGCTGTGTGAAACCGCAGGAACTGTTCCTGATGATGCCTGAGGCCAAGCGGCTTCTTCCCAAGTTCCGGGGCCGCGCTGTCCAAGTCTCCCCCCCCCCCCGATCCCCGGGGTCTCTCTCATTCGCTGCTTCTTCCTCTCGTCCCAACCATTCTCAGACACTTGGAAGTGGAAACAGCTAATCCGTGTCTGAGGGACGGAAGAGTGTGAGACGGACCGGGACCCAGAGGAATCTCCCTGACACCGGGAAGCAGTTCGCAGTCAGGGCATGTTTGCTGGAATCCTGGAATCGGAGGGATTCATATCGTGCTGGGGGTGGGGGTGGGGGGTGGTAACATTACTGAGAGGTTGATGCGGCGGGGAATCGTGACTGAGATCTGGGAATTGCCGCAGAGTCTTTGGAGAGGAAGGAACAGGTCGGAGCGAGACAGGAGACCGGATCCTGAATTCCCCGGGTCCTAAAGTCAATCGGATGACAGGATTAACGGAACAAAAATACCGTGGCTTCAGCAGCAACCGCGTGCGGCGGTTCCTGAGCAACCCGGGTCTTACAGTCCACCGGCACTGTCGCGAATTAACGGAGACAAGTGGATGCAGGAAAGAAACGCGGATGGTAGTTTCCTTACCAGGTGCCAGGTCCGGGTTGTTTCTGATCCCGTCCAAGATGTCTTGAAGTGGGAATGAGAACAGCCAGAGATCGTGGTACATATTGGTACCAACAACATTGGTCGGAAAAGGGAGGCGGTCCTGAAAACAGACTACAGGGAGCTGGGAAGGAAGTTGAGAAGCAGGAATTCAAAGGTAGTAATCTCGGGATTACTGCCTGTGCCACGTGACAGTGAGTACAGGAACAGAATTAGGTAGAGGATAAATGCGTGGTTGAGGGATTGGAGCAGGGAGCGGGGATGCAGATTTCTAGATCATTTGGATCATTCGTGACCTGTACAGAAAGGACGGGTTGTACTTGAATCCCGGGGGACCAATATTCTGGCGGGAAGTTTGCTAAAGCTATCGGGGAGAGTTTAAACTAGAATTGCTGAGGGGTGGGAACCGAACTGAAGTGACGGGGGAAAGGGAGTTTGGCTCACAAATAGAGAAAGCTTGGAGACAGTGTGAGAGAGAGAGGAGATGCAGGTGATGGAGAAGGGATGCACCCAGACTGAAGGTTTGAGATGTGTCTATTTTAATGCGAGGAGTATTATGAGCAAAGCGGATGAGCTTAGAGCGTGGATCAACACTTGGAGATATGATGTTGTGGCCACTACAGAGACTTGGATTGTGCAGGGGCACGAATGGCGACTTCGAGTGCCAGGCTTTAGGTGTTTCAGAAAGGATAGGGCGGGCAGCAAAAGAGGTGGGGGTGCGGCACTGTTCATCAGAGATAGCGTCACGGCTGCAGAAAATAGGAAGTCATGGAGGCGTTGTCTACGAATTCTCTGTGGATAGAAATTAGGAATAGGAAGGGATCAATAACTCTACGCGGTGTTTTTTATAGACCACCCAATAGTAAAAGGGACAACAAGGAGCAGAATGGCAGACAAATTCTGCAAAGGTACAACAATAACATTAATTTCCCAATTATTGATTGGCATCTCCCTAGAGTGAAGGTTTAGATGGGGTGGAGAATGTTAGGTGTGTTCAGGAAGGTTTCTTGACACTGTGACGGGGTCCTGAATTACCCCTATGAACTGTGCTCGATTACCCCTATGAACCGTGCTTTTGAAAAGAAAGAGAGAGAGAGAGAGTTATTTAACACAGACGTGTGCGTTTGAAAAGAGAGAGAGAGAGAGACGAAGACTGCTCACAGGTTGTTTATATTTTCTTCAAGGACATTGCCTGCTTGTATTCTTCCACAGACAGAGATGGGCAGAGTTATTTGAGAGACAGTTGGTGCTCAGCACGGGAAGATAAAATAGAAGATCAGATGATATAGACCTCAGGCACATATTTTGGACACTGAATGAGCTTTGTTGTGCACACAGGAAAAAGGTTTTTTTGGGGGGATCGATCAGGCGGATAGATCAATCGCTCTTGCAGTGAGAAAAGGGAGTGACCGGTGGGGAGTTGTCCATGTGTCCACCCTTGCCTGGGTGATAGCTCCACCACAGGAAACCGGTTCCCTTTGTTGAAGTCACAGTCGGTGACGTTTAAGAGATTTCGGAGGACAACGAGAAAATCGACGGCGTCAGCTCACCGGAAGACTCAAATCTCTCCCCCGCCTCTCTCTCTCTCTCTCTCTCTCTCTCTCTCCATCACTACTCAACTCAATACCCCGAACTGAACTGAAATGAACTTACTTATCATCGTAAGACTGTATCTTTTTACCCCTAGACTTGAAGAGGCATGGTTTTCATATATTGCCACACTTACTGATTTACTTACTTATATATATAAAATAATTGCTAACCTGCTTGATCTATCTACGTTGATATTACTGTATTGCATAGTTACTAATAGTTATTAGTTAATAGCAGTACTGGACTCCAAAGTGTTTTCTATCTCTGCTGGTTCTTTATTCCCGTCACGGGGTATGTGATAAAATTGGGGCCTGCGTCCGTGATATGCACAAATTGGTCGGGAGGCTTGTTTGAATTGATTGGGGAAAATCCTTTTGATTTGGTTGTGTGGAAATACAGCAGAAATGGATATTAGTGTTGAGAAGTTTATGTTGGAACCAACCCTGGAAGCGTTGGACGATGCTACGAGGGTTGTGCTGTTACTAATTGCTCAAAAGTTAAACCTTATGGTGACCCTTAGAATGAGGAAGGTGTTAATACAGGCGTTAATAGCACAGTGTAGCGATGTGCTACACGCAGCGCTAGAATAACCACACGGAGTCGGTGAGTCAGAGTTGCGATGAAAGAGATTTATTCAAACTTCGCGGCCTGCTTTAAAGCCTTCCCGTTCCCGCCCTCCCTGGGGTGCGATTGCTGTGGGGAATGCATATTCCCAGAACCTTTCCATGCGCGGGATTTCCCCCCTGCTGGTGAAGATGGCCTGGCGCCCTTTTTGGGGCCGGCTCCCTGACTGCGTGCGCTGTTGTGAGCCGGTTCGTGTGCGCCAGAAAGTGGGTCGCCACAACAGCAATATATATTCAAGGGAATGTTTGAAGAGAGTGTGTGGGAAATGTTTGCTGAAGGTAAATTTACACTTCAGTTGGAAAAATTAAAGGAAGAGCAAAGGCAGCATGAATTGAAATTACAACAGTTCAAGAGAGGCCACAGAGGCAGCAAAACAGAGAGCAGAGGCAGCAAAATGGAGAGAAGAGGCAGCAAAATGGAGAGAAGAGGCAGAAAGACAGAAGCAGTTTAAAAGGAAGATGTGGCAGCTGACAGGTTTAGTGTCAGACCCTGATGATTTTTGCAGCTCGGAAGGGCTTGCTTTGTGTGATGAATTTAAAAGGTGTGTTCTTGATGGTGTAAGGGCATACCCAGATGCAGAGGATGCCGCTACCTTGCGGAGGTCTGCTAAGAAAACAGTCGAAGCTGTTTTAACCCACGGGCTTGAGTTTACTCCAGATGAAAGTTTGCCAGAGAATAGCTGGGAGGTTCGGGGTGACCTTGAGTTTGAAACTGGGACAAGTGATGACAGCCCAGAAGGGGCAGCTGTCCCGATTGAATGTGTTCAGGTGGTTGAAGTACCTGTGAATTCACAGAGTTCTGAAGCTTGTGTTGAAGCTCAGTTAGTCTGCGGTGTCTGACTTGGTTGAAAAGGAATGCATTTTTGTGTCAGATGATCTTGGTTCAGTGAATAAGGGGTTAGCCTTGGAACCAGTGGAATGTGAGGATTCTCAGTCACTTGTATTAGACAGTGTTTTAAAAGTTAGTGATGATGTGAAAATTGGTGAGGTATGTTCTAATGGAAGTAATGGGAAGAGTGCTGTTCCTGGACTTTTGGATAAAGTGCTGGGAAAGTTTGGATTGGTTGCGCGACCTTTGACCCTGCTTGCAGGACAAAGACCTGCTGGGAAAGGATGTGCTACTTTATTGAATTTTGTCTGGACATTTGGAAGTAAGCACCTGCAAGGTCATGCTGTTATTCAGTGTGATGTTATGGAAATAAGTCGAAGTGAAGGTTGTAATCAGATGAACGAATTGTTTGGTCTCTTCCATATTGTATACATGGTTTTTATAAGCCTGGTGATGGTGCTAAGTTTAGTAACCAATGGAGAAATGTTGACACCTCTCCAAGATAAGGTTGATATAGCTGTTCAACTAATGAGCAAAGCTGAGGCTGAGACCTATCATAGCAAGACCAGAGGTTTCAATTATGAGGATGTGTCACAGACTTTTCTACCTTCTAGATTTCAGCAGGACTTAGAGAGTAGTAAGGCTGATGAGAGTAAGGTGTATGAGGAAGGTTTGTCCTTATGGAAGAAGGAATTTACAAAGGAACAGAAGTGAGATTCTGAAATGGTGGCTTTAAAGGAGATAGCTCTCACAGGAGAGGAGGTTCAGAGAGAGTCAGTGAGATATTACCTTAAGGTTGGGGTGCTGATGAGGAAGTGGAGACCAGTCACTGTGCTTGCAAGTGAGAATTGGGTTATTGAACATCACGTGGTGGTTCCAAAAGTTTACAGGGCTGAAATTTTAAATATGGCTTACTGTGTGCCTTTAGGTGGACCTCATGGAGTGAGAAAGACAGTGAACAGGATTAGGAAGGAATTTTATTGGCCTAGTTTAGGAAAGGATGTTGTGAATTTTTGGAGGCCTGGCCATCCCTGTCAAGTTGAGGGGAAATCTAATCAGGTTATTCAAGTCACACTACTTAAACTGATACCTGCTTTTGATGAACCTTTTCCTAGGGTCATAGTGGATTGTGTAGGCCCATTGCCAAAGACTGCAGCTGGTTATCAGTACGTGTTAACAATTGTGTATGCTGTGTCTAGGTACCCTGAAGCAGTGTCTTTTGAAAACACCGAGGCAAAGACTGTGGTAACAGCAGTCAGTAAGTTTTACACACTGGTAGGTCTGCCCAAAGAAATTCAATTTGACCAGGGCAGTAACTCTTCTTCGAGAACATTCCAGGGGATAGTTGGAGCATTGGAAGCTAAGTACATGGTGTCATCTGCATATCCCACAGAGTCCAAGGGAGCCTTGGAACGGTTCAACTCAACTCTTAAGACCATGATTAAAGCATATTGTGTGAAAAATGGGAAAAACTGGGAGGAGGGGGGTTCTCCTCGTCTTATTTATTGTTGGAGATTCGATTCAAAAGCCATTGGAGGGTAGTCTGTTGGAACCTGTGTTCAGTTACAGGCCAAAAGGACCTTTGACCCCACTCAGAGAACTATGATCTGATTTGGAAACATGTGTTAGTGTGCTCAATTATGTTTTAGAATTCTGGAAGGGATTTAATAAGTTTTGTGTCCTTGCAAAGGGAAGTTTACAGAATGGTCGAATTAAAATAAAACACTTGTTCGTTAGAATTTCAGCTGGGAGAATTGTTATGAAACAAAATGGAGTCATGGAATCTGATAATGGGATGAAAAAACATGTTTACCCACTGAATCTAGTCTCACCAAGATGTCAGAGTTCCATTGTTTTGAAAATTATTACTGATAAGGTCCATCAGTTGGACCCTAAACCACAAAAACAAGTGAAAGGACTAATTGGCATTTTGAAGCGGTGCCCAGGTGCAGTGCATCACGTCATTATAAATACAGCCCAGCCCATGAAACAGCATCTTCACAGAGAGAACTTTGAGAAAAGTAAAATGGTTGGAGAAGAAATTAGAAACCAGAAAGAACAAGGAAAGAGAATGGATGACTGTATTGATAGAGTGGGGAAGGCTAAATACCTTACAAAGATTGACTTGTTAAAAGGATACTGGGGTGTTCCTTTGACAGAGAGGGCTAAAGAGAGATCAGCATTTGTGACACCATCTAGACTGTATGAATACAATGTTTTACCCTTCGGGATGAAAAATGCTCCAGGGACACTTCAAAGAATGATCAATTCTGTGATTAGAGGTTTAGAAAACACAGGGACTTATATCAATGATTTAGTGGTCTGGAATGACATGTGGGAAGAGCATATTGCAGCGGTAGAAAAACTGTTTGACAGACTTTCCAAGGCCAATCTTACTGTGGACCTGGCTAAAAGTGAGTTTGATCATGCTACTGTTATTTATCTTGGCTATGTAGTAGGCCAAGGCCAACTGGCTCCTGTACAGGCCAAGGTTCAAGCTATTGCTGAGGTTCCTGTTCCACCCAGCAAGAAAGCTTTGAGAAGGTTTTTTAGGAATGGATGGGTATTATCATAAGTTTAGTAAGAACTTTGCTGACTTCGCTCTCCCCCTAACAAAACTCAAAGGGAAGAGTAAAAGATTTGTATGAAATGACCTTTGCCAGGAGGCATTTGAACACCTGAAAACCATCCTGTGTTATTATCCTGTGATCAAAGCACCTGATTTTTCCAAGCCATTTTCTATAGCAACAGACGCGAGTGATGAAACTGCTGGTGCAGTACTGTTACAGAAGGGAGTGGATGACATTGAATATCCAGTAGCTTATTTCTTAAAGAAATTTAATGTGCACTGGAAAAAATATTCAATTGTTGAAAAGGAATTACTAGCACTTATTCTGGCCTTACAACATTTTAAGGTCTATGTTCAGAGACCTCAGAATTTCTCTGTTGCTCATAGACCACCTGTGGTTTACATGGATTATAATCCGTCGGTGTTTCTCACTAAGATGAAGGATAAGAAAAGAAGGTTGTTAAATTGGAGTCTGATATTGCAACAATTTGATGTGACAATCAAACATGTGAAAGATACTGACAATATTATAGTTGATTATTTATCCAGATGTTAAATTGGAATTTGTACACTTTTTGCTCTGTCATCTGATGATCATACATGTATTGTTTCAAACTCTGTAACTTACATTTCAACTAAAAACATTTTTTGCCTTCGTCAAAAAATTGTTTTTTCTGAAGGGGGAGTGACGGGGTCCTGAATTACCCCTATGAACTGTGCTTTTGAAAAGAGAGAGAGAGAGAGACGAAGACTGCTCACAGGTTGTTTATACTTTCTTCAAGGACATTGCCTGCTTGTATTCTTCCACAGACAGAGATGGGCGGAGTTATTTGAGAGACAGTTGGTGCTCAGCACGGGAAGATAAAATAGAAGATCAGATGATATAGACCTCAGGCACATGTTTTGGACACTGAATGAGCTTTGTTGCGCCCACAGGAAAAAGTGGGTTTTTTGAGGATCGATCAGGCGGATAGATCAATTGCTCTTGCAGTGAGAAAACGGAGTGACCGGTGGGGAGTTGTCCATGTGTCCACCCTTGCCTGGGTGATAGCTCCACCACAGAAAACCGGTCCCCTTTTTTGAAGTCACAGTCAGTGACTTTAAAAAGATTTCGGAGGACAACGAGAAAATCGACGGCGTCAGCTCACCTGAAGACTCAAATCTCTCTCTCTCTCTCTCTCTCTCCATCATCTCTCAACTCAATACCCCGAACTGAACTGAAATGAACTTTACTTATCAACGTAAGACTGTATCTTTTTACCCCTAGACTTGAAGAAGCTTGGTTTTCATATATTTCCACACTTACTGATTTACTTACTTATATATATAATCATTGCTAACCTGTTTGATTTATCTACATTTACATTACTCTATTGCGTAGTTACTAATAAATATTATTAGTTTACAGCAATACGAGACTCCAAAGTGTTTTCCATCTCTGCTGGTTCTTTATTCCTGTCACGGGGTACGTGACAAAATAATATGTAGCTAAGCCTGCAAGAGGGGAGGCTGTACTTGATCTGGTATAGGGAAATGAACCTGGTCAGGTGTCAGACCTCTCAGTGGGAGAGCATTTTGGAGACAGTAATCACAATTCTATCTCCTTTACCCCAGCATTGGAGAGGGTTAGGACTATTACTACGTCGACTCAGACCTAGGGGGCTGGTGTCGGGCACGATGATGGACTCTCCACTTCTCTCTCTCCCTCATCAGTGTGTTCAGTTCATTTACATTAGCCGCGCCGCTGTCTTCTAGGAGTGTGTTGACCATAGTCTTGAGAGGACGCCCAGGGTTCATCCTCCCGTGCTTGGGCTCCCATATGATGACTAGGCTGGCAGGTAGCTCGGGGTGGCGGAGGCTAGTTGCAGTCTTCTCGCCTCGATTTTAGTGGTGAGCATCGGTAGGTTGTTATGTGCTGTTTTCAGCTCACGTCAAGAGCCATCCGGAGCATTTGTGTATAGCAACCATCCAGAGACTTTCGCATCATCTTGGTGAGTGTCCACGTCTCACATCCGTACGTGAGAATGGACTGTATGACTGCTATGAAAATCCTCTTTTTAAGCCCTCTGGTCAGGTTCCACCTACGGATTTCCTTCATGTCGTTCATAGCCCTCCACACCAGCGCCTTCCGTATCTTAATGTCCTTCTCCTAATTCATCATTCTTGACCCGAGGTACTTGTAGTCAAAGACTTTCTTAATGGTATCATTCTCTATGGTCTTGAGAGTACCTTCGTTGCAGTTAAACGCCATGTACTCTGTCTTTTTAGCGTTTAGGTGAAGTCCAACTTTATAGGGATAGGAACAGACAAGTTAAGGAAATGTTTAATTGGAGTAAGGGGAAATATGAGGCTATCAGGCAGGAACTTGGAAGCATAAACTGGAAACAGATGTTCTCAGGGAAACGTGGAAGAAATGTGGCAAATGTTCAGGGAATAATTGCGTGGGGTTTTGCATAGGTACTTTCCAATAAGACAGGGAAAGGAAGGTAGGTTGCAGGAACCGTGGTGTACAAAGGTTATGGTAAATCTAGTCAAGAGGAAAAGAGCTTACGAAAGGGCCAAAAAACTAGGTAATGATAGAGATCTCGAAGATTATAAGGTGAGCAGGAAGGAGCTTAAGAATGAAATTAGGAGAGCCAGAAGGAGCCATGAGAAGGCCTTGGCGGACAGGATTAAGGAAAACCCCAAGGCATTCTACAAGTATGTGAAGAGCAAGAGGATAAGAAGTGAGAGGATAGGACCAAGCAAGTGTGACAGTGGAAAAGTGTGTATGGAACCGGAGGAGATAGAAGAGGTAATTAATCAATACTTTGCTTCAGTATGCACTACGGAAAAGGACCTTGGCTATTGTAGGGATGACTTACAGTGGACTGAAAAGCTTGAGCATGTAGGTATTAAGGAAGAGGATGTGCTGGAGCTTTTTGAAAGCATCATGTTGGATAATTCACCAGGACCGATGGCATGTACCCAGGCTACTTTGGGAAGCGAGTGAGGAGATCGCTGAGACTCTGGTGATGATCTTTGGATTATCAAAGGTGAAGTTTCAGTGGATTGGAGGGTGCGGATGCTGTTCCCTTATTCAAGAAAGGGTGTAGAAATAGCCCAGAAAATTATAGACCAATGAGTCTTACTTCAGTGGTTGGTAATTTTAATGAAGAATATCCTGAGAGGCAGGATTTGTAAACATTTGGAGAGGCATAATATGATTAGGAATAGTCAGCATGGCTTTGCCAAAGACAGGTTGTGCCTTATGAGCCTGATTGAATTTTTTGAGGATGTGACAAAACACATTGATGAAGGTAGAGCTGTCGATGTAGTGTATATGGATTTCAGCAAAGCATTTGATAGGGTACCCCATGCAAGACTTATTATGAAAGTAAAGAGGCATGGGATCCAAGGGGACTTTGCTTTGCGGATCCAGAACTGGCTTGCCCACAGAAGGTAAAGAGTGGTTGTAGATGGGTCATGATCTGCATGGAGGTTGGTTACCAGTGGTGTATCTCAGAGATCTGTTCTGGGACCCCTACTCTTAGTAATTTTTATAAATGACCTGGATGAGGAAGTGGAGGGATGGGTTAGTAAGTTTGCTGATGACACAAAGCTTGGGCGTGTTGTGGATAGTTTGGAGGGCTGTCAGAGGTTATAGCAGAACATTGATAGGATGCAAAACAGGACAAAGAAGTGGCAGATGGAGATCAGCGCAGATAACTGTGAGGTGGTTCATTTTGGTAGTTCATATATGATGGCAGAACATAGCATTAATGGTAAGACTCTAGGCAGTGTGGAGGATCAGAGGGACCTTGGTGTCCGAGTCCATAGGACTGTCATAAGGTGATGGCTGAGGATGGACCCAAGTGCAAGACACAGACACTGAAGTACTAGGAACAGGACTAGGATACAGGGTGAGGGCTAGGACATGGACACGAAAACCGGGAACCCAGAACAGGACTGGACAAGAGAGCTAGGAGCCCGGGCTTGGACTCTGATCCAGAGACTGGACAAGGACCCAGAACCTGGGTCTTGCCTCTGGCTCGGACCCTAGAACTAGGCAAGGACGTGACTTGGCTGGCAGGCAGGACGAGGCTGGAGTCTTCAGGCTTGAGGCGAAGCAAGGCTGGAGACCAGAGGTGAGGCAAGTCCGGAGACCAGAGACGAGGCAAGGCTGGAGACTTGAGGCAAGGCTTAGCTAGAGATTCGAGGTGAGGCTTGGCTAGAGACTTGAGGTGAGGAACAGGATGGGACAGGACCCACCGCAGGCTAATGGCAATCTGGCCTGGGCTACCCGATGGAGACAAGGGACAGGAAGGGACAGGACTCACCGCAGGGTAACGGCAATCAGGCCTGGCTTACCTGACAGAGGCAAGGGACAGGAAGGGACCTAGATACAGTGTGGCTTCAAGACAAGAACTTCAGGCGAGGCAAAGAGAGAGTTACCGGCAAGACAAGGCAAGGCTTCAGGGAAGGAAACAGAAGGCAGGGGAAGGGATACAAGGAGTAAGGACAAGAACAATCCAGCAGCCACGCCCTGGTCTCTGGAGGTATTTATGCAGCCAACCCCAACGAGAATCAGCTGCCTCAATTAGTGCTCAACAGGAACAGAAACAGGGTAGACAGGAAAACCTGGAGCAAGGGTCGATGGACCAGATCGTGAACAGGAAAGCGGACTTCATGGACCGAACCATGACAAGGACACTCAAAGCTGCTACGCAGGTTGACTCTGTGGTTAAGAAGGCATATGGTGTATTGGCCTTCGTCAACCACGAAACTGAGTTTAAGAGCTGAGAGGTAATGTTGCAGCTATATAGGACCCTGGTCAGACCCCACTTGGAGTACTGTGCTGATTTCTGTTTACCTCACTACAGGAAAAACGTGGAAACCATAGAAAGTGTGAAGAGGAAATGTATAAGGGTATTACCTGGTTTGGGGAGCATGCCTTATGAGAATAGGTTGCGTGAACTCGGTCTTTTCTCCTTGGAGTGACGGAGGATGAGAGGTGACCTGAAAGAGGTGTACAAGATAATGAGAGGCATTGATCATTTGGACATTTAGCAGCCATTTCCCAGGGCTGAAATGGCAAGCATGAGAGGGCACAGTTTTAAGGTGCTTGGAAGCAGGTACAGAGGATTTGTCAGGTGTAAGTTTTTTACTCAGAGAGTGGTGAGTGCGTGGAATGGGCTGCCGGCGGCGGTGGTGGAGGCGGAAACGATAGGGTCTTTTAAGAGCCTCTGGATAGGTACATGGAGCTTAGAAAAATAGGGGGCTATGGGTAAACCTAGGTAGTTCTCAGGTAAGGACATGTTGGGCACAGCTTTGTGGGCCGAAGGACCTGTATTGTGCTGTAGGTTTTCTATGTTTCTATGATCTTAGTGTGTGCTGATTATGGCAGTATTGAAGGCCATGGGAATGGGGATGGGGAGTCGATTTGAAATGGTGGCCACTGGAAAATCCTGCCTTTCGTGGCTGATGAAGGGAAGGTACTCGACAAAGCTTCACCCAATCAATGTTGGATCTAACCGACGTGGGGTGGGGACACAGGATATAGGGGCAGACATCGACAGACTCGCTGGTGAAGTATCGGCTCAGTTGTAAGGACAGTTTGAGTCATGGAGTACAGCACCAAAACAGGTCCATCAGTACGTCTAGACCATGCCAAACCATTTAAATTGCCTACTCCCAACATCCTGAATTGGGACCATAGTCCTCTATAGCCCTACTATCCATGTACCTGTCCAAACTTCATTTTAATGTTGAAATCAAGCACACATGCACCACTTGTGCTAGCAGCTCATTCCAATCTCTGAGACCCACGGAGTGAAGAAGTTTTCCCTCATGTTCCCCTTTAACATTTCAACTTTCCCTCTAAACTTACGACCTCTGGTTGTAGTCTCACCTTGCCTCAGTTGAAAAAAAGATGCTGACGTTTGCCCTAACGATACCCGCATAATTTTGTATACCTGTATCAATCTTCTATGTTCAAATAAATAAAGTCCTAACCTATTCAATGGATCTTCCAAGGAACCGTTTGGGTACCTGTATGGTGCTGAGGGAGGAAACACAGGGACAGGTGTGGCAATTATACTGCTTGCACGGATAAATGCTGGAAGGGAAGTTGTTGGGATGAATGAACAAGGGAGTGACATAGAGAGTGATCCTGCAGAAAATGGAGGAAAAGATCCCTAAGGAAATCTTATGTTCTCCCTCTATTTATGACAGTTGTGAGCGTTAGAGCAATGGCTTTACAGCATCGACAGGAGTTCGATTATCTGATTCACACCGAGTGCTCTGTTTCCTCACATATTGCAGAGAGGTGTGGTTGAGCTTAGAGAGATGTGGACATGCTATTTTGGCGCCGAAAGTGTGGCAACACATGCAGGCTGATACCAGCACAATCCTCGGACAGACTGCGTTGTTTTTTGATACAAGACAACGCCTTTCACGACATGCTTTCAGATGTCATGTACACATGATACAAAGAACTAAGTTTTATTTTCTTTCTCTTGTTCACCGTTGTTAGTTCCCCGAATCCAAAAGGCTTCGTGTTGAGTGCAAGGTTGCGAGCGGAATCTGCGGCCTAATGGCGGAGGCAAACCCAAGTTGAGCTCCATTACTCGCCGACCTCGACAGTAAATAGTCTAGCAAGATTGAAATCGCTAAGGACAAGAGCGGAGGAAGTTGAAGAGTTTTGTGGCTTAGGCAATATTTGATTGGCGCCACTTGTGATTGGACTCGTTTTCAGAGGACTCTGCCGGTCGTGTTACATGTCTTTCTGGTTTATGGTTACTCTTTAATTGCTATTTTCCGTGATTTTCATGGGGGCTCTTCGACGCGGACTGGCTCTGCCACCTGCCGTCAGCGAACGAATAAGTGTTAAATTAAACTGAACTGAGCATTCCTGGACCGTTTCAATGATTCTGCAGTTTGATATTCAATATTGTGTGTTTTTCACTCAGATTTTTATACCGTTTGTGTAATTTGTTCTTTTTAACAAACGTTGGGCGTTTGATATTTTCTTTGAATGGATTCCATGGTGTTAGTTTCGTGGCTGCCCGCGGGACGACGAACGCCAGGATCGTATACTGCAACATATTTTGATAATAAAATTACTTTGAATCTTTGCAGATGCTGGACACCGGCAGTGCAGTGTAATTACCTCTGGAAGCATGATCTCGGCCATCTCTTTGTCTCCACTGATACTGCTTGACATGCTGAGTTTCGCAGAAATTTAATTGGAGCGAGTTCATTTCATTGTCGTGGCGATTCAACCAAATGATGAGGATGGCGGACGGCCCAAAGGTCTGTGCTGTTTGATGGTGCAGGATCCCCACCTGCTGCTGGACACTGGTACTGCAGGAAGAGCAGAGAAAATTCTGAAACTTGGCTGGAACAGGGACAAGAATTTGTTTACGGACTATGGTCACCAGTAGCAGCGCCAACATTTACTGCCCACCAACTGCCCAAAATAAAGGGAATTCATATTGTAATTTGAGCGGGAGAAGCATAAGTCACATGTATCTGTATCGCGATGGAATAAAGGGAATTAGTCATAGTCATACTTTATGATCCCAAGGGAAATTGGGTTTCCTTTCAGTTACACCAACCAAGAATAGAGTATAGATATAGCAATATAAAACCATAAATAATTAAATAATAATATGTAAATTATGCCAGGAAATAAGACCAGGACCAGCCTATTGGCTCAGGGTGTCTGACCCTCCAAAGGAGGAGTTGTAATGTTTGATGGCCGCAGGCAGGAATGACTTCCTATGATGCTCTGTGTTGCATCTCGGTGGAATGAGTCTCTGGCTGAATGTACTCCTGTGCCCAGGCTTTCGAGCCTGCACCGCCATTTATTATGATCATGGCTGATCATCCAACTCAGAACCCCGCCCCAGCCTTCCCTCCATACCCCCTGATCCCCGTAGCCACAAGGGCCATATCTAACTCCCTCTTAAACATAGCCAATGAACTGGCCTCAACTGTTTCCTGTGGCAGAGAATTCCACAGATTCACCACTCTCTGTGTGAAGAAGTTTTTCCTAATCTCGGTCCTAAAAGGCTTCCCCTCTATCTTCAAACTGTGGCCCCTCGTCCTGGACTTCCCCAACATCGGGAACAATCTTCCTGCATCTAGCCAGTCCAATCCCTTTAGGATCTTATATGTTTCAATCAGATCCCCCCTCAATCTTCTAAATTCCAACGAGTACAAGCCCAGTTCATCCAGTCTTTCTTCATATGAAAGACCTGCCATCCCAGGAATCAATCTGGTGAACCTTCTTTGTACTCCCTCTAGGCAAGGATGTCTTTCCTCAGATTAGGGGACCAAAACTGCACACAATACTCCAGGTGTGGTCTCACCAAGGCCTTGTACAACTGCAGTAGTACCTCCCTGCTCCTGTACTCGAATCCTCTCACTATAAATGCCAGCATACCATTCGCCTTTTTCACCGCCTGCTGTACCTGTATGCCCACTTTCAATGACTGGTGTATAAGGACACCCAGGTCTCGTTGCACCTCTCCTTTTCCTAATCGTCCACCATTCAGATAATAATCTGTTTTCTTATTTTTGCCACCAAAGTGGATAACTTCAGATTTATCCACATTAAATTGCATCTGCCATGAATTTGCCCACTCACCCAACCTATCCAAGTCACCCTGCATCCTCTTAGCATCCTCATCACAGCTAACACTGCCACCCAGCTTCGTGTCATCCGCAAACTTGGAGATGCTGCATTTAATTCCCTCATCCAAGTCATTAATATATATTGCAAACAACTGGGGTCCCAGCACTGAGCCTTGCGGTACCCCACTAGTCACCGCCTGCCATTCTGAAAAGGTCCCGTTTATTCCCACTCTTTGCTTCCTGTCTGCTAACCAATTCTCCACCCACATCAATACCTTACCCCCAATACCGTGTGCTTTAAGTTTGCACACTAATCTCCTGTGTGGGACCTTGTCAAAAGCCTTTTGAAAATCCAAATATACCACATCCACTGGTTCTCCCCTATCCACTCTACTAGTTACATCCTCAAAAAATTCTATGAGATTCGTCAGACATGATTTTCCTTTCACAAATCCATGCTGACTTTGTTCGATCATTTCACCGCTTTCCAAATGTGCTGTTATCACACCCTTGATAACTGACTCCAGCAGTTTCCCCACCACCGACGTTAGGCTAACCGGTCTATAATTCCCCAGTTTCTCTCTCCCTCCTTTTTTAAAAAGTGGAGTTACATTAGCCACCCTCCAATCCTCAGGAACTAGTCCAGAATCTAACGAGTTTTGAAAAATTATCACTAATGCATCCGCTATTTCTTGGGCTACTTCCTTAAGCACTCTAGGATGCAGACCATCTGGCCCTGGGGATTTATCTGCCTTCAATCCCTTCAATTTACCTAACACCACTTCCCTACTAACATGTATTTCGCTCAGTTCCTCCATCTCACTGGACCCTCTGTCCCCTACTATTTCTGCAAGATTATTTATGTCCTCCTTAGTGAAGACAGAACCAAAGTAATTATTCAATTGGTCTGCCATGTCCTTGCTCCCCATAATCAATTCACCTGTTTCTGTCTACATTTGTCTTTACCAGTCTTTTCCTTTTTACATATCTATAAAAGCTTTTACAGTCCGTTTTTATGTTCCCTGCCAGTTTTCTCTCATAATCTTTTTTCCCCTTCCTAATTAAGCCCTTTGTCCTCCTCTGCTGAACTCTGAATTTCTCCCAGTCCTCAGGTGAGCCACTTTCTCTGGCTAATTTGTATGCTTCTTCTTTGGAATTGATAGTATCCCTAATTTCTCTTGTCAGCCACGGGTGCACTACCTTCCTTGATTTATTCTTTTGTCAAACTGGGATGAACAATTGTTGTAGTTCATCCATGCAACCTTTAAATGCTTGCCATTGAATATCCACCGTCAATCCTTTAAGTGTCATTTGCCAGTCTATCTTAGCTAATTCACGTCTCATACCTTCAAAGTTACCCCTCTTTAAGTTCAGAACCTTTGTTTCTGAATTAACTATGTCACTCTCCATCTTAATGAAGAATTCCACCATATTATGGTCACTCTTACCCAAGGGGCCTCTCACGACAAGATTGCTAATTAACCCTTCCTCATTGCTCAAAACCCAGTCCAGAATAGCCTGCTCTCTCGTTGGTTCCTTGACATGTTGGTTCAAAAAACCATCCCGCATACATTCCAAGAAATCCTCTTCCTCAGCACCTTTACCAATTTGGTTCACCCAATCTACATGTAGATTGAAGTCACCCATTATAACTGCTGTTCCTTTATTGCACACATTTCTAATTTCCTGTTTAATACCATCTCCGACCTCACTACTACTGTTAGGTGGCCTGTACACAACTCCCACCAGCGTCTTCTGCCCCTTAGTGTTACGCAGCTCTACCCATATCGATTCCACATCTTCCCGGCTTATGTCCTTCCTTTCTATTGCGTGAATCTCTTCTTTAACCAGCAACGCCACCCCACCTCCCCTTCCTTCTTGTCTATCCCTCCTGAATATTGAATATCCCTGAACGTTGAGCTCCCATCCCTGGTCACACTGAAGCCATGTCTCTGTGATCCCAACTATATCATAATCATTAATAACAATCTGCACTTTCAATTCATCCACCTTATTACGAATGCTGTAGTGGATGGGAGACATTGTCCAAGATGGCATGCAACTTGGACAGCATCCTCTTTTCAGACACCACTGCGAGAGAGTCCAGTTCCATCCCCACAACATCACTGGCCTTACGAATGAGTTTGTTGATTCTGTTGGTGTTTGCTACCCTCAACCTGCTGCCCCAGCACACAACAGCAAACATGATAGCACTGGCCACCACAGACTCCACAGGAATTACAGAGGCATGAGAGAAGGGCTTGCCCAAGTGGATTGGAGGAGGATATTGGTGGGGATGACGCAGAGCAGAGGTGGCAGAAGGTTTTTTGAATAGTTCACAAGGCACAGGATGGATATGTCCCACTGAAGATGTTGTTCTCAAATGGCAAAGGTAGGCAACCGTGGCTGACAAGAGAAGTTAAGGACTGCATAAAAGCCAAGGAAAGGGCATATGTGGTAGCAAAACTGAGTGGGAAGTTGCATGATTGGGAATATTTTAAAATCCAACAAAAGGCAACTAAAAAAACTATAAGAAGTGAAAAGATGAAATATGACTGCAAACTGGCCAATAATATAAGAAGGGTACCAGACGGTTTTTTTTTCAGTTATGTAAAGAATAAAAGGAAGGTGAGGGTTGATATTGGACTATTGGAAAATGATGCTGGTGAGGTAGCAATGGGGGACAAATAAATGGCAGATGATCTTAATGGGTTCTTTACATCAGTGTTCACTGTGGAAGACACTAGCAGTGTGCCAGAGGTCCATGAGTGTCAGGGAGCAGGAGTGAGTGTCATTGCAAGACTCCCAGAAGGTTAATTTACAGGTTGATTGTGTGGTAAAGAAGGCAAATGCAATGGTGGCATTTATTTCAAGGGGAATTGAATATAAAAGCAATGAGATAATGCTGAGGCTTTATAAGACACGGGCCAGACCGCACTTGGAGTACTGTCAACAGTTTTGGGCCATATATCTCAGAAAAGATGCGTTGACATTTGAGAGAGTCCAGTGAAGGTGTTAACATGTGAACAGCGTTTGGCCGCTTTGGGCTTGTACTCGCTGGAATTTAGAAGAATGCAGGGGTGGGGGAGTATGTGGGAGGGATCTCATTGAAACAAATCGAATGTTGAAAGGACGAGATAGGTGGATGAGGAGAGGATGTTTCCTACGGTCGGAGTATCCAGAACTAGAGGGCAGAATCTCAAAATAGAGGGGCCACCTTTTAGAATAGAGGTAAGGAGGAATTTTCTTCTCCAGGAAGCAGTAAATCTGTGAAATGCTCTGGCACAGTCTGCGGTGGTGGCCAGGTCCGTTGATATATAAGGTTGATCATTTCCTGGTCAAAGCATCAAAGAATATGGCGAGAAAGCAGGTGTATTTGGTTGAGTGGGGTCCGGGATCAGCCGTGATGGAATGGCGGAGCAGACTCGATAGCCGAAATCACTTTATCCTCTTTTGGTCTTAGGGTGCAGATTAGGTACTTCCCCCTACGCACACACAGACGGGCCTCCAAACCTAGGACCGGGTGCCTCGAACTCGAGTCCTTGACCCCGGCCGCACAGAATCGTGAACACCGAGCTTCGAACTCCAGCCTCACCCGCTTCAGTCTTCGATCTTCGGGCCTCGATATTCAAGCTTGCCAATCCTTGGTATCCGAGCTCTGGCTTAGACCCCTGGCCACTTGCGGTCTCTGCACCCCTCTGATCCCCGCAATCACTGGCCCTGCCTTAGTTTCTCATGTAGTTTGTACAGCAAACTGAGAAAGTCACGAAAGTGCTCTCAAAGTACAGCTGTTAGATACGTGGGTCTGCCCAAAGGAAATGTGTGTTACGGGGGGGGGGGGGCGGCGTTGATGGCAGACCCAAATGTAAGACACAGGCACTGAAGTACTAGGAACGGGACCAGGCTTATCGAGATAGCAAGGTGAGTAAGGAAGAAATGACGCTGGACGTTGACACAGGCCCTGGACGAGACTAGGATTCAGGGCCTGGGCTAGGACGGACTAGAAACACGGGACCCGGATGGGGAACTAGGAACGAGGAGCCTGGACTAGGAACACGGAACTGCGGAACCAGAGACTGGACAAGGACCCGGGACCTGGGTCTTGGTTGGGACTCGGAACCTGGGTCTTGACTCGGATCCGGAACCTGGGTCTAGGCTAGAACTCGGGAGAAGGATCTTGGCAAGGACAGGACGAGGAATCTCCAGCACTGAGCTGGGCGAGGCACGTGGACAGGACGAGAACACGAAGCTTTGACTTGGACGGGACTGGAACACGGCGCCTGGAACTTGGAACAGGGGAACACAGAACACAGAGCCAGGACCTCTCCTTGGGAACAGGACTTGGGGCCGGGGCTTTACACAGAGTCAAGACCCCTCCTTGGGAACAGGACCTAGGGCCCGGGACTCTTTGACACGGATACTAAACACACGGACTCAAAGAGACAGTTCCAAACTCAACGATAGATAGTTCCTTATCATTGGCGTGGCAAGGCTCCGGTCTCACTCCGGCGGTTGGCTAGACGGCGATACAGGCGAGGACGCAGGCGAGGTTGCAGGCAAAGTAGCAGGCGAAGGTTACAGACGAAGATTAGTGCCGAAGTAACTGTTGAGATAAACTGTCAAAGTAACTGCCAGGGATTCAGATGGGGAGGGGAGGGGAGGGGAGGGAACAGTCCAGCAAATAAGCTGTCTGCCTGTCTGTATCTTGTTTTACGGCGGTTGGCATCCAGCTTAATGGTGCATTACCGCCACCCTCTGCTCCAGAATGTGTACTAGACATACATTCTAAATCCCTTCACACACACACACACCTACACTTCACCCTCCCATCTTTGACCATCCTAGTATACTATTCCTGTTTATTCGTCATATTCTATAAAAAACCCCTGTACCCCTTAAAAACGCTAAAAATACCCGGACTTGTGCTCTCTCACCCATGCCCAGCAACCCTTTTAATGTGAATTCCTGCATCCCCAACTCCCTCAATTTATTTCTCATCATCTCTCTATCTGTATCTCATACTTCCTACAACTCAGAACTACATGTTCTACTGACTCCTCTTCCTGACATTCCTCACACAATCCTGTCTGGTGTTTCCCTATCATTTTCAATGTTTTGTTTAATGCACAGTGCCCCACAGCAAATAAGCTGAATCCCGAAGCTATTTGTGTAGCCAGCCTGAAACTAGAATCAGGTGCCATTAAGGAGCCCAACAGAAACCGGAGAAAACGGAAAACTCGGAATAAGGAGTCGACGGACTGGACCGTGAACTGGAGTGTGGGCTTCACGGACCGGACCATGACAGTTCCATCCCCACCCCCATGCGAACCTCCCGGAGACCTAACAGGGTTTCCTGGACTATGGACGACCTGGACGGGTGGGGGCGGGGTATTCAACAGGAGGGAACCCAGGATGGCGGGAGTTAAATGACAGTGTCTGCGTCGCTGGGTCCATGTATGACTGGGCTGTTCTGTTACAAGGGGGGCGTTGATGGCGGACCCAAATGCAAGACACAGACACTGAAGTAGTAGGAACAGGACTAAGCTTATCGAGATAGCAAGGTGAGTAAGGATGAAACGACGCTGGACATTGACACAGGCCCTAGACGAGACTAGGATTCAGGGCCTAGGCTAGGACTTGGACTAGAAACACGGGACCCGGACAAAGAACAAGGAACGAGGAGCCTGGACTAGGAACACGAAACTCCGGAACCAGAGCCTGGACAAGGACCTGGAACCTGGGTCTTGGTTGGGACTCGGAACTGGAACCCCGGTCTAGGCTAGGACTCGGGACTAGAAACTTGGCAAGGACAGGACGGGGTACTCCAGTACAGGGCGAGGAATCTCCAGCACAGGACGAGGTACCCCAACGCAGGACGAGGAATCTCCAGCACCGGGCTGGGCGAGGAACCGGAACTAGATGAGAACACGAAGCTCAGATTTAGACAGAGCTGGAACTCGGCGCCTGGACTTGATCTTGGAACACAGGAACACAGAGCCTTGGACTTGGACTGGACGCTCAGAACCTCGGACATGGACTGGACGCTCAGAGCCTTGGACGTGGACTGGACGAGGTACTCCAGGGCAGGACGTGGCTCTTGGACTAGGGTTGACTCAGCTCTTGGACTCGGCTTGGTTAGGCTCTTGGGTACGGAGCCAGGACTCCTCCTTGAAGCTCAGGGTCGGGACCCTTTCTGGGATGTAGGGCCGGGATGCTTTCGCAGGGCCGGGACACTTTCTAGGACGCAGGGCCGTGTCCCTTTCGAGGACGCAGGGCCGAAGTAACTGTTGAGATAAACTACCAAAGTAACTGCCAGGGATTCAGATGGGAAGGGGAAAGGAAGAGTCCAGCAAAAGAAGTTTAATCCTGAAGCTATTTATGTAGCCAGCCTGAAACTAGAATCAGGTGGCTCTATTAAGGAGCCCAACGGAGCGGGGAAAACAGGGAAAACCCGGAATAAGGAATCGATGGACGTGACCGTGAACCGGAATGCGGATTTATTGGACCGGACCATGACAATGTGGCTGGATTCGCTTCGCACTTTAGGGCCAGGGTGCTTATTATGTGCGACAAAAATGAAACTGACAAGTATTCGAGAAAGTAGTGAAAATATATCCAACAGAAAGCACGATAATAGCTCCGTATGTTGCCGTGCGAACTTCTCGCAGCCTCGCTCTTTCTCTACGACAGGGAGCGATAACAGCAGAATGACAAGGAAATGTTTGTGTGTGTCTGTGTGTAGGAAGGCTGATGTCCTCCCCTGAACAGTAATCGTGTATTTAATCATAATGATTAACTTTGCTTGTTATATGTACATCGAAACATACAGTGAAATGGGGCGGTTCAGACCAACACTGTCTGAGATGTGCTGGGGGAAGCCCGCAAGTGTCGCTATCATACCCTGCTCGTGACTTACTAAACCTGATCCATACTCCTTTGGAATGTGAGAGGAAACCTACACAGTCACAGGGACAATATACAAACTGCTCACAGACAGCAGCGGGAATTGACCCCGGGCCACTGGAGCTGCAACAGCGTTACACTAACTGCTCGCTTACCGTGCCAGCCGATTCGGATAGGTTTTTACAACAAGCCTGTAAGAATGAAACGGTCACCATCACTGATTCTAGTATTCACTTTAAGGCTAAATTTACTTGATATTTGAAGTTACATCTTGAGTCGGTAGTGATAAGGTTTGATCTCCTGTGGACGGAATAATTAGCCAGACCTCTTTTCCCCAAGACTAGGGAATTAAGAACTAACTGGCATGAAGTGGGATGGGAAAGATGGTCAACATCACACACAAAGCATAAGCCAAAATATTATATTATAAATAAGTTAATAAAATACAGTTCAAAATGCATTCGGTAAACCACAGGACTAGTGAACAGTAACCAGCTCGTTGTCCTGGTGATGAGACCTCGGTGGTGGCAGGGTATTCATTCGTCTCTCAGCCTGAGGGAAGAAGCTGTTACCCAGTCTGGCAGTCCTAGTCCTAATGCTTCTATATTGGAACCTGAGGGTAGTGAGTCAAAGAGATTGTGGGATGGGTGGTTGGGATAAGTTCATAGTGTCAGAGAAAAGTACAGCATAAAACAGGCCATTGGGACTCTCTAGTTTGTGCTGAACCACAGGGAGATTGGTGAAAGAGACAAAGGCTGGAGAAGGGGGAATCTGATAGCAGAGGACAGAGAACATGGAAGAAAGGGAAGGCAGAGGAGCACCAGAGGGAGGTGATGGGTAGATAAGGAGATATGGTGAGAGAGAGAAACAGGAATGGGGAATGGTGAAGAGAGAAGGGGCAATTACAGGAAGATTGAGAAACTGATGTTCATCCCATTAGGTTGGAGGCTACCCAGACGGAATATAAGGTGCTGCTCCTCCAAACTGAGTGTGGTCTCATCGTAGCAGCAGAGGAGGCCATGGACTGACATGCTGGAAAGGGGATGGGATGTAGAATTGAAATGGGTGGCCACCAGTGATCCCACTTTTTGCAGCAGACTGAATGAAGGTGCTCAGTGAAGCAGTCTCCCAGTCTCTGTCGGGTCTCACCAATATATAGGAGGCTACACGAGGAGTACCGGATACCGTAGATGACACCAACAGACTCGGAGGTGAATGTTGCCTCGCCGGGAAGGACTGAATGGTAGCGAGGGAGGAGGTGTAGGGGCAGAAGTGGCACTTGTTCTGCTTGCAAGGACAAGTACCAGGAGGGAGATCAGTGGGGAGGGATGAATGGATAAGGGAGATGCATAGGGGGCGATCCCTGAGGAAAGCGAAGTGTTGGTGGGGGGGAGGGAAAGATGTGCTTTGTGGTGGGATCCTGTTGGAGATGGCGGAAATTATGAAGAATTATGTGCTGGACGTGGAGGCTAATAGGGTGGTAGGTGAGGACCACCCTATCCCTGGTACGGCAGGGAAGATGGGGTGTGGGCAGATGTGTGAGGAATGGAAGAGATGCAGGTGAGTGCAGCGTTGATGATGGAGCAATGGAAGCCCCTTTCTTTGAGGAAGGGAACATCTCAGTTGTTTTGGAATGAATAGCTTCATCCTGACAGCAGAAGGGTGGAGACGGAGGAACTGGGAACATAGAACATAGAATAGTACAGCACAGTACAGGCCCTTCGGCCCACAATGTTGTGCCGACCCTCAAACCCTGCCTCCCATATAAGCCCCCACCTTAGATTCCTCCATATACCTGTCTAATAGTCTCTTAAATTTCACTAGTGTATCTGCCTCCACCACTGACTCAGGCAGTGCATTCCATGCACCAACCACTCTCTGAGTAAAAAACCTTCCTCTAATATCCCCCTTGAACTTCCCACCCTTACCTTAAAGCCATGTCCTCTTGTATTGAGCAGTGGTGCCCTGGGGAAGAGGTGCTGGCTATCCACTCTATCTATTCCTCTTATTATCTTATACATCTCTATCATGTCTCCTCTCATCCTCCTTCTCTCCAAAGAGTAAAGCCCTAGCTCCCTTAATCTCTGATCATAATGCATACTTTCTAAACCAGGCAGCATCCTGGTAAATCTCCTCTGTACCCTTTCCAATGCTTCCACATCCTTCCTATAGTGAGGTGACCAGAACTGGACACAGTACTCCAAGTGTGACCTAACCAGAGTTTTATAGAGCTGCATCATTACATCGCGACTCTTAAACTCTATCCCTCGACTTATGAAAGCTAACACCCCATAAGCTTTCTTAACTACCCTATCCACCTGTGAGGCAACTTGCAGGGATCTGTGGACATGTACCCCGAGATCCCTCTGCTCCTCCACACTATCAAGTATCCTGTCATTTACTTTGTACTCTGCCTTGGAGTTTGTCCTTCCAAAGTGTACCACCTCACACTTCTCCGGGTTGAACTCCATCTGCCACTTCTCAGCCCACTTCTGCATCCTATCAATGTCTCTCTGCAATCTTTGACAATCCTCTACACTCCCTGTAACACCACCAACCTTTGTGTCATCTGCAAACTTGCCAACCCACCCTTCTACCCCCACATCCCGGTCGTTAATAAAAATCACGAAAAGTAGAGGTCCCAGAACAGATCCTTGTGGGACACCACTAGTCACAATCCTCCCATCTGGTGGTACTCCCTCCACCACCACACTCTGCCTTCTGCAGGCAAGCCAATTCTGAATCCACCTGGCCAAACGTCCCTGGATCCCATGCCTTCTAACTTTCTGAATAAGCCTACCGTGTGGCTGCAGAAAAGGATGAAGTCATGGGGGGATGGTCTACTGAGTCAGTGTGGGTGGAAGTCAGAAACAGGAAAGGGGCAAAAACTCTACTGGGTGTTTTTATAGACCCCCTCAATACTAACAGTTGAGAAAGGTCCAGGTGAGACTAGGTGTCAGTGAGAAGAAGACTGGGGATAGAGGTGTGTGTGTGTTTATCTATCAGGGACAGAGAAAGAGAGTCTAAGACTTCTCAGCTTTCTAGGGAGGTTCACGTTTATCACTCGTCAAGCTTTTCCATAATTATTTCAAATCGAACAGAAAGCTGCTCACTGGGGCAAAGACTCCCCCACTGGCACATTAACCACCATCTCAGCCTCACTGTCAGGTGGTCAAGTGTAATCCCTTCTCGAGTTGGGCCATCTACATGTATCTTGTCAAGACTTTCAGGAAGCACATTTTCCCAATTGTGCCCTGTCAAATCTCTCAGCATGATGGCTATCCCAGTCAATATTAAAGATGTTGAAATCACCTCTTATTGCAATTTTAACATTCCTACAACTGGGGTCTCAAATTCCCACTGATTTTTGGGTCCCATAATTAAATCCTCAAAAAGTGGTTATCCTGCTTTTATTCATAACTTTAACCAATAGAGTCTCACCGGATGCACTCCCAGCTTTATCGCTTGGAGTACTGCAGTGAAAATTGTTACTGTGTTCGTATCCCTCCTATTTTTTAATTTCTACCAGTTTAGCCTCACCGCACATTTCCCCCAATATTACTCTGTTTTGCATTGAAACTCTATATCCAACATCATGACCCCCTCCTCTCTTACCTCCATTTCTACCACACCTGTAGCACCTGTACTCCAGAACACTGAGCTGCCAGTCCAGACCTTCCATTGAAATTGTTTTGATAACAATATGCTATCAGAATCCTGTGTCCCACGATCCGAAGTGGAGAGAACGAGGCACTGGAAATCTGAGAGTCAGAGGGTCAGAGAGAAACCCACACTGGGAGGAGTGTGTGCAGACCTTTGACCCTTCATTCCCTTCTCTCTCTAGTGGGGACCTTTTTGCAAATGGAATCAGGTTCACAAGGCTGGAGAGTCAGTGATTGGAAAGGACTGGGATTGAGGAGTGCATGGAGGTCGGGTGAGAGAGGATGCAGAGAGGAGGGGGAGTGCCAAGGCTCAAAGGTTGGAGTGGGAGTGAGGGTCTGTGCTGAATGCAGGAGGAAGAAGCAGGATGTGGAATGTGGGAGAGAGGGTCTAGGGGAGCCTGAATGGTGATTGAGGGGGAGGGAAGAGTCAGAGGGAGGATCAATGTTTGGAGAGTTAGAATGGAGGCTGGGGAAAGTGAGGAGTAGTCAGTGGGTAATTTCTCTGTGCTTCAGCGTGTGTGTGTGCGCGCGCGCGCGCCTGTGTGTGGGGGGGGGGGGAGGAGAGTGTGAACTTTCAACTTTTGTGGGATGGTCTGTGACCAAATAACGCAAACCATAATTTAGAAGAACATCTAGCCATCAAACTGAATGTTACAGACATTCTCCTGACTTCACAGGGAAGGTGCAGGGCTGATGTTTCTGGTCTCTGGGGCATCTAGAAGGAGGGGTCACAGTGAGGGGATGAGTATTAGGATGATAATAAATTAATTCACTAAGCCGGTGAACATTTCAAGCTGGGGGTGATGTGGGGGCTGTGGATGTTTAGAGGGCCAGTATGTTCAGGAGAGACAGTAGATTTTTCAATAAGAAGGGAAATCGTGGCAATGACATCAGCAGAGAGAAGTGATGTTGATGTTATATAATAGGACAGCAGGTATGAGGGACTGAATGGCCTCCTCTTGCTTTTGTTCCTGACGTTTTTCAGAGCAGTGGACAGACTGAACTGAGGGAGGACAGAAGGGGCTGCGGTATACATAGACATGTGGGGCAGTTCATGTCTAACAAGCCTGACAGAGTTCTTTGAGGATGTGACCAGGCATATAGATGAGGGTAGTGCAGTGGATGTGATCTATATGGATTTTAGTAAGGCATTCTACAAGGTTCCACACAGTAGGCTTATTCAGAAAGTCAGAAGGCATGGGATCCAGGAAGGTTTGGCCAGGTGGATTCAAAACTGGCTTGCCTGCAGAAGGCAGAGGGTGGTGGTGGAGGGAGTTCATTTGGATTGGAGGATTGTGACTAGTGGTGTCCCACAAGGATTTGTTCTGGGACCTCTACTTTTCGTGATTTTTATTAACGACCTGGATGTGGGGGTAGAAGGGTGGGTTGGCAAGTTTGCAGATGACACAAAGGTTGGTGGTGTTGTAGATAGTGTAGAGGATTGTCAAAGATTGCAGAGAGACATTGATAGGATGCAGAAGTGGACTGAGAAGTGGCAGATGGAGTTCAACCCGGAGAAGTGTGAGGTGGTACACTTTGGAAGGACAAACTCCAAGGCAGAGTACAAAGTAAATGGCAGGATACTTGGTATTGTGGAGGAGAAGAGGGATCTGGGGGTACATGTCCACAGATCCCTGAAAGTTGCCTCACAGGTGGATAGGGTAGTTAAGAAAGCTTATGGGGTGTTAGCTTTCATAAGTCGAGGGATAGAGTTTAAGAATTGCGATATAATGATGCAGCTCTATAAAACTCTGGTTAGGCCACACTTGGAGTGCTGTGTCCAGTTCTGGTCGCCTCACTAAAGGAAGGATGTGGAAGCACTGGAAAGGGTACAGAGGAGATTTATCAGGATGCTGCCTGGTTTAGAGAGTATGGATTATGATCAGAGATTAAGGGAGCTTGGGTTTTACTCTTTGGAGAGAAGGAGGATGAGAGGAGACATGATAGAGGTGTACAAGATAATAAGAGGAATAGATAGAGTGGATAGCCAGTGCCTATTCCCCAGGGCACCATTGCTCAATACAAGAGGACATGGCTTTAAGTTAAGGGGTGGGAAGTTTTAGGGAGATAGTAGAGGAAGATTTTTTACTGAGGGAGTGGTTGGTGCATGGAATACACTGCCTGAGTCAGTGGTGGAGGCAGATACACTAGTGAAATTTAAGAGACTACTAGACAGTTATTTAAGGTGGGGGGTTATATGGGAGGCAGGGTTTGAGGGACTGCACAACAATGTGGGCTGAAGGGCCTGTACTGTGCTGTACAATTCTATGTTCTATGTTCTAGACATGTCGGGCAGGAAGGTGAAAATGTGTTTAATTATAATTCTTGACAAACTCTTATTCAAATAATTTAAACTGCATGGAAACTATCTTCACAATAAAAAGGTTGATCTGGAGGCAACGTGACATTGTGAGATGTCGGACACACTGGAATTACTCAGACACAGCTGCAGAGAAACTTCCTGACTTCACCCCTGTGCAGTCCTGCTCTGATGTGAGGAACCCTCTTCCTCATTATCCCATCAGAAAACATGCTTGAATTATGTAATTTTTTTCATAACTACACCAACGTAGTTTAAGTTCAATCCAGATTCAAATCCTCTTGTAATCAAGGTCAACGTACAGTTTTCCTCCTCATTGTTGCTTTCAGCTTCAATTTCAATTCCAGTAAAAGGGATCCAGTGAGTCAGAATCAGAATCAGGCTTATTATCACTGACTTACCGTGTAACATTGAATTTATTGTTTGCCAGCAGCAGTATCAGAATCAGGTTTATGTTGCGAATATTTTTAACTGTGCAGCAGCAATACAATGCAACTATTACATATATTGAACGTAGAAATTTACAGCACATTACCGGCCTACTGGCCCACAATTTGTGCTGATCATGTAACCTACTCTAGAGACTGCCTAGAATTTCCCTACCACATAGCCCTCTATTTTTCTCAGCTCCACGTACCTACCTAAGAGGCTCTTAACAAACTCTAATGTATCTGCTTCCACCACTGCCGCTGGCAGTGCAATCGAAACACCCACCACTCTCTGTGTAGAAAAACCTACCCCTGACATCCCCTCGGTACCTATTTCCAAGCGCCTTAAAGCTATGCCCCCGCGTGTTAGCCATTTCAGCCCTGGGAAAAAGCCTCTGGCTATCCACACGATCAATGCCCCTCATCATCTCATACACCTCTATCATCCTCTGTCACTCCCAGGAGAAGAGGCCAAGTATACTCAACCTATTATCATAAGGTACAACCTGCAATCCAGGCAGCATCCTTGTAAATCTCCTCTGCACTCTCTCTGTAGTAACTACATCCTTCCTGTAGTGAGGTAACCAGAAATGAACACAGTACTCCAACTGCGTTCTGACCAAGGTTATATATAGGTATAACATTACCTCGTGGCTCTTGAACTCAATGCCAACACACCATACGCCTTCTTAACAACACTGTCAATCTGCGCAGCAGCTTTGAGTATCCTATCGACATGGACCTCTCTCAGCTCCTCCACACTGCCAAGAGTATTAACATTTATATTATATTCTGTCTTCAAATTGGGCCTACCAAAATGAGCCGGGCTGGGGACTGTCTATGGTGGCTACCTGGGAACGTTCTGTGCATAGGTTGGCCTTAGATTGTAGGCTGCACTACAAGACCACTTGGTCAACTGCTAAAGCTACGAGAGAAATGAAAGCTGGGCAGCATCACTAAATATCATCAACAGGTAAAAGCCCAGAAACCAGTAGTGTGGGCCTTAAATGCCACGACATTGAACCCGGAGACTACATGGTTGTGTGGACATTTAAAAGAAAGAACTGTTTGGAACCTCGATTTGAAGGACCATTTCAGATTTTGCTGGTCATTAACACAGCCATCAAAGAGACAAACCGTCATGGATTCACACCTCTTACTGTAAGATGGTGCCTACCCATGGCAGTTGGATTAGATCGTGTCCTTTCCCTGCCACGAACACTCAAGCTGCTGGGTGTGTACGGCTGTCCCGGCACATGTAGAAATGGATGTGTCCTTCACTGAAACAGAGATGAACTGTGACTTTAATTGGTCCAAGCCCTCAGCCCAGGGTATTTCTGGTACAATGATGACGGGACTGAGAAACATAGACCCTTCATCCCCTTATCGGATGGCCAGAATGTCACTGGGGGATGGGGATGTAAATTTGGAAACAGCCAGTGTTTCAGAGGATGGTGTATACCTCTGTACGACAATAACCCCAGGGTAAAAAGGACTTGGTGTTACATAGAAACACAGAAAACCTACAGCAAAATACAGGCCCTTCGGCCCACAAAGCTGTGCTGAACATATCCTTACCTTAGAACTACCTAGGCTTACCCACAGCCCTCGATTTTTCTCAGCTCCATGTACCTATCCAGGAGTCTCTTGTCCCTGGAGAATGTAACACTTGCCTCGGGAGCCGGTAAAGCAGCACAGGAACTGATTAACATGACATCAGCACTGGAAAAGTCAGTAAATTAAACTGTATATGTTCTCGATCCAAGCCAATAAGCAATATCTAAATTGTTGGCAGAACTGGTGCTGGTCCATTGCAAATCCAAAACGCTTTGGACTTTGTTTTATCTGAGAAAGGAACCATGTGTGCCCAGATGGGACAAGAATGTTGCACTTACAAACGAGATGATCAGGGCAACAGAACTCACTTCACAGATCACGTCCCAGAGGCCACCAGGAAGATTAAGGAAATAGGAACCCAATTCCACAATGATAATCCCACAGGAAGCTTGTGGCCATTTTCCTTCCCACCCTCTCCATCTTCCCCTCCCCCCCACACTCCTCCCCAGCTCCCTCCCTTTATTCCAGTCTCCACTTTCCCTCTCCGATCAGATTCCATCATCTTTGTCTCCACCACCTCTCCCCTCCCAGCTTCTGACACATTTCCACACTCCACCCCTCCCTCATCCGGATCAGCTGTCAGCTTTTACTCCCCCTTCCTTCCACCTTTCTGTACCAATTCTTTGGCACTTTGTCTGTTACCGCCGGTCCCTGTCCCGTCCCTGAAGACTCACCCTGACCTCCCTTTTCCAGTCAGCACCACCACCACTTGTCCCAGTTACCCGGTCAGTCCCGGTGGACTTTAGCACCCGGGGGAGCCGGGGAGCTCAGGACCCGCCGCCCGCGGCTGCTGCTGAATCCGCAGTGTTTCTGTTCCGTTGACAATGCGGTAAACGAGTTAAAATTAATGGATGGATAATTCTCACATCGTGTTTATTTCACTCTCCGCACATTTATATTTACACTGACTTACTCCTGACGCCGGTCCCGGACCCGACCCGTTTACAGACCCGGAGCGGATCCAGAGCAGATTCTCAGCCACTCGTTTTTATATCCAATCCAGAAGAAAGGATGAAGTTTCTCCGTGAATTTATTCCCAGTGAGGGTATGGAGATGGGACTTAGTCTCCGCGTTGTAAAATGAAACTGTCCCGGACTCGTAATTGAGATAAACTCCCACCCTCCCGGGGATGGGACCGGCAGGGAGACGGGACTCTGGGGAGGTGTAAACCTTCAGCTCATCATCATCCCGCCCGATTCTCCAGAATCCAATCTCTGGTCTCGGTATGACCCCTCCCTTCCTCTCCACAGACTCTGCGGCGACTCCCAGCCTCCATCGCCGATTCTCCGTCACCTCCACCTCCCAGTAATGTCTCCCCGATGTGAATCCCTCCGATCCCAGCAAACAACGCCACTTTGTGAACCTCTTCCCGGTGTCAGGGAGATCTCTCTGGGCCTCGGTCCGTCTCACAGTCTTCCGATCCTCAGACACCTCGAGTTCCGAATTCGCTGTTTCCACATCCAGGGTGACAGAGACTGTGGGGAGAAGCAGAGAATTAGAGAGTCCCCGGGGATCGGAGGGAGACTCGGGCAGCGCGGCCCCGGGACCGGACCGGGGGAAAGGCCGCTAGGCCACAGGTAAAGTTGGGTGGCCGACAGAAATCTTTCCCAGGGATTGAGTGGAGTTTTTTTTTAGATCAACACACCAAAATTCTGGAGGATCTCAGCGGGTGAAGCAGCATGTGTGGTGGAAGATAGACAGTCGATGTTTGAGGCCAAAAGCCAGCATCAAGAATGGAAAGAAAGAGGAGATAGCCAGTGTAAACGGATTGTGAGGAAGGGGTGGAACAACAACTGGATCCAGATGAGGACTGGGTGAGTGAAAATTGGAAGCATTTAAAGAGGAGGTCCGGGAGGCTGTTCGGCTGAATTCATTCATCCTGGCCAACTTGCTTCAATGAGCTTGTCCCACTTGCCTGTGTGTACCTATTATTCCTTTAAACTTCCTCTGGTAGCCTCCTAAGCTCCAGGGAAAGTCCCAGCCTCTCCTTGTAAACCAAACCCTCCAGTCCTGGTAACGCCCTCATAAATCTGTTTTCTTCCCTCCCAGTTCAATGACAGCCTTCCTTTGGGAAGGTAACCAGAACTGTACACATTGCTACAAATGTGGCCTTACCAATGTCTTGCACACACATAACGTGACGAGCCAGCTCTAGCACTCAGTATTCTGACAGATGAAGACAATCACCTCCTGGTCTCCCTGTTCTACAACACTCTCCAGGGACCCACTGATTCCTGTGTAAATCCTGTCCTGGTTTGCTTCCCAAAACCCGCATCACCCTGAATTAAAATCCACCTTCTATTCACTGGCCCAGTTGATAAAGATCATGTTGTAATATTGGATAAACGATGGTCATAATGGTAACATTCAGGATTGTCATGGTAACGTTGCGGATAGCACAACACCTTGGGGTCTTCCAGAATTTGGGGTTCAGTTCTGGCGCCGTCTGTCAGGAGGGCCTCTGTTCACCCCACGACTGCAGGGGTTTTGTCCAGGTACTGCTTAGTGGGTTAACTGGTCATTGTAAATTGTTCTGTGATTAGGCTAGTGTTAGATAGCTTGGTTGCTGGGCAGTGTGACTTGCTGAGCTGAAAGGGCCCATTTCACACTATATCTGAAAATTAATAATTAAATAACTCGCTTCACTGTCCACTGCACCACTGATTTTAGAGTCCTCCACAAACCTACTAAACATGTCACCTGCATTCTCTCCAAATCATTCATATGAATGATTAAGAACAGTGGACCCAGCACCGATCCCTGCTGAACACCACTGGTCACAGGACTCCACCCAGCCAATTCTGTATCCAGTGGGCCAAATCATAGTGTAGCCCATGTGATCCAACTCTCTGGAATAGTCCACCATGAAGTACCTTGTCAAATACCTTGTTAAAGTCCATGTAGACAATGCGTACTGCACTTCCATCATCTCCATCCATGCAGAAAGCCAAGCTGGGTATCCCCGATTAGTCCTTGCCTTCCCATATGAATGCAGATCCCGTCTCTCAGAATCCCCTCCATTAATGTACCCACCAACAACATTAGGTTCACCGCCTGTATTTCGCAGGGTTTTCTCTACAGTCTATCTTCAATAGTCACCCTCCAGACTTCTGACATTTTACCTGTAGCTATCAATGATATACGCATCTTCAAATGGGCCCCACAATTTCTTACTGAGCTTCCCACAAAGGCCTGGGATACACTTGATCAGGACCTGGGGATGTATCTACCTTTCTGCATTTTAGAACCTGCAGCACATTTGCTTCTGTTATGTGGTAGAAAATGAGGTCAATCATCTTCTGCAACACGGGACAATTGAGGGCCCTGTGGAACTGGCACAGAAGAGGAGTTCAGGCCTGGGACAGAGAAACGATGGCAGGAAAGGTTTTGAAGGATACGGGCAAAATGCATTTAAATGGGCGGAGGGGTGATCTGACAGAAATAGATAAGATTATGAAGGGTTAGATTGAGCAGATGTTTGAAATCTTCTTCCCACAGGAGGGGGATCAAATACAAGAGGTCACATGTCTGAGGTGAGAGGAAGGAGTTTAAAGGTGAGTTTATTTGAACAGTGAGCGATTGATGTTGGAATCTGCTGCAAGAGCAGGTGATGGAATCAGATACAATCACTGTGTTTAAGAGACACTCAGACAGACACCAATAGACAAGGCACAGAAGGAGACTGACCTAATGCCGGCCAATGCAATGAGCATAGATGGGTAAATAGGTCAGCACAGAGGTGATGGGTCGAAGGGTCTGTTTCTGTGCTGTACGATGAAGACTCTGTGACTTTAAATGAACTGAGTGACTGAGACCCCACAACCCTCCAGTGCAGAAAATTCCAAAGACAAACATCCTTTGTATCATATCCCAGTCATTCCTGCTTCGCCGTCATCCCCGCCAATGTTCTTTTCCAATGAATTCTAGCCAACTCCTTTCTCATGCCTCTGTAATTCCCTTTATTCCACTATAATACTGATACATCTGATTTTTGCTTCTTCTTCTCAAATTTCAGCGTGAATTCAACCTTATTACTATCACTCCCCCCCCCACCAAGTCTTCTTTTACCTTAAGCTTTCTAATCAATTCCAATTCATTTCACCCAGCCGAGAATAGCTGATCTCAACCACAAGCTGCTCTGCAAAGCCTTCTCCAAGGCTTTGTAGAAATTCCCTCTCTTGGAATCCCACACCATCCTGATTTTCCCAATCTACCTGCATATTGAAATCCCCCCTTGTATCATTGCCCCTTTCGGCATGCACCTTCTATCTCGTGTTGTAACTTGCAGACCACAAACTACTGTTTGGGGTTTGTATACAACTCCCATCAGGGTCTTTTTATCCCTGCCGTTCCAAAGCTCTGTCCACAATTATTCAACACCTTCCGATCTGATATCCCCTCCTTCTAATGATTTGATTTCATTTTTTTACTACAGAGCCATGACACCCCTTCTGCCTTCCTGCCTGTCCTTTTGATACAATGTGCATCCTTGGACATTAAGGTCACAGCTATAATCTTCTTTCAGCCAGAATCAGTGATGCCTAGTACATGATACTTGCCAATCGGTAACTGTGTTACCTTATTCCGTATACTGCACACATTCAAATACAACACCTTCAGTCCTGTATTCAACCTTTTTGATTGTGCCCACTTTTTAACATTACAACTCACCCTGTAGACTGTAATTTTCCCCTATCATCAGCCTCTCCTTGTCAGGAGTCTCACTGCACACTGCCTCTGGTTGTAAACCAACTACCTCATCCTCAGCACGATCACTCCGGTTCCCATTCCCCTGTCAAATTAGTTTAATATGCCACCCTCCAGGCATATGGCACCACTACTGTGACAAATGAGGAGACAAAGATAACCGCCAATGACACAGAAATCTGTTCCCTCACTTCCCATAGTAACCTGTGGTATAGACTGTGGTCTTATCCATCCTAATGCTTTACTAAACAACCAGCACATCCTCTTTCTGAATGTCAATGTTCTAGCATATCAGCCTGTTTTGTGCTGTTCTCAGAAAAATCACTGTCTCTCTCTCAGTAGTGAATACTAAAGCAAAGTCTTCATTAAAGACCCTTCCAACCTCCTCTGACTCCAGGCATGTTTCCACTTCTGTCCCTGATCAGTCCTACCTCACTCTAGTTATCCTTCTGTTCTTCATGTATGTGTACAATGCCTTGGGGTTTTCCTTAATCCTACTCATCAGGGCCTTCTCATGTCTTCTAACTCTCCTCAGTCCAGTTTTCAGCTCCTTCCTGGCTACCTTGTAACTGTCTAGACCCCATCTGATCTTTTCTTCCCAAAACTGGAAGTAAACTTCCTGCTTCCTCTTGACCTGATGTTCTATATGTCTTGTCAACCATGGTTTCTTCACCCTCCCACCCTTTCACTGTCTCAATGGGACAAACCTGTCCATGAACCCATGCAAGTGCTCCCTAAACAACACCATCTCTACATTGTCCATTTCCCGATGTACCACCATTCCCAGTTGACAATCCCAAGTTTCCACCTAACAACATCATAACTCACCATCCTCCAGTTACACTGGCTGCTCAAATCCCCATCCAAGGCTATGGGAAAAGTGAGGGAGTTGAGGTCACCGTCTCCAAAAAGCCCACCACTGAGTGATCTGTCACCTGCCCTGGTTCATTGCCCAGTACAATTGATTGTGGGTGATTTTATATTTCCTAATATTGTCTTGGATTTCCCAACTGTAAAAGGAATGGATGTGACTGAGTGTGTCAACTGTGTACAGGAAACGTTCCTTAATCAATATATAAGAGGTTGCAACTTGAGATTGTGTAATAGGGAAAGAGACAAGGCAGGCGACAGAAGTGTGTGTAGGGAAACACTTTTGATCGAGTGATCATAATTCCATTAGCTTCAAGATAATTATGGAGGATAGTTCTTGTCCTATGCTCTCTAGTTCTAGTCTCAGTCAACCTCAGTGAAAATGTCTGCGTGCATTTATCTTATCTATACCCCTCATAATTGTGTACACTTCTGTCAAATTGCCCCTCATTCTCCTACACTCAGTGGAATAAACTCCTAACCTATTTAACCCTGCCCGATAACTCAGGTAGGTCCTCAAGCCCCATCAGCATCCGTGCAAGTTTTCTCTGTACTCGTTTTCAATCATATTGATCTTTCCTGTCGGTGGGTGACCAGAACTGCAGATAATACTCCAGACTTGGCCTCACCAATGTTTTTGACATAACATTGCAACTCCTGTACTCAATTTATGATTTACGAAGGCCTATGTGCCAAAACTCTCTTTACAAACTGTGACAAAACTTTCAAGGAATTAAGGATCTGTATTCCTAGATACTTTTGTTCCTCAGTGCCTTACCCCTCACCCTGCAAGTCTTACCCTGGTTTGTTCTTCCAAACACTTATTTGCATGAAATTACATCTGTCATTTTTCAGCCCATTTTTCCAGTTGGTCCATCCTGCTGAAAGCTTTGATAGCCTTCCTCCCTGTCCATCAGACCCACAAACTTGGTGTCATCTGAAAATTTGCTGTTGCAGTTTACCACATCATCATGCAGATCAGTGATACAGAAGACAAACAGTAATGGACCTCCCACTGATCCCAGCAGTACTCCACTAGTCACAGGGCAGCAGTCAGAGAGGCAATCATTTACTACCTCTCACTGGCTTCTCCCGTGAAGCAAATATCAAATCCAATTTGCTATCTCATCCCAAATGGCAAGTGGCTGATCCTTCCTGAATAAACTCCCAAGTGGCATCTTGTCAAAGACCTTGTTAAAGTCCATATAGACAACATCCACTGTCTTGCCTTCAACGACCTTACTGGTAACTTCCTTGAAAGACTCTGTAAGATTGACTGGACATGAGGCATCACACACAAAGTCATATAGACTATCCCTGACCAGTGGTGGCGCCAGAGATTTTTGCTTGCTGGTGGTACAGTGGGGCTGAATTATTCAGTGATGGTGCTGAGGGATGTACTGTATGGTAATATGTATTTGCAAGGCCAGACGCGTGGCGTTCAAAAGTCAGTTTCAAGCATTTTGTGCCTACTATAAATGCCCCTGTTGATTCACAAGCAACAGCAATTGATAAATATGATATAGAAGTGAACTGTTACAGTGTCAACAGCATCTGAGACAACCCGGGCCACACAGAGCATAAACAAACAAACCAACAGAGCATCCGACCCACAGCGCACAACGTGAATCACACACCAATCCCGCAATCAGCGTCAAATGCGTGCTTTTGAACTGAAAAACACAGCACTAACCCACAATGTCCACTGCTATTCGCATTACATAGACAGACAATGCCAAAATATACACCGTTATTAAAGTCAAATAAGGCAAACAACAGATGCAAGGCTTTACCAGGAGTTGGACAAATCGTACTCTGACTGTGCAATTCCTCAATTAATTCGGCTACTGAATTTAAAACAAAAATCAACAGAATCACCGCTTGGAAGTCTAAGCAAAACCAGTAGGCTTAATATCAGTAAATGTAATATTTTAGGATTTGCAGGAAACATAAGGACTATGGGGTATCCACCACAAAATAATAATAATAATCAGCATTAGTCTTGGCCCAAATTTTTTAAAAAATCAACTGCAATCACCATTGATGTTTTCAGAGAAGCACAATCCGTCTGTTATTGTGATTGCTGGTGAAAGCATCAAAGATTTTCTGGATGTCAAGTGCTTTGGTCCTCCGGCTGTTTATGGCCAACAGGGCCAAGTTGCTGTTCCGAGCCTGGCCACTGCTATTCCTTAGTTAGTTTTTGACGCGTCTGAGACAAGAGAAACTCTGTTTCCATGAGGCAGATGTCACAGGTAGAGTCAGTGATACGCAGATTAGTTTGTATAAATCTATAAATCCATCGTGGTAGGATCTCATTAGAGCTAGAAATTCCACGTGTCATTCTCTGTCTGTCCTTGCTAGAGACTTAACCACTGCTCTCATATACTCACGATTTTCTTGGACAATCTTTGCATGTCTTTTGTCAAGCATATTTCCCAAACATGAACCGTCTTGTTTTCTCAATCTGAATTCAGCCCATGCCTCCATAGCAAACCTACGAGCTGCACTTACACAGTGGATTTTGAAAGCTGTTGTAGCTTTCCGCCAGTTGCGGTAACCGGTGACAGTGAAGGTAGACTCAGAATGGAACCCATGTCCTCCACACTGGAAATGCCTGCATGCGAAGCAGAACGTAGTATCTTTCGCGATCGAATATTCCAGTCAGTCAAACCAGCCATGAATAAAACTCCTTTGCTGATCGCCAAACTGTTGCGTGCAGTGAAGGGTACTTTTACAATGCTAGCCGACGGGGTCCTTCCTCAGGCTGCTGGCTAACATCGCTAACTGTATTCCCACTAGCACTAAGAGTAGCTTCATCCACGTTCTCTTCCGAATCCCGCTCCATTTCCTGTTCCTCTACTTTGCCCTCACACTCCTTCGATGAACTGCTGTCGTCCTCATCCCCAATTACTTCTTTCTGCATTTCACTTTCAATTAAGACAGGCTCAGGCTGAGACACCACTGATTCCTCTGGATGAGGTCGTTTTCTGACTAAAAATCGATCCATTTTTCACGCCAGCCAAAATAATGCACGTGCCAGGCCCCACGCTCACTTGTAAAAGCACAATGTGTGTGTGTGTGTGTGGTTGGGGGAGGGGAGGGGGCATCTGTTAGTCTCGTGAGACCATGGATCTGCGCCTGGATGTATACTATCAATCTCTCGTGTGAGTGAGAATGAGTGACATCACCACTTTAAGTAATCTTAACTGATCTGAGGACAGCAACGGCAAGACATTGACAACAAATGAATAAGCAGAAGTGAACAGCGGATCTGACCTTAGACCAGCACAAGAGTTTTTTACTTTATTGCTGTGTGGGTGCTATGGTAATTGGGGGCGCTGTTTCTCCAGATCAACTAGAGAAACCAGCTGTATCCAAAACTATACAGAGAAGGCAAAGCAGCTGCAATTTGTAAGTGAAATTTTAGTTAATTTCTTGGTGGTGCTATTGTAATTTCTGCTGGGACTATAGCACTAGCTAGCACCACCATAGCGCCGCCCCTGTTGTCTACCCAAATACTGAAATTTCCTGTCCCTCAGAATAACTTACCCACTACCCATGGCAGACTCAGCTGCCTATAATTTCCTGGCTTACTCTTAGAGCCTTTCTTAAACAATGGAACAACATTAACTCTCCTCCAATCCCCTGGCACCTCCCTTGTGGCTGAGGATGCTTTAAATACCTCTGGTAGGACCCCTGCAATTTCTGTACTAACATCCTACATGGTCTGAAGGGGGACTTTGTCAAGCCCTGGGCGTTTATTCACCCTAATTCAGCAACACATCCTCCTCTGTCAGCTCAATACGGTCCATGATCTCCCTGCTGTTTTGCCTCACTGCTAGAGACTCTGTCCATCTCCTGAGCAAATACAGATGTAAAAAATCCATTTAAGATTTCCTTCCATCTCTTTAAGCTCCCTACACAGATGCCACACTGATCTTCAAGTGGGTCAGTTTTGTCCCGTGCTATTCTTTTGTTCTTCACATATCTGTAGAAGTCCTTGGGATTCTTTTTCACCTTGTCCGCTGGAGCAACTTCATGGCTTATTTTAGCCTCCTGATTTCCTCTTAAGTGTTTGCTTGCATTTCTTATACTCAAGTACCTCATTTGTTCTTCACTGCCTACACTTGTGATGCACCTGCTGCTTCTTGTTAACCAGAGCCTCATTCCCCCCCCCACCCCACCCCCGCAAAACCTTGTCTAAACCTTTTAACCTTGTCTTTTATTTTTATAGGAAAATACAAATTCTGTACTCCCAAAATTTTGAAGGCTTCCCACTTATCCGATCCTTTCTGATGTCATCCAATTGGCCTTTTATCAATATGGAATCTCAGTCTGAGGATTAGACATATCCTTCTCCGTAATTAATGGAATTATGATCAGTGGATCCAAATCCCATCACACACTCCTGTCACCTAATTCTCTGATAGGAGATCCAGTATTGCATTCTCTCTACTTGGGACATCTACATGTTGAGGAAACTTTCCTGACACATTTGATCTCTGTATCACCCAACTGTCTGCGATCTTTCTATGAATTTGCTCCTCTAAACCAGGGGTCCCCAACCTTTTTTGCGCTGCGGACCGGTTTTTTATTGACAATATTCTTGCGGACCGGCCGGGGGGGGGGGGGGTGGTGTGGGTTGCCAACGCACAAGAGTAACAGTAAATGCGCTGCGTTTACCCCAAAAAGACTACAATGACCACGAAGCCTTGCGCGGGTACCTGTGTGCGCATGCGTGAAGTGCACATGCGTGAGGTGCACATGCATGTACGTGCCGATTTTTTTGACAAATCGTTTTTAGCGATTCTGTTCAGTGAAACTACACTGTACATACATTATTTCTACTTTACATAGGCTGTGTATTTATCATATCATTCCTGCTTTTACTCTATGTTAGTGTTATTTTAGGTTTTATGTGTCGTTTGGTATGATTTGGTAGGTTATTTTTCGGGTCTGCGAACGCTCAAAAATGTTCCCATATAAATTAATGGTAATCATAAGTCACTTATAAAGTCAATAGCATCATAATATTTTAAGTAACGTTTGGATATTAAACACACAGCACATATTTTCCCCGTATGAACATATAAAATCATATCAACACACCAGTATCGCTGAATCAGTGGGACCCCTGGGCTTGTTTTCCTGCAACAAGACGGTCCCATCAAGGGGTGATGGGAGACAGCGATACTCGAAGGGGGTTCCTTATGTCCAGTCTATTCCGCAATTTAGTTTTCGTTGCATTCATTGCAGAAAATCCTGCTTCGCAAAAGTATGATGTTGGAAATGGAAGCAACGTTTTCAGTGCTTTCGTGGCTATCTCAGGGTATTCAGCCTTGACTTTGATCCAGAATGCCGGCGGAGATGTTATGTCAAACATACTTTTCAGCCCGCCGTCAGTTGCAAGCTCGAGGAGTTGATCTTCTTCCCGCGCTGACATGGATGATTCACCGGGGACATTAACGAATGGGTCACGGACCCATTCCTTTGCACGTCTTGGGTCATTTGCGGTTGGGAAATAACGCTCGAATTCTGTCAACAGCGAAGTTAGGCGATCGCGCACCAGCTGTGAGAAAGACGGTGCAGCCTCAGTATCTCCCAAAATCCCAGCTAATGTTGGGAACATGTCAAATATGCCCCTGTCCACTCGCCGTCCCCACAGTTCCGTTTGGATTTGAAAGCAGACACTTTATCTGCCAACTTGAAGACAGTTGTCATTCTCCCCTGAAGTGACAAACTGAGTTCACTGAGCAGGTTGAAGATGTCACACAGATAAGCCAGTTTTGCTATCCACTCCTCATCACTGGAGTGTGCTGCCAGTGGTGACTTTTTTCCTGAAAGAAATCTTTGTAGCGGCTCTCTTAACTCAAAAACCCTGGCCAGGGCTCCCCCCCTTGATAGCCACCTGACTTCAGTGTGAAAGAGAAGGCATTTGTGCTCTGCATCCATTTCCTCGCAAAGCTGCTCACACAGACATGAGTTCAGGGCCTTTGCTTTGAAGCGATTGATAACTTCAACAGCGTCATTCAATACGCTGTTAAGATCTGGTGACATTTTTCGGCTAGCCAGCATTTCCCTGTGTGTGACACAGCGCGTAGACTGGCATTCAGGAGCAACCTCTTTGACTCGGGTAGTGAAACCAGACAGACGTCCAGTCATAGCTGCAGCCCCGTTTGTGCATATTCCAACACAGAATGACCAGTCCAGTTTGCCTGACATGTAGTCGTTCAAAGCCTTGAATAGTTCTGCCCCAGTTGTGTTAGTTGGCAGCGGCAGTGCACACAACATATCCTCCTGAACATCGTCTTGAAATATATATCGCACATAAACCAGCAGCATTGCCTTATTGTCGACATCGGTAGTCTCATTGACCTGGGTAGCATACCATGGTGACTCGTTAAGCTGTTCCAACAGCTGGGCTTCGATGTCCTCCGCTATGTCATCGATTCTCCTTGAAACTGTGGGAGCTGAAAGAGAAACCTGTGCCATCTTGTTAGCTGCAGCTTCTCCCAACAGTTCACGGCACATGTCCTTGGCAGCAGGCAGAATCAATTCTTCACCAACGGTGAAAGGCTCCTTAACCTTAGCAATAAGGCTAGCAACTAAGTACGACGCTCTCAGAGCAGCAGCATTTGTGGAGGCGGTGGCTCTCATCACTTCCTTCCGTCCTGCTTGCTCACGTTTTTTCCACTCAAAAAAAATTAACGTGTTTGTCTTTAAGTGCAGGGTGCTTGGACTCAAGATGCCGAAGCAGATTTGAGGGCTTCATTGCCTCATTAGACAGCTTGTCTCCACATATCACACACAGGGGGCTTGGAGCGTGCGAGTCACCAGTCGCAATAAAGCCATATTTTATGTACGACTCGTGGTATTTTCTGTTGAAGGAAGCTTTCTTTTTTTTTTGCAGTCTCGACCTCAGCTGTCTCTGCGTTATCATCATCGTTAGGCCTTTTATGTCCCCTACCATCTCTTCCAAAGAAACTCTCAAGCGATGTTTGTTTTTTACTCATACTGGCTGATGACCTCCGGCGTGGCCGTAATGACCACGCGTGCGTCATGACCTCGCGTGCGTTCAGTCTCAACGGTGGGCGTGACTGGGAATGAGGAAAGGTGCAGCTTCATACCGCCAAATCATATCATTTCCTCGCGGCCCGGCAGCACATGCTTTGCGGCACGGTACCGGTCCGCGGCCCGGTGGTTGGGGACCGCTGCTCTAAACCTTGCAGACTTTAGGGTGGTCTACAACATAATCCCATTAACATGGTCATAACTTTCTGATTCCTCAGTTCCACCCATATAGCCTTAGTAGACGAGCCCTCCAGTCTACCCTGTCTGAGCACTGCAGTAACATTTTTCCCTGGCTGGTGTAACCAGCTTTCCCCCTTTAATCGCCTGTGCTCTGTCATGCTTGGCAATTTTGCTCCCATGTTTAAAAACGTCTAAAACAATGGAACCGGGTACACTGAGCTGCCGGTCCTGCCCCTCCTCCAAACAATGGCTACAATGTCATAATTCCACGTGCTGATTCACGCTTTAATCTCCCCGCCTGACGTACAATACTTCTTGCATTGAAATGGATGCAACTCAGAACATTCTTCCCACCATACTCAACCTTTCAATTGCTGTCTTTGTATGTAGTGTTAACAGCATCTTTTCCCACAACCACTCCATATCTGCTCTGGCACTTTGGTTCCCATCGCCCTGCAAGACTAGTTTACACCACTCCACCCCACCCTCACCAATCCAGAGCAGTACCAGCAAATCTTCCCACTTGCAAACAAAACATACGAGCTGTTATATTCTACTAGACAACAGGGTGACCCATCGGGGCACCCTTTGAGAGAAGGGTAGTGCAGTCTGATGTGACCAGAATGAACATTAAATTTTCCTGAATGCTATTAGTATCGCTTTGCTTTGGAAACTGAAGAAGGAAACCTCAGTTTATTAAAGAAGAATGACGTGTAGCAAGGCAAATATAGCTCCTCCTCGTTTAATGAAGGCCACTTTTGATGGCATCATTTCTGGTTGATCTGCCACCCTTGTGCCTCTGGTTGCCATTCTGGAGATGTGCAATCCTTTCATCCGCTATCTCTCCATCTCTTCTTCTGTTTATTTTTTGTCTCTGATCTTGGAGACGTGCATTTCTCAGCTCCTTTGTCTCTTCCTCTCCTCTTCCTGTGCCTATTTTTGTCATTCTGGAGACATGCAGCCCTTTCATCCCCCGTCTCTTCATCTCTTCTGCTGTTTGTTCTTTGTCTCTGATCCTGGAGATGTGCATTTCCCAGTTCCTTTGTCTTTTCATCTCTCCTCCTTCTATGCCAGTTGTTGTCATTTTGGAGATGTGCATGTCTCTCCTCCTCTGTCTCTTCTTCTCTCATCTTTTTTGTCCTGACTCTTTGATCCCGGAGTCGTGCGGCCCTGGCCTCATCCGATTCTTGTTCTCTCCCTCTCCTTGCCACATCCCGACATCGCTTGGCGTCATCTCTTGAACATAATGCTCCCCTTCTCTTTCCATGTGGCATAATTCGGTTGACCATATTTTTTACCCTAATGCTGGATAGAAGATACGAAGCAGTAACACCAAAGCCTCCAGGATGCTGATTATTCTTGATGATGTGGTTGGCGCTCTCCTAAATGGACGTGATATAGTCACCGCTGTCCTTTGACTGCAGCAAAGGGTTTGACGGATGTCTCGAAGTACATCATTACAATAGGATTTAATTATCTCTTATTGATGGGTCTCAGTTTGATCTGTCCCAATCCTGCACATGCTGATGGTAATTAGCAGAAAGTGACTGCTCGAAATAGAGCATCCCTGCTCTTTTGCTCCAGTAGGGGTCGCTGCTGTGAGCATCGTGAGTCGCTTCTGAGGCTGGCCTTGCGCGTGCGTCGTGGTGTCGCGCCACGGTTTCCATCATGGCTGATATCGGCTCTCGGGTGAAAGCGGGGCTGTTGATTTTGGCGAGTGAGCAATTTTATACAAATATATAACCCTGAACTTTGCCTGCATTCTGTAAGTTAGCGCATTTTAAGTTGAGTTAGCCAAAAATATTCCCGCTGTAATGCACCGTTTGCGCTAATTGGAGGTCACAAACAAAGCATGAGAGTTTTTAGTAGTATATAGATGCTTCGACCAATCATGCCACATGACTTTTTCCACCTTTGTGAGAACACATCACCCTGAACTCCTTCAACCTCCTGAATACCTCCCATTACACCAGGGCTGATTCATTTTCAAAAAGCTGTTTATACTAAACCTCTCAGTCTAGTAACACAAGATCTTACCTTCATGGCCACGTATCCTCTTCCACACTGAAAACAGAAAGAACAGACAAGACTAAAAGAATCTCTCTTGGATTTAGTGTGCAATTACCTTCTGGTGCTTGTTACAGTAATAAACCAATTCCAATTCAATTCAATTTCCATCCATGCAGTTGAACAGAAAATCCTGACCAAATTTACACGTCAGTCCATCTCACGGGTAAAGCTCATCTGCCGGACGGCTGAAGCTGAGAATGTGGATCATAAAAAGAATTCAGCCCTGAGATCCACTGATGGTAAATGATTGTCACTGCAGAATTCAGCCAAATCCATGTTAAAGTTTGGACCTGCTGATAGAAACTTGCTGACAGGAGTTGAGGGGAAATAGTCAGTAACTTATTTACACAACTACCTGAAAATATGGATGGTGAAGGTTGGAGATCCTGCTGTAGATCACTGGCAAAGGAGGCTTTGCTGTCTGATGAGCCAGGATCCCTGGGCTTAACCAAGTCCACTATTACCTTGTCTGGGATTGGACGGGTGATGCAGTAATTCCCTCCCAGTGCAGGGAAGGTTTACCAATGCCACCAGCAATGGGAGAAATTCTCAAAGAGAATCTGTAGAATTGGCTCGAGCTATTGCTGCCGCATGGAGAGAGGATCCTGTCGGATTCAAACAGAATGTTGGTGGAGGGTTCACTGAGCCAAGTACACGAACTCCTGAACCAACTCCTATCCCTCGCTTTCCTCAACAGGAAATGACTGACCTTTGCCCTTCTCCTGGTGGGATGAGTTGTGTCCCATCATCCGGCCTTGTCCCTCATTTAGGGAGGGAGGGGGGAGGATGGGGAGGGAGGGAGGGAGGGGGATATGGAGGAGTGAGGGGGTGTAAGGAGAGGGAAGGGGCAGAGAAGGAGAGAGTGGGGTGGGAGAGGGAGAGAGAGTGGGGTGGGAGAGTGGGAGGGGGAAGGGGGAGAGAGGGAGGGGGAAGGAGAGAGAGGGAGGGGGAGGGGGAGAGAGGGGGGAGGGGAGGGGGAGAGGGGGAGGGGGAGAGAGGGAGGGGGATGGGGAGGGGGAGAGAGGGAGGGGGATGGGGAGGGGGAGAGAGGGAGGGGGAGAGAGGGAGGGGGATGGGGAGGGGGAGAGAGGGAGGGGGAGGGGGGAGAGAGGGAGGGGGAGAGAGGGAGGGGGAGAGAGGGAGGGGGAGAGAGGGAGGGGGAGAGAGGGAGGGGGAGAGAGGGAGGGGGAGAGAGGGAGGGGGATGGGGAGGGGGGAGAGAGGAAGGGGAAGGGGGGAGAGAGGGGGGAGTGAGGTGTGGAGGAGGGAGGGGGGAGGGGAGAGAGAGGAGTGAGGACACATACCTGACTGCAAAAGGGGTTTCCATTGTCCTAAAAAAATATAAAGGCAAACCACGATGGAAACGTATGAATAAAAGTAACTTTATAAATAAAACCTAAGATTTACTTCAATGACACACAAGAACACTGACAATATATTAAACACATTTCATGTGTCTGTGTCATTAGAGCAGTCAGTGGTCATGCTGACTCCAACATCTGTGACTGAGTTGCTGTTTGTGTCATTGGTGTTTTGTCCAGTGATAAACCAGTGACACTGATCGGACCTTTCCGGACTGTCGGGCTGCAGAACACGGGTGCAGACACAGGGTGAGTGTAGGCTGGGATCAGCAACATCTGACCCTGTAATATTATCAACCTGCGTCAGAGTGGTGATTGATGTTCGGTGCAGAAATACAAACCCAGCTCTAGGAAGTTGCCACCATGTTCTCGATGTTGGCGTGAAGCACCCAAAGCACAAGGGCTTGGAAAATTCCACCCAGAGCATTTCATTCACACGACAAAGAACAACCGGTGGAGGAAATCAGTGAGCAGCGTCTCAGGGGGTGCGGGGGGGCGGGGTTGGTGGAGGTTGGGGGAGTTAAGTGAAATTTCGACATATTTGGTCAAAATCCTGCATCAGTCTTTACTCAGGGTTTCAACCCAAAACTTCCAGTCTTGATGCAGCTTTTGCCCTAAATGTGAAAAATACATTCCCTCACCATCCATTATGCTAATGGTTATAGCCCCAACAGATTATGCTTAACCCACTGTTCCCAGAGAAGATTGCTTGCTCCTATTCTAAGGTCTTTTGTATTTCTTCAAGATTATTTCAAGGAGCCTTGGTTGTAAAATACAGGGAATTAATTTATTATTCTTAATTTATGAATCTCTAAACAAAGCAATGTCACGAGGGATTTAAATAATTAATGCTAACAGAAGAAAAGGTTGATTTTATTAAATAAAACTGTTATTCCTTATAGTTTCTGAATATTTCAATATCGAAATCTTACCAGATTCTATGATGGATTTCTGAAGTTCCAGCTCTGAAAAGACAGACCAGTGGTATATTAGAACAAGTTTTCAGGACAATGATTTCGCTTCAGAAGCTGGAGATCTGAAAGAATGGGGACACTCAGAGGGTCAGGCAGCTGCGGAGAGGATCATCAAACTCATGGTTGACTGTCTCTCATCAGAGACAAAAAAATGTTGAAGTGGTGACAGATGTCAGACAGAAGAGCCAAGTGAGGAAATACACCATGGGTCTATGTTAGGGTCAAGGTTTAAATGACAACACAAAAACCATTACCAACAGTTGCTGTCAGAAAATATGAACATGGTGACCATGGTTTGAAGTGGTTAAACTCAGTGTTGAATTTGAAATGCTGTGAGCTACCAGCTGTATATGGTGCTCACAGTGTGATCTCTTCTACGTTTGTGAGACCCGATGTAGATTGGAGGACTGTCTGGTCAGCCCCATCAAGCAGGATTTCCCAGTGGCCAGCCATTTTAATGCCAATCCCCTTTCCCATTCCAACATACTGGTCCATGGCCTCCTCTCCTGGCACAATGAGGCCACTCTCATGTTGGAGGAGCAACACCTGATATTCCGTCTGGGTAGCTTCCTACCTGATGGCATGAATATCAATTTCTCCTCCCTCCCCCTCTCTTTTCTCATTCCCCATTCTGACTCCTCTTTTACCCCTTCTCTTCTCATAACCTGCCTATCACCCCCTCTGATGCCCTTCCTCTTCTCTCGTTTTCCATACTCCATTCTGACTCCTCTCTTACTGCTTCTCCTACCCTGCCTATCAGCTCCCTCCTCCTTCCCAATCTCCCATGATCCACTCTCCTCTCCTACAAGATTCCTTCTGCTTCATCCCTTTACCTTTTACATCTATTTACTTTTGCCTTTTTCATCCCAGAGGGGGAGGAGTGGCAATACTAGTCAGGGAAAATGTCACAGCTGTGCGTAGACAGGACAGCCTGGAGGGCTCGTCTACAGAGGCCATATGGGTGGAGCTGAGGAACAGGAAAGGTGCAACCACACTAATAGGTTATAAACCGCCCAATAGTCAGAGAGAATTGGAGGAGCAAATCTGTAGAGAGATAACAGACTGATGTAAGAAACAGAAACGCAAACACGAGGAAATCTTCCTCCCTCACTACTATTCCCTTACACTTCCTCCCATACTACCATTCAGGGCCCCAGACAGTCTTTCCAGGTGAGGCAACACTTCACCTGTGAGTCGGCTGGGGTGATATACTGCGTCCGGTGCTCCCGATGTGGCCTTCTATATATTGGCGATACCCGACGCAGACTGGGAGATCGTTTTGCTGAACACCTATGCTCTGTCTGCCAGAGAAAGCAGGATCTCCCAGTGGCCACACATTTTAATTCCACATCCCATTCCCATTCTGACATGTCTATCCACAGCCTCCTCCACTGTAACAATGAAGCCACACTCAGGTTGGAGGAACAACACCTTATATTCCGTCTGGGTAGCCTCCAACCTGATGGCATGAACATTGACTTCTCTAACTTCCGCTAATGCCCCACCTCCCCCTCATACCCCATTCGTTATTTATTTATTTATATACACACATTCTTGTTCTCTCTCTCCTTTTTCTCCCTCTGTCCCTCTCACTATACCCCTTGCCTGTCCTCTGGGCTTCACCCCTCCCCCTTTTCCTTCTCCCTGGGCCTCCTGTCCCATGATCCTCTCATATCCCTTTTACCAATCACCTGTCCAGCTCTTGGCTCCATTCCTCCCCCTCCTGTTTTCTCCTGTTATTTCGGATCTCCCCCTCCCACTTTCAAATCTCTTACTAGCTCTTCTTTCAGTTAGTCCTGACGAAGGGTCTTGGCCTGAAAAGTTGACTGTACCTCTTCCTAGAGATGCTGCCTGGCCTGCTGCATTCATCATAAGAAATAGAAAGTTGTAATAGTAGGGGATTTTAACTTTCCACATATTGACTGGGACTCCCACACTGTTGAAGGGCTGGATGCCCTGGAGTTTGTCAAATGTGTTCAGGAAAGTTTTCTAAATCAATATAGAGAGGTACCAATGAGAAAGGATGCAACACTTGATCTCCTATTAGGGAACCAGACAGATCAGGTGTCAGAAGTAGGTGTAGGCGAACATTTTGCGTCCAGTGAACATAATGTCATTAGTTTCAAGTTCATTATGGATAAGGATAGGTCTGGTCCTTGAGCTGAGGTTCTAAATTGGAGAAGGGCCAATTTTGTGGAGATGAGAAAGGATCTAGGAAGAGTGGATTGGGATAAGTTGTTTTCTGGCAAGGATGTGTTCAACAAGTGGAAAGCCTTCAAAGTTGAAATTTTGAGAGTGCAGAATTTGCATGTTCCTGCCAGGATTAAAGGCAAAGTTAACAGGCATAGGAGATCAGAGTGGTCATTTATGTGTGGAGCCTCAGGAGATGGGGGAGATCTTAAAGAGTTTTTTTTCCATCAGTATTTACTCAGGAAACTGGCAGAGTGTATATGGAAGGAAAGGAAACAAGCAGTAGTCCCATGGAACAAATAGAGATTAAAGAGGAGGAGGTGCTTGCTGCCTTACAGCGAATAAAGGTAGATAAATCCCCTGGGCCTGACAGGATATTTCCTCGGACATTGAGAGAGATTCGTGTGGAAATTGCAGAAATATTTAAAATGTCCTTAGCCACCGGTGCGGTGCCAGAGGACTGGAGGGTGGCTCATGTTGTTCCATTGTTTAAAAAAGGCTCTGAAAGTAAACCAAGCAATTACAGACTGGAGAGCCTGACATCAGTAGTAGGTAAATTATTGGAAGGTGAGTTACAGGGAAAGACTGAACAGGTTAGGACTTTATCCCTTACAGCATAGAAGAATGAGGGGAGATTTCATAGAGGTTTAGAAAATAATGAGGGGTATAGACAGAGTAAATGGGAGTAGGCTCTTTCCACTTAGATTAGGAGAGATAAATACAAGAGGACATGGCTTTAGGGTGAAAGGGGAAAGATTTAGGGGGAACTTCTTCACTTACAGAGTGGTGGGAGTGTGGAATGAACTGCCATCTGATGTGGTAAATGCGGGCTCACTTTTTAAGTTTTAGAAACAAATTGGATGGGAGATGTCTGGAGGGTTATGGACTGGGTGCAGGTCAATGGGACCAGCAGTATAAAGTTTCAGCACAGACTAGAAGGACCGAATGGCCTCTTTTCTGTGCTGTAGTGTTCTATGGTTCTATCACCTCCCACCTTCACACTTCAATTTTCTCCCTCATCCACCAATATTTCCCTCACATGGCTTCACCTACCAGCCCCCAGATTGTACTCCTTCCCCTCCACCCACCTTCTTGAGGGCTTCCTCACCCTTCCTTTCCAATCAAGGGTCTTGGTCTGAAACATTGACTTTCCACAGATGCTGTGTTCCTCCAGCATTTTTGTGCTTTCCTACTTAAAAGATGAAGTTCTGTTCTTCATCCTCTGGTAAGCCTTTGAGACCATTGTAGGACACCGTGAGTGGAGAGCTTAGAGTGGGATAGGTTACACAATCAAAATACGTAGTTTTAAAATTTGCCTTCAGCTATGAAACAAAGTTATCGAACAATGTGTACCCAGTCTCACGACTGCAGAGGATCCTAAATATCAGGAACCAAGTTACAGGAAGTACAAGTGAATCAGTGACCAGTTGAACCTTCTGGCACTTCATCATGTGAAGTGGACACAGGAAATGCAACATCGGGCAGATTTCTTCCTTACTTCCCATCTCTATGGCTACAGATATTCTTTCCAGAGACAACGTTCACTGCTGGAATGTCAGAGCCTGCTGGGAAAGGTGGATTTTACATGATTTCTGCAGAAAATGCTCTGGCTTTCACGGAAATTTCAGAGGGAAACTGGGAGATTTTCCACTGGATTTCCAGGCCAGTACTTCACAATATTGCAGAAACGTACCTTTTATGCGTCTGTTTTGTTTCACATTCCAATAAATCACAGTGGAGTTTGCAGCAATTACAACACAAATGGTGACGACCAGTGGCAGGACCCATTCAGGAACAGCAGGGAAGAGATCGTCTGTAGAATAAAGATCAGTGAATGAGACAGTGACAAAATCTACAATGCACCCCAGCAAAATTAGATCAGTAAAATTCCATTCGGGTGGAAAGTCCACAACTGCCCAAGCAGCCTCCTCCTGTAACATCAATAGGTGTTCACTGGAAGAACCAGAAATGGCTGCAATAGAACATTATAATGGAGGCTCTGAGACTTCATCACTGTCACTGATGTTTAATTGTAGAGATATACAGCACAGAAACAGGTCCATCAGCCCAACTGGTCCATGATGACCAACATGCCCCACCCAAACTAGTCCCATTTGCCAGTGTTTAGCCCAGATCCTTCTAAATCTTTCTTGTCTGTGTGCCTGACAAATTGTCTCTTCAAAGTTTCAATGTTGTTTATTGTCATATGCACAAGTCCATGAAAGCATCAGGCCAAAAGAGAAACACACTTGCAGCAACATCTTAGGCTTTACAGTGTCACAGAGGTAGCATTCACAAGGAAAACATAAATTACACATAATTTTTACAAGAAAGAACACAATCAGATTGAAAAAAAAACAATCTCTGCTGTAGTGCAGAGTGATCAATGTCGTCATTGTGTTGCTATACAGAGGTAGTGATTAGAGGATAATAGAGGGGAACACTCAGATATGAAACACTAATTCTGGCCCACCTATTTCCATAGAAGAAATAACTAAAGCAATGAAAAGCATGAAACATGATAAAGCCACTGCACCTGATGAAATTTCAGTGGAAATGCCCTGGAAGATCTGGGCATAGATATCCTTTTTGAGCTGTTTAATGGCATATATGAGTCTAGGTGTATTGCCTGACGATCTCTTGAAATCAGTATTTATAACTCTACCAAAAATTCCTGGAACTATTGACTGTGAAAATTATAGAGCAATCAGTCTTATGAGTCACATAATAAAGATTTTGTTGAGAATTGTTCTGAGTCGGATTAAAAACAAGTGAAGGCCAGAAACATCTAAACTACAATATGGATTTATTGAGGATAGAGGAACTAGGAACGCAATTTTCATACTACGAATGCTTTCAGAAAGGGCAATTGAATATCAAAATGTCTTTTTATGTTTTATTGATTTCACTAAAGCATTCGACAAAGTGCAACATGAAAAATTATTTCAAATTCTCGCTAAACTAAACATAGAAACATAGAAAATAGGTGCAGGAGTAGGCCATTCGGCCCTTCGAGCCTGCACCACCATTTATTATGATCATGGCTGATCATCCAACTCAGAACCCAGCCTTCCCTCATACCCCCTGACCCCTGTAGCCACAAGGGCCATATCTAACTCCCTCTTAAACATAGCCAATGAACTGGCCTCAACAGTTTGCTGTGGCAGAGAATTCCACAGATTCACCACTCTCTGTGTGAAGAAGTTTTTCCTAATCTCGGTCCCAAAAGGCTTCCCCTCTATCCTCAAACTGTGACCCCTCGTTCTGGACCTCCCCAACATCGGGAACAATCTTCCCGCATCTAGCCTGTCCAATCCCTTTAGGATCTTATACGTTTCAATCAGATCCCCCCTCAATCTTCTAAATTCCAACGAGTACAAGCCCAGTTCATCCAGTCTTTCTTCATATGAAAGACCTGCCATCCCAGGAATCAATCTGGTGAACCTTCTTTGTACTCCCTCTATGGCAAAGATGTCTTTCCTCAGATTAGGGGACCAAAACTGCACACAATACTCCAGGTGTGGTCTCACCAAGGCCTTGTACAACTGCAGTAGTACCTCCCTGCTCCTGTACTCGAATCCTCTCGCTATAAATGCCAGCATACCATTCGCCTTTTTCACCGCCTGCTGTACCTGCATGCCCACTTTCAATGACTGGTGTATAATGACACCCAGGTCTCGTTGCACCTCCCCTTTTCCTAATCGGCCACCATTCAGATAATAATCTGTTTTCCTATTTTTGCCACCAAAGTGGATAACTTCACATTTATCCACATTAAATTGCATCTGCCATGAGTTTGCCCACTCACCCAACCTATCCAAGTCACCCTGCATCCTCTTAGCATCCTCCTCACTGCTAACACTGCCACCCAGCTTCGTGTCATCCGCAAACTTGGAGATGCTGCATTTAATTCCCTCATCCAAGTCATTAATATATATTGTAAACAACTGGGGTCCCAGCACTGAGCCTTGCGGTACCCCACTAGTCACCGCCTGCCATTCTGAAAAGGTCCCGTTTATTCCCACTCTTTGCTTCCTGTCTGCTAACCAATTCTCCACCCACACCAATACCTTACCCCCAATACCGTGTGCTTTAAGTTTGCACACTAATCTCCTGTGTGGGACCTTGTCAAAAGCCTTTTGAAAATCCAAATATACCACATCCACCGGTTCTCCCCTATCCACTCTACTAGTTACATCCTCAAAAAATTCTATGAGATTCGTCAGACATGATTTTCCTTTCACAAATCCATGCTGACTTTGTCCGATCATTTCACCGCTTTCCAAATGTGCTGTTATCACATCCTTGATAACTGACTCCAGCAGTTTCCCCACCACCGACGTTAGGCTAACCGGCCTATAATTCCCCAGTTTCTCTCTCCCTCCTTTTTTAAAAAGTGGGGTTACATTAGCCACCCTCCAATCCTCAGGAACTAGTCCAGAATCTAACGAGTTTTGAAAAATTATCACTAATGCATCCACTATTTCTTGGGCTACTTCCTTAAGCACTCTGGGATGCAGACCATCTGGCCCTGGGGATTTATCTGCCTTCAATCCCTTCAATTTACCTAACACCACTTCCCTACTAACATGTATTTCACTCAGTTCCTCCATCTCACTGGACCCTCTGTCCCTTACTATTTCTGGAAGATTATTTATGTCCTCCTTAGTGAAGACAGAACCAAAGTAATTATTGAATTGGTCTGCCATGTCCTTGCTCCCCATAATCAATTCACCTGTTTCTGTCTGCAGGGGACCTACATTTGTCTTTATCAGTCTTTTCCTTTTTACATATCTATAAAAGCTTTTACAGTCCGTTTTTATGTTCTCTGCCAGTTTTCTCTCATAATCTTTTTTCCCCTTCCTAATTAAACATTGATGGAAGGGACCAACAACTGCTTCAAAGTTCATGTTGGAGCCAAATGAAGGCTGTAAAAATTGATGATAATATAAGCAGTTGGACTAAAATTCAAAGAGCAGTTAGACAGGGATGCGTTGCCTCACCAGAATTGTTTAATATCTAGAGTGAAATGATTCTCAGAGAAATAGAAGTCCTAGATGGGATAAAAATTGGAGGTGTTAACATCAACAATAAGATATGCAGATGATACCACCCTGTCCTGTGTTTCCGTGATATCACACCGGAGGAATATTGTATCATTTCTTAATGCATGCATTACTAAATGACAATAAAAGAGGACTGCGTGTCCTCATAATCTAAATCTAATCAAATCTAAAATCTAAAAAGCAAGTGCTGCAGAAGATCTACAAATCTTCCAGATAAAGTAGTACAAACAAGAGCAGATTTTGGTCTAACCGTCAACTGTGTAAAAAAAACACAAATGTTTGGTAATATCAAACCAGACCTCCAGCCCTGGCATGAAAGGTTTTACCTGTCGACAGAGCCCATTAGCCTGCCAGGAATGTTGTTTCCGGGTGCACAGCAGAGAAGCCCTGGCTGGTCTCTAGGTGTGCTTGTGGCGTTAGATCAGCTGTTCAGCTGCAGGAGCTCCTACGTCAATCTCCTGTCACAGCCATCGATTCGGTGGAGCAGTAGATACGGAAATTGCACTTGTGAATATGCACATGTCAGCTAATTGTTATTCATTCTGATAGCATTTAACTCCATTCATTCCGTCGCAGTACTTGTTGAGACTTGCTGTCACCCGGTTTGGATATGGCCCAAGTGCCGAGTGAGAGACATTGACGCGGGTCAATAGTTCACAGACTTTAATGTGAACAGTGTTGAAGGGAAAAGAGAACAATAAACGCTCAGCTAAACAGGGCCGTTAACTAAAACTCTCAATTGGAAAACGAAGCCTACACTATGGCTGAAAAGAACAACTAAATATAAAAGGAATACCGCTAATCTTCAGAGTCAGTTGACTCGACAGTCCAATTTCTCAGGCAAGGCAGAAAGCAGATGGGCAGCGAAGCGTTACTGTGCCTGATAGCTTCATAATTCCCCTTACTCCATTTAAATGCTTTCCTAACTTGTCTGTTCCTATCCTCTCCAAAGCTATGGTAAAGAAGATAGAATTGTGATCACTATCTCCAAAATGTTCTCCTATTGAGAGATCTGACACCTGACTAGGTTAATTTCCCATTACCAGATCAAGTACAGTCTCTCCTCTTGTCGGCTTATCTACATATTGTGTCAAGACACCTTCCTGAACACACCTAACAAACTCCACCCTTGCTCTAGGGAGATGCCAATCAATATTTGGGGAAATTAAAATCTCACACCACGACAGCCCTGTTATTATTACACCTTTCCAGGATCTGCCTCCCTCTCTGCTCTTCGATGTCCCTGTTACTATTGGGTTGTCTATAAAAAACACCCAGTAGGGATGTGTTGCCTCAACGGAATTATTTAATATCTATAGTGAAATGAGTCTCAGAGAAATCAAAGACCTAGATGGGATAAAAATTGGAGGTGTTAATATCAACAATATAAGATATGCAGACGATACCACCCGAATAGCAAGTGCTGCAGAAGACCTACAAATCCTCCTAGATGAAATAGTACAAACAAGTACAGATTTTGGTTTAACCATCAACTGTAAAAAAAACTAGAAGTATAGTAATATCAAAACAGCAGGATACTCCCAACTGCCAGTTGTACATCGGTAACCAAGAGATTGAACAAAAGACCAGCTTTAATTACCTTGGTAGCTTTATATCACAAGATGCTAGAAGTAAAGTAGAAATAAAAAAGAAAAAATGCCATTGCCAAAACCAACTTCCAAAAAAATGAAACCCATTTTTACCAACAGACACATTTCTATAACAACAAGGCTTAGGCTAATAAAGTGTTACATCTGGTCAATCTTGCTGTATGCTTCTGAAACATGGACCATAACACCAGAACTCCAAAGAAACATAGAAGCAACAGAAATGCGGTTTCTTAGAAGAATGCTGAAAATATCATATAGAGATAGGGTAACTAATGAGACAGTACTCCAACATGCCCATACAAAAGGATCTTTAATGAGAACATTAAATGAGAGGAAACTTAAATTCCTGGGCCACGTCATCAGAAAGGGAGAAATAGAATGCCTTCCATTACAAGGCCGTATGCCTGGGAAACGCGGAAGAGCAAGGCAAAGAAGAAAATATATGGACTGTGAAAGGACTAACAGATCTAAGTGTGTGAGATATCATTGACGCTGCATGGAATTGTTCAATGTGGAAAGCCATGATCGCCCAAGCGTGTAACAAGCAAGGCACATGAAGAAGAAGTGTTTTGTGAGTTAGTTCATGAACTGAACAATTGCCACTTCCTCTGGCAGCTCATTTCAGATACCAACTTCAGTGGAAAAATGGTTGCCGTTAAATCTTTTCCCCCTCACCTTAACACTCTCTCTACAACAGAACAGTAAGTGGAGAGGTTGCAGAGACAGATGCTGATAAGACCTCAGACAAAGTTCGGAATCTAAAGGCTGAGCATGGAGCAACTAGTGTTCTGAGCTGCACATGTTTCAATGCAAGAAGTATCGCAGAAAGGTGGATAACAGTGCTGAAGATGAGGTGGCTGGTTTACAAACAGAGGCAATGTGAAGTGAGCAGAGGCTGTTGATAGGGCAAAATTGCAGTCAACAAGGGAGTTGCAATGTAAAAGGTGGGCAAAATCAAAAAGGGTGAACACAGGACTGACGGTGTTGTGTTTGAATGCGTGTAGTATACGAAATAAGGTAGATGAACTTGTAGCACAGTTACAGATTGGCAGGTATGATGTCATTGAATCATGGCTGAAAGAAGATTATAGTTGGGATCATAATGCCCGAGGATACACATTGTATCGAAAGGACAGACAGGAACACAGAGGGAGCAGCATTGCTCTGTAGGTAAAAAGTGATATCGTTAGAAAGAGGTGACAAAGGGCCAGAAGGTGTTGAATCTTTGTGGATAGAGCTAAGGAACTGCAAGGGTAAAAGGGTAAAAAGACCCTGATGGGAGTTGCATACAGACTCCCAAGTAGTAGTAAGGATGTGGCCTACTAATTATAATGGGAGATAGAAAATGCATGCCACAAGGGCAATATTACAATAGCCATGGGGGATTTCAATATGCAGGTGGATTGGGAAAATCAGGCTGGTGCAGGGGGAATTTCCAGAATGCCGACAAGATGGCTTTTCAGAGCAGCTCGTCGAGTCCAATAGAGGATCAGCTATTCTGCATTGGGTGTTGTGCAATGAACCAGAATTCATTAAAGAGCTTCAGGTAAAAGGACCCTCAGGGGAGTGTGATCATAATATGGTAACATTCACCCTGAAATTTGAGAAGGAGAAGCTAAAGTCAGATGTATCAGTATGTCAGTGGAGTAAAGGGAATTCCAGAGGCATGAGAGAGGAGATGGCCGGAATTGATTGGAAAAGAACACTGGCAGGGATGACAGCACAGCAGCAATGCCTGGAATTTCTGGAAGCAATCCAGAAGGCACAGGATATATGCAATCCCAAATAGGAGAAATTTTCTAAAGGAACGATGACACAACCGTGGCTAACGAGAGAAGTCAAGGCCAACATAAGAGCCAAAGAGAGAGCATATAATACAGCAAAAAATAGTGGGAAGTTATAGGACTGAAAACCTTTTAAAAACCAACTAAAAAGTAATTAAGAAGGTAAAGATGGGATATGAAAGTATGCTAGCCAATAATATTAAAGAGGATACCAAAAGTTTCATCAGATATATAGAGTATAAAAGAGAGGTGAAAGTGGATATTGGACCGCTCAAGAATGATGCTAGAGAGCTAGTAATGGGGGACAATAAAATAACAGATGAACTGAAAAAGTATTTTGCATCAGTCTTCATTGTGCAAGACACTACCAGTATGGTGGAAGTTCTAGGTGTCAGGGATCATGAGGTGTGTGAAGCTACCATAACAGGAAAGAATGTTCATGGGAAACTGAAAGGACTGAAGATAGATCAGTCACTGGACTAGACAGTGTACACCCGGAGTGCTGAAAGAGGTGGCTGAAGATATCATGGCAGCATTAATAATGATATTTCAGGAATCACTAGATTCTACAATGGGTGCAGAAGACTGGAAAATTGCAAATGTTACTCTATTGTTCAAGAAAGGAGAGAGTCAGAAGAAAGGAAACTATAGGCCAGTTAGTCTGACCTCAGTGGTTGGGAAGATGTTGGAGTCAATTTTTAAAGATGAGGTCTCAGGGTACTTGGAAGCATATAATAAAATAGTCTGTAGTCAGCATGGTTTTCTCAAGGGAAAATCTTGCCTGACAAATCTGTTGGAATTCTTTAAAGAAATATCAAGCAGGATAGATAAAGGAGAATTAGTTGATGTTGTGTACTTGGATTTTTAAAGTAAGTATGTAAGAATATAGTAAACAATAGGAATTCTGCAGATGCTGGAAATTCAAGCAACACACATCAAAGTTGCTGGTGAATGCAGCAGGCCAGGCAGCATCAGTAGGAAGAGGTGCAGTCGACGTTTCAGGCCGAGACCCTTCGTCAGGACTAACTGAAGGAAGAGTGAGTAAGGGATTTGAAGTCCTGTCTTCTCCTATCATTTTGGATCTCCCCCTCCCCCTCCAACTTTCAAATCCCTTACTCACTCTTCCTTCAGTTAGTCCTGACGAAGGGTCTCAGCCTGAAACGTCGACTGCACCTCTTCCTACAGATGCTGCCTGGCCTGCTGCGTTCACCAGCAACTTTGATGTGTGTTGATGTAAGAATATAGGTCTGATCCACGGGTTGAGATTCTAAATTGAGAAAGGCCAATTGCAGGTCATCAGAAATGATCTGGCAAATATGGATTGGGACTGGCTGTTTTCTGGCAAAAGCGTGCTTTGAAAGTGGAGTATTTCAAAGCCAAATTTTGACAGTGCAAAGCTTGTACTTGTCGGTCAGAATAAAAGGTGAAGATAACAGGTGTCGGGAACCTTAGATTTCAAATGATACCAAGGCTCGGGTTAAGAGAGAAAAGGAGTTGTACAGCAGGTATAGGCAGGTAGGAACATATGAGGTGCTTAAGGAGTACACAAAAAGCAAGAGAACACTTAAGAAAGAAATCAGGAAGGTTAAAAGAAGGCATGACGTTGCTCCAGCAGACAACATGAAGGAGAATCTTTAGCAATTCTATAGATATGTTGTGTAAGAGGACCGCTAGGGACAAAATTGATCTTCTGGAAGATCAGAATGGTAGGTAAACCATGTGTGGAATCAAAACGGATGGGGGAGATCTTAAATTACTTCTTTGAAACTCTATTTACTCAGGAGACAGATGTAGAGTACTTAGAAATAAGGCAAAACACCATCAACTTCAAGGATCCTGTACAGATTACAGAGGAGGAGGTATTTGCTACCCTGACACAAATCAGGGTGGTTAAATCTCCAGGGACTGGCAAGGTGTTCCCTCAGACCCTTACAGGAGGTATGCAGGAATTGCTGGGGCCCCAGCAGAGGTATTTAAAATATCCTTTGCAATAGGGGAGGTATCAGAGGATTGTAGTATAGACAATGTTACTACGTTGTTTAAAACAGGCTCTGAATATAAACCAGGGAAATTATAGGCTGGTGAGTCTGACATTAGTTCTGGGAAAGTTATCTGAAGGTATTGAAAGAAACCATATATATATATAAAAATACAGGGCCTATAAAAAGTATTCACGCCCCCTTGGAAGTTCTCAGATTTTACTGTTTTACAGCATTGAATCACAGGTGACCTAATTCAGCAATTTTTGAAACTGATTAACAGAAAAAGATTCTTTTGTGTCACAGTGAAAATGATCTAAGTTTATTACAAATATAAAACATAGAATAATTGATTGCATAAGTATTCACTCCCATTAATATGACACACAAAATCATCACTGGTGGAACAAAATGGTTCTTAGAAGTCACATAATTAGTTAAACAGAGATCTGTTTTTGGAGACCTGTGTACAGTCAAGGTGTTTCAAATGACTGCAGTAAAAATACACCTGTATCTGGAAGGACCAACTGCTGGTGAATCAGTATCCTGGCAAGCAACACACATAAAAGTTGCTGGCGAATGCAGCATCTCTAGGAAAAGGTACAGTCGACATTTCAGGCCGAGACCCTTCGTCAGGACTAACTGAAGGAAGAGTGAGTAAGGGATTTGAAAGTGGGAGGGGGAGGGGGGATATCCAGAATGATAGGAGAAGACAGGAGGGGGAGGGATGGAGCCAAGAGCTGGACAGGTGATTGGCAAAAGGGATACGAGAGGATCATGGGACAGGAGGTCCGGGAAGAAAGACAAGGTGGGGGGGAACCCAGAGGATGGGCAATGGGTATAGTCAGAGGGACAGAGGGAGAAAAAGGAGAGTGAGAGAAAGAATGTGTGTATAAAAATAAGTAACAGATGGGGTACGAGGGGGAGGTTGGGCATTAGCGGAAGTTAGAGAAGTCGATGTTCATGCCATCAGGTTGGAGGCTACCCAGACAGAATATAAGGTGTTGTTCCTCCAACCTGAGTGTGGCTTCATCTTTACAGTAGAGGAGGCCATGGATAGACATGTCAGAATGGGAATGGGATGTGGAATTAAAATGTGTGGCCACTGGGAGATCCTGCTTTCTCTGGAGGACAGAGCATAGGTGTTCAGCAAAGCGGTCTCCCAGTCTGCGTCGGGTCTCGCCAATATATAAAAGGCCACATCAGGAGCACCGGACGCAGTATATCACCCCAGTCGACTCACAGGTGAAGTGTCGCCTCACCTGGAAGGACTGTTTGGGGCCCTGAATGGTGGTAAGGGAGGAAGTGTAAGGGCATGTATAGCACTTGTTCCGCTTACACGGATAAGTGCCAGGAGGGAGATCAGTGGGGAGAGATGGGGGGGACGAATGGACAAGGGAGTTGCGTAGGGAGCGATCCCTGCGGAATGCAGAGAGCGCGGGGAGGGAAAGACGTGCTTAGTGGTGGGATCCCGTTGGAGGTGGCGGAAGTTACGGAGAATAATATGTTGGATTCGGAGGCTGGTGGGGTGGTAGGTGAGGACCAGGGGAACTCTATTCCTAGTGGGGTGGCGGGAGGATGGAGTGAGAGCAGATGTACGTGAAATGGGGGAGATGCGTTTAAGAGCAGAGTTGATAGTGGAGGAAGGGAAGCCCCTTTCTTTAAAAAAGGAAGATATCTCCCTCGTCCTAGAATGAAAAGCCTCATCCTGAGAGCAGATATGGCAGAGACGGAGGAATTGCGAGAAGGGGATGGCGTTTTTGCAAGAGACAGGGTGAGAAGAGGAATAGTCCAGATAGCTGTGAGAGTCAGTAGGCTTATAGTAGATATCAGTGGATAAGCTGTCTCCAGAGACAGAGACAGAAAGATCTAGAAAGGGGAGGGAGGTGTCGGAAATGGACCAGGTAAACTTGAGGGCAGGGTGAAAGCTGGAGGCAAAGTTAATAAAATCAACGAGCTCTGCATGTGTGCAGGAAGCAGCGCCAATGCAGTCGTCGATGTAGCGAAGGAAAAGTGGAGGACAGATACCAGAATAGGCACGGAACATAGATTGTTCCACAAAGCCAACAAAAAGGCAGGCATAGCTAGGACCCATACGAGTGCCCATAGCTACACCTTTAGTTTGGAGGAAGTGGGAGGAGCCAAAGGAGAAATTATTAAGAGTAAGGACTAATTCCGCTAGACAGAGCAGAGTGGTGGTAGAGGGGAACTGATTAGGTCTGGAATCCTGGTAAACTCAACATTCGGTAGGTTTCAATGAGATCCCCATGCATTCTTCTAAATTCCAGTGGGTCCACACCCAAAGCTGCCAAACACTCCTCATATGTTAACCACTTCATTCCTGGACACATCCTCGTCAACCTCCTCTTGGCTCTTTCCAATGACATCATATTCTTTGTGAGATATGGGGCCCAAAACTGTGGCCTGACCAGTGTCTTATAAAGGCTAGGTATTATCTCCTTGCTTTTATATTCTATTCCCCTTGAAATAAATACCAACATTGCATGTGCCTTCTTTACCCCAGGCTCAACCTGTAAATTACCCTCCGGGAGTCTTGCACGAGAACTCCCAAGTCCCTCTGCACTTCTGATGTTTGAACCTTCTTCCCATTTAGATAATAGTCCACACTGCTGTTCCTTTTACCAAAATGCACTATCATACACCTCACAATACTGTATTCCATCTGCCATTTTTGCCTATTCTTCCAATTTGTCCAAGTCCTGCTGCAACCGCATTGCTTCCTCAGTACTACCTACCCCTCCATCTCTCTTCATATCATCCACAGACTTTGCCACAAAACCATCAATTCCATTATCTAAATCACTGACAAACAATGTGAAAAGTAGCAGTCTCAATACTCATCCCTGGGGAACACCACTAGTCACCGGCAGCCAACCAGAAAAGGCCCCCTTTATTTCCACTCACTGCCTCCTGCCTGTCACTATCCATGCCAGTATCCTTCCTGTAACGCCACAGGATTTTATCTTGTTAAGCAGCCTCATGTGTGGCACCCTATCAAATGCCCTCTGAAAATCCAAGTAAATGACATCCACTGTCTCTCCTTTGTCCACCCTGCTTCTTCCTCAAAGAACTCTAACAGATTTTTCAGGCATGATTTCTCTTCACAGAAACCATGCTGACTTTACTTATTTTATCATTAGTCTCCAAGTACCTCAAAACTTCGTCCCTAACAATAAGACTCCAACACTTTCCCAATCCACTGAGGTTAGGCAAACTGGCCTATAATTTCCTTTCTTTTGCTTTCTTCCCTTCTTGAAGAGTGAAGTCATTTGAAATTTTCCAGTCCTCCAGGACCAAGTCAGAATCAAGTGATCCTTGAAAGGTCATGACCAATGCATCCAATATCTCTTCAACAACCTCTCTGAGGAATCTGTCTTATGCAACTTTGAGCTTGCCTTGCACGTTTTCCTTTGTAAATGCAATGGCACTCACTCCTGCTCCCTGACACTCACGTATGTCAGGCAAACTGCTGGTGTCTTTCACAGTGTAGACAGATGCAAAGTACCCATTAAGTTCATCTGCCATTTTTTTTGTCCCCCATTATTACTTCGCCAGCTTCCTCTTTCAGTCGTCCAATATCAACTCTCACATCTCTTTTACTCTTTACTAAACTGAAAATGAACTTTTGGTATTCTGCTTTATATTACTGGCTTGTCTGCTTTCATATTTCATCTTTTCCTTATAGCTTTTTTAGTTGCCTTTTTGTTGGATTTTAAATCATTGAACTTCCCATTCACTTTTGCTATCATATATGCACTTTATTTGGCATATATGCAGTCCTTAACCTCCTTTGTCATCCACAGTTGCTTACCCCTGCCATTTGGGAACTCTTTCCTCTCTGGGACATATCTATCATGCACCTTGTGAAATATTCCCAGAAACTTCAGCCATCTCTGCGCCGCCGTCATCCCCAAAAGTCTCCTACATAAGTCCCCATAAGACTACATCCCAGGGTCATCCCTGCCAATATCCTCCTCCAATCCACCTGGGCAAGCTCCCTCCTCATGCACCTGCAATTCTCTCTATTCCATCGCGATACAGATACATGTGAGTTATGGTTCTCCCTCTCAAATTGCATCCTATTGCAATCACTGCCTCCTAAGGGTTCCTTTATGTTCATCTCCCTAATAAGATCTGGGTTATTTCACAATATCCAATCTCAGATAACCTTTCCTCCAGCAGGCTGAAGCACAGCTGCTTTAAAAAGCCATCTCATAGGCATTCAACAAATTCCCTCCCTTGTGATCTGACACCAACCTGATTTTCCCAATCCCCTTGCATATTGAAGTCCCCCATTACAATTGTGACATTACCCTTATGACCCTTTTCCAGCTCCCTTTGCAATCTCAACCCACATCTTGGCTACTATTTGGAGGCTTATATATGATTCCCACAATGGACTTTTTAATCCTTGCAATTTCTTAACTCCACCCACAAAAATTCAACATTCTCTAACATTATGCCACCTCCTTCTAAAGATGCAATTCCATCTCTTACACACAGAGGCACGCCACCAACAATGCCTTCCTGCCTTTCCTTTTGATACAAGATATACCCTTCGATGTTAAACTCCCAACTATTGCCTTCTTTCGGCTGCAACTCAGTGATCCACACACCGTCATACCGACCAATCTCTAATTGCGCCACTATTTTGTCCACCTTATTCCAATGCGATGCGCATTTAAATACAGTACCTTGGTCATTGTATATCAAGCAATAGTAAATCAAGGCAACTGGACTTGCCGAGTTGTTTGAAAGACATTTTGCCATTCATCCGAGAGGCTTCTTCAGTTCTAATCCATGGTGGGAAGTTTTCCAGCTATTATAAACCAGAAAACTACCCACTGTGGATCAGACAACACAGCAAGTCTAGTTGCCTTGATTTACTACTGCTTGATATTCCTCATTGAAACCAATTAAATGGCGAAAAGTTTGATAGAGTGGATGTGGAGAGGATTATTCCTATGGTGGGAGAGTCTACTACCAGAGGGGACAGCATCAGAATAGAAGGGCGTCCTTTTAGAATGGAGATGAGAAGGAATATCTTTAGCCAGAGAGTGGTGAACCCGTGGAATTCTTTGCCACAGACAGCTGCAGGGGCCAAGTCTTTCTGTATATTTAAGGCAGAAATTGATATATGTTTGATAGGTCAGGGCATGAAGGATACAGGGAGAAGGCAGGAGATCGGGGGCAGACAGGAAAATTGGATCAGCCATGATGAAATGGTGGAGCAGACTCAATGGGCCAAATGGCCTAATTTTGCTCCTATATCTCATGGTCTCTTGATACTTTAACCGAGGGGGAAAACTGTGTGAATTCTTCCTCTCTATGCCCATCAATATTTTATACATCTCTATAAGATCACTGGTTCCTTCAGTTTGTTATAGCCAGGCCAGTTTGTGGGGATGAGCTCCCACTACCTATTTAATGTTCCCAATGGTGTGCATCTCAAATAGCCTCTGACAACCCAGTCCAGCTCTCGGTCTACATGCCCGACAGAACGGTTTCTACTGTCAGGAGAAGGGCCAAAAGCAGGTTACTGGCAGCTTAAAACGAGTCACTTTGAGTAGATGGGGCTTGTCAGCTGAGGCTGGCAGATCAACATGCAAAAGGAAAACTCTAACATCAAAGCTCCGCTGTCTTGTGGTTATACCGAGTTTGGTATGGGCCCCCAAATCTTAAGAACTCTACAGGGGCACAATTGAGAACATCTTGACTGGCTGCATCACTGCCTGTTAGGGGAACTGTACTCACTCAATCACAGAACTCTGCAGAGAGTGGTGTGGACAGCCCGGCGCATCTGTAGATGTGAACTTCCCACTATTCAGGATATTTACAAAAAGTGTGTAAAAAGGCCTGAAGAATCATTGGGGACCAGAGCCACCTCAACCACAAGCTGTTCCAGCTGCTACCATCTGGTACCACAGCATAAAAGCCAGGACCAACAGGCTCCGGGACGGCTTCTTCCACCAGACCATCAGACTAATTAATTCATGCTGACACAACTGTATTTCTATGTTATGTAGACTATTCTGTTTGCAGAGAATATTTATTATAAATTACTATAAATTGCACATCAAACATTTTCTCCCCATGTATATGAAGGATGTAAGTAATAAAGTCAATTCAATTCAAGTATATAGTTACTGTAATTGATTTACTTATTTTTTCTTATTTTAATGTATTGCACGGTACTACTACTGCTAAATTAACACATTTCTCAAACTGTGCCTGTGATATCAAACCTGATTCTGAAACACTGATCTCCTGGTGCTCCACATCCTTTTCCTTAGTAAATACTGAAGCAAAGTATTAAGTACTTCACTCACATCTCCACATCCAAGAAAAGGTTCCCCTTAATCCCCGAGTGGTCAATATTCTGTGTTATCCTCTTGCTTTTGGCATATTTATAGAATGCCTTGCGATCCACCTTAATCCTACCAGCCAAGGATTTCTCATGGCCCCTCCAATTTCCTAATTCCCTTCTTTAGTTGTTTTCTGGCTTCTTTATACACCTCATTTGCTTCGTCTGATCCTAACTTCCAAAGCCTGACATATGTTTCCTTTTTCTTGACGAAATTCATCACCTCCATGGACATCAAAGGTTCTCTTATCCTTCTTTCTAACAGGAACATAACTTTGCTGTACTCTGTACTCTCTTTGCACAGCAGTTTGCAAGCGTCTTTGAAGCCACAGCTGTTCCAGCTGCTACCATCCGGGAAACGGTACCACTGCAAAACATCAGGACCAACAGGCTCCGGGACAGCTTTTTCCACCAAGCCATCAGACTGATTAATTCACACTGATAGAATTGTAATTCTATGTTATATTGACTGTCCTGTTGTACATACTATTTATTACAAATTACTATAAATTGCACATTGCACATTTAGATGGAGATGTTGCGTAAAGGTTTTCAGTCCTCATGTACATGAAGGATGTAAGTAACAAAGTCAATTCAATTTAATTCAAAAACGCAGCGACCATGTAAGAAAAGGACGAGTGAGAGAGGCCACCAAGACACCGATGACAACTCTGCAGAAGTGACAAGCTTCAGTGGCTGAGAGCGGAGAGACCGTTCATACAACAACTGTTGTCCGGGTGCTTCACCAGCTGTAACTTTGTGGAACAGTGGCAAAGTGAAAGCCACTGTTTAAAAAAACACATGAATCTCATCTGGAGTTCACCAGAAGGCACGTGAGAAACCCTGAAGTCAGCTAGAAGGTTCTACTGTCTAATGAAACCAAAATTGAGCTTTTTGGCCATCAGACTAAACACACCAGCCCTACTGTGAAGAATAGTGGTGGCTACATCATGCTGTGGGGATGCTTCACTGCAGCACGCCCTGAAAGGCTTCTGAAGGTTGTGGGTAAAACGAATGCAGCAAAATACAAGGAAATCCTGGAGGAAAATCTGATGCAGTCTACCAGAGAACTGCAACTTAGGAGATTTGTTTTCCACCAAGACAATGACCCCAAGCATAAATAGTCATAGTCATACTTTATTGATCCCGGGGGAAATTGGTTTTCATTACAGTTGCACCATAAGTAATAAATAGTAATAGAACCATAAATAGTTAAAATAGTAATATGTAAATCATGCCAGTAAATTATGAAATAAGTCCAGGACCAGCCTATCGGCTCAGGGTGTCTGACCCTCCAAGGGAGGAGTTGTAAAGTTTGATGGCCACAGGCAGGAATGACTTCCTATGACGCTCTGTGCTGCATCTCGGAGGAATGAGTCTCTGGCTGAATGTACTCATGTGCCCAACCAGTACGTTATGTAGTGGATGGGAGACATTGAGCAAGATAGCATGCAACTTGGACAGCATCCTCTTTTCAGACACCACCGTCAGAGAGTCCAGTTCCATCCCCACAACATCACTGGCCTTACGAATGAGTTTGTTGATTCTGTTGGTGTCTGCTACCCTCAGCCTGCTGCCCCAGCACACAACAGCAAACATGATCACACTGGCCACCACAGGCCCGTAGAACATCCTCAGCATCGTCCGACAGATGTTAAAAGACCTCAGTCTCCTCAGGAAATAGAGACAGCTATAAAGTCACAGCTACAGAGGAATAGCTTGAAAACAACAAAGTTAATGCCCTCAAGTGGCCAAGTCAGAGTCCAGACCTCAATCCGATTGATAATTTCTGGCTGGACTTCAAAAGGGCCGTTCACGCGTGATCACCATGCAAACTGACAGAGCTTGAGGAGTTTTGAAGTGGGGTGAGTAATTACACAATCCATTAGTTTGTAATATTTGGAATAAATTTAGACCAATTTGTAGAAATTTGCATTCACTTTACATGAAAGAGTCTTTGCTGTTAATCAGAGTCAAAAAGCCAAATTAAATCTGCTGATATTTAATGTTGTAAAGCAATAAAATATGCAAACTTTGGGGGTGGGAGGAGTACTTTTGATAGGCACTGTATTTGGATAGACATGGACTGATTAAGGATAGTCAGCATGGCTTCATGTGTGGTAGGGCATGTCCAACCAATCTTAAAGAGTTGTTCAAAGAAAATTGATGAAGATAAGGCATTTGATGTTATACACATGGACTTTAGTAAGGCATTTGACAAGGGCCCACATGGGAGGCTGGCCAAGAAGGTTCAGTTGCTCGGCATTCAGAATGAACTAGTAAATTGGATTAGACATTGGCTTTATGGGAGAAGCCAGAGAGTGGTGGTAGAAGGTTGCCTCTCTGACTGGAGGCCTGTGACTAGTGGCGTGATACCGGATCAACAAGCTCATTCGTAAGGCCAGTGATGATGTGGGGATGGAACTGGACTCTCTCACGGTAGTGTCTGAAAAGAGGATGCTGTCTAAGTTGCATGCCATCTTGGTCAATGTCTCCCATCCACTACATAATGTACTGGGTGGGCACAGGAGTACATTCAGCCAGAGACTCATTCCTCCGAGATGCAACACAGAGCATCAAACTTCACAACTCCTCCCTTGGATGGTCAGACACCCTGAGCCGATAGAACACAGAACATAGAATAGTACAGCACAGTACATGCCCTTCGGCCCACAATGTTGTGCCGACCCTCAAACCCTGCCTCCCATATAACCCCCCACCTTAAATTCCTCCATATACCTGTCTAGTAGTCTCTTAAACTTCACTAGTAAAGCCCTAGCTCCCTTAATCTCTGATCATAATGCATACTTTCTAAACAAGACAGCATCCTGGTAAATCTCCTCTGTACCCTTTCCAATGCTTCCACATCCTTCCTATAGTGAGGTGACCAGAACTGGACACAGTACTCCAAGTGTGGCCTAACCAGAGTTTTATAGAGCTGCATCATTACATCGCGACTCTTAAACTCTGTCCCTCGACTTATGAAAGCTAACACCCCATAAGCTTTCTTAACTACCCTATCGACCTGTGAGGCAACTTTCAGGGATCTCTGGACATGTACCCCGAGATCCCTCTGCTCCTCCACACTACCAAGTATCCTGCCATTTACTTTGTACTCTGCCTTGGAGTTTGTCATTCCAAAGTGTGCCACCTCACACTTCTCCGGGTTGAACTCCATCTACCGCTTCTCAGCCCACTTCTGCATCCTATCAATGTCTCTTTGCAATCTTTGCCAATCCTCGACACTGATTACAACACTTGCCAACCCACCCTTCTACCCCAACATCCAGGTCGTTAATAAAAATCACGAAAAGTAGAGGTCCCAGAACAGATCCTTGTGGGACACCACTAGTCACAATCCTCTAATCTGAATGTACTCCCTCCACCACCATCCTCTGCCTTCTGCAGGCAAGCCAATTCTGAATCCACCTGGCCAAACTTCCCTGGATCCCATGCCTTCTAACTTTCTGAATAAGCCTACCGTGTGGAACCTTGTCAAATGCCTTACTAAAATCCATATAGATCACATCCACTGCACTACCCTCATCTATATGCCTGGTCACCTCCTCAGAGAACTCTATCAGGCTTGTTAGACACGATCTGCCCTTCACAAAGCCATGCTGACTGTCCCTGATCAGACCATGATTCTCTAAATGCCCATAGATCCTATCTCTAAGAATCTTTTCCAACAGCTTTCCCACCACAGACGTAAGACTCACTGGTCTATAATTACCCGGACTATCCCTACTACCTTTTTTGAACAAGGGGACCACATTCGCCTCCCTCCAATCCTCCAGTACCATTCCCGTGGACAACGAGGACATAAAGATCCTAGCCAAAGGCGCAGCAACCTCTTCTCTCGCCTCGTGGAGCAGCCTCAGGAATATTCCGTCAGGCCCCGGGGACTTATCTGTCCTAATGTATTTTAACAACGCCAACACCTCCTCTCCCTTAATATCAACGTGCTCCAGAACATCAACCTCACTCATGTTGTCCTCACCGTCATCAAGTTCCCTCTCATTGGTGAATACCGAAGAGAAGTATTCATTGAGGACCTCGTTCACTTCCATAGCCTCCAGGCACATCTTCCCACCTTTATCTCTAATTGGTCCTACCTTCACTCTTGTCATCCTTTTTTTCTTCACATAATTGAAGAATCCTTGGGGTTTTCCTTTACCCTACTCGCCAAGGCCTTCTCATGCCCCCTTCTTGCTCTCCTCAGCCCCTTCTTAAGCTCCTTTCTTGCTTCCCTATTTTCCTCAGTAGACCCATCTGATCCTTGCTTCCTAAACCTCATGTATGCTGCCTTCTTCCACCTGACTAGATTTTCCACCTCACTTGTCACCCATGGTTCCTTCACCCTATCAGTCTTTATCTTCCTCACCGGGACAAATTTATCCCTAACATTCCGCAAGAGATCTCTAAACATTGACCAAATGTCCATAGTACATTTCCCTGCAAAAACATCATCCCAATTCACACTCACAAGTTCTAGCCTCATAGCCTCATAATTTGCCTTTCCCCAATTAAATATTTTCCTGTCCTCTCTGATTCTATCCTTTTCCATGATAATGCTAAAGGCCAGGAAGCGGTGGTCACTGCCCCCCAGATGCTCACCCACTGAGAGATCTGTGACCTGACCCAGTTCATTACCTAGAACTAGATCTAGTATGGCATTCCCCCTGGTCGGCCTGTCCACATACTGTGACAGGAACCTGTCTTGAACACACTTAACAAACTCTGCCCCATCTAAACCCTTGGAACTAATCAGGTGCCAATCAATATTAGGGAAGTTAAAGTCACCCATGATAACAACCCTGTTATTTTTGCACCTTTCCAAAATCTGCCTCCCAATCTGCTCCTCTGTATCTCTGCTGCTACCAGGGGGCCTATAGAATACCCCCAATAGAGAAACTGCTCCCTTCCTGTTCCTGACTTCCACCCATATTGACTCAAAAGAGGATCCTGCTACATTACCCACCCTTTCTGTACTGTACTAGTATCCCTGACCAGTAATGCCACCCCTCCTTCCCTTTTTCCGCCCTCTCTATCCCTTTTAAAGCACTGAAATCCAGGAATATTGAGAATCCATTCCTGCCCTGGTGCCAGCCAAGTCTCTGTAATGGCCACTACATCATAATTCCATGTATGTATCCAAGCTCTCAGTTCATCACATTTGTTCCTGATGCTTCTTGCATTGAGGTACACACATTTCAGCCCTTCTACCTTACTGTCTTTACACCGTTTATTCTGCTTCTCTTTCCTCAAAGCCTCTCTGTATGTTAGATCTGGCTTTACTCCATGCACTTCTTTCACTGCTCTATCGCTCTGGGTCCCATCCCCCTCGCAAATTAATTTAAACCCTCCAGAACCATGCTAGCAAACCTACCTGCAAGGATAGGCTGGTCCAGGATTTATTTCATAATTTACTGGCATAATTTACATATTACTATTTAACTATTTATTACTATTTATTATTTCCATGACTATTACTATTTACTAATAGTAGTACTACTATTAGTATTTCTATTACTATTTATTACTTATGGTGCAACTGTAACGAAAACCAATTTCCACTGGGATCAATAAAGTATGACTATGACTATGAGTATGATCAGTGCTGGGTCCTTTGCTGTTTGCCATCTACAGTATTTCATTGATCCAGATGAAGATGTGGCTAACTGGATCAGTATATTTGTGGATGACACCCAGATTGAGAGTGTAGTGGACTGTGAGGAAGGCTATCGTGACTTGCAAAGGGATCTGCATCAGCTGGGAAAACGGGCTGAAAAACAGCAGAGGGAATTTGGTGCAGAGAAGTACAAGGTTTTGCACTTCAATAGGACCAACCAGGGTAGGTTTTACATAGTGAATGGTAGGGCATGGAGGAGTGTGGGTAAATAAAGGGATCTGGGAATACAGATACATAATTTGTTGAAAGCCATCTCACAGGTAGAAAGCTTCTGCAACGTTGGCCTTCATGAATCAATATATTGAGTTCAGCAGATGGGATGTTATGTTGATAATGTTTAAGGCGTTGGTGAGGCTTAATTCGGAGTATTGTATGCATTTTGGTCACCTACTTACAGGAAAGATGTAAACGTGGTTGAAAGAGTACAAGGAAAATTCACAAGGATGTTGCCACATCTGGAGGACCCGAATGATAAGGAAAGATAGAATAGGTTAGGATTGTATTCTTCGGAACATAGAAGATTGGGATGAGATTTGACAGAGGTGTATAAAATTATAAGGCTATATATAAAATAAATGAAGGTGGGCTTTTTCCAGAGGTTGGGTAAGACTACAACCAAATGTCATGGGTTCAGGGTGAAAGGTGAGAAGTTCAAGGGGAAGAGGAGGGGAAACTTTTTCATTCATAGGGTCGTGAGAGTGTGGACTGCGCTGCTAACACAAGTGGTGCATGCGATCACGATTTCAATGTTTAAAAGTCTAGATTGAGGCATAACTGCACAGGTGTGTGGACGTCAGCGAGTTAGACCAGCGGGAAGGATTTACAAGAAGACAGTTTTATAGAGTGGGTGTCAGAGTAGAGGGAGACAGAGTAGGAGGGCTTTGGTTGAACAGAGCTTTGGCGATAACAGGTCGAGGCAAGGTAGATAGCTTGTGAAGAATAGGGATAGGAAGTATGTCTGTGAGGACGGTGTTCTGTACTTGTCAGATGTGGGATGTCAGGGAGACTCGCAGACTCCTGAACAGCCAGATATGCACCAGGTGCGTCAAGCTGCAGCTCCTTAGGGAAATGGAGGTGCAGCTTGATGACCTTCCTCTGGTCAGGGACGGTGAGGAGGTGATAGAGAGGAGCTACAGGCTCACTGGGGCCTCGGGAGACAGATAAGTGGGTAACAGTCTGGAGAGGGAAGGTCAGGAGTCAGAGGCAAGAAAGCACCCCTGTGGCTGTCCCCCTCAACAATAAGTACTCCTGTTTGAGTACTGGTACTGTTGGGGGCAACAGCCTACATGGGGGAAGCAACAGTGGCCGCGCATCTAGCACGAAGTCTGGCCCTGCGGCTCAGAAGGATAGGGAAAGGAAGAGGATGGCAGCAGTGATAGGGGACTCTACAGTTAGGGGGTCAGACAGGCGATTCTGTGGACTCAGGATAGAAACATTGATGGTAGCTTGCCTCCCAGATGCCAGGGTTCAAGATGTTTCTGATCGTGTTCACGGTATCCTGAAGTGGGAAGGAGAACAGCCAGAGGTTGTGGTGCGTATTGGTACCAATGACATAGGTAGGAAAAGGGAGGAGATCCTGAAAACAGACCACAGGCAGTTAGGAAGGAAGTTGAGAAGCAGGACCTCAAGGTAGTAATCTTGGGATTACTGCCTGTGCCATGCGACAGTGAGTATAGGAATAGAATGAGGTGGAGAATAAATGCGTGGCTGAGGGATTGGAGCAGGGGGCAGGGATTCACATTTCTGGATCATTGGGACCTCTTTTGGGGCAGGTGTGACCTGTACAAAAAGGATGGGTTGCACTTGAATTTGAGGAGAACCAATATCCTGGCGGGGAGGTTTGCTAGGGCTATTCAGGAAAGTTTAAACTAGAATTGCTGGGGGTGCGGGACCCGAACTGAAGAGACAGTGGAAGAGGTGGTTGGCTCACAAATGGAGAAAGTTTGTAGACAGTGTGAGAGGGAGGATAGGCAGGTGATAGAGAATGGATACGCTCAGACCGATGGTTTGAGATGTGTCTATTTTAATGCAAAAAGCATCATGAACAAGGCGGATGAGCATAGAGCATGGATCAGTACTTGGAGCTATGATGTTGTGACCATTACAGACTTAGATGACTAAAGGGCTGGAATGGTTAGTTAGAGTGCCAGGCTTCAGATGTTTCAGACAGGGAGGGACTCAAAAGAGGTGGGAGCATGGCACTGCTGATCAGAGATAGCGTCACAGGGACATCTAGGAGCAGATAGGAAGACAGATTCTGGAAAGGTGTAATAGTAACAGGGTCATCGTGGTGGGAGATTTTAATTTCCCAAATATTGTTTGGCATCTTCCTAGAGCAAGGGGTTCAGATGGGGTGGAGTTTGTAGGTGTGTTCAGGAACATTTCCTGACACAATATGTAGATAAGCCTACAAAAGGAGATGCTGTACTTGATCTGGTATTGGGAAATGAACCTGGTCAGGTGTCAGATCTCTCAGTGGGAGAGCATTTTGGAGACAGTGATCACAATTCTATCTCCTTTACCATAGCATTGGCGAGAGATAGGAACAGACAAGTTCAGAAAGCTTTTTAATGGAATAAGGGGAAATATGAAGCTATCAGGCAGGAACTTGGAAGCACAAATTGGGAACAGTGTTCTCGGGGAAATGTACGCAGGAATGTGGGCAAATGTTCAGGGGATATTTGTGTGACATCCCGCATAGGTACGTTCCAATAAGACAGGGAAAGGATGGTAGGGTACAGGAACTGTAATGTACAAAGGTTGTTGTGAATCTAGTCAAGAAGAAAAGAGAAGCTTATGAAAGTTTCAAAAAACCAGGTAATCATAGAGATCTAGAAAATTATAAAGCTAGCAGGAAGGAACTTAACAATGAAATTAGGAGAGCCAGAAAGGGCCATGAAAAGGCCTTGGTGAGCAGGATTAAGGAAAACCCCAAGGCATTCCACAAGTATGTGAAGAGCAAGAAGATGAGACGTGAGAGAATAGGACCAATCAAGTGTGACAGTGGAAAAGTGTGTATGGAACCGGAGGAGATAGCGGAGGTACTTAATGAATACTTTGCTTCAGTGTTCACTATGGAAAAGTCCTGGCGATTGTAGGGATGACCTACAGTGGAAAGAAAAGCATAAGCATATAAACATTAAGAAAGAGGATGTGATGGAGCTTTTGGAAAGCATCAAGTTGGATAAGTCACCGGGATCAGACGAGATATTTCCCAGACTACTGTGGGAGACAAGGGAGGAGATTCATGTCGCACCATGGTCCTGAAAAAAGTTGTCTCATTTTTACTGTGTACTGTACCAGCAGTTAAGTCGAAATGACAATAAAAGTGACTTGACTTGAGATTGCTGAGCCTCTGGCAATGATCTTTGCATCATCAATGAGGACAAGAGAGGTCTCGGAGGATTGGAGGGTTGCGGATGTTGTTCCTTTATTCAAGAAAGGGAGTAGGGATAGCCTAGGAAATTATAGACCAGTGAGTCTTACTTCAGTGGTTGGTAAGTTGATGGAGACGATCCTGAGAGGCAGGATTTATGAACATTTGGTGAGGCATAATATGATTAGGAATAGTCAGCATGGCTTTGACAAAGGCAGGTCATCCCTTATCAGCCTGCTTGAGCCTTTTGAGGATGTGACTAAACACATTGATGAAGGTAGAGCAGTAGATGTAGTGTATATGGATTTCAGTAAGGGATTTGATAAGGTACCCCATGCAAGGCTTATTGACAAAGTAAGGAGGCATGGGATCCAAGGAGACATTGCTTTGTGGATCCAGAACTGGCTTGCCCAGAGAAGGCAAAGAGTGGTTGTAGATGGATCATATTCTGTATGGAGGTCGGTGACCAGTGGTGTGCCTCAGGAATCTGTTCTGGGTCCCCTTCTCTTCGTGATTTTTATAAATGACCTGGATGAGGAAGTGAAGGGATGATTAGTAAATTTGCTGATGACACAAAGGTTGGAGGTGTTGTGGATAGTGTGGAGGGCTGTCAGAGGTTACAGCGGGACATTGATAGGATGCAAAACTGGGCTGAGAAGTGGCAGATGGAGTTCAACCCAATAAGTGTGAGGTTGTTCATTTTAAAAGGTCACATATGATGGCAGAAATTAGTATTAATGGGAAAACTTTTGGCAGTGTGGAGGATCAGAGAGTTTTTGGGATCCGAGTACATAGGACACTCAAAGTTGCAGTGCAGGTTGACTCTGTGGTTAAGAAGGCATACGGTGCATTGACCTTCATTAACCGTGGGATTGAGTTTAAGAGCCAAGAGGTAATGTTACAGCTATATAGGACCCTGGTCAGACCCCACTTGGAGTACTGTGCTCAGTTCTGGTCACCTCACTACAGGAAGGATGTGGAAACCATAAAAAGGGTGCAGAAGAGATTAACAAGGATGTTGCCTGGATTGGCACTGGCAGACTTCAAAAGAAGGCTACTTGTATTTTAAAGGATCCCACTCATCCTGGACATCACCTGTTTTCCCCTCTACCTTCTGGGAAGAGATACAGAGCATTAAGGACAAAAACAAAGAGACTCCTTAACAGCTTCAACCCACAAGCAGTGAAATGTATAACACCCCCTTCCCTTCTCCTGCCCCCCTCCTAAGACGGTGGCAGCTAAATGCATCACACTTCCAGGAATGGCAGGTGTGCAATAGTCCTACCCCACCCCCATCCATATATTATTAATTTTGGACTGCACTCCTGAGGTTTTAGAGTTTATTTTATGTATATATTCTTTGTCATGCTGCAAAACGTTGAGCTGCTAAACTGTGTTTCATTGCTCCACAACAATGACAATAAAGATATTCTATTCTGTTCTATTCTATTCTATTGGGGAGCATGCCCTCTGAGAATAGGTTGAGTGAACTTGGCCTATTATTCTAGGAGCAGTGGAGGATGAGAGGTGACCTGATAGAGGTGTGTAAGATGATGAGAGGCATTGATTGTGTGGATAGTCAGCAGCTTTTTCCCAGGGCTGAAATGGCTAACGTGAGAGGGCACAAATTTAAGGTTGTTGGCAGCAGGTACAGAGGAGATATCAGGGTTAAATTTTTTACGCAGAGGGTGGTGAGGGCGTGGAATAGACAACCGGCGACGGTAGTGGGTGTGGATACCACAGGGTCTTTTAAGATACACCCAGATAGGTACATGGATCTTAGAAAAATAGAGGGCTATGGGTAACCCTACGTAATTTCTGAAGTAAGTACATGTTCAGCACAGCATTGTGGGCTGTGAAGGACCTGTATTGTGCTGTAGGTTTTCTATGTTTCTATGTAGGTACATGGATAGTAAGGATATGGAGGGCTATCATCTCAGTGCAGGTCGATGGGAGTAGGCAATTTAAGTATTTTTAGCAAGAACTAGATTTGTCACAAGACCTGCTTCTGTGCTATACTTCCCTATGAGCCTATAATATAGAGGAGCACATTTGTAGAGAGATTGCAGACTGCTGCAAGAAACATAATGTTGTGATAGTGGGTGATTTTAACTTTCCTCATATTGACTGGGACTCCCATACTGTAAAACAGCTGGATGGGAAAAAGTTTGCTTAATGTGCTCAAGAAAGTTTCGTTAATCATTATGTGGAAGTCCAAAAGAGAGAGTGTGTGATACTTGATCTGCTGTTCGGGAATGAGTCAGGGCAGGTGACAGAAGTTTCTGTAGGGGAACACTTTGGATCTTGTGATCATAATGCCATTGGTTTCAAAGTCATTATGGAAAAGGATAGGTCTGGTCCTTGGGTGATATTCCAAAACGGAGAAAGGCCAGTTTTGGTGGTATCAAAAAGGATCTGGCAAGTGCCGATTGTGACAGAATATTGCTGGCAATGGTGTTCTTGTTAAGTGAGAGGCCTTCAAAAGGGAAGCTTTGAGAGTACAGAGATTGTATGTCCCTGTCAGAATAAGAGGCATGTTTAAAGAACATTCTTTTTGAGAGATATTGAGATCCTAGTTAGGAAAAAGAAGGAGGTACATAACAGGGTTAGGCAGGCAGAAACAAACACGGTGAGGAGTTTAAGAAGTGCAAGAGGAACATCAGGAGGGCTAAAAGACATATAAATATAGAAAACCTACAGCACATTGCAGGCCCGTCGGCCCACAAATTTGTGCCGAACATGTCCCTACCTTAGAAATTACTAGGTTTACCCATAGCCCTCTATTTTACTAAGCTCCATGTACCTATCCAAAAGTCTCTTAAAAGACCCTATCGTATCCACCTCCACCACCGTTGCTGGCAGCCCATTCCACGCACTCACCACCTTCTGCGTAAAAAACTTACCCCTGACATCTCATCTGTACCTACTCCCCAGCACCGTAAGCCTGTGTCCTCTTGTGGCAGCCATTTCAGCCCTGGGAAAAAGCCTCTTACTATCCACACGATCAATGCCTCTCATCATCTTATACACCTCTATCAGGTCACCTCTCATCCTCTGTCGCTCCAAGGAGAAAAGGCCGAGTTCACTCAACCTGTTTTCATAAGGCATGCTCCCCAATCCAGGCAACATCCTTGTAAATCTCCTCTGCACCTTTTCTATGGTTTCCACATCCTTCCTGTAGTGAGCACAGTACTCCAAGTGGGGTCTGACCAGGGACACATATAACTGCAATATTACCTCTCGGCTCCTACATTCAATTCCACGATTGATGACGGCCAATACACTGTACGCCTTCTTAACCACAGAGTCAACCTGCGCAGCTGCTTTGAACATCCTACGGACTCGGACCCCAAGATCCCTCTGATCCTCCACTTTGCCAAGAGTCTTACCATTAATACTATATACTGTCATAATATTTGACCAACCATAATGAACCACCTCACACTTATCTGGATTGAACTTCGTCTGCCACTTCTTAGCCCAGTTTTGCATCCTATCAGTGTCCCGCTCTAGCCTCTGACAGCCCTCCACACTATCCACAACACCTCCAACCTTTGTGTCATTTATCCACATATGGAAGATCAGAGTGGTATCCATGCATGGAGCTGACAGAAATGTGGGAGATCTTAAATGGATTTTTGCATCAGTATTTACTCGTGAGAGAGACAGAATCTATTGACGTGAGGCTGTGCAGTAACGGGGTAATGGACCCTATAAAGATTACGGAGGAGAAGGTGTTGCTGTCTTGAAGCAAATTAGGGTGGATAAATCACAGGACCTGACAAGATGCTCTCTCAGACCCTGTGGGAGGCTAATGCAGAAATTGCAGGGGTCCTATCAGAGATTTTTTAAACATCTTTAGCCATGGGTGAGCTGCCAGAGGATTGGAGGATAGCTAATGTTGTTCTGCTGTTTAAGAATAAGCCAGGAAATTATAGGCATATGAGCCTGACGTCAGTACTGGGGAGGTTTTTGGGAAGTGTTCTAAGGGACCGGATATGAAAGTATTTGGATAGACAGTGACTGATTAGGGATTGCCAATACGGCTTTGTGTGTGATAAGTTTGTCTAACCAATCTTGCAGAATTTTTTGAGCAAAATACAAAGAAAGTTGATGAAGGCAAGGCAGTGGATGTTGTCTACATGTACTTCAGCAAGGCCTTTGAGAAGGTCCTGCATGGCAGTTTAGTCAAAAAGTTTCAGTCACTTGGCTTTCAAGATTGCAAGAGACTTTGATTTCTCGTTTGAAGTCAGAGAGTGTTGTAGGTGGCTGCCTCTCTGACTGGAGGCCTGTGTCTAGTGGTCTGCCGCAGGGATCGGTGTTGGGTACATTGTTGTTTATCATCCATAGCAACAAACTGGATGATAATGTGGTAAACTGTATCATCAAATTTAGAGATGGCATCAAGATTGGGGGTCAGTGGACGGTGAGGAATATGATCAGAGTTTACAGCAGATCTGGAAGACCTGGAAAAATGGGATGAAAAATGACAGATGCAGTTTAACACAGACAAGTGTGAGGTGTTGCACTTCAGTAGAACCAGCCAGGGTTGGTCTTACACAGTGAGTGGTTGGGCACTGAGGAGTGTAGTAGAACACAGGGATTTGGGAATACAGTCCATAATTCTTTGAAAGTGGTGTTTCAAGTAGATAGGGTCATAAAGAAAACTTTTTGGCATATTGGCCTTCATACATCAATGTATTCAGTACACGAGTGGAATGTTAGCTTGAAATTGAATAAGATGTTTTGCAGCCTAAGTTGACTTGCTTTGAACTTTATTCACTGAAACGTGGACGATCGAGGGGAGATTTTACAGAGGGATACAAAATTATGAGGGGTTTTCCCACACTGATCATTGAGCCAGGAATTCTACTCTGATCGTATTAGCCCTGGGCCAATTTATAGAGGTTTCAAGTAGTAATCTGGATGATTATTTTTCTGGATCTCTTTTTTTCCAATTGGCCCACACCTGCAACATCTTGGGCAATAGCAATGTCAATAGTTCACAGGTAGGTCAATGCAGCAGATGCTAATGCTTTGGGAAATGTTTTGTAATGCTAATGTTTTTGGAAATGTTCCAAGTTGTATCCACTTAATTTTCACCTGAGTGTCAAAGGATTGAAAATATGTGTTGATGTTCAACCCAAATGGACAAGTTGTGGATTCAATTGGCCTGTAATGGTGTGCCAGATTTAAAAGATGCACAAACAGCAAAACTGTCACTAACAGTAGACTTTGTTTAAATACAAGTGACAGTCTTCAACAGGCGTAAGATTTTGGCTAAGACATTACTATCCTTTGGTATTCAGGTTTTCAGCAGAAATTAGTTCACCTTCCCCCTTCAATGTTGAAATTTACAAACCTGATATTGTAATCATTGCTGTATGTTCTGTTTTCAAATGTTGACTCCTGATAATACACTTCAGTTTGCCTGATGATTGTCTCGTTACTCTAACACTGCTCTCGACATTTACAAGATCCGAGTCTCTGTGGTACTTTGTCTCAGCCTCTGTTAATGCATTCCCATCCCCACCAATCCACTGGATCTCCGGCTCAGGATTCCATCCACTGGATTTACACACAAGCTGGATTCCCGCTTCATGGTATCCCTTCATCTGAATCCGAGGTTCACTCCCGGAACCTGCAGTTAATGACAGATGGAGAAATAACAGTCGTCAGGCAAAATGCAACATAAATTCATGAAGCACAATTATTAAAGCTGCTTGTGATCACGTTTATTGACTTCTAGCCTTTCCTAGTTCATCAACTTGAGACATTAACTGTTTTTCTCTCGACAGATGCTGCCTGATGAAATACCTGAGTCTTTGGAAGCTGAATTCAGACAGGAAGTTTCAGGGACATAAAGGAAGCCAGAAAGAACACAAGCAAGGAATAAGGAGGGTTAAAAGTGGACATGAAATGCCACTGGCAATTAGAATTAAAGAAAATACCAAGGCATTTTTTTCATTTATTATAAGCAAGAGGGTGACAAAAGCTGTTTGCTTAGGGTTGGATTAAGGAAGATAGAGAAATCAATCTGGGAAATTCTACTAGGTCAGGACAATTTGAAATGAAGAAGGTGGTTTTAGGTCTTTCAATGAGAAATGAAGTGGATAAATCCCCAGGGCCTGTGGGATCTATCACCACAATAGGTCAACGGGGGCGGGGGGGCGGGGGTTACTGACAGGACTGTAAGAAGTTGCAGAGGGCTGTAAATTTAGTTGGCTGCATCTTGGGTACGAGTCTACAAAAATCCAGGAAGGACATCTTCAAGAAGCAGTGTCTCAGAAAGGCAGCGTCCATTATTAAGGACCTCCAGCACCCAGAGCATGCCCTTTTCTCACTGTTACCATCAGATAGGAAGTCCATCTCTCACCCCCCATCCTTACCACATTCTACAGAGGTTGTATTGAGAGCATCCTGAGCAGCTGCATCACTGCCTGGTTCGGAAATTGCACCATCTCGGATCACAAGACCCTGCAGCGGATAGTGAGGTCAGCTGAGAAGATCATCGGGGTCTCTCTTCCTGCCATCACAGACATTTACACCACACGCTGCACCGGCAAAGCAAACAGCATTATGAAGGACCCCTCGCACCCCTCATACAAACTGTTCTCCCTCCTGCCATCTAGCAAAAGGCACCAAAGCATTCAGGCTCTCACGACCAGACTATGTAACAGTTTCTTCCCCGAACCCATCAGATTCCTAAATACCCAGAGCCTGGACTGACACCAACCTACTGCCCTCTGCTGTGCCTATTGTCGTGTTTATTATTTATTGTACTGGCTTGCACTGTTTTGTGCACTTTATGCAGTCCTGGGTAGGTCTGCAGCCTCATGTAGTCTTTGTGTTGTTTTACATAGTTCAGTGTCGATTTTGTATTGTTTCATATAGCACCATGGTCCTGAAAAACATTGTCTCGTTTTTACTGTGTACTGTACCAGCAGTTACGGTTGAAGTGACAATAAAAGTGACTTGACTTGACAGAAACCGGAAGGCACACACTCAGTGATTCAGGAACAGCTTCTTCCCCTCTGCCATCCAATTCCTAAATGGACATTGAACCCGTGAACACCAGCTCACTTTTTCAATATATATTATTTCTGTTTCTTGCATGATTTTTCATCTATTCAATATAGGTATATTGTAATTGATGGATTTATTTATTATTTTTATCCTCTTTTTCTATTTTATATATTGCATTGAACTGCTGCTGTTAAATTAACAAATTTCACGAAACATGCTGATGATAATAAACCTGATTCTGATCTATACAAAGTTCAAAGCAAATTTTGTTGTCAGACTACATAAATAAGCCCTGAGATTCATTTTCCTTCGGACATACTCAGCAAACCTGCAGAACAGTAGCTGTAACAGGAGCAATGAAAGATCAAATAGAGTGCAGAAGACAGCAAACTGTGCAAATGCAAAAATATATAAATAGCGATAAAGTTTGAGAACATAAAATAAAAATAATCTTTAAGGGGAGATCATTCATTGTGGGAACATTTCAATGGATGGGCAAGTGAGTGTCGTTATCCGTTTTGTTCAAGAGTCTGACGGTTGAGGGCTCATATCTGTTCTTGAACCTGGTGGTGTGAGTCCTGAGGCTCCTGTACCTTCTACCTGATGGCAGCAGCGAGGAAAGAGCCTGGGCTGGGCAGTGAGGATCTCTGTTGCTGGATGCTGCTGTTCTACAACAGTGTTTCACGTAGATGCGCTCAGTTTTTGGGAGGGCTTTACCCGTGATAGAACCATAGAACACAACAGCACAGAAAAACAGGCCATTTGGCCCTTCTAGTATGTTCTGAAACTTTATTCTGCTAGTCCCATTGACCTGCACCCTGCCCATAATCCTCCAGACCTCTCCCATCCATGTATCTATCCAATTTATTCTTAAAACTTAAGAGTGAGCCCGCATTTACCACGTCAGATGGCAGCTTGTTCCACACTCCCACCACTCTCTGAGTGAAGAAGTTCCTCCTAATGTTCCCCCTAAACCTTTCTCCTTTCACCCTAAAGCCATGTCCCCTTGTATTTAGCACAAAATATTCTACAGATGCTGGGGTCAAAGCAACACTCACAACACGCTGGAGGAACTCAGCAGGTCGGGCAGCATCCGTGGAAACAATGAGTCGACCTTTCGGGCCGGAACCCTTCGTCAGGACTGTAGAGGGAAGTGGCAGAGGCCCTATAAAGAAGGTGGGGGGAGGGTGGGAAGGAGAAGGCTGGTAGGTTCCAGGTGAAAAACGAGTAAGGGGAAAGATAAAGGGGTGGGGGAGGGGAAGCAGGGAGGTGATAGGCAGGAAAGGTGAAGAAAGAATAGGGGAAAACACAATGAGTAGTAGAAGGACGCGGAACCATGAGGGAGGTGGTAGGCAGCTGGGGGAGGGGGCAGAGTGACATAGGGATAGGGGTAGGGAGGGGGAGGGAATTACCGGAAGTTGGAGAATTCAATGTTCATACTAAGGGGCTGGAGACTACCTAGACGGTATATGAGGTGTTGCTCCTCCAACCTGAGTTTAGCTTCATCATAGCAGTAGAGGAGGCCATGTACGGACATATCTGAATGGGAGTGAGAAGCAGAGTTGAAGTGGGTGGCTACTGGGAGATCCTGTCTGTTGTGGCGGACGGAATGGAGGTGCTCGACGAAGCGGTCTCCCAATCTGCGTCAGGTTTCACCGATGTAGAGGAGGCCGCACCAGGAGCACCGGATGCAATAGATGACCCCAACAGACTCACAAGTGAAGTGTTGTCTCACCTGGAAGGACTGTTTGGGGCCCTGAATGGTGGCAAGAGAGGAGGTGTAGGGACAGGTGTAGCACTTACACTTACAGGGATAAGTGCCGGGTGGGAAATCCGTGGGGAGGGACATGTGGATAAGGAGTCGCGGAAGGACCGATCCCTGCGGAAAGCGGAGAGGGGTGGAGAGGGAAATATGTGCTTAGCGGTGGGGTCCTGTTGAAGGTGGTGGAAATTTCAGAGGATAATGTGCTGGATCCGGAGGCTGGTGGGGTGGTAGGTGAGGACAAGGAGAACTCTGTCCCTATTGTTGTGGTGGGAGGATGAGGTGAGGGCCGGAGTGCAGGAAATGGAGGAGATGCGGGTGAGGGCATTATTGATGACGGCAGAAGGGAAACCACGATCCTTAAAGAAAGAGGACATTTGAGATGTCGTGGAACGGAAAGCCTCTTTAAGGCTTTCCAAAAATGCCATTTCCTATTCCCAGTTCCTCCGTCTCTGCCGCATCTACTCCCAGGATGAGGCTTTCCCTCCTGATTCATCACAACCAGTAACTGAGAGAGGCAAGAGAGGAAATTTCTGGGATTTTCTAGGATTTCTGGCATTTTGACAAAACTCTTTTCTCTGTCTTGCCCACAGAAGGCTGGGGTTAATGGTGGAATGCTGGCCAGAAATGAAGTCCTGGAGAATTGGAGATAGCGAATGTTGTTCCATATTTCAAGAAGGAAATAATCTCGGAGTGACAGCCCATGGATTTTATATCAGTGATAGAGAGGCTATTGGAGAGTATTCTCTGGGACTGGGTCTGCTCGTATTTGGATGGCTTTGTGTGGAGTAGTGTATGTTTTGCAAATGTGATTGAGGTTTTTGAGGAGGTGAAGAAGGTGATTTATAACAGTGGAGCAGTGGATGTTGACTACATGGTCTTCATTAAGGAAACTGAACGGCCTCTCATGGTGGGTTGATCAGGATGATTAAGATTGAGGTGAATGTGGAGGGTGAGTGCCGGCTGCCTGTCTTTCAATCACTCGCTGCCGGACAGGGAAAAGCCTGTCGCTTTGCCTGGAGAGTGTTACCCAAGTCTTCCGAGTTTTGGATGTGGACTTGGACAAGAATTTTTTTTTCAGTCCTATAGCTTTTTAGTACTCTATGTTTTTTGCCTAAACTTGCTGATTTTTTTTTTGCAGGGAGGGGGATTTGGGGGTTGATGTGCCTGTTGCCATTTTGTTCTTTTTTGTGTGGGAGGAGGGATTTGGAGGTCGATTTGCTTGTTCGGTGTTTGTTCACTTTTTTGTGTGGGGAGGGGGGATTTGGGGTTGGATGATCATGCTGCCTTTCTTTTCTTTCGTGGTTTCAGGGCTAACTGGAGAAGAAGAATTTCAGAGTTGTGATCTTTGAACATTCTGAGATGCACAGGATCCATGGGGAACTGTACACACAGTACATATACAATATATATAGGAGGAGGGAGGAGAAGATGGTGGCGCGATGCAGTGCACGCAGCTCTCCGGTGAAATGATATCGCATTTGTAAGTAGGATGCTGTGCACAATTCTGATTTGATGGAGACAGGCGTGAGAAGGCACAGAGGAACATCTGGAGAAACTTCTGAAATGCTCGGTTCACTGCCGCTGCTACTGTGTGATCAAGAATCTCCAGAGGGAAGGCCCCAAAATCTCCGTCTTTGCCAGCTGCTGGCGACCGAGGCTGGGGTCGAAGCGTTCGGCAAGATGGTGCTCAGTACTCGGTGTCGGAGGGCTGGTCGGAGGCTCAAAGTTTTCGGACGACTCAGAGTCGGTCTGTGGTCAGGCATGGCAGGGAGAGTTTTCTTCCTTCTCCCGTCTGCGTGAGATGTGGGACATTCGAGAGACTTTGAACTTTTTTACTGTGCCATGGTCTGTTCTTTATCAAGTTATGGTATTGTTGCACTGTTGTAACGATATGTTATAATTATGTGGTTTTTGTTAGTTTTTCAGTCTTGGTCTGTCCTGTGTTTCTGTGATATCACACCGGAGGAATATTGTATCATTTCTTAATGCATACATTTCTAAATGACAATAAAAGAGGACTGCGTGTCCTCATAATCTAATCTAATCTAACATATGAATGACTGAGACAAAGTTGTAGATAGGTGAGTTGGCAAATTTGCAGACAACACAAATATTGGTTGAATTTTGAGTAGTGAAGAAAGTTGTCAAAGGATACAGTAGGACTAGATCATTTGGCGATCTGAGCAGACAAATGGCAAATAGAGTTTCATCTGAACAAGTGAGGTGTTGCACTTCGGAAGGTCAAGTGTAAGTGAAAAGGATACAGTTATTGATATTGATATGCAGAGCAATTTGGGGTTAAAGTCCAATCTTCCTGATATTGGCAATGCAAATAGATAGAGTGGCAAAAAAAGATGTGTATGAAAGCATGAAAGTCGGCCTGTGAGACAGCGGGAGAGTTTTAAAAAGCGAGCAGATTGAGAAGGGGCGGTTGTTTCTTCAGCAGTTTGAACGGGGCACTTCTGTGCAAATGCGTGAAAGTCAACCCGTGAGACAGCAGCAGAGTTTAAAAAGCGAGCAGATTAACGGAGCAGCTGATGTAGTAGCGGGTGACGGAGTAGTGTGAGACAGAGTAGGAAGGCTTTGGCTCAAGAGGCCTTGGCGAGCAGAGGCTGAGGACGAGCTTGATCTCAGTGAGGTAAGGCTGGGTAGGTTCCTTTAATTACTCTAATTAACTTAAGAGTATGTAATGGAGGCAGCAGTTAGGGCAGTCGAATGCTGCGTTCGCAGGATGTGGGAAGTCAGGGCGAGCACAATTATCCCTGATAACTACACGTGTAAAAGGTGCATCCAGCTGCAGCTGCTGACAAACCGAGTTAGGGAACTGGAGCTGGAGCTGGATGAACTTCAGATCACTTGTGAGGCAGACACAGAAATAAACAGGAGTTACAGGGAGGTAGTCACCCCTAAAAGTCTGGAGGCAGGTAGCTGGGTGACTGTCAGGAGAGGGAAGGAGAATAGACAGAATGAGCAGAGAACCCCTGTGGCCGTTCCCATCAGTAATAAGTGTGCCGTTTTGGATACTGTTGGTGGGGACAACCTACCAGGGACAAGTTGCAGTGGTCGCATCTCTGGCACTGAGACTGGACCCTCAGCTCAGAAGGGAAGGGGGGAAAAGAGGAGAGCAGTAGTGATAGGGGATTTGATAGTTAGCGGAACAGATAAGAGGTTCTGTGGAAGGGATCGAGAATCCCGGATGGTCTGTTGCCTCCCTGGTGCCAGGGTCCGCGATATCTCAGATCGAGTTCTCAGTATTCTCAAGAGGGAGGGAGAGCAGCCAGATGTCGTGGTCCATGTTGGGACCAATGATGTGGATAGGAAAGAGGAGGTCCTGCAAAGAGCATTTACGGAGTTAAGTGCAAAGTGGAAGGACAGGACCTCCAGGGTTGCAATCTCAGCATTGCTGCCCGTGCCACGTGCTAGTGAGGCTAGAAATAGGAAGATAATTCAGCTAAATACGTGGCTAAGGAGTTGGTGCAGGAGGGAGGGCTTCATGTTTCTGGACAATTGGGCCTCGTTCCTGGGAAGGTGGGACCTGTTCTGACGGGACGGGTTGCACCTGAACTGCAGGGGGACTAACATCCTTGCAGAAGGTTTGCTAGTGCTGCTCTGGGAGGGTTTAAACTAGATTTGCAGGGGGAGGGGAAGCAGATAGTGAGGTGGAGGAGGATAAAGGTCATGCGAGAACTGCAAGTATAGTGCATGGAGTAAAGCCAGGTTTAACATATAAAGAGGCTTTGAGGAAAGAAAAGCAGAACAAAAGGGTGTAAAGGTCATAAGGTGGAAGGGCTAAAGTGCATGTACTTCAATGCAAAAAGCATCAGGAACAAAGGTGATGAACTGAGAGCTTGGATACATACATGGAATTATGATGTAGTGACCATTACAGAGACTTGGCTGGCACCAGGGCAGCAATGGACTCTCAATATTCCTGGATTTCAGTGCTTCAAAAGGGATAAAGAGGGTGGAAAAGGGGGAGGAGGGGTGGCATTACTGGTCAAGGATACTATTACAGCTACAGAAAGGGTGGGTAATGTAGCAGGATCCTCTTTTGAGTCAGTATTGGTAGAAGTCAGGAACAGGAAGGGAGCAGTTACTCTACTGGGGGTATTCTATAGCCCCCCTGGTAGCAGCAGAGATACCGAGGAGCAGATTGGGAGGCAGATTTTGGAAAGGTGCAAAAATAACAGGGTTGTTTTCACGGGTGACTTTAACTTCCCTAATATTGATTGGCACCTGATTAGTTCCAAGGGTTTAGATGGCGCAGAGTTTGTTAAGTGTGTCCAGGATGGATTCCTGTCACAGTATGTGGACAGGCTGACTAGGGGGAATGCCATACTAGATCTAGTATTAGGTAATGAACCGGGTCAGGTCACAGATCTCTCAGTGGGTGAGCATCTGGGGGACAGTGACCACCGCTCCCTGGCCTTTAGCATTATCATGGAAAAGGATAGAATCAGAGAGGACAGGAAAATTTTTAATTGGGGAAGGGAAAATTATGAGGCTATAAATCTGGAACTTGCAGGTGTGAATTGGGATGAAAATTTTGCCAGGAAATGTACTCTGGACATGTGGTCGATGTTTAGAGATCTCTTGCAGGATGTTAGGGATAAATTTGTCCCGGTGAGGAAGATAAAGAATGGCAGCGTGAAGTAACCATGGGTGACAAGTGAGGTGGAAAATCTAATCAGGTGGAAGAAGGCAGCATACGTGAGGTTTAGGAAGCAAGGATCAGATGAGTCTATTGAGGAATATAGGGTAGCAAGACAGGAGGCTAAGAAGGGGCTGAGGAGAACAAGAAGGGGGCATGAGAAGGCCTTGGCAAGTAGGGTAAAGGAAAACCCCAAGGCATTCTTAAATTATGTGAAGAACAAAAGGTTGACAGGAGTGAAGGTAGGACTGATTAGAGGTAAAGGTGGGAAGATGTGCCTGGAGGCTGTGGAAGTGAGCGAGGTCCTCAATGAATACTTCTCTTCGGTATTCACCAATGAGAGGGAACTTGATGATGGTGAGGACAATACGAGTGAGGTTGATGTTCTGGAGCATGTTGATATTAAGGGAGAAGAGGTTTTGGAGTTGTTAAAATGCATTAGGACGGATAAGTCCTCGGGCCCTGACGGAATATTCCCCAGACTGCTCCATGAGGTGAGGGAAGAGATTGCTGAACCTCTGGCTAGGATATTCATGTCCTCGTTGTCCACAGGAATGGTACTGGAGGATTGGAGCAAGGTAAATGTTGTCCCCTTATTCAAAAAAGGTAGTAGGGATAGTCCGGGTAATTATAGACCAGTGAGCCTTACATCTGTGGTGGGAAAGCTATTGCAAAAGATTCTTAGAGATGGAATCTACATGCATTAAAGAATCATGGTCTGATCAGGAACAGTCAACATGGCTTTGTGAAGGGCAGGTTGAGTCTAACAAGCCTGATAGAGTTCTTTGAGGAGGTGACCAAGCATATAGATGAGGGTAGTGCAGTGGATGTGATCTATATGGATTTTAGTAAGGCATTTGACAAGGTTCCACACGGTAGGCTTATTCAGAAAGTCAGAAGGCATGGGATCCAGGGAAGTTTGCCCAGGTGGATTCAGAATTGGCTTGCCTGCAGAAAGCAGAGGGTCGTGGTGGACAGAGTACATTCGGATTGGAGGATTGTGATTAGTAGTATTCCACAAGGATCTGTTCTGGGACCTCTACTTTTCGTGATTTTTATTAACGACCTGGATGTGGGGGTAGAAGGGTGTGTTGTCAAGTTTGCAGATGACACAAAGGTTGGTGGTGTTGTAGATAGTGTAGAGGATTGTCAAAGGTAGCAGAGAGACATTGATAGGATGCAGAAGTGGGCTGCGAATTGGTAGATGGAGTTCAACCCGGAGAAGTGTGAGGTGGTACACTTTGGAAGGACAAATTCCATGGCAGAGTACAAAATAAGTGGCAGGATACTTGGAAGTGTGGAGGAGCAGAGAGATCTGGGGGTACATATCCACAGATCCCTGAAAGTTGCCTTACAGGTTGATAGTGTAGTTAAGAAAGCTTACGAGTGTTAGCTTTCATAAGTTGAGGGATAGAGTTTAATAGTTGCGAGGTAATGATGCAGATCTATAAAATTCTGGTTAGGCCACACTTGGAGTACTGTGTCCAGTTCTCGTCGCCTCACTATAGGAAGGATGTGGAAGCATTGGAAAGGGTACAGAGGAGATTTACCAGGATGCTGTCTTGTTTAGAAAGTATGCATTATGATCAGAGATTAAGGGAGCTAGGGCTTTACTGTTTGGAGAGAAGGAGGATGAGAGGAGACATGATAGAGGTGTACAAGATAATAAGAGGAATAGATAGAATGGATAGCCAGTGCCTCTTCCCCAGGGCACCACTGCTCAATACAAGAGGACATGGCTTTAAGGTAAGGGGTGGGAAGTTCAAGGGGGATATTAGAGGAAGGTTTTTTTTTACTCAGAGAGTGGTTGGTGCGTGGAATGCACTGCCTGAGTCAGTGGTGGTGGCAGATACACTAGTGAAATTTAAGAGACTGCTAGACAGGTATATGCATGAATTTAAGGTGGGGGGGCGTTATATGGGAGGTAGTGTTTAAGGGTCAGAACAACCTTGTGGGCCGAAGGGCCTGTACTGTGCTGTATTGTTCTATGTTCTAAATACCTGCCTTCATCACTAGGGGCATACAGTACAGGAGTCAGGAAGTCATGATACAGCTCTATAAAACTTAATAAGATCTGTACTTGATTATAGCTGTGTGGCTTATGGATCAGCTTCATCTTCAAATTTAAAATGTTTGGATGTGATACAAGCACGGGGTTTAAGACTGCGTTGTGGTCTGATATGGTCGTCCCCTTACAGTTGTGTAGGTAGAAGCATACTGGATTAATTTGAGGGGTCAGAGGAGTGATCACCCTGTTAAAAGTGTGCTGGAAGACTGTCAGGAACATCACAAGAAGAGTGTTTTTAGTTTTGGGTGGCTGGGTGCTTGTCACGCTAGGAATAGGTTTGTTATATTAGGCAATATGTCCCACTGTAGCTTTCTCTGTAACCCCACCCTGAATTTTTCCAATGGCTTTATCAGGTTGCATGAGTTAATCAAATCGAAGGATCCTGATATGCCTGAGAGTCTGTTGGTTCATCAAGATGGTAAAAAAAAATTATGATATCTTGACCATTTTTACTGATGGATCTAAAGAGAATTTAACAGGGAATGCTGGTGTGGCTGTTTTTGTGCCTGAATTACATGTAACAATAAAGAAACATCTTACTAACCGTTTATCTGTATATACAGCACAATCGGTTGCCAGCATTTTGGGCTGAGAGTGGGTGGAGGAAATTTGTCCTCGCAAAGTTGTAATTTGTTCAGTTTCTTTTTCTCAAAACAGCTCATTCCAGCAGTAGGTCAGATTTACTGCTGGAAGCTCTTCAAACTTTATTTCATATTCAAAGCATGGTCTGCATGTCTTCTGCTTATGGGTCCCTGCACACAGAGGTTTTGAGGGGAATGAGTGAGTTGATTGTTTGGCCAGAAAAGGTGTTAAAAGTTCATCTGTGGACATCAACCATCCACTTAGCAAATTAGAAGTTAAGGGGTTGCTGGGGTTAAGAATTAGGGGATTATGGCAAGATGTGGGATAATGGGCATAAGTTATGAATACAGAATACACAAAACTGTTGGATTGATGGGAGAAGGGGGTAAAACAAGAAGGGAAGGAATTACATTGACTTGACCTAGAATTGGGCATACTATGCTTAATTCCTCCTTTTATTTTGTTGGAAAACATCACTCTGGAATGTGCAGGTTTTATCATTATGAAACAGTTGAACATCTTTTACAATGTGAAGCTTAAAAGGTTGAAAGAAAGCAAATTCAGGCTGCACTACAGTACTAGCTTTGGGGGGGGGGAGGTTGATAATTTTCATTTGAAAACTTTACTAAGTTATAGAAGTGACTTGAATTTAATTCACAATATTGTCTTTCATTATTTACAATGAAATGGAGGAAGGAGGAAGAGTAGTAGTAGTATAAAACTTTGTCTAGGCAGTAATTGGAATTTTATGTGCAATTCTGCCTGCCCCATTCCAGGAAGGATATGGTGTCTTTGGAGAGGATATGGAAGAGGTGTACCAGGATGCTGCCTGGATTGGAAGGCATCAGCTACAAGGAGAGGAGAGCGACATGCCAAGGACACGGCCGAGAAGACTAGCGTGCCTTCAGGGTGCCGGATTTTTGTGGCTCTGGAGGCCAGTGGATTCGATTTGATGCTGCCACCTGGTATGTTGTGGGAGATGGAAGATCGAAAGCAGTGAGCTGGCTGCTGGCTACGTGTGCCCAGAGACCCAAGTTCTTTGGGCACAGAGCTCAGAAAAAGCGACGCAACAGACTTTTAATACCATAAATCAGCAAGTTGTTTTGTTATATCTCCCCTCTTGCTGTGAAACGAGGACACCTCTTTTTTCCCTTATTAAGGAGAGAGACAGCCTGTGGTATGTCGAATACTGGGTGAATGAGTAGTCTATGGGATACTGCAAGTTTGTGTCTTTATTGATACTTCGCTGCACACTTGAGTGTCCGGTGGGGTTGCCGATGCTTTTTTGCTGGTAGGGGAGGGGGATGATAACTTCTTTGCTGCTGCTTATGTGTGGGAGGGGAGCTGGGAGAGGGCTTTGGGGTTCTAACATTTAACTGTCATTCATTCTTTGGGGCACTCCTCTGTTTTCATGGATGTTTGTGAAGAAAAAGAATTTCATGATGTATATTGTATACATTTCTTTGACATGAAATGTACTTATTGCTGGGATTAGAAGTTATGAGCTATAACCAGAAGTTAGACAAACTTGGATTGCTTTCTCTGGAGGATCACAGGCTGGAGGGACGCCTGACAGAGGTTTAAAAAGTTATGAGAGGTGTAGATAAGGAAGGCAGTCAGAAACTTGTCCTCTCAGTGGGAGGAAAAAGTTTAAAGGCATATGCAGGGTATATTTTTTTTAAACAGAGAGCAGCATGTGCCTGAAACAAGCTGATAGGGATAGTGTTGGAAGCAGTTATGACAGTGGCATCCAAGATACTTTCAGATAGACATATGAATGTGCAGGGAATGAAGGGATGTGGATCATGTACAGGTGGAAGGGATTAGCTTAATACGGTATAGACATTGAGAGTAAAAAACTTGTTGCTAATCTGTACTATTCCATATTTTCAAAAGCACTGATTTACAGCACAATCGTATGGTGCAAGTTCATAGCACCCTGAAAGTGTGCAGGTAAATAGGGTGATAAAGGTGCTTACAGCACCGTTGCCTTCACCCGTTGGGACGTCGATCAGAAAAGCCTGGAAGTCATGTTGCAGCAGCACAAAACTTTAGTCAGGTCACAACTGGAATATTCTGTGTTCCACATTACAGAAGGTATGTGAGGGCAGTGGAGGAGAGAGCGCAGAACTGGTTTAATAGAATGTTGTCTTAGAGTTTTAAGTACAGCGCAAAGTTGGACAAATAAATTGTTTTCTCTGGAGTGTTGGAGGCCGACGGGCATCCTGATTGATGTACAGTATTTTAAATATGATAGGCATACATAGGCTAGTTAGTCAGTGCTTTCTCCTCCAGTGGAAATCTTGTACTTGGACATAGGATTAGGGGGAAGGAGGAAATTGTCTGGAATGTGTCACAAGATAACTGAGAGAAGTGGGTACAAATGAAATGTCTAAAATATATTCAGACAGGAAAAAGTACAAGCAGGGAATGGAGGGATATGAATCACATGCAGTTACATGGGATTAGTTGTATTTGGCATTTTGGTTGCCACTGATATTGTTGGCCAAGGAGCCTGTTCTGTGCTGAGCTGTACTGTTATCTAATGGAAACCTCTGTATCTGCCCTATGAAGCCCAATGTGGGTGTTAGTTGAACAGACAAGTTCAATCATTGTTTTCTAAACTACAAGGGAAAAAGTAACCAAACTATCTGATCTCTCATGATGTGATAACTCTCACAGTTATTAATCTGGTAAGCCTACCCAACATAGAACATAGAAAAGTACAGCACAGTACAGGCTCTTCGGCCCACAATGTTGTGCCGACCCTCAAACCCTGCTTCCCATATAAGCCCCCAACTTAAATTCCTCCATATACCTGTCTAGTAGTCTCTTAAACTTCACTAGTGTATCTGCCTCCACCACTGACTCAGGCAGTGCATTCCACACACCAACCACTCTCTAAGTAAAAAACCTTCCTCTAATATCTCGCTTGAATTTCCCACCCCTTACCTTAAAGCCATGTCCTCTTGTATTGAGCAGTGGTGCCCTGGGGAAGAGGCGCTGGCTATCCACTCTATCCATTCGTCTTATTATCTTGTACACCTGTATCATGTCTCCTCTCATTCTCCTTCTCTCCAAAGAGTAAAGCCCTAGCTCCCTTAATCTCTGATCATAATGCATACCCTCTAAACAAGGCAGCATCCTGGTAAATCTCCTCTGTACCTTTTCCAATGCCTTCACATCCTTCCTATAGTGAGGCGACCAGAACTGGACACAGTACTCCAAGTGTGGCCTAACCAGAACCAGAGTTTTATAGAGCTGCATCTTTACCTCGCGACTCTTAAACTCTATCCCTCGACTTATGAAAGCTAACACCCCATAAGCTTTCTTAAATACCCTATCCACCTGTGGATATGTACCCCCAGATCGCTCTGCTCCTCCACACTACCAAGTATCCTGCCATTTACTTTGTACTCTGCCTTGGAGTTTGTCCTTCCAAAGTGTACTACCTCACACTTCTCCGGGTTGAACTCCATCTGCCACTTCTCAGCCCACTTCTGCATCCTATCAATGTCTCTCTGCAATCTTTGACAATCCTCTACACTATCTACAACACCACCAACCTTTGTGTCATCTGCAAACTTGCCAACCCACCCTTTTACCCCCACATCCAGGTCGTTAATAAAAATCATGAAAAGTAGAGGTCCCAGAACAGATCCTTGTGGGACACCACTAGTCACAATCCTCCAATCTGAATGTACTCCTTTGGACAGACTACATTGTTACAATATCTTGTTTTAGGCAATAAGAACAAAGCTCTGCACAGCATTCTCAGCACAGCCTCACCCGAAATGTCAACTGTACTTTTTCCCATTGATGCTACCTGGCCTGCTGACTTCCTCCAGCATTATGTGTGTGTTGCTTGGATTTCCAGTATCTGCAGATTTTCTCATTTGTGATTTGGTCCTCTCATCTCAGACTTGTGTAAGGGGGTTTCGACTTTTATGTTACTGCGGAGGCTATTTAAAATGGCGTCTTTGTTATGTTAATCTGGGGAATGCGGCTTTGTTGCGTTAAACGCTGAAAAACTTTGCGCTAGCAGTTTGTTTTTGCTTTAGAGTTTGATAAGAGAGTGCTATTAACCAATTGGGCTAGTTGTTATGGTTTTGGTGTATTTGAAGATACTGTTTGCGAGGGGGTTTGGGGGCAGAAGGTGGGAGAGCAAGACAGAGGATGGACCAGGTGCTGTGAGTCCGCTAAAGGGGTCGGACCCCGAGCAGGACATTCGGCGAGGAAATGGAGTCGGACTTGTGTGGAGCATCTGGTCGACCACCGTTGTTGGTCCCAGGCGGCCGGTCGAGGTGGTCCGAGGGGGTCGCAGGGTGAAGAAGAAGGTCCTTGAGCTCCAACGGTTTTTGTGCACGAAGAGATTGAACTTTGATAAGTGTGGCGCCTTTTATTTTCCTTTTATATTTTATTCTCTTTTAATTATATAGTTCCAGTAATATCTATAAACTGTAAATCATTTAATTGCATCTGGTGTATTGTCTGTTAATTGGGCGGGGTGGGGTACCTCACACAGCATCCACACAAACGAATTACCCAGTTTGCCGGGGCCGAGGCTGTTTCCCTAGACAACAGCGAGCCGAGCGACCCTGAGGGTGGCCGCAGGGGGCTACACTTGTTTCACTGCCAAATATTCTCATTTTCCAGGGACCATGGTCCAACCTGATCAATCTTTCCTCAGAAGACAATCCCCATATCTCAACATTCAGCCAAATTCACTGAGCTCCCTCCTCGGTGAGTATCTGTAGTCAGCCTGTTAACAGACTGCACTAATCCTTCCTGAACACACCGAACAAATTCCACCCCATCTAATCCTCTTGCACCAAGCAGGTGCCAATCAATGTTCAGCAAATTAAAGTTCCCATGACAACAACCCTGTTATGTTTGCACCTTTTAAAAATCTGCCTCCCGATCTGTTCCCCAGCGTCCTTGTTGCTTTTTGGAGGGTCTATAGAATACTCTGAATAGAGGGATTGTCCCCGTCCTGTTTCAAACTTCCACCCTCACTGACTCAGTAGACAATCCTTCCATGACACCCTCCATTTCTGCAGCTGTGATACGATCCCTAATTTGCAATGCCAATCCCCCACCTCGTTCACCACCCCCGCCCCTTTTGAAATATCTAATCACTGGAACATCCAGCAACAATTCTTGCCCTTGTGATAGCCAAGTCTCTGTCTCTGTAATGGCCACAACATTGTAGTTCCATGTACTGACCCACACTCGAAGCTCATCAGCCTTGTTCCCGATACTTCTGATATTAGAATAGACACACATTAACCCATCAAACCAACTGCAATTATGCCCAATCTACTCTGTATTCTTCCTCCGTCTATCTGCACATTGCATCTACCTTTACACCTACTACTCCATCATCTGTTCCATCACTCCGGTTCCCATTTCCCTGTCAGTCTCGTTCAAACACTCAACCACTCTAGTAAACCTGCCCACAAGGTTTTTGGTTCCCCTCGAGTTCAGGTGTAACCAGTCATTTTTCTGCAGGTCATACCTTCCCCAAGAAGGAATCCCAATGATCCAGAAAACTGTTATACTCCCTGGTATACCAATTCCTCAGCCACATATTCATCTGATGAATTCTTCCTTTCACCAGCATTTGCCACAGGTAGCAATCCAGAGAAAACTATCCTTGAAGTCCTGTTTTTCAGCTTTCTACCTAGCCCCCTCCTCTCTTCCAGATCTTATCCGCTTTCATATCTATGTTGTTGGAACCAATATGTATCAAGCATTGTGGGCCGAAGGACCTGTATTGTGCTGTAGGTTTTCTATGTTCCTACCTATTTTAGAACCCTCAAGTGTAGTCCATCAGGTCCAAGGGATTGATCTTCCTTCAGGCCTTTCATGTTCGCAAAGCACCTCCTCCCTCATAATGACAATTTCACTCACTTCTGTCCCCGACAGTCTCAAATATCCAGCACGCTGCTAGGGTCTTCCATAGTGAAAACTGATGCAAAATCCTTCTTCAGTTCATCCATCATTTCCCTTTCCCTCAATATTCCCTCTCCAGAGTCATTTTACAGCAGGCCAATATCTACTCTCACCTCTCATTTACTCTTTATATATCTGAAAGAACTTTTGGTATCATCGACTGGCTAGCTTACCTTCATATTTCATCTTTTTATTCCTTACGTCTTCTTTAGTTGCCTTACGTTGGTTGTTTTTTTTTAAAAAAAGCTTTCCAGTCCTCTAAGTTCCCAATAATTTTTGTTCTATCATATGCCCTCTCTTTTGTTTTAACTGTGTCATGGTTGTGTCATCCTGTCTTTACAGTACTTCTCTGGGATGTACTGCATCAATCCTGAGCCTTCTGAATTGCTCCCAGAAACTCCAGCCATTGCTGCTTTGCCATCATCTCTGCTCGTGTCCCATTCCAATCAACTCTGGCCAGCTCCTGTATCATGACTCTAATTCTCTTTACTCCACTGTAGCTCATATCCTGGCTACTGAACAGAGGCCTGTATATAACTCCTAACATGGTCTTTTTACCCTTGCAGTTCCTTAACTCTACCCACATCGATTCTACTTCTTCAGATCCTATGTCACCTTTTTCTAAGGATTTGATTTCATTTTTATCAGCAGAGACACACCACCCCTTCTGCCTACCTGGCTTTCCTTTTAATACAATGTGAATCTGTGGATGATAAGTTCCCCACTAAAATCTTCTCTCAGCTACGATTCAGTGATGCCCACAATGTCATACCTGCCAGTCTCTAACTGAGTTACAAGATCATTTACCTTATTTCATATACTGCATGCATTCCTACATAAATCCATCTGTCCCGTATTCATAATCCTTTTCGATTTCATCCCCCGTTACACTGCAACTCATTGCACTGACTAAAATGCTGCCCTATTATCTGTCTGTCATTCCTGGAATTTTATTACACACTGCCTTTGCTTGTGTAGCAACTGCACCATCCTCAGCCCTAATCCCCGATCACTACTGTACTCATCTTCTACCCCCTTCCCTTCTGAGTCCCAGAACCAGACTCAGTGCCAGAGCCCTGGTCACTGTGCCTATCCCCAGTAGGTCATTCCCCCAACACCACTCAGAGTGGTATACTAGTTATTGAGGGGAGTGATTCACCAATTAAGTAGAAAAGACAGCAGCTCGGGGCAGATTGGAGCTTTGAGAAGCACAGCATTCGGGATTGATTGACAAGAAGAAACTAAAATAAGGCTGGGGAAAGTGGAGCAGCCATTGTTGGAATGACCGTCGGTGGAGCAGACAGAGATAGAATTGGGATTTTGAGGCTTCAGCTCTTCGAGGCTTCACTGAGGAGAGGCTTTTGTGAGAGAAAATGAAAAGCTGTAGATAATTATTTTCCCATAGCTTATTATTGTTTTTCTTTCTTTATATTTTCTCAGATAGAACAACTGGGATGCCAGGCAGGATAGTTGAATGTTCCACTTACAGGGAGCCCAACAACTACAACTACGAGAAGTGCATCCAGCCGTGGTTTCGAACACTCTGTGTTAAGGAGTTGGATTTGAAGTACCTCTATCAAGTCCCCCCTCAACCTTCTACATTCCAAAGAATAAAGACCCAACTTGTTCAACCTTTCTCTGTAACTTAGGTGATGAAACCCAGGTAACATTCTAGTAAATCTTCTCCGTACTCTCTCTATTTTGTTGACATCTTTCCTATAATTTGGTGACCAAAACTGTACACAATACTCTAAATTTGTCCTCAGCAATGCCTTGTACAATTTCAACATTACATCCCAACTCCTATACTCAATGCTCTGATTTATAAAGGCCAGCATACCAAAAGCTTTCTTCACCACCCTATCCACATGAGATTCCAAACCGGTTATGTCCGGTTTGCTTCCAGTTCCTTGTGCTGTTGAGGGCAGGAACAGGGAGATAAGGGATCCGAATGTGTGGCTGAGGAGCTGGTGCAGGAAGCAGGGATTTAGATTCTTAGACCACTGGGATCTGTTTTGGGGCAAGGATGATTGTACAAAAGGGACTGGTTGCACTTTAACAGGAGGGGTACCAGCATTCTGGCAGGCAGGTTTTCCACTACTACACGGGTGTGTTTAAACTAAGTAGTGGGGGGGGAGGAGAGGAAATATAAGGATGGAATTAAAGGGAAAGAGAGAATAAGGAAAGTTAAGAAAGACAACAGAATTAACGGGGCAGAAAGCTCAGGAAGGGATCGGAGAGAATGGCCAATTGCAATAGGAATCGATGTGAAAGGTGAGGGAGTAATGGATTAAAAGTATTATATATTAATGCACGAAGTACAAGAAATAAAAGTGGATGAGCTTGAGGCTCAGTTGGAAATTGGCAAGTATGATGTTGTAGGAATAACAGAGACATGGCTGCAAGAGGACCAGGGCTGGGAAATAAATATTCAAGGGTATACGTCCTATCAAAAGGACAGACAGGTGGGCAGAGGGGGTGGGGTGGCTCTGTTGGTGAGGAACGAAATTCAGTCCCTTGCGAGGGGTGACATAGAATCAGGAGATGTAGAGTCAGTATGGATAGAACTGAGAAATTGTAAGGGCAAAAAGATCCTAATGGGAGTTATCTACAGGCCCCCAAACAGTAGCCTGGCTATAGGGTGCAAGTTGAATCAAGAGTTAAAATTGGCATGTCGCAAAGGTAATGCTACGGTTGTTATGGGGGATTTTAACATGCAGGTAGACTGGGAAAATCAGGTTGGTACTGGACCCCAAGAAAGGGAGTTTGTGGAGTGCCTCCTAGATCAGGGGTCCCCAACCTTTTTTGCGCTGCGGACTGGTTTAATATTGACAATATTCTTGCGGACTGGCCAGGAGGGGGTGGGGGGGCGGTGCGGGTAGGGTTGCCAATGGACAAGAGTAGCAGTCAAAGAAAGACTACAATGACCATGAAGCCTTGTGCGGGCACCAGTGCGCATGCGTGTACCTGCCGATATTATTCTCTGCAAAGCGTTTTTGGCGATTCTGTTCGGGGGCGGGGGGGTGTTCATCGCGACCGGAATATTGGTAATAAGGGGCTAATACACTCAATTTCGTTTCTAAAAGGGATTATCTAATGAATTTAATATTAAAAACACAGCGCATATTTTCCTCGCATGAATATAGTGATAAGTCAATCATCAGGGGAGGACGGGGAGCTTGAAGTAAGTGTTGAAGGAACTTCCAGTAGAAGTGGTAGAGGCAGGTTCGATATTATTTAAAGAAAAATTGGATAGGTATATGGACAGGAAAGAAATGGAAGGGTATGGGCTGATTGCAGGTCGGTGGGACGAGGTGAGAGTAGCGTTCGGCATGGACTAGAAGGGCCGAGATTACCTATTTCTGTGCTGTAATTGTTATATGGTTATATAAGTCACTATCAGTCAATGGCATCATAACATTTTAAGTAACATTTGGATATTAAACACACAGCATATATTTTCCCCGTATGAACATATAAAATCATTGCAACACACCAATATCGCTAAATCAGTGGGAGCTCTGGGCTTGTTTCCCTGCAACAAGACGGTCCTATCGAGGGGTGATGGGAGACAGTGATACTTGAAGGAGGTTCCTTATGTCCAGTCTATTTAGTTTTCATCGCATTCATTGCAGCGGTATGTTGGAAATGGAAGCAACGTTTTCAGTTCTTTCGTGGCTATCTCAGGATATTTAGCCTTGACTTTGATCCAGAATGCCGGCAGAGATGTTATGTCAAACATACTTTTCAGCCCGCCATCACTTGCAAGCTCAAGGAGTTGATCTTCTTCCCTCGCTGACATGGATGACGCGCTGTTAATGACCTCGCCTGTGTTCAAGCTCAACAGTGCGTGACAGGGAATGAGGAACCGTGCAGCTGACTCATATCGCCAAATCATATCGTTTCCTCGTGGTCCGGTAGCAAATGCTCCGCGGCCCGGTGGTTGGGGACCGCTGTCCTGGATGGATTCTTAGAGCAACTTGTACTGGAGCCTACCAGGGAGAAGGCAATTCTGGATTTAGTGTTGTGTAATGAACCAGATTTGATAAGGGAACTCGAGGTAAAGGAGCCATTAGGAGGTAGTGACCATAATATGATAAGTTTTCAACTACAATTTGAGAGGGAGAAGGGAAAATCGGAAGTGTCAGTATTACAGTTGAACAAAGGGGACTATGGAGTCATGAGGGAGGACTGGCCAAAGTTGACTGGAAAGATACCCTAGCAGGGTGACAGTGGAACAACAATTGCAGGTATTTCTGGGAATAATACAGAAGCTGCAGGATCACTTCATTCCAAAGAGGAAGAAAGGTTCTAAGGGGAGTAAGGGGTGACCGTGGCTGACAAGGGAAGTCAAGGATAGTATAAAAATAGAAGAGAAAAAGTATAACATAGCAAAGATGAGCGGGAAGCCAGAGGATTGGGAAACTTTTAAAGAGCAACAGAGGATAACTAAAAAGGCAATACGGGGAGAAAAGATAAGATACGAAGGCAAGCTAGCCAAGAATATAAAGGAGGATAGTTAAAGCTTCTTTAGGAATGTGAAGAGGAAAATATTAGTTAAGACCAAAGTTGGGCCCTTGAAGACAGAAACGGGTGAATTTATTACAGGGAACAAGGAAATGGCAGACAAGTTGAACAGGTACTTTGGATCTGGCTTCACTAGGGAAGACACAAACAATCTCCCAGATGTAATAGTGGCCGGAGGACCTAGGGTAATGGAGGAATTGAAGGAGATTCACATTAGACAGAAAATGGTTTCGGATAGACTGATGGGACTGAAGGCTGATAAATCCCCAGGGCCTGAAGGTCTGCACCCCAGGGTACTTAAGGAGGTGGCTCTAGAAATCGTGGATGCATTGGTAATTATTTTCTAATGTTCTATAGATTCAGGATCAGTTGCTGAGGACTGAAGGGTAGCTAATGTTATCCCACTTTTTAAGAAGGGAGGAAGAGAGAAAACAGGGAATTATAGACCAGTTAGCCTGACATCAGTGGTGGGGAAGATACTGGAGTCAATTATAAAGGATGAAATAGCAGCACATTTGGATAGCAGTAACAGGATTGGTCCGAGTCAGCATAGATTTATGAAGGGGGAAATCGTGCTTGACTAATCTTCTGGAATTTTTTGAGGATGTAACTATGAAAATGGACAGGGGAGAGTCAGTGGATGAAGTGTACCTGGACTTTCAGAAAGCCTTTGATAAGGTCTCACATAGGAGATTAATGGTCAAAATTAGAGCACGTGGTATTGGGGGTAGGGTACTGACATGGATAGAAAATTGATTGGCAGACAGGAAACAAAGAGTTGGGATTAACGGGTCCCTTTCAGAATGGCAGGCAGTGACTAGTGGGGTACCGTCAGGACTGACGAAGGGTCTCGGCCCGAAATGTCGACTGTACCACTTCTTAGAGATGCTGCCTGGCCTGCTGCGTTCACCATCAACTTCTATGTGTGTTGCCTGAAATTCCAGCATCTGCAGATGTCCTCGTGCTGGAGTATTGTTTACAATTTTGGTCTCCAAATTTGAGGAAGGACATTCTTGATATTGAGAGAGTGCAGCAGAGGTTCACAAGGTTAATTCCCGGGATGGCGGGACTGTCATACATTAAAAGACTGGAGCAACTGGGCTTGTATACACTGGAATTTAGAAGGATGAGAAGGGATCTGATGAAACATATAAAATTATTAAGGGATTGGACACGCTAGAGGCAGGAAACATGTTCCCGATGTTGAGGGAGTCCAGAAACAGAGGCCACAATTTGAGTACAAGGGGAGGCCATTTTGAACGGAGTTGAGGAAATACTTTTTCACCCAGAGAGTTGTGGATCTGTGGAATGCTCTGCCTCAGATGGCAGTGGATGCCAGTTCTCTGGATGCTTTCAAGAAAGAGTTAGATAGAGCTCTTAATGATAGCGGAGTGAGGGGATATGGGGAGAAGGCAGGAACGGGGTACTGATTGTAAATGATCAGCCATGATCACAGTGAATGGCGGTGCTGGCTCGAAAGGCAGAATGGCCTACTCCTGCACTTATTGTCTATTGTTTACCTAGGAGAACTGAAAAGAGGTTCTGCGGATGAAAACAAGATTCCTGGATGTTATGTTGCGTCCCAGGTGCCAAGCTCCTGGACATCTTGGATCGAGTCCTCAGCATTCCAAAGTTGGATGGTCAACAGCCAGAGGTTATGGTCAATGTAGGCACCAATGGCATAGGTAGGAAGAGTGACGCTGTTCTGCAAAGTGAGTTCAGGGAGTTAGGTGCCAAGTTAAAGGGCAGGACATCCAGGGTTATGATCTCAGGATTGCTACCCATGCCAAATGTTATTGAGAACAAAAAAAGGAAGATTACACCCTTTAACATTTGGCTAAGGAGTTGGTGTAGGAGGGAGGGCACAAGATAAACAGCATTATGAAGGACCCCATGCACCCCTCATACAAACTCTTCTCCTTCCTGCCATCTGGCAAAAGGCACCGAAGCATTCGGGCTGTCACGACCAGACTGTGTAACAGTTTCTTCCCCCAAGCCATCAGACTCCTCAATACCCAGAGCCTGGACTGACACCAACCTTCTGCCATCTACTGTGCTATTGTCTTGTTTGTTATTAATTATTGTAATGTCTGCACTGTTTTTGTGCACTTTATGCAGTCCTGGGTAGGTCTGCAGTCTAGTGTAGTTTTTGCGTAGTTTTGTATTGTTTCATGTAGCACCATGGTCCTGAAAAAAGTTGTCTCGTTTTTACTGTGTACTGTACCAGCCGTTATGGTCGAAATGACGATAAAAGTAACTTGACTTTTCTTGACTTGAAGATATTTCATATATGAAAGTTTTGACTACAGGAGATGGGTTGCGATGTTGAAGTTGTATTATTTGGAGTATTGTGTACAATTTTGGTCACCCACCTACAGGAAAGATGTAAATAAGTTTGAAAGAGTAGAGAGAAACTTTACAAAAATGTTATCAGGTCTGGAGGATCTGAGTTGAGGAAAGATTGAATAGGTTAGGACTTCTTTCCTTGGAACGCAGAGGACTGACAGAAGATTTGACAGATGTATACAATATAATGAGCTGTATTGATAGGGTAAATGCAAGCAGTCTTTTTCCATTGAGGTTGGGTGAGACTACAACCAGAGTTCATGAGTTAAGGGTGAAAGGTGAAAAGTTTAATGAGCTTCTGAGGGAAAACTTCTTCACTCGGAGGTTCCTGAGAGTGTGGAACAAGCTGCCAACACAAGCAGAGCATGCAAGGTCGATTTCAATGTTGAAGAGAAGTTTGGTTAGGTACTGTACATGGTTGGCAGGGGGGTGGAGGGCCATGGTCCCAGTGCAAGTCGATGGGAGTAGGCAATTTAAGTGGTCCAGCATGACTACATGGGCCGAAGGGCCTGTTTCTGTGTTGGACTTCTCTATGTCTCTGTGACTAAGGTTTGAGAAGAAATTGAAGAGTTGTGAAAAAAACCTGTCCTTCATGCAAACCAGACTCTTCCACTGATTCTGTCTACACTTCCCACTGGGTTGGGAAAGCAGCCGATATAATCACCGACCCCACCCACCCTTGTCATTCTCTCTTTTCCCCTTTCCCACTGAGCAGAATATACAAAGCCCCAAGAGCACGGACCACAAGACTCGAGGACAGTTTCTATGCCATGGTTATCAAACTCCTGAATGGACATCTCACACACTGAGATATGAACACTTGTAGCCCCAGTCTAACTCAATACAGCCCTCACAACTTATTGTGTAATTGTGTAATTACTTGCACTGTAATTTCTCTGCAACAACAGCACTATGTTCCACATTGTTTTCTTATTACTACCTCACTATACTTGTGTATGAAATGATCGATCTGGATGGCATGCAAAACAAAAGCTTCCCACTACACCGTGGTACAAATGGCAATAATACTCACTGAGAACATGCAGTTCAACTGTAGATTGTTTGAAGTCAGTTCTGTCTTCAACTGAACATGTATATTGCCCTTCATCATCTGGCCTTACGTTCTTTAATCTGAGGGAAATGATTCCTTCGGTAATTTCATCTTTAAACAGGTCTGCCCTTCCTCTGTAATCCTGGTGTTGGGCGAGGGGATCATCTTGCCCATGTCTGTACACGTGGATGGGTGAGCTGAGACCTGATTTCAGCCACTGCACTGTCATGTTGCTGGCAGAGGTTGGTGGGAACAGCTCACATTCCAGTACAACATCTCCACCTGCAATTGCTACAAAAGGCTCTTCGGGTACAAGTAGGATAAAATCACCTGGAGAGAAATAATTGAGAAACAAGGAACCCATATTGAACATTGATCAGGAACCTGTTAGCCAATATGCAAATCAACTACAACACAACCAGGACTGTGAACTCAAATGAAAAAAGTCTCAAAAAGTATTACGATTTTGATTACCATATAACCATGTAATCATACAACAATTACTGCACGGAAACAGGCCATCTCGGCCCTTCTAGTCCATACCGAACTCTTACTCTCACCTAGTCCCCACCTACCTGCACTCAGCCCATAACCCTCCATTTCTTTCCTGTCCATACAGCTGTCCAATTTAACTTTAAACAACAACATCGAACCTGCCTCAACCACTTCTGCTGGAAGCTCGTTCCACACAGCTACCTCTCGCTGAGTAAAGAAGTTCCTCCTCATGTTACCCCTAAACTTTTGCCCCCTAACTGTCAACTCATGTCCTTTTGTTTGAATCTCCCCCACTCTCAATGGAAAAAGCCTATCCACGCCAACTCTATCTATCCTCCTCATAATTTTAAATACCTCTATCAAGTCCCCCCTCAACCTTCTATATTCCAAAGAATAAAGACCCAACTTGTTCAACCTTTCTCTGTAACTTAGGTGATGAAACCCAGGTAACATTCTAGTAAATCTTCTCTGTACTCTCTCTATTTTGTTGACATCTTTCCTATAATTTGGTGACCAAAACTGTACACAATACACTAAATTTGGCCTCAGCAATGCCTTGTACAATTCCAACATTACATCCCAACTCCTATACTCAATGCTCTGATTTATAAAGGCTAGCATACCAAAAGCTTTCTTCACCACCCTATCCACATGAGATTCCAAACCGGTTATGTCCGGTTTGCTTCCAGTTCCTTGTGCTGTTGAGGACAGGAACAGGGAGATAAGGGATCCGAATGTGTGGCTGAGGAGCTGGTGCGGGAAGCAGGGATTTAGATTCTTAGACCACTGGGATCTGTTTTGGGGCAAGGATGAATTGTACAAAAGGGACGGGTTGCACCTTAACAGGCGGGGGACCAGCATTCTGGCAGGTAGGTTTTCCACTGCTGCACGGGTGTGTTTAAACTTAGTAGTCGGGGGGAGGAGAGGAAATATAAGGATGGAGTTAAAGGGAAAGAGAGAATAAGGAAAGTTAAGAAAGACAACAGAATTAACGGGGCAGAAAGCTCAGGAAGGGATCGGAGAGAATGGCCAATTGCAATAGGAATCGATGTGAAAGGTGAGGGAGTAAAGGATTAAAAGTATTATATATTAATGCGCGAAGTATAAGAAATAAAGTGGATGAGCTTGAGGCTCAGTTGGAAATTGGCAAGTATGATGTTGTGGGAATAACAGAGACATGGCTGCAAGAGGACCAGGGCTGGGAAATGAATATTCAAGAATATACGTCCTATCGAAAGGACAGACAGGTGGGCAGAGGGTGTGGGGTGGCTCTGTTAGTGAGGATTGAAATTCAGTCCCTTGCGAGGGGGGACATAGAATCAGGAGATGTAGAGTCAGTATGGATAGAACTGAGAAATTGTATGGGCAAAAAGACCCTAATGGGAGTTATCTACAGGCCACCAAACAGTAGCCTGGATATAGGGTGCAAGTTGAATCAAGAGTTAAAATTGGCATGTCACAAAGGTAATGCTACAGTTGTTATGGGAGATTTTAACATGCAGGAAGACTGGGAAAATCAGGTTGGTACTGGACCCCAAGAAAAGGAGTTTGTGGAGTGCCTCCGAGATGGATTCTTAGAGCAGCTTGTACTGGAGCCTACCAGGGAGAAGGCAATTCTGGATTTAGCGTTGTGTAATGAACCAGATTTGATAAGGGAACTCGAGGTAAAGGAGCCATTAGGAGGTAGTGACCATAATATGATAAGTTTTAAACTACAATTTGAGAGGGAAAAGGGAAGATCGGAAGTGTCAGTATTACAGTTGAACAATGGGGACTATGGAGTCATGAGGGAGGACTGGCCAAAGTTGACTGGAAAAATACCCTAGCAGGGATGACAGTGGAACAACAATTGCAGGTATTTCTGGGAATAATACAAAGCTGCAGGATCACTTCATTCCAAAGAGGAAGAAAGGTTCTAAGGGGAGTAAGGGGCGACCGTGGCTGACAAGGGAAGTCAAGGATAGTATAAAAATAGAAGAGAAAAAGTATAACATAGCAAAGATGAGCGGGAAGCCAGAGGATTGGAAAACTTTTAAAGAGCAACAGAGGATAACTAAAAAGGCAATACCTGGAGAAAAGATGAGATACGAAGGCAAGCTAGCCAAGAATATAAAGGAGGTTAGTTAAAACTTCTTTAGGAGTCTGAAGAGGAAAATATTAGTTAAGACCAAAGTTGGGCCCTTGAAGACAGAAACGGGTGAATTTATTACGGGGAACAAGGAAATGGCAGACAAGTTGAACAGGTACTTTGGATCTGGCTTCACTAGGGAAGACACAAACAATCTCCCAGATGTAATAGTGGCCGGAGGACCTAAGGTAATGGAGGAACTGAAGGAGATTCACAGTAGACAGAAAATGGTTTCGGATAGACTGATGGGACTGAAGGCTGATAAATCCCCAGGGCCTGAAGGTCTGCACCCCAGGGTACTTAAGGAGGTGGCTCTAGAAATCGTGGATGCATTGGTAATTATTTTCTAATGTTCTATAGATTCAGGATCGGTTGCTGAGGACTGAAGGGTAGCTAATGCTATCCCACTTTTTAAGAAAGGAGGGAGAGAGAAAACAGGGAATTATAGACCAGTTAGCCTGACATCAGTGGTGGGGAAGACGCTGGAGTCAATTATAAAGGATGAAATAGCAGCACATTTGGATAGTAGTAACAGGATTGGTCCGAGTCAGCATGGATTTACGAAGGGGGAAATCGTGCTTGACTAATCTTCTGGAATTTTTTGAGGATGTAACTATGAAAATGGACAGGGGAGAGTCAGTGGATGAAGTGTACCTGGACTTTCAGAAAGCCTTTGATAAGGTCTCACATAGGAGATTAATGGTCAAAATTAGAGCACATGGTATTGGGGGTAGGGTACTGACATGGATAGAAAATTGATTGGCAGACAGGAAACAAAGAGTTGGGATTAACGGGTCCCTTTCAGAATGGCAGGCAGTGACTAGTGGGGTACCGTCAGGACTGACGAAGGGTCTCGGCCCGAAATGTCGACTGTACCACTTCTTAGAGATGCTGCCCGGCCTGCTGCGTTCACCAGCAACTTTTATGTGTGTTGCTTGAAATTCCAGCATCTGCAGATGTCCTCGTGCTGGAGTATTGTTTACAATTTTGGTCTCCAAATTTGAGGAAGGACATTCTTGATACTGAGAGAGTGCAGCAGAGGTTCACAAGGTTAATTCCCCGGATGGCGGGACTGTCATATGTTGAAAGATTGGAGCAATTGGGCTTGTATACATTGGAATTTAGAAGGATGAGAGGGAATCTGATGAAACATATAAGATTATTATGGGATTGGACATGCTAGAGGCAGGAAACATGTTCCCGATGTTGAGGGAGTCCAGAACCAGAGGCCACAATTTGAGTACAAGGGCTAGGCCATTTTGAACGGAGTTGAGGAAATACTTTTTCACCCAGAGAGTTGTGGATCTGTGGAATGCTCTGCCTCAGAAGGCAGTGGACGCCAGTTCTCTGGATGCTTTCAAGAAAGAGTTAGATAGAGCTCTTAATGATAGCGGAGTGAGGGGATATGGGGAGAAGGCAGGAACGGGGTACTGATTGTAAATGATCAGCCATGATCACAGTGAATGGCGGTGCTGGCTCGAAAGGCAGAATGGCCTACTCCTGCACCTATTGTCTATTTGTTTACCTAGGAGAACGGAAAAGAGGTTCTGCGGATGAAAACAAGATTCCTGGATGTTATGTTGCGTCCCAGGTGCCAAGCTCCTGGACATCTTGGATCGAGTCCTCAGCATTCCAAAGTTGGATGGTCAACAGCCAGAGGATGTGGTCAATGTAGGCACCAATGGCATAGGTAGGAAGAGTGATGCTGTTCTGCAAAGTGAGTTCAGGGAGTTAGGTGCCAAGTTAAAGGGCAGGACATCCAGGGTTATGATCTCAGGATTGCTACCCATGCCAAATGTTATTGAGGACAAAAAAAGGAAGATTACACCCTTTAACATTTGGCTAAGGAGTTGGTGTAGGAGGGAGGGCACAAGATAAACAGCATTATGAAGGACCCCACGCACCCCTCATACAAACTCTTCTCCTTCCTGCCATCTGGCAAAAGGCACCGAAGCATTCGGGCTCTCACGACCAGACTGTGTAATAGTTTCTTCCCCCAAGCCGTCAGACTCCTCAATACCCAGAGCCTGGACCGACACCAACCTTCTGCCCTCTACTGTGCTATTGTCTTGTTTGTTATTATTTATTGTAATGCCTGCACTGTTTTGTGCACTTCATGCAGTCCTGGGTAGGTCTGCAGTCTAGTGTAGTTTTTGCGTAGTTTTACATAGTTCAGTGTAGTTTTGTATTGTTCCATGTAGCACCATGGCCCTGAAAAACATTGTCTCGTTTTTACTGTGTACTGTACCAGCCGTTATGTTCGAAATAACAATAAAAGTAACTTGACTTTTCTTGGCTTGAAGATGTTTCATATATGAAAGTTTTGATTACAGGAGATGGGTTGCGATGTTGAAGTTGTATTATTTGGAGTATTGCGTACAGTTTTGGTCACCCAGCTACAGGAAAGATGTAAATAAGTTTGAAAGAGTACAGAGAAACTTTACAAAAATGTTATCAGGTCTGGAGGATCTGAGTTGCGGAAAGATTGAATAGGTTAGGACTTCTTTCCTTGGAACGCAGAGGACTGACAGAAGATTTGACAGCTGTATACAATATAATGAGGGATATAAATAGGGTAAATGCAAGCAGTCTTTTTCCATTGAGGTTGGGTGAGACTACAACCAGAGTTCATGAGTTAAGGGTGAAAGGTGAAAAGTTTAGTGAGCTTCTGAGGGAAAACTTCTTCACTCGGAGGTTCCTGAGAGTATGGAATAAGCTGCCAACACAAGCAGAGCATGCAAGGTCGATTTCAATGTTGAAGAGAAGTTTGGTTAGGTACTGTACATGGTTGGCAGGGGGGTGGACGGCCATGGTCCCAGTGCAAGTCGATGGGGGTAGGCAATTCAAATGATCCAGCATTGACTACATGGGACAGAGGGCCTGTTTCTGTGTTGGACTTTTCTATGACTCTGTGACTAAGATTTGAGAAGAAACTGAAGAGTTGTGAACAAAGCCTGATCCTTCATGCAAACCAGACTCTTCCACTGATTCTGTCTACACTTCCCACTAGGTTGGGAAAGCAGCCGATATAATCACCGACCCCACCCACCCTTGTCATTCTCTCTTTTCTCCTCTCCCATTGAGCAGAAGATACTAAGCCCCGAGAGCACAAACCACCAGACTAGAGGACAGTTTCTATGCCATGGTTATCAAACTCCTGAATGGACATCTCACACACTGAGATATGAACACTTGTAGCCCCAGTCTAACTCAATGCAGCCCTCACACCATATTGTCTAATTGTGTAATTACTTGCACTGTAATTTCTCTGCAACAACAGCACTATATTCCACATTGTTTTATTTTTACTACCTCAATATACTTGTGTATGAGATGATCTATCTGGATGGCATGCAAAACAAAAGCTTCCCACTATACCTTGGTACAAATGGCAATAATACTCACTGTGAACACGCAGTTCAACTGTAGCTTGTTTGAAGTCAATTCTGTCTTTAACTGAACATGTATATCGCCCTTCATCGTCTGGCCTTACGTTCTTTAATCTGAGGGAAATGTTTCCTTCGGTAATTTCATCTTTAAACAGTTCTGTCCTTCCTCTGTAATCCTGGTGTTGGGCGAGGGGATCATCTTGTCCCTGTCTGTACATGTGGATGGGTGAACTGAGACCTGATTTCAGCCACTGCACTGTCATGTTGCTGGCAGAGGTTGGTGGGAGCAGCTCACATTCCAGTACAACATCTTCACCTGCAATTGCTACAAAAGGCTCTTCGGGTACAAGTAGGATAAAATCACCTGGAGAGAAATAATTGAGAGACAAGGAACCCATATTGAACATTGATCAGGAACCTGTTAGCCAATATACAGATCAACTACAACACAACCAGGACTGTGAACTCAAATGAAAAAAGTCTCAAAAAGTATTACGATTTTGATTACCATATAACCATATAATCATATTACAATTACAGCACAGAAACAGGCCATCTCGGCCCTTCTAGTCCGTGCTGAACTCTTACTCTCACCTAGTCCCACCGATCTACACTGAGCCCATAACCCTCCATTCCTTTCCTGTCCATTCAGCTGTCCAAGTTAACTTTAAACGACAACATTGAACCTGTCTCAACCACTTCTGCTGGAAGCTCGTCCACACAGCTACCACTCTCTGAGTAAAGAAGTTCCTCCTCATGTTACCCCTAAACTTTTGCCCCCTAACTCTCAACTCATGTCCTTTTGTTTGAATCTCCCCCACTCTCAATGGAAAAAAGCCTATCCATGTCAACTCTATCTATCCCTCTCATAATTTTAAATACCTCTATCAAGTCCCCCCTCAACCTTCTACGTTCCAAAGAATAAAGAACTAACTTGTTCGACCTTTCTCTGTAACTTAGGTGATGAATCCCAGGTAACATTCTAGTAAACCTTCTCTGTACTCTCTCTATTTTGTTGACATCTTTCCTATAATTTGGTGACCAAAACTGTACACAATACTCCGAATTTGGCCTCACCAATGTCTTGTATAATTTAAACATTACATCCCAACTCCTATACTCAATGCTCTGATTTATAAGGGCCAGCATACCAAAAGCTTTCTTCACTAACCTATCCACAGGAGATTCCACCTTCAGGGAACTATGCACCATTATTCCTAGATACCTCTGTTCTACTGCATTCTTCAATGCTCTACCATTTACCATGTATGTCCTATTTTGATTAGTCCTACCAAAGTGTAGCACCTCACATTTATGAGCATTAAACTCATCTGCCATCTTTCAGCCTACTCTTCTAACTGGCCTAAATCTCTCTGCAAGCTTTGAAAACCTACTTCATTATCCACAACTCCACCTATCTTAGTATCATCTGCATACTTACTCATCCAATTTACCACCCCATCATCGAGATCATTAGTGTATATGACAAATAACATTGGGCCAGTACAGATCCCTGAGGCACACTACCAGTCACCGGCCTCCAATCTGACAAACAGTTATCCACCACCACTCTCTGGCGTCACCCATCCAGCCACTGCTGAATCCATTTTACTACTTCAATATTAATACATAACGATTGTAGCTTCCTAACTAACCTTCCATGTGAGACCATGTCAAAGGCCTTACTGAAGTCCATATAGACAACGTCCACCGCTTTACTCTTGTCAACATTCCTAGTAACCTCTTCAAAGAATTCAATAAGATTTGTCAAACATGACCTTCCACGCACAAATCCATGTTGACTGTTCCTAATCAGACCCTGTCTATCCAGACAATTATATATACCATGTCTAAGAATACTTTCCATCAATTTACCCACCACTGATGTCAAACTCACAGGCCGATAATGGCTAGGTTTACTCTAGAACCCTTTTTAAACAATTACATTCCAGTTCTGGTCACCTCACTATAGGAAGGATGTGGAAGCATTGGAAAGGGTACAGAGGAGATTTACCAGGATGCTGCCCGGTTTAGAGAGTATGCATTAAGGGAGCTAAGGCTTTACTCTTTGGAGAGAAGCAGGGTGACAAGAGACATGATAGAGGTAATCAAGATATTAAGAGGAATAGATAGAGTGGACAGCCAGTGCCACTTCCCCAGGGTACCACTGCCCAATACAAGAGGACATGGCTTTAAGGTAAGGGGTGGGAAGTTCAAGCGGGATATTAGAGGAAGGTTTTTTACTCAGAGAGTGGTTGGTGCGTGGAATGCACTGTCTGAGTCAGTGGTGGAGGCAGATACACTAGTGAAATTTAAGAGATTACTAGACAGGTATATGGAGGAACTTAAAGTGGGGGGGTTATATGGGAAGCAGCGTTTAAGGGTCGGCACAACATTGTGGGCCGAAGGACCTGTACTCTGCTGTACTGTTCTATGTTCTGTACATTGAAATGGCTAAGTTAGCAGCTGGTTTTAACACAAGTTTGCATATAAATTTACTAAAGATTATAAAAAATAAACGGGCAGACTATTATATAAATGGGGAAATAATTCAAAGTTCTGAGATGCAACAGGACTTGGGAGTCCTCGTACAGGATACCCTTAAAGTTAACCACCAAGTTGAGTCAGTAGTGAAGAAGGCGAATGCAATGTTGGCATTCATTTCTCGAGGAATAGTGTATAGGAGCAGGGATGTGATGTTGAGGCTCTATAAGGCACTGGTGAGACCTCACTTGGAGTACTGTGGGCAGTTTTGGTCTCCTTATTTAAGAAAGGATGTGATGACGTTGGAGAGGGCACAGAGAAGAGTCACTAGAATGATTCCGGGAATGAGAGGGTTAACATATGAGGAACGTTTGTCCGCTCTTGGACTGTATTCCTTGGAGTTTAGAAGAATGAGGGGAGACCTCATAGAAATATTTCGAATGTTGAAAGGCATGGACAGAGTGGATGTGGCAAAGTTGTTTCTCATGATGGGGGAGTCTAGTACGAGAGGGCATGACTTAAGGATTGAAGGGCGCCCATTTAGAACAGAAATGCAAAGAAATGTTTTTAGTCAGAGGGTGGTGAATCTATGGAATTTCTTGCCACGGGCAGCAGTGGAGGCCAAGCCATTGTGTGTATTTAAGGCAGAGATTGATAGGTCTCTGGATAGCCAGAGCATCAAAGGTTATGGTGAGAAGGTGGGGGAGTGGGACTAAATGGGAGAATGGATCAGCTCATGATAAAATGGCGGAGCAGACTCGATGGGCCGAATGGCCGACTTCTGCTCCTTTGTTTTATGGTCTTAATAGGTTGTGTGAACCTGGCCTTTTGTCCTTGGAACAACAGAGGATGACAGGTGACCTGATAGAGGTGTATAAGATGATGAGAGGCATTGATCATGTAGATAGTCAGAGGCTTTTCCCAAGGCTGAAATGGCTAACACAAGAGGGCAGAGGTTTAAGGTGCTTGGAAGTAGGTACAGAGGAGATGTCAGGTGTAAGTTTTTAACGCAGAGAGTGGTGAGTGTGAGGAATGGGCTGCCGGCAACGGTGGTGGAGGCTGATATGATAGGGTCTTTTAAGAGACTCCTGGATAAGTACATGGAGCTTAAGAAAATAGAGGGCTACAGGTAGCCCTTTGTAATTTCTAAAGTAAGTATGTTCGGCACAGCATCGTGGGGTGAAGGTCCTGTATTCTGCTGTAGGTTTTCTATGTTTCTATCACACTTGGCATCGTGCCAAAGAGAAACAAAACCCTAATGCAGAAACTAGCCTACTTAACAAACATTTTCATCATATGAACTAGTTGAACAAGTTTCTGAATTTCCTGGAGAAAACGTTTTGACTTCAAATGACAAGATACTTGGATTTAAAAGGATACTGAATCTCTGGAAAATTCATGTTGCAAAAGGAAATCTTGAAAAGTTTCCATTGTTGTTTGGGCTTGAGAGTGAGGAAGGATATCAGAAAGTCTCGACTCTAAATGAAAGTCACCTGGAAGAACTGCAGAACAAAACTGAACAGTATTTTTGCTCCCTTTCAACTCAAGTGTATGACTGGTTGAGGGAATCTTTCTCTGAATCTTCTGCTCAGCCTGAGAGCTTGACTTTGAGAGAAGAGGAAGAACTTTGTGAGCTGCACTCAGGATTAGTTTTAATGACCTGACCCTGGATAAATTCTGGATTTCTGTAGAAGAAGAGTATCTTGCCATTGGAAAGCAATGAACATTTTGCTGCAGTTTTTAACTTCTTCCACGTGTGAGCAAGCTTTTTCTTGCTGAAAAAGCAACAAGAGCAAGGATAAAAATCATCTTGTTTCAGCTGAAGGTGAAATCCATGTGTGCTTATCTCAAGTTTGACCCAGAATTGAAAAATTTAGTTTGTTTGCCTTATGAGTTTTAAAAATTGATGGAAGGGAAAGAAAGAGATTAATTCCAAGAAAGGTAAACTGAGCTAACTATCTGTTTTCTTTTCAAGAAAGGCCAGCTAAAAATACATTCTCTATTCAAAAGAGCATTGACAATTATTTTTCAATGATTATATCTACAACATGGATTAGTTCCTGAGGATTGGAGGGTGGCTAATGTAACCCCGCTTTTCAAAAAAAGGAGGGAGAGAGAAACCAGGGAATTATAGACCGGTTACCCTGACATCAGTGGTGGGGAAAATGCTAGAGTCAGTTATCAAAGATGTGATAACAGCACATTTGGAAAGCGGTGAAATCATCGGACAATGTCAGCATGGATTTGTGAAAGGAAAATCATGTCTGACAAATCTTATAGAATTTTTTGAGGATGTAACTAGTAGAGTGGATGGGGAGAACCAGTGGATGTGATATATTTGGATTTTCAAAAGGCTTTTGACAAGGTCTCACACAGGAGATTAGTGTACAAACTTAAAGCACACAGTATTGGGCATATGGTATTGATGTGGATAGAGAACTGGTTGGCAGACAGGAAGCGAAGAGTGGGAATAAATGGGACCTTTCCAGAATGGCAGGCAGTGACTAGTGGAGTACCGCAAGGCTCAGTGCTGGGACCCCAGTTGTTTACAATATATATTAATGATTTGGACGAGGGAATTAAATGCAGCATCTCCAAGTTTGCGGATGACACGAAGCTGGGCGGCAGTGTTAGCTGTGGGGAGGATGCTAAGAGGATGCAGGGTGACTTGGATAGGTTAGGTGAGTGGGCAAATTCATGGCAGATGCAATTTAATGTGGATAAATGTGAGGTTATCAACTTTGGTGGCAAGAACAGGAAAACAGATTATTATCTGAATAGTGGCCAATTAGGAAAAGGGGAGGTACAACGAGACCTGGGTGTCATTGTATACCAGTCATTGAAAGTGGGCATGCAGGTCCAGCAGGCGGTGAGAAAGGCGAATGGTATGTTGGGATTCATAGCAAGAGGATTCGAGTACAGGAGCAGGGAGGTACTACTGCAGTTGAACAAGGCCTTGGTGAGACCACACCTGGAGTATTGTGTGCAGTTTTGATCCCCTAATCAGAGGAAAGACATTCTAGCCAAAGAAGGTTCACCAGATTGATTCCTGGGATGGCAGGACTTTCATATGATGAAAGATTGGATCGACTAGGCTTATACTCGCTGGAATTTAGAAGACTGAGTGGGGATCTTATTGAAACATATAAAATTCTAAAGGGATTGGACAGGATAGATGTAGGAAGATTGTTCCCGATGTTGGGGAAGTTCAGAACAGGGGGTCACAGTTTAAGGATAAAGGGGAAGCCTTTTAGAACCGAGATTAGGAAAAACTTCTTCACACAGAGAGTGGTGAATCTGTGGAATCCTCTGCCACAGGAAACAGTTGAGGCCAGTTCATTGGCTATATTTAAGAGGGAGTTAGATATGGCTCCTGTGACTAAAGGGATCAGGGGGTATGGAGAGAAAGCAGGTACAGGTTTCTGAGTTGGATGATCAGCCATGATCATAATAAATGGCGGTGCAGGCTCGAAGTGCCGTATGGCCTACTCCTGCACCTATTTTCTATGTTTCTACTGATCACACTAACGTACTGTGATCTGTAGATATAATTTTTATGCAGGGGTTCCCTGAGACCTAAAAATTATTTCTACAGTTCCTCCAGGTAAAAAGTTTGAGAAAGGCTGCTCTAAATATCTGCATGACAATTTTCCTCTGTGATCAATTGTTTGGAGATATATAGCAGAATTAGGCAGATGCAAGTTCCTGATGACAAGTAACCAACACACTCTGGAAATTAGCAGAGATGTTTCCTCACACCACAGAGTACCCCCACACCACAATGGCCTATCTGAGTGGTTTCACCGCTCCTCAAAGGCTGCTCTGAGGGCTTCCCTGACCTATGGGTCTTGGCATTATCATCGCGCGTGGGTCCTCCTGAGGCTCAGAATAGCTCCAAGAGGACCTGCAGTCATCCATGGCTGTTGGTATAACGGCAGCCATTACGAGACCCAGGCGATTTCATTCCTGACACCACGACTGCCTTGTCGACCATTCAATACGTGCCACCCTCTTCAGTAAATTCAATTACTTTTCACCTATTCCCACCTCCCGTCATGGTGCACAGCACACTTGGCTTCCATTCCGCCTACATTCCACCTCGTTTGTTTTCATCCGACGTGATGCACACCAACATCCCCTTAGACCCTTAACGACGACCCATTCCACATTTTGGAATGGGGAGAAAAGACTTTTATCACAGATAAGAGGGGTAAACCTGAACATATATTGGTAGATCACCTTAAACTGACCCACCAGGATGTGGAGGATTCCACTACCAGGCACCTGGCATCACAACGTGACCATGAGTGTGTCAACACTCCTCTGGAGGAGCCGAGGCACCTGCTGTTCCTCCTCCCATGGAACACAGAACCTGAGCTGGGCAGCTCGTCCAAACTCCGGACAGGGTCACAATGCCGGTTTTAGTGAAGTATGGGGGGGTTGTATGGTCATGTAATTAGTGGAAATATATATCATTAACAACCACAGACATTGAGTTGGAGCTTCATATTAAACGCTGGTCTGACTTAATTATATTAAGTTTATAACCATGCATTGTGTTCAGGGTTTGGAGTACAATAAAGGATTTGTTATGACTTTTCTTAATGCATTGTGGTCAGAGTTTGGAGTACAATAAAGGATTTGTTATGACTTCTCTTAAACATAAAATGTCTTCACCATTTTTATTCGTGAAAACCTACAATATTCTCTAAAGGCAGAGTGCACTGAGGAAAAGCTTTTGGATGGAAGGTCAACTTTCGGGTGCACAGAACCCAAAATGTGCAGATTTCACAGTGAAGGGCATTTGAACAAGCTGTTCCTGACTTGCTGTTCATGGCCTGTTTAACATTCTTTCACAGACATCATATCATTTATATGCCATGAATTTGGCACAGAGCCTAATGATGACTTGCCCTCACAAATATTGCTGGATGCAAACCACTCTTTGCTTTCTCAACTTACAAGATTGGTACATCAATTATTCTTGAGGATGAGCTGATGTTTTGCTTCCTTGAACTGCTCCGTTACTTCTGGTGAATGTCTCCCAGTGTTGCTGGGGAGGGTGTTCCACCATTCAGACACTGCTGGGGAAGGGATTCCTATACAGGGTGTGTCTGAGCCAACAAATGCAATGCTAGTAAAAATGGAAAAGCCCAGCAAGAAATCGTATGAATCCAGGACCACTGGAGTCCTGATGAAGGGTCTCAGCCCAAAACAGTGACTTCTAATTCTTCTCCATAGATGCTGCCTGACCTGTCAGAATTCCTCCAGCATTTGCTGAGTTACTCTGGATTTCCAGTATCCGCAGAATTGTCTGTCTGTGTCTGCGCGCACGTGCGTGCGTGCGTCTACATGTTTACTGGTTTTCCTGTGATTCATGGGAGTTCTAGCAGAAGTCATTGTGGGGGTTTGATTAGATACACACCAAAAACTAAACTCAATACTCTCATACATTTCATCTATCTCACAAATTAATACATATAAAAGTCAGCAATTTATAGCTTTTAACCAAATAAAAGGCACTTGAAAATGGTTTTGTAATTATAGACATCTATAATCTCACTTTCAAGGATAGGAATGGGACATTCATTCATTGCAATTAGGTAGTGTGAACAATTTCATAAGTTACTAAATATAAAACACTTCATCTTCTGATTCCATGTGTCTACTCTGTGAGATAAAGAAACATAATTAAACAAGATTTTGTGGTAATTACCTTGGAGTGAGATGAGAATCTCATTCAGTAACAGCAGAGTGCAGTGAATCACTCTCATCTCAGCAGAAGAGTCGAGAGGCTGACAAGCTGGGAGAGAGAGAGGGGTTGTAGGGAGGGGGAGTGGGGTAGTGGTGGAGAGAGAGAGAGAGAGAGAGAGAGAGAGAGAGAGAGATGTTATTCCTGTCATTTGACGGAAGCTGTGAGCATCCCCTCCCTCACTGTCCTCAGCACCAATGTTCACCAACCCAATAACCTGAGAAAAACTGTCCTTGGCCTTTCCACACAAGGTGGGGACAAGTTCCTTGGCAAAGGAGCACCAGGTTCAGCACTGAGCCCCCACCTCACTTTAGAAATGTAGGGAACATTTCTAACCAACAAACTTGTATGAAAATAGGGAAATTATTGTCAAGATTTTGATAATTAGATTAGTAAAATGTATTTACATACTCCGGAACAGTATAATGTTCAGTAATATAAAGGTACAATCATCACAGTATCATATTAGTAAAAATATTGTGCCTGTACATGTTTAAACCAGTTGTTCCCGAAGATTCAACAACACTCTGACCATTGCTGGCAAGTCCAATGGGAATTGTAGCTGGGAAATGTTGCTGGGGTGCTATCAGGAAGTATAGGGTTCCTGATCTCTCATGAGTGGAGAATTTATTCATCATTTAAGCCACAAAAGCACTAGACCCTTTGATAACTAGCACATTTCATGGACTTTGATAGATTTACAAAACGGAACAGGATGGAAACAGGCCAGTAGGTCCACAAAATTTGTGATAACACCAAACATCTTAACATCTGCCGGACGATGCTGAGGATGTTCTATGAGTCAGTGGTGGCCAGTGCGATCATGTTTGCTGTTGTGTGCTGGGGCAGCAGGCTGAGGGTAGCAGACATCAACAGAATCAACAAACTCATTTGTAAGGCCAGTGATGTTGTGGGGATGGAACTGGACTCTCTGACGGTGGTGTCTGTAAAGAGGATGCTGTCCAAGTTGCATGCCATCTTGGACAATGTCTCCCATCCACTACATAATGTACTGGGTGGGCACAGGAGTACATTCAGCCAGAGACTCATTCCACCGAGATGCAGCACAGAGTGTCATAGGAAGTCATTCCTGCCTGTGGCCATCAAACTTTACAACTCCTCCCTTGGAGGGTCAGACACCCTGAGCCAATAGGCTGGTCCTGGACATTTCCTGGCATAATTTTCATATTACTATTTAATTATTTATGGTTTTATTACTATTTAATTATTTATGGTGCAACTGTAATGAAAACCATTTTCCCCCGGGATCAATAAAGTATGACTATGACTATGTCTATGACACCCACTGACATTAATCCTGCCCTAATTCATTTTATTCTCCTCACATTCACATCAATTCCCCAGATGTTCCCCTGGTCATTACAGTATTTACAGCAACCAATTAGTCTACCAATCTGAGAGTTTATGGGATCTGTGAGGAAACTAAGCATGCAGGGCAATCCTGCACAGTCACAGAGAAAACGTGTAAATTCCACAAACAAGCCTTAAGGTCAGGATTACAACTTGGTCATTTAAACTCTGAACCAATAATACTATATGAGCCACAAAGTTTATCATGACCAACATATGCAGCAACATTTCTCACAAAGGGCCAGCAAGTGATCGAGCAACTGAAGAACCTGGCTGTAAACAGTGACAGAGAACAATCAACACTTCCACTGTCAAAAACTGAACTTCATGTATTTTGTGTCATTTCTTGCTTTTCATAAAACATGCACAAGGAGAAAATCCCCCAGAAGTTTAAAAAAACAGCCAAGTATTGATTAACTCCAGAAGAGTTAAGTGCACTCTAGGCTTTTAATACATGGCAAAGAATAAAGGGTAAAATTGTGGAAATGAAAGAGAACTTTGGCAAAATTGTTCAGTTCAACAACACTGTTGTTCAGAAACGGAAAATTATATGCAAGTAAAATATATTGTGCTGTATACCAAATTTCTGAAGACTTCAGCAGGCCAGGCAACATTTGCAAAGAAAATAAGTCAATATTTTGGGCCAAGGGCCTTTCATCAGAATGGCAAAAATAAGACAAGTTTGCTTTAAGTTGCAAATTCCTGTACAGTGGAGAGAAGGTATAATTCCTGTGACAGGGTGCAGATAGGGTTGTTATCAGAAATATTAGTAAAAAAAAAACAGCTAATACTGTCAAAAGGGAGAGAAACACCAGCGTTAAGTTCCCGATGACTGATATGAATGAGGAGTACCTGTATGATAATGATGAGGGACTGTGCCTAGAATCTGGGAGTTTGAAAACACAGAAGCCAGTGGGGAAGGATATTAAACTGGGTTCACATTAAACTCAGAAACGATTGTCAGCTTAGAAAGGAAGGAAGTTGTTTGACCACCCGCGCACCCCCCCCCCACACACACACACACACACACGCACACACACAAATTTAAAGGATTTCAATGTGAAGATCCATGTGGATCTTCCAGAACAAGCTGCTCACACTGTCCACAAGACCCAAACTCTTCTCCAGATCACAAAAGAAGCAGTTGTGCATGAACTGGGCTGTCTGAAGAGACATGGTATTCTGTCCCATTTGAACTATGACTGGGTTGCTCCCATTTCCCGTCATTCCAAAGCGGGGTGAAACAGTGATGCTGTGGGACTAAATTGCTACATGAAAGTTCATACAGTACACATAACTCAATTTTTTTGCAACTGGACAGGCAAATGGATTCAGTAAGATGAAGTTATCCATCTCTAAACAGCAGATGGGCCTGAATCCAGTGACTGACGTGTCTCACAATTAACACACACAAAGGGCGTGTGGAGCTTAAACAGCATCAGAGTTTATGCACTGTGCAGCAGATGAGATTTTGGATCAGCTGATTATGTTCTTTGCTTCATTTGTGAAATCCTGGTTTCAGTATGGAGCTACCATGAGTAGTGATGGTCAGACAGTAATCTTAATGGAATCAGCGTCAGCATGCAAAATGCCAATTTCCACAAATATTAAAGCATTACATGGCCTGTCAAACTGATGCTGGAGTTCAAGGCCTCAGAGCAAAGTCGATGCAATTATCAAAGTACCACCTTCAGCTGATGCAGTGGAACTCAGGTCAGTCTAGAGTTTGTTGAATTATTAGATGTCAACCTTCATGCAACCATTTCAGGGGTCAACATGACCAAATGCCAGATAGAACTGTCTCCTGCATTGCAGAAAAGCAGTAACTTTTAGAGGTGACTGACACACTAAAGTTCAGAGGCATGTTGCTAAGGCCATCAAAAAACAAATTTTCCAAAGAAACAATATGGAATCATGTCCTTTCAAAAAGCATAGAATTAGCCTCAATAGGGAAGCCTAATATTCTACGCAATGACTTTTTGATAGTAAGATCAGCAATTTACAGATCAGAACTGTTTCCAGTGGGGTTCTCGATTATGACACTCTGAGGTTGAAGAAACAGTTACTGAGTATCACCCTCGTATTTCAGACCAACTCTTGGGTATGACTAGATCAAGATGGAGAATTTGAGAGTCAGTGTTTTGTCAAACTGCTGAAAATTCACCTCTCCAAAGCCCCTCCATGTGTGGAACTGCCTGCGGACAAACAATGTCTGCTGGTCACAATTTGTGTCCACTCAAAACGTCTGGAAATGCTTCCCACAGAGTGACTGTGACTAACATGAGTGTGAGTCCTAGGAGACAATTGCTTGCAGCTTTTAGATTATAAAGAGTAATGGTGCTGCTTCTTCACTTCAATCAATGACACTGGTTCCATCCCGACCTCACTCTGGGACTGTCTGTTGGGAGTTGCACAGTCTGAGACTGATGGGTTTCCCCTGGGAGCTCCAGTGTCCTCCCACATCCCGAAGATGGGTTGGTTGATAGGTTAATCTGCTGCTGTAAATTCCCCTACTTTATTTGGCACTCAAGAGTAATAAGTTTCTGGGGAAAATAACAGGAAAATAGAACAAGAGTCACTGCTGTTGGATTCCACACAGACTCCCTGAGCCAAATGGCCTCCCCTTGTAACAAATAAAATATGAGGCACAGAAAATTCAAATCACACTTTAGTCAGAAAAACAGGACATTCAGACAATCATCCTGAACAGTCTGTCGGTGTCCATGCTCCGTGCCATCCTCCTCTTCTCAGTACACAATATCCAGTTCATCTCTAACCATCAATCTCCTGTATGAGATTTTAAAAGACATCCAACAAGACCTTCTCCCAACCTCCGACTGAATCAATAAGGGATGGAAATATGAAATGTGCAACAAGACAGCCCCGGGAAACACAAATAACAAGAGTGAAAGCGGAGGGAGGAGTGGGATCTCTCCAATGAGCTGTGCAGTTTGCCCCAACACCCAGACCCGGGAAGCCCCCACAGACCTGCCAATGAGTTTCAGCGCGGGGAACAGAAAGTTTCCCTCCTCCCTCCTTCCAGACAATTAGTGCCTGTCACAGTCTGAAAGATAGGTCACAGAAGAGGCGGAAGAGTAAGGCTTTAGAAATTAGGACCACAAAGAGGTGGTCGCTGGAGACAGAGGAGTGGCTACAGGATTGCTTCGAGTCAGCAGACTGGGCCCTGTTCAAGGACTTATTTATGGATATGAATGAAGACACCATGGTTGTCATGGAGTTATAAAAAAAATCAACTGTGTCCCCACAAAATCGCTCAGATAACTCATGTTCTTGATATTTATTGCTTATTTATTATAAGACCATAAGACCATAGGAGCAGAATTAGGCCATTTTGGCCCATCTAGTCTGCTCCACTATTCAATCACGGCTGATCCTCTTTTCCCTGCTTCAACCCCATTCCTCGGCCTTCTCCCCGTAACCTTTGATCCCATGGCCAATCAAGAACCTGTCAATCTCTGCCTTAAATACACCCAACGACCTGGACTCCACAGCTGGGTGTGGTAATAAATTCCACAAATGGATCACCCTCTGGCTAAAGAAATTTCTCCACATCTCTGTTTTAAATGGGAACTCCTCTATCCTGAGGCTGAACCCCCTTGTCCTCGAATTCCCCACCATGGGAAACACCCTTTCCACATCCACTCTGTCTTGGCCTTTCAACATTCAAAAGGTTTCAATGAAATACCCACTCATCCTTCTTCATTCCAGCAAGTAAAGACCAAGAGCCATCAAACATCCTTTCTTTCTTTTTGTATTTACACAGTTTTTTGTATTTTGCACACTGGTTCAATGCCCAATCGGTGCGTTCAACCAGATATGATTATTATTCTCTGGTTTTATTGAATATGGACACTGGAAAATGAATCTCAGTGTTGTATCTGGTGAAATATGTACTTCGATAATAAATTTATTTTGAATTTTGAAAGCCACTGCTGTAAGTAAACAAACCCCAAGATCCATCCAGTCTTCAAAGAGAGATTGCAAAGGGAGCTGGAAAGGACATATAATAAGGGTAATGTCACAATTGTAATGGGGAACTTCAATATGCAAGGGGATTAGGAAAATCAGGCTGGTGACGGCTTGCAAGAGAGGGAATTTGTTGAATGCCTATGAGACGGCTTTTTGGAGCAGTTTGTGCTTGAGTCTACAAGCTGAAAGGCTATCTTGGATTGGGTGTTATGTAATAATCCAGATTTTATTATGTAAAGTAATCCTTTGGAAGCAGAGATCATAATACGATTGAATTCATGCTGCAATTTGAGAAGGAGAAGCACAAATCAGATGTGTCAGTATTGCAATGGAGTAAAGGGAATTACAGAAGCATGAGAGAGGAGCTTGCTCAGGTGGATTGGAGGGGGATACTGGCACGGATGACAGCAGAGCAGAGGTGGCTGTTGTTTCTGGCAGTAGTGCACAAGGCACAGGATAGATACGTCCCACAGAAGTAGCTCTGAAATGGCAGGGGTAGTCAACTGTGGCTGACGAGGGAAATTAAGGATGGCATAAAAGCCAAGGAAAGGGCAAACGTGAGTGGGAAATTGGATGACTGGGAAGTTAAAATCCAACAAAAGGCAATTAAAAAAAGCCATAAGTAGGGAAAAGATGAAATATGAAAGCAAACTAACCAATAACATAAAGCAGGATACTAAAAGATTTTTTCAGTTATATTAAGAGGTAAAGGAAGCTGAGAGTTGATATTGAACCACTGGGAAATAATGCTGATGAGGTGGTAATGAGGGACAAAGAAATGGCGAATGAACTTAATGAGCTCTTTGCATCAGTCTTCACTGTGCAAGACAAAAACAGTGTGCCAGAGGTCCACAAGTGTCAGGGAGCAGGAGTGAGTGCCATTGCTGTTACAAAGGAAAAAGTGCTCAGCGAACTCAAAGATCTTCATGTGGATAAGTCACCTGGACCAGATGGACTATGTTCCAGACTGAGAGAGGTTGCTGAAGAGAAAGCAGATACAATCTTTCAAGCAACACACATCAAAGTTGCTGGTGAACGCAGCAGGCCAGGCAGCATCTCTAGGAAGAGGTATGGTCAACGTTTCGGGCCGACACCCTTCGTCAGGACTAACTGAAGGAAGAGTTAGTAAGGGATTTGAAAGTGGGAGGAGGAGGGGTAGATCCAAAATGATAGGAGAAGACAGGAGGGGGAGGGATGGAGCCAGGAGCTGGACAGGTGATTGGCAAAAGGGATACGAGAGGATCATGGGACAGGAGGCCCGGGAAGAAAGACAAGGTGGGGGGGAACCCAGAGGATAGGCAAGGGATATGATCAGAGGGACAGAGGGAGAAAAAGGAGAGTGAGAGAAAGAATGTGTGTATAAAAATAAGTAACAGATGGGGTACGAGGGGGAGGTGGGGCATTAGCGGAAGTTAGAGAAGTCGATGTTCATGCCATCAGGTTGGAGGCTACCCAGACGGAATATAAGGCGTTGTTCCTCCAACCTGAGTGTGGCTTCATCTTTACAGTAGAGGAGGCCGTGGATAGACATGTCAGAATGGGAATGGGATGTGAAATTAAAATGTGAGGCTACTGGGAGATCCTGCTTTCTCTGGCAGACAGAGCGTAGGTGTTCAGCAAAGCAATCTCCCAGTCTGCATCGGGTCTCGCCAATATATAAGAGGCCACATCGGGAGCACCGGACGCAGTATATCACCCCAGCCGACTCACAGATGAAGTGTTGCCTCACCTGGAAGGACTGTTTGGGGCCCTGAATGGTGGTAAGGGAGGAAGTGTAAGGGCATGTGTAGCACTTGTTCCGCTTACACGGATAAGTGCCAGGAGGGAGATCAGTGGGGAGGGATGGGGGGGACGAATGGACAAGGGAGTCGTGTGGGGAGCGATCCCTGCGGAAAGCAGAGAGACGGGGGAGGGAAAGAATGGTTTAGTGGTGGGATCCCGTTGGAGGTGGCGGAAGTTACGGAGAATAATATGTTGGACCCGGAGGCTGGTAGGGTGGTAGGTGAGGACCAGGGGTACCCTATTCCTAGTGGGGTGGCGGGAGGATGGAGTGAGAGCAGATGTATGTGAAATGGGGGAGATGCGTTTAAGAGCAGAGTTGATAGTGGAGGAAGGGAAGCCCCTTTCTTTAAAAAAGGAGATCATCTCCCTCGTCCTAGAATGAAAACCCTCATCCTGAGAGCAGATGCAGTGGAGACGGAGGAATTGCGAGAAGGGGATGGCGTTTTTGCAAGAGACAGGGTGAGAAAAGGAATAGTCCAGATAGCTGTGAGAGTCAGTAGGCTTATAGTAGACATCAGTGGATAAGCTGTCTCCAGACACAGAGACAGAAAGATCTAGAAAGGGGAGGGAGGTGTCAGAAATGGACCAGGTAAACTTGAGGGCAGGGTGAAAGTTGGAGGCAAAGTTAATAAAGTCAACGAGCTCTGCATGCGTGCAGGAAGCAGCGCCAATGCAGTCGTCGATGTAGCGAAGGAAAAGTGGGGGACAGATACCAGAATAGGCACGGAACATAGATTGTTCCACAAAGCCAACAAAAAGGCAGGCATAGCTAGGACCCATACGAGTGCCCATAGCTACACCTTTAGTTTGGAGGAAGTGGGAGGAGCCAAAGGAGAAATTATTAAGAGTAAGGACTAATTCCGCTAGACGGAGCAGTGTGGCGGTAGAGGGGAACTGATTAGGTCTGGAATCCAAAAAGAAGTGGAGAGCTTTGAGACCTTCCTGATGGGGGATGGAAGTATATAGGGACTGGACATCCATGGTGATAATAAAGCGGTGGGGGCCAGGGAACTTAAAATCATCGAAAAGTTTAACGGCGTGAGAAGTGTCACGAACATAGGTAGGAAGGGATTGAACAAGGGGGGATAAAACCGTGTCGAGGTATGCAGAAACGAGTTTGGTGGGGCAGGAGCAAGCTGAGACAATAGGTCGGCCAGGACAGGCAGGTTTGTGGATCTTGGGTAGGAGGTAGAAACGGGAAGTGCGAGGTGAGGGAACTATAAGGTTGGTAGCAGTGGATGGGAGGTCCCCTGAGCGGATAAAGTCGGTGATGGTGTGGGAGACAATGGCCTGGTGCTCCTTAGTGGGGTCACGATCGAGGGGTAAATAAGAGGAGGTATCCGCGAGTTGTCGCTGTGCCTCGGCATGGTAGAAGTCAGTACGCCAGACTACAACAGCACCCCCCTTATCGGCGGGTTTAATAATAAGGTTAGGATTAGTGCAGAGGGAGTGGAGAGCAGAGCGTTCCGAAGGAGTGAGGTTGGAATGGGGACAAGGTGCGGTGAAGTCGAGACGGTTGATGTCCCGTCGGCAGTTAGCGATAAAGAGATCCAGAGCAGGCAGAAGACCAGAGCGGGGTGTCCATGAAGAAGAGGAGGGCTGAAGACGGGAGAAGGGGTCATCGGTGGGGGTGGAAGAGTTCTTGCTGAAGAAGTAGGCTCGGAGATGGAGACGGCGGAAGAAGAGTTCCACATCATGGTGAATGCGGAACTCGCTGAGGTGTGGGCGAAGGGGGACAAAGGTGAGGCCCTTACTGAGGACAGAGCGTTCTGCCTCTGACAGTTGAAGGTCGGAGGGGATGGTAAAGACCCGGCACGGATGAGAGCTGGGATCAGAGAGGGGAGGGGGAGGCTGGGGGTGTCAATGGAGAGGGGAGGGTTGGGGTGAGAGGAAGATGGAGCCTCTGAGGACCCAGGAGCTGACGATGGGACCTGAAGGAGACAGGGTTGCAGAGTGGTGGTGGGGGAAGGGGAGACGGGAGTCACAATAGCAGCACATAAAGACCCGGCCTGGAGTTCAAGGCTGGAATCTTTCAAGAATCACTTTATACTGGCATGGTTGCAGAGGAACAAAAAATTGCAAATGTTACTCCACTCTTTCAGAAGGGAGGAAGACAAAAAAAAAGGAAATGATAGGCCAGTTAGATTAACCTCAGTTGCTGGGTAAGTATTTGAGTTCATTATTAAGAATGCGGTTTCAGGGTACTTGGAGACTAATGATAAAATAAGTCAACATCAGCATGATTTCTGTAAAGGGAAATCTTTGCTAACAAATCTGTTAAGAGTTCATTGAGGAAGTAACAAGCAGGGTGGACAAATGAGAGGCAGTGGATGTTACTTACAGGAATTTTCAGAAAATATTTGATAAGGCGCCACATATGAGGCTGCTTAACAAGATAAAATCCCATAGCATTGCAGGAAAGATACTGACATACATAGAGGAATGGCTGACAGACAGGAGACAGTGAATGGGAACAAAGGGGACCTTTTCTGGTCGGCTGCCAGTGACTAGTGGTATTCCTCAGGGATCAGTATTGGGACCGCTACTTTTCACATTGTTTGCCAGTGATTTAGATAATGGAATTGATGGCTCTGTGGCAAAGTTTGCAGATGATACAGAAGTAGGTGAAGGGGTAGGTAGTGCCCAGGAAGCAATGAGATTGCAGAAGGACTTGGACAAATTGGAAGAATGGGCAAAAAAGTGGCAGATGGAATACAGTGCTGGGAAATGTATGATACTGCATTTTGGTAAAATGAACAAAGGTGCAAACTATTATCTGAATGGGGAGAAAATTCAAACATCAGAAGTGCAAAGGGCCTTAGGAGTCCTCATGCAAGACTCCCGGAATGTTAACTTACAGGTTCGTTTGTGGTAAAGAAGGCAAATGAAATGTTGTTATTCATTTCAAGGGGAATACAATGCAAAAACAAGGAGATAATGCTGAGGCTTTATACGACACTGGGCAGGCTGCACTTGGAGTATTGCCAACAGTTTTGGGCCCCATACCTCAGAAAGAATGGGTTGTTATTGGCGAGAGTCCAGAGGAGGTTCAGGAGGATGATTCCGGGAATGAAGGGGTTAACATACAAGGAGCGTCTGGCAGCTTTGAGCCGGACCCACTGGAATTTAGAAGAATGAGGGGAGAGGGGATCTCATTGAAAACTACCGAATGTGATAATGACCAGATAAAGTGGGTGCGGAGAGGATGTTCAGTGACGGGCGTATCCAGAACGCTAGGGAGGGCTCAGCCTCAAAACTGAGGGGCGACTTTTCAGAACGGACACAAGGAGGAATTGTTTTAATAGCCAGAGAGTAGCGAATCTCTGGAATGCTCTGTCACAGGCTGCCGTGGGGGCCAAGTCCGTGGGTATATTAAAGGCGGAAGCTGATAGTTTCCTAATTGATCAGGACATCAAAGGGTCCGGCGAGAAGGCTGGTTTATGGGGTTCAGTGGGATCCAGGATCACCCATGATGGATTCTGCTCCTTTGTCTTAGGGTCTTAAGGACTTCCACCTCCCCGACCCGCCTAGCCCTCGCTCTCCCGATTCTCCAGAGCAGACGGGTTCGCCGTTCCGGCTCCGGCAACAACAACGAGGCGGAGCCAATTTCGGGGCCGTGAGCCGGCCGGTAGCGGCGGGTCTCCCCCTCACTGACTGCGCTAGGAAAGAGGAAAGTGACCCACTTTGTCCGGGTGGCTCCCGTGCGGTGACATGTTCCCGAGCCCCACTCACCCGATTAGCTTCCTCACGCAGAACTCCCTCCCCACTCCTTGTGGGGAAGTTTGTAACGAGCGCTCAGCAGTAACGTGGAGTAAGCGACCTCAGAGCAGAACTTTCTTGTTCAGGAGCACCACAAAGTCGGCGTCACGGCAGCAGCCAGAGGAAAAAGTTTCCTGCAAAATGGATGCAGTTGAATAGGCGGGACGAAGAGGGTGAAACTGTGTAGGGGATTGGAGAGGACAATACCAGCCTAACAACTCCCTCTTGTGCTCCTTCCCCTTTTCTTTCTTCCATGGCCTTCTGCCCTCTCCGTTAGATTTCCCTTTCTCTAATCCTGTATTTCTTTCACCAATTTCCCAGCTCCTTCACCCCTCCCTCTCCCGGTTTCATCTGTCACCTTGTGTTTCTCTTGCCCCTCCTCCCACCTTTTTAACTCACTTTCTGTTTTCTGTGGGGACCCCTCCCTGTGCGACTTCCTTGTGCATTTGTCCCTCCCCACTGATCTCCCTCCTGGCACTTATCCTTGCAAGCGGAACAAGTGCTACACCTGCCCCTACACCTCCTCCCTCATTACTATTCAGGGCCCTAAACAGTCCTTCTTGGTGAGGTGATACTTCACCTGTGAGTCTGTTGGGGTCATGTACTGTGTCCGGTGCTCCAAGTGTGGGCTCCTGTAAATCAGTGAGACCCGACACCAAGCACCTCTGTTCTGTCAGCCAGAAAAAGCAGGATCTCCCAGTGGCCACCCATTTTAATTCCACATCCCATTCCTATTCCGATATGTCCATCGATGACCTCCTCCACTATTGTGATGAGGCCACACTTAGGTTGGAGGAACAACACTTTATATTCTGTTTGGGGAGCCTCCAACCTGATGGCATGAACATTGATTTCTCAAACTTCTGATAATAACCTACTCCCCACCTCCCCTTCACCTTTTCCCCCTCTCACCTTTTCTCTTTACACACCCATCGCCTCCCTCTGGCACCCCTCCCCACTTTTATTTCTTCTATCCCTTCTGTCTCCTTCACCAATCACTGTCCCAGCTCTTTACTTCATCCCTCCCCCTTCTGGTTTCACCTATCACCTGGTGTCTCTCTCCCTCCCCACCCCCACTTAAAGCTACTTCTCGGGTTTTTTCCCAGTCCAACTGAAGCGTTTAGGCCCGGAACGTTGACTGTACACTTTCCGTAGATGTTGCCTGACCTGCTGAGTTCCTCCAGGGGTTTGTGTGTGTTTATTACCCCTGAGGACCCGTCTGTTTTACTGTTGAAAATCAAAGTCTGATAAAACTCAAGTTCAGAGGCGGAGTCTGTGGTCACAGAGCCTGTCAGCGAGGCTGGAAAACAGAAGTTTCTTTGAAATGGCTCCTCACACAACTTTATACAAGTTTGCAAATTATATCACTGGTCGAATCACAGCTGGTGATGAGTCAGTGTACAGGAGTGACACAAGGTACCTGGCTGAATGGTGCTGAAACATGTTCAAAGTAAATTTATGATCAAAATTATTATATGTCACCACATGCAAACTTGACTTTCATTTTCCTGCAGGCATACTCAATAAATCCATCATAGGCACACTGGCATTGTGGTTAGCACAACACTTTACAGTCTAGTCGACCCACGTACAAGGAGTTGTGTGTTCTCCTCATGACTATGTGGGTTTCCTCCAGGTGCTCTGGTTTCCACCTACCGTCCAAAGATTAACTAGTTGATAGACTAATTGGTCATTGTAACTTGTACCATGATTTGGCTGGGATTAAATTGGGGGATTGATGGGTAGCGAGGCTCAAAGGGCCAAAAGGGCCTATTGCACACTGTATCTCAAAAAAAATAATAGCCATAAAGAATGAATGAAAGACCACTCCAACTTGGGTGTTCAACCGTGGAGCAAAAGACAACAAGCTGTGCAAATTCAAAAAGATAGATAGATAGATAGATAAATAAATAAATAAATGACAAATACTGAGAACATGAGATGAAGAGTCCTTGAAGTTGATCCCGTAGGTTGTGGGGAGCATTTCAAAGATGGGGCAAGTGAAATTACCCACTTTGGTTCAAGAGCCTGATTGTTGAGAGGTAATAATTGATCCTCAGCCTGGTGGTGTGAGTCCTGAAGCTTCTGTATCTTCTTCCTGATGGAAACAGCATGAAGAGAGTTGGATCTGGGTGGTGGGGGTCCCTGATGATGGATGCTGCATATAATGTAGCAAACAATAGAGGAAAGCTAGAGGATTGGGATTTTTTTAAAAAAACAAGAGAAGGCAACTGAAAAAGCAATGAGAAGAGAAAAGATGAAATATGAAGTTATGCTAGCTGATAAGATGAAAGGGGAGACTGGAAGATTATTCAGATATATAATGAGTAACAGAGAGGATAGAGTGGATACTGGACTGCTAGAAAATGAAGCTGCAGGGTCAGTAATGGTGGGGAGAGAGACGGGAGAGGGGGTCAAAGAAGTGGTAGACGAGCTCAGCAAGTATTTTTGGGCAGTCTTCAGAGTGGAAGGCACTAAGTTTCAGATTCAGATTCAACATGTAATTTCCTGTACTCAAGTGCAAAATAGTACAAAATAGTTTGTCACACCTCGCTATCAGGTGTGGGTAAGCTGCCCGACAAGGGTCACCAGTTGGAAAAAAAACAGAGGGTAAGTGTCAACAGCATATTGGTGCAAAAGGTTTTATTTAGTGCCAGTTGAAAAAAGACTGAAGCAGCCCAAAAGCTGTGAAAAAAAATTATTTACAAATAGTCAAATGAAGGCAAATGTACAAAAATTTACAATTACAGTGGCATGCAAAAGTTTGGGCACCCCTGGTCAAAATTTCTGTTACTGTGAATAGCTAAGCAAGTAAAAGATGACCTGATTTCCAAAAGGCATAAAGTTAAAGATGACACATTTCTTTAATATTTTAAGCAAGATTTTTTTTTAATTTCCATCTTTTACAGTTTCAAAATAACAAAAAAGGAAAAGAGCCCGAAGCAAAAGTTTGGGCACCCTGCATGGCGGTACTTAGTAACACCCCCTTTGGCAAGTATCACAGCTTGTAAACACTTTCTGTAGCCAGCTAAGAGTCTTTCAATTCTTGTTTGGGGGATTTTTGCCCATTCTTCCTTGTAAAAGGCTTCTAGTTCTGTGAGATTCTTGGGCCATCTTGCATGCACTACTCTTTTGAGGTCTATCCACAGATTCTCGATGATGTTTAGGTCGGGGGACTGTGAGGGCCATGGCAAAACCTTCAGCTTGCGCCTCTTGAGGTCGTCCATTGTTTTTGAGGTGTGTTTAGGATCATTATCCTGTTGCAGAAGCCATCCTCTTTTCATCTTCAGCTTTTTTACAGACGGTGTGATGTTTGCTTCCAGAATTTGCTGGTATATAATTGAATTCATTCTTCCCTCTACCAGTGAAATGTTCCCCGTGCCACTGGCTGCAACGCAAACCCAAAGCATGATCGATCCACCCCTGTGCTTAACAGTTGGAGAGGTGCTCTTTTCATGAAATTCCGCACCCTTTTTCTCCAAACATACCTTTGCTCATTGCGGTCAAAAAGTTCTATATCATCAGTCCACAGGATTTGTTTCGAAAATGCATTAGTCTTGTTTGGATTTTCCTTTGCAAACTTCTGACGCTGAATTTTGTGGTGAGGATGCAGGAAAGGTTTTCTTCTGATGACTCTTCCATGAAGGTCATATTTGTGCAGGTGTCGCTGCACAGTAGAACAGTGCACCACCACTCCAGAGAATGCTAAATCTTCCTGAAGGTCTTTTGCAGTCAAACGGAGGTTTTGATTTGCCTTTCTAGCAATCCTATGAGCAGTTCTCTCGGAAAGTTTTCTTGGTCTTCCGGACCTCAACTTGACCTCCACCGTTCCTGTTAACTGCCATTTATTAATTACATTACAAACTGAGGAAATGGCTACCTGAAAACGCTTTCTGTCTTCTTATAGCCTTCTCCTGCTTTGTGGGCATCATTTATTTTAATTTTAATTTTAATTTTCAGAGTGTTTGGCAGCTGCTTAGAGGAGCCCATAGCTGCTGATTATTGGGACAAGGTTTGAGGAGTCAGTGTATTTATAAAGCTTTGAAATTTGCATCACCTGGCCTTTCATAATGATGACTGTGAACAAGCCATAGCACTAACAAGTGAATTAAGGTCTGAGACCTTGGTAAAAGTTATCTGAGAGCTCAAATCTTTTGGGGTGCCCAGACTTTTGCATGGTGCTCCTGTCCTTTTTTTCACTCTAAAATTGTAGAAAAAAAAATTAATCTTGCTTAAAATGATGAAAAGAATATTTCATCTTTAACTTTATGACTTTTGGAGATCAGTTCATCTTCTACTCACTTAACTACTCACAATAACAGAAATTTTGACCAGGGTGTCCAAACATTTGCATGCCATTGTATATGGAAACTTTCTCCAAATAAACTATTCACCAACTGTCAAATCCAACCCTCACACCTCTCAGCAAAGCCAAACTGAGGGTTTAAAATCTGCCTGTGTAGGGTAAATACTAAATAATCTGCAGATGCTGGGGTCAAAGCACCCTCACATCACGCTGGAGGAACTCAGAAGGTCAGGCAGCATCCATGGAAACGATGAGTCGATGTTTCGGGCCGGAACCCTTCATCAGGACTGTAGAGCGAAGGGGCAGAGGTCCTATAAAGAAGGTGGGGGGAGGGTGGGAAGGAGAAGGCTGGTAGATTCCAGGTGTAAAACCAGTAAGGGGAAAGATAAAGGGATCGGGGAGGGGAAGCAGGGAGGTGATAGGCAGGAAAGGTGAAGAAGGAATAGGGGAAAACATGATTTTTGGGGGTTTTTTTCCATCGGCGTTCAGAGAGGCGGGACTGTGCCAGCGTGTGACGTCAGGCTGTGAAGCGCGGAAGATTTAAAAGGAACAGAGCCTTATATAGCGGGCAGTGGAGTTTGCGGGCTGCGGAATGAGCCGGGAGCAGAGTGAAAGCTTAGGGGCTTCGGCTCAAAGGGCTTAGGCAGAAACGGATGAGGCGAGAAAGGTTTGGTATTCATTTTTTGTTGTTATTTTAGGAGAGGGGCAGTATGAGTGTGAGGGCAGTTTGTTGTTCTCGGTGCTGGATGTGAGAGGTCCTGGAGTCTCCCAGCCTCCCAGACGTCCACATCTGCGCCAGGTGCGCCGAGATGCAGCTCCTAAGGGACCACGTTAGGGAACTGGAGCTGCAGCTCAATGACCTTCGTCTGGTCAGGGAGAGTGAGGAGTTGATAGAGAGGAGTTACAGGCAGGTGGTCACACCGGGACCACGGAAGGCAGACAAGTGGGTCATGGTTAGGAGGGGGAAGAGGAAGAGTCGGGTAGTAGAGAGTATCCCAGTGGCTGTGCCCCTTGACAATAGGTACTCCTGTTTGAGTACTGTTTAGGGGGACAGCTTACCTGGGGGAAGTGACAGTGGCCGTGCCTCTGGCAAAGAGTCTGGCCCTGTAGCTCAGAAGGGTAGGGAGAGGAAGAGGAGGGCAGTGGTAATAGGGGACTCGATAGTAAGGGGGTCAGATAGGCGATTCTGTGGATGCAGTCCAGAGACCCGGATGGTAGATGTCCTGAAGTGGGAGAGTGAGGAGCCAGAGGTCGTAGTACATATAGGTACCAATGACATAGGTAGGAAAAGGGAAGGGGTCCTGAAAGGAGAATATAGGGAGTTAGGAAGGGGGTTGAGAAAAAGGACTGCAAAGGTAGTAATCTCGGGATTACTGCCTGTGCTATGCGACAGTGAGAGTAGGAATGAATGAGGTGGAGGATAAATGTGTGGCTAAGGGATTGGAGCAGGGGGCAGGGATTCAAGTTTTTGGATCATTGGGACCTCTTTTGGCGCAGGTGTGACCTGTACAAAAAGGACGGGTTACACTTGAATCCTAGGGGGACCAATATCCTGGCGGGGAGATTTGCGAGGGCTACTGAGGTGACTTTAAACTAGAATGGTTGGGGGGGTGGGAATCAAATTGAAAAGACTAGGAGAGAGGAGGTTAGTTCACAACAGGGGGATGGGAGCAAGTGCAGAGAGACAGAGGGGTGTAAAATGAGTGTAGAAGCAAAAAGTAGTAAGGTGAAAAGTAAAAGTGGCAGGCCGGCAAAGCCAAGGCAAAAATCAAAAAGGGCTACTTTTGAACATAATTGTATAAGGGCCAAGAGTGTTGTAAAAGCGAGCCTGAAGGGTTTGTGTGTCAATGCAAGGAGCATTCGTAATAAGGTGGATGAATTAAAAGTGCAGACTGTTATTAATGATTATGATATAGTTGGGATCACAGAGACATGGCTCCAGGGTGACCAAGGATGGGAGCTCAACATTCAGGGATATTCAATATTCAGGAGGGATAGACATGAAAGAAAAGGAGGTGGGGTGGCGTTGCTGGTTAGAGAGGAGGTTAACGCAAAAGAAAGGAAGGACGTTAGCCGGGAGGATGTGGAATCGATATGGGTAGAGCTGCATAACACTAAGGGGCATAAAACACTGGTGGGAGTTGTGTACAGGCCACCTAACAGTAGTAGTGAGGTTGGGGATGGCATTAAACAGGAAATTAGAAATGTGTGCAATAAAGGAACAGCAGTTATAATGGGTGACTTCAATCTACATACAGACTGGGTGAACCAAATTGGTAAGGGTGCTGAGGAAGAGGATTTCTTGAAATGTATGCGGGATGGTTTTTTGAACCAACATGTCGAGGAACCAACTAGAGAGCAGGCCATTCAAGATTGGGTATTGAGCAATGAGGAAGGGTTAATTAGCAGTCTTGTCGTGAGAGGCCCCTTAGGTAAGAGTGACCATAATCTGGTGGAATTCTTCATTAAGATGGAGAGTGACATAGTTAATTCAGAAACAATGGTTCTGAACTTAAAGATGGGTAACTTTGAAGGTATGAGGCGTGAACGAGCTAAAATAGACTGGCAAATGACACTTAAAGGGTTGATGGTGGATATGCAATGGCAAGCATTTAAAGATTGCATGGATGAACTACAACAATTGTTCATCCCAGTTTGGCAAAAGAATAAATCAGGGAAGGTAGTGCACCCGTGGCTGATGAGGGAAATTAAGGATAGTATCAATTCCAAAGAAGAAACATACAAATTAGCCAGAAAAAGCGGCTCACCTGAGGACTGGGAGAAATTCAGAGTTCAGCAGAGGAGGACAAAGGGCTTAATTCGGAAAGGGAAAAGAGATTATGAGAGAAAACTGGCAGGGAACATAAAAACTGACTGTCAAAGCTTTTATAGATATGTGAAAAGAAAAAGATTGGTTAAGACAAATGTAGATCCCTTACAGACAGAAACAGGTGAATTGATTATGGGGAACAAGGACATGGCAGACCAATTGAATAACTACTTTGGTTCTGTCTTCACTGAGGAGGACATAAATAATCTTCCAGAAATAGTAGGGGACAGAGGGTCTAGTGAGATGGAGGAACTGAGGGAAATACATGTTAGTAGGGAAGTAGTGTTAGGTAAATTGAAGGGATTAAAGGCAGATAAATCCCCAGGGCCAGATGGTCTGCATCCCAGAGTGCTTAAGGAAGTAGCCCAAGAAATAGTGGATGCATTAGTGATGATTTCTCAAAACTCTTCAGATTCTGGACTAGTTCCTGAGGATTTGAGGGTGGCTAATGTTACCCTGCTTTTTAAAAAAGGAGGGAGAGAGAAACTGGGGAATTATAGATCGGTTAGCCTAACATTGGTGGTGGGGAAACTGCTAGATTCAGTTATCAAAGATGTGATAACAGCACATTTGGAAAGCGGTGAAATCATTGGCCAAAGTCAGCATGGATTTGTGAAAGGAAAATCATGTCTGACGAATCTCATAGAATTTTTTGAGGATGTAACTAGTAGAGTGGATAGGGGAGAACCAGTGAATGTGGTATATTTGGATTTTCCAAAGGCTTTTGACAAGGTCCCACACAGGAGATTAGTGTGCAAACTTAAAGCACACGGTATTGGGGGTAAGGTATTGATGTGGATAGAGAATTGGTTAGCAGACAGGAAGCAAAGAGTGGGAATAAATGGGACCTTTACAGAATGGCAGGCAGTGACTAGTGGGGTACTGCAAGGCTCAGTGCTGGGACCCCAGTTTTTTACAATATATATTAATGACTTAGATGAGGGAACTAAATGCAGCATCTCCAAGTTTGTGGATGACTCGAAGCTGGGTGGCAGTGTTAGCTGTGAGGAGGATGCTGAGAGGATGCAGGGTGACTTGGATAGGTTAGGTGAGTGGGCAAATTCATGGCAGATGCAATTTAATGTGGATAAATGTGAGGTTATCCACTTTGGTGACAAAAACAGGAAAACAGATTATCATCTGAATGGTGGCCAATTAGAAAAAGGGGAGGTGCAACGAGACCTGGGTGTCCTTATACACCAGTCATTGAAAGTGGGCATGCAGGTACAGCAGGCGGTGAAAAAGGCGAATGGTATGCTGACATTCATAGCGAGAGGATTCGAGTACAGGAGCAGGGAGGAACTACTGCAGTTGTGCAAGGCCTTGGTGAGACCACACCTGGAGTATTGTGTGCAGTTTTGGTCCCCTAATCTGAGGAAAGACATCCTTGCCATAGAGGGAGTACAAAGAAGGTTCACCAGATTGACTCCTGGGATGGCAGGACTTTCATATGATGAAAGACTGGATCTACTAGGCTTCTACTCGGTGGAATTTAGAAGATTGAGGTGGGATCTTATTGAAACGTGTAAAATCCTAATGGGATTGGACAGGCTAGAAGTAGAAAGATTGTTCCAGATGTTGGGGAAGTCCAGAACGAGGGGTCACAGTTTGAGGATAAAGGGGAAGCCTTTTAGGACCAAGATTGGGAAAAACTTCTTCACACAGAGGGTGGTGAATCTGTGGATTTCTCTGCCACAGGAAACAGTTGAGGCCAGTCCATTGGCTATATTTAAGAGGGAGTTAGATATGGCCCTTGTGGCTAAAGGGATTGGGAGTATGGAGAGAAGGCAGGTACAGGGTTCTGAGTTGGATGATCAGCCATGAGCATACTGAATGGTGGTGCAGGCTCGATGGGCTGAATGGCCTACTCCTGCACCTATTTTTTTGTATTTTTAGGTTTTACATTGTCTCTTGTGCCTCTGATTTGTGGACCAGAGTTACCCCCAAGTGGTCGCCACTCTTGTGACTGAGCAGAAGATGACAGGGGTGCTCCGTTCAGGGCGTTGATGTACTGCTGGGCCAGCTGCGCAGCAAAGGATTGTATTCTTGGACCCACGTACAAACATACCCCAGTAAGACTTGCATCAGCTGCTGAACGTTGATGAATTCCCCGATCTCCTCCTTGCTGTGGACCTCTGGCCTTATCCAGCGTTGGTCGAGCCCTTTCAGACAATGGTAGGTCTCCTTTGGTGACTCTCCAACTGGCACAGACCTCCCCCAAAAGCACAGTCGATAGGTCTCCGGCGATATGTCGAATTTTGCCAGAAGCGCCTCCTTCAGGTCAGGGTAAAAGCTGAATCCTTCCTCGCCCTTGGCTATGTAGGATGAGTCCTCTGCTCCATGTGCTACCCGGACGTCTTGGCCAGCCATTTTAACTGCAGGAGATAATTCTCCATATCCTGTCCATCTTGGATGTCTGGAATCTTTGGTTCTGAATGGTTGGCAAAGTCTCCACGTCTTAGCTCAGTTGCAGGAACCTTTTTCTTGGAAAGGCACCTGTGGTGGTGGTTCGGGCTGGCCTGCATACCTGGAGGCCCAGATAACAAGGAGAGCTGGGGTGCTGGTGGTGGAAGCAGCATTTTTGGGGCTTCTGCTGTCCGAGGAGTCTGGAGAAGGAATGAAACTTGAAGCGGTGGGTGCTCCCAGGTCAACACCCATCTCTGGTGATGGAGCTCTGATAAGGCTGGTTCGTAGCTCTCAGAACTCCCACAGAAGTATTTCTTCCTGGGCCTGCTGCGTGGAGAGTAACTGGCCACGAAGAGCTGCCAGCTCCGACATCCCCACAGACTTTCTCGGCTCCTCAGAAGGACCACAACATGTTTTGGGCCGTGCACCTTGGGCCTCGTACTGCTCCTTGGACCCCCATCGTGTCCCACTGTCCGTCTTCATGAGACTCCACCTTGGAGCACCTAGTTTAACTCTGGCCTTCTGTATCCCCAGCCCCACTCTTTTCGACATCTGCATCCCTTTTTGGCTTTCTGTCACACCTTGCTCTCAGACGTGGGTAAGCTGCCCGACGAGGGCCACCAGTTGGGAAAAAATCAGATGGTAAGCTGCAACAGCATGTTAGTGCCAGGGGTTTTATTTAGAGCCAGGAGAAAAAACAAAGCAAAAGTTGCTCAGATGTTGTGAAGAAAACTTACTTAGAAATAGACAAATGAAAACAAATACAAAACTTTACAAACATACAGGGGTTTTCTCCATGATACACTTTGTCAATAACTCTCCAAAATAACTATTCACCAACCGTGAAATCCAACCTCCACACCTCTCAGCAATGCCGAAATGAGGGATTAAATCTGCCTGTGCAGGGTGTAGTGTGCCTGCTGCCACTGATACGGGCATTATTTTAGGACGCCCAAACTGTCCATCGGGTCTTTTGGGACTGTCTGCTGTCTACAAACCGATGTAATGGAGAGAGTGAAAATAAATGAAACTGTTTGGAATACCTGTGTCTGGAATCTTTATTTTTGTGAGTTATAAACCAGTAGATACTTTTTATCTTAATATCAAATTCCTGTAATACCAGGCTCCAACTTAATAAGCGTTTGTTTTTATCCTTCATTGTGGCCAAAAACACTAATGGATTGTGATCAGTGTAAATTATCAGTGGTTTCCGTGCCGGACAAATATAAACCTCAAAATGTTGTAATGCCAGTAATTCCTTCTCCACAGTGGAATAATTTCTCTGATGGACATTAAACTTCTTAGAAAAATAAGCCACTGGGTGTTCAATTTCCTCTTTGTCTATCTGCAACAGCACCGCCCCTGTCGCTTCGTTGCTATCATCTGTTGCTAGGGAGAAGGATTTTGAAAAGTCAGGCGCATTCAATACAGGGTGGTGACACAAAATCGCCCTCAGACTCTCGAAGGCTTGTTGACAAAGGTCGTTCCACACAAACTTCGCATTCTTCGACAAGAGGGAGGGTAATATCCGCAAAGTTTTTGCAAAACTTCCAATAGTACCCTACCATCCCCAAGAACCTTCTCAGGGCTCTCTTGTCCATCGGGATGGGAACTTCAGAGGTAGCCTGCACCTTAGCCTGCATCGGTGCCAGCTGCCCCTGTCCTATCACATACCCCAGATAAGTGACCTTAGCGTGGCCGAACTCACTTTTCGCGAGGTTCACAGTCAGATTGTCTTCAGACAGCCGTTTAAGCAGTTCCTCCACTGCCACCATGTGCTCCTCCCACGTGTCACTCCAGACCACTAAATCGTCAATATACGCTTCTGCGATCTTTTAACCTTTTTATCACTAAATTAATCATCTTTGGAAGGTCCCTGGGGCGTTCTTCATGCCAAAAGGTAAAACATTATACTCGTATAACCCGGATGGAGTGACAAATGCTGAGATTTCTCTAGCCCGGTCGGTTGAAGGAACGCACCAGTACCCTTTTAGCAAATCGATCTTTGTGATGTACTTAGCTCTCCCCACCTTATCAATGCAATCATCTACCCTTGGGATGGGGTAAGCATCAGTTTTTGTGATGGTGTTCACCTTTCTGTAATCTGTACAGAATCGTATGCTCCCATTGGGTTTCAGGACAACCACACAGGGAGAAGCCCACTCTGATTTGGATGGTCTAATAATACCTGTGGCTAGCATGTGTTCAATTTCTTTCTCCACTAGCTTGCCCTTCTCCAAGTTCATCCTATAGGGGTGTTGCTTAATAGGCTGATCTGATGTGACAACGACATCATGTACTGTCCCTTTGCATTGCCTCGGGACATCCGGACTTACATCTGCATGCCGGTTAATTAGCTTTATCAGCGGCTTGCTCTGTTCAGGGGTTAAGTGAGAGACCTTATCAGCAAAGTTGGCCAAAACAATAGAGTTCTCCAATCTGGTCGGCACCATATTTATCTTTTCAAGGTGGGTTTTCGCCGTATCATTTGGTACCCCAGCCTCATTTATTTTTGTGATAACACCGACTGGATCTGCTTTCTTATCGTGGTAAGCTTTTAACATATTAATATGCATTAACTGTGTCAGCTTACATCTACAATACTTAATAATATCCTTCCTCATGTTCGGCCAGTAAAACTTTTTCATAATTCTATCGACTGTTTTCCTCACCCCAAAATGTCCACCGAGGGGTATCTTGTGGGCCAGGTTAAAAATCTCGTCCCTATAAATTTTCGGCACCACCCTCAACTCCTCATCTGCGGGCATGGTACTTGGTTTCCACTTCCTCATCAGTACTCCCTCCTTCACATAATAGCCCACTGGCTCCCTTTTTAATTCTACTTCGGAGAGAGCTGTCTCCGTCAAAACCATTAGCTCCTCGTCTGGCTCCTATGCCTGTATAAATTCCTTCCTTGCTAATGATAAGTCTACCTCAATGTCCGTTTCACTACGCCCCGTCTCACTTTCTAACCCCTCCTGGTACAAGGCCGGTAAAAATGTCTCCGCTAAATCTACATTCGCTTCGGCAGCCTTTCTGGACATGCGCCGAGTCACTGCGCAAACGGGATAAACCTGTGAGTCCATGGGCGGGGCCTCAATGCTGGCAGGCTGGCTTGTCAATCTTACTGCTGGGTACACCTCTCCGCCGGCGTGGTCATTACCGAGTAAGACCTCCACGTCTTCCATCGGTAGTTCGGGCCTCACCCCTATCGTGACCGGTCTGGAGACCAAGTCACTTTTTAGGTGTATCTGGTGCAAAGGTACTGCTTCAGTCCCTTTCCCAATGCCTTTTATCACACTGACCTCCCCAGTCTGGGTCTCTGAACTAAAGTCTAACACCCTCCTTAAGATCAACGACTGACAAGCCCCAGTGTCTCTCAAGATCCGTACTGGAACTGGGGTTTACCCCTCCTTCACCGACACCAAGCTGGCCGAAATAAACTTCTTGTGCCCTTCCTGAACTCTATCAGACCTTTTCTCCCCTAGCGGTTTGTTTGCCAGCTCAATACAGCCAGTCGGAGTCGTCGTTTTTCCTTTCCCCATCTCCTTCTTTGGGGCAAAACACCTGGACGCAAAGTGGCCGGCTTTTCCACAATTATAGCATACGACCCTAGGAGACTTCCTACCAAACTGCTCCCGGTCTTCCTTATCCTTCTCACTAGTCCCAGGCTTTCTGGCTTTTCCGGTGGACTTTCTCCGCCCTCTCGACTATCCTTCTGGTAGCTCTTACTCGGGGTAAACTTTGCTTCGTGTGTTAACGTGTACTCACCCTTATGTATTTCAGGAACTCCAAAATTTCATAATGTTGATGTGTTCCTGGATTTCATTATTTTCTTCCCTGACTTCACCAGCTTTCATGCCCTTATCCTTACTCAAGTCTTTGCCCATTTACCATTGCTCCAAACAGACACCATATTGATCCTAAAGGGGACCTGCTCTTGCCCCAGCTACTATTTTGCTATTAAACTGTGTTAAGATACTGTACAAGAAATTGAAACTTTTGGTAACGAGGAATTCACTTTTTCCCAGACTTTAGGTTTTCACTTAGTGAATAAAAAAGGTGCCCAAAGAAAAAGTAAAACTGCGATGTGATTTAACAGGTTTGTTTAGAAACATATCTTCTTTCTCTCTCCCTCTCTATCTAATGCCTTGATTTATTCATCGAAAGGTATTGATCTGGTCATACACTCAATGAAATAAAAGCACAATTCCATAATAGCCACATGTAATTCCAATTAATGTTACAAGTCATGCTGTGCTTACTGATGCCAGGTATGAGATTCCCACATTTCGAAAATAAATAATTAGTAAAGAACATGAATTGGTATTTTGGAAAACAGGTTGGGAATGATTGGAGTGTTATTCACTCAGTTCTGGAATTTAAATGCAGATATGGAGTGAAGTCTAAAAGTCAAAAGATAGAATAAAAACATAACTAGCATAACGAATAAACTCTTCCAACTGGGTACAGGTGTCGATTTTAACCAACTATTCAATGACAAACACTGCCATCTTCATCAGGGATGATGCCAGGGAATGTCTAGTCGGTGGTATGGCAGAGTTTATCATCGAAACTGTGGTTAAAATTGATACCTATACACGGCTGGAAGTCCGAGAAGAGTTTATTCATCATAGACGCTGGGAAAGCATTAGATCCTTTTATAACTAGCATATTTTATTTACGTTGATCGATTTACAAAAATAAAACAGTATGGAAACAGGCCAGTTGGTCCACAAAATTTGTGTTAACATCAAAATACCCACTGACATTAATCCTGCCCTAGTTCATTTTATTCTCCTCACATTCACATCAACTCCCCAAATGTTCCTCTGGTCATTACAGTATTTACAGCAACCAATTAGCCTACCAATCTGAGAGTTTGTGGGATCCGTGAGGAAACTAAGCATGCAGGACAATCCTGCACAGTCACAGAGAAAATGTGTAAATTCCACAAACAAGGTCTGAGGTCAGGATCACAACTTGGTCATTTAAACTCTGAACCAATAATACTATATGAGCCACTGTGTTGCTTTTGGTTTGAGGTACATGAATAATTTCTCCAGTTGTAACTAATTAAACTGCTGGATTTCCTTTGATCAACTGACAGTTCCTATGAAAGCAGCTCTGCTGTTAGCATCAGTGTTTCTTCATCAGGCCACGGCTGCCCTCACAATCCTTCTAATGTTAACTCTGTACCTCCTGTGACACAAAGTTTGTCATGAACAACATATGCAGCAAGATTTCTCACAAAGCTCCAGCAAGTGATCGAGCAATTTCAGGCACTGAGCTGTGTACATACATCTATTGATGCTTCTGGACACATCTTCAGTGATGTTCCTGGAATCATCGGGTGTTTCGGGTCTTTCAACATCATACAACCTCCTCCAGGTGACCCAACCGGGGCTGCAAATGGAGGCAGAGTACAATTGAGATTTTAACTGTCAGAAAATTACACTTCATGTATTTTTTCGTGTTATTTCTTTTTTTCTATAAGATATACACAAGGAGAAATTCTCCCAAAGTTTAAACAAATGACTAAGTATAGACTAACTTAAGGAGAGTTAAGTGCAGTCTGGGCTTTTAATACATGGCAAAGAATAAAGGATAAAATTGTGGAAACAAAAGAAAATTATCCAATGCAACACCACTTTTGTTCAGAAATGGAAAATTATATTTTAGTAAAATGCATTGTGGTGTATAGCAAATTTCTGAAGCATTCAGCAGGCCAGGCAACACATGCAAAGTAAAAGAGTCAATATTTTGGACCAAGGACCTTTAATCACAATTGGAAAAATAAGAAGTTTTAAGTTGTCAAGTCCTGTACAGCGGAGAGATGGTATAATGACTGTGATAGGGTGCAGGCCAAAGTAGATATTAGAGCTATTACTAAAAAAAACAGCAAATAGAGCAGCTTGAGGGGGAGAGGCATAACTCACATCTATCAGTATCACAATGGAATAAAGGGAATTACAGAGGTACGAGAGAGGAGCTTGCTTAGGAGGATTGGAGGAGGATACAGGCAGGGATGACAGCAGAGCAGAGATGGCTGAGGTTTCTGGGAATAGGTCACAAGGCACCGGATAGTTATGTCCCACAGAGGAAGAAGTTCTCAAATGGCAAGGGCAGGCAACTGTGGCTGACAAAGGAAGTTAAGGACTGCATAAAAGCCAAGGAAAGGGCATATAAGGTAGCAAAAGTTAGTGGGAAGTTGGATAATTGGGAAGCTGTTAAAATCCTACAAAAGGCAATGAAAAAAGCTATATGAAGGAAAAGATGAAATATGAGGGTAAACTAGCCAATAATATAAAGAAGGATACTAGAAGCATTTTTCAGCTATATAAAGAGTAAATCAGAGGTGAGAGTTGACATTCACCCACTGGAAAATGATGCTGGTGGGGTAGTAATGGGGACAAGGAAATGGTAGATGAACATAATGGGTACTTTGCATCTGTCTTCACTGTGGAAGACACTTGCAGTGTGTCAGAGATCCATGAGTGACAGGGGCAAGAGGGAGTGCCATTACAATTACAAAGGAAAAAGTGCTAGGCAAGCTGAAAGTTCTTGCGGTAGATAAGTCACCTGGGCCAGATGGAGCACATCCTAGAGTCCTGAGAGAGGGTGCAGAAGAGAAAGCGGATACATTGGTCATGAAGCTTCAGGACTCACTGGATTCTTGCATGGTCCTGGAGGACTGGAAGATTGGAAATGTCGCTCCACTCTAGAACTATGAGACCATAAAACCATAAGATATAGGAGTAGCAGTAGGCCATTTGGCCCATTGAGTCTGCTCCACCATTCAATCATGGGCTGATCCAATTCCTCCAGTCATCCCCACTCCCCTGCCGTCTCCCCAGACCCTTTGATGCCCGGGCTAATCAGGAACCGATCCATCTCTGCCTTAAATACACCCAATGACTTGGCCTCCACAGCCACTGGTGGCAAGAAATTCCACAGATTTACCACCCCCTGACTAAAGTAATTTCTTCGCATATCTGTTCTAAATGGACGTCCTTCAATCCTGAATTTGTGCCCTCTTCTCCTAGACTATCTTACAATGGGAAATAACTTTGCCATATCTAATCTGTTCAGGCCTTTTAGCATTCGGAATGCTTCTATGAGATCCCCCCCTTCATTCTCCTGAACTCCAGGGAATCCAGCCCAAGAGCTGCCAGTCGTTCCTCATACATTAACCCTTTCATTCCTGGAATCATTCTTGGGAATCTTTTCTGAACCCTCTCCAATGTCAGTATATCCTTTCTAAAATAACTCCAAGTGTGGTCTCACGAGTGCCTTATAGAGCCTCAACATCATATCCCTGCTCTTATATTCTATACCTCTAGAAATGAATGGCAACATTGCATTCTCCTTCTTCACCTCCGACTCAACCTAAAGGTTAACCTTTAGGGTATCCTCCACAAGGACTCCCAAGTCCCTTTGCACCTCTGCATTTTTGAATTCTCCCCCCCATCTAAATAATAGTCTGTTCGTTTATTTCTTCCACCAAAGTGTGTAACCATACACTTTCCAACATTGTATTTCATTTACCACTTCCTTGCACATTCCCCTAAACTATCCAAGACTCTCTGCAGGCTCTCTGTTTCCTCTAACACTACCCGCTCCTCCATCCTCATTTAGAATGGAGGAAGGCAAATGAAAGGAAATTATAGCCCAGAAAGCCTAACGTCAGTGGTAGGGAACGTGTTGAAATCTAATGATAAAATAAGTTAAAGTCAGCATGGTTTCTGTGAAGGGAAATCTTGACTGACAAATCCATTAAGAGATTTTTGAGGAAGTAACAAGCAGGGTGGACAAAGTAGAGGAAGGGGATGTCATTTATTTGGATTTTCAGAAGGCGTTTGATAAGGTGCCACACATGAGGCTGCATAACATGATTAAAATGGTCTGGTGTTACAGGAAAGATACTGGCATGGACAGAGGAATGGCTGACAGGCAAGAGGGAGCAAGTGGGAATAAAAGGGGCCTTTTCTGGTTGACTGCCGGTGTCTGGTGGTGTTCCTCAGTTGTCAATATTGGGACTGCTGCCTTTCATGTTGTTCATCAATGATTTAGAATGGAATTGATGGTTTTGAGGCAAAGTTTGTGGTTGATATGAAGATGGGTGCAGGGGTTGGTAGTGTTGAGGAAGCAAAGAGGTTGCAGCAGGACTTAGACAAATTGCAAGAATGGGCAAAAAGTAGCAGATGTTAGGAAATGTACAATAATGCATTTTGGTAAAAGAAACAATAAGACCGGAAGACATAGGAGCAGAATTAGGCCATTTGGCCCATCGAGTCTGCTCTGCCATTCAATCATGGCTGATCCTTTTTATCCTCCTCCTCGACCCCATTTCCTGGCCTTCTCCCTGTAACATTAAATGCCATGTACAATCAAGAACCTATCAATCTCTTCCTGAAATACACCCAGTGACCTGGCCTCCACAGGGGCACATGGCAACAAATTCCACAATTTCACCACCCGTTGGCCAAAGAAATTTCTCCACATCTCTGTTTTGAATGGACACCCCTCAATCTTGAGGCTGTACCCTCTTGTCCAAGACTCTCCCACCATGGGAAACATCCTTTCCAGATCTAATTTGTCTGGGCCTTTCCACAATTGAAAGGTTTCAGTGAGATTCCCCGCCCCCCCCCCCCCACCGCCCCATCCTTCTGAAATCCAGTGAGTACAGACATAGAGTCATCAAAAGTGTCTCATATGATAACCCTTTCATTCCTGGAATCATCCTTGTGAATGTCCTCTGGATCCTCTCCAATGCCAGTACATCTCATCTAAGATGAGGAGTGCAAAACTGTTCACAATACTCATGGTGAGGCATCGCCAGTGCCTTATAAAGCCTCAGCACCACATTCCTGCTCTTGTATTCTCGACGTCTTTAAATGAATGATAAAATTGCATTTGCCTTCCTCAACCTGCAAGTTAACCTTTAGGGTATTCTATACAATATACAAGGACTCCCAAGTCCCTTTTCATCTCAGATTTTTCGACTTTCTCCCCTTTTAGAAAATAGTCCGCACATTTATTTCTACTACCAAAGTTCATAACCATGCATTTTCCAACATTATAATTCATTTGCCACCTTCTTCTAATCTGTCTAAGTCCTTCTGCATCCTACCTGTTTCCTCAACACTACCTGCCTCTCCACCAATCTTTATATCATCTGCAAACTTGGCAACAAAACCATCTATTTCATCATCTAAATCATTTATATACAGCATAAAAAGAAATGGTCCCAACACTGACCCCTGCAGAACATCACCAGTCACTGGCAGCCAACCAGACAAGGATCCTTTTATTCCCACTCACTTCCTTCTTCCAATCAGACAATGGTCTAACCATGTTAGCAACTTTCCTGTAATACCATGGGTTCTTAACTTGATAAGCAGACTCATGTGTGGCACCTTGTCAAAGGCCTTCTGAGGGTCCAAATATACAACATCCACTGCATCCCCTTTAGCTATCCTACCTGTAATCTCCTCAATGAATTCCTATAGGTTCATCAGACTGGATTTTCCCTGAAGGAAATCATGCTGACTTTGTCCTATCGTGTCCTGTGTCAGCAAGTACTCCATCACCACGTCCTTAACAATTGACTCTAACATCTTCCCAACCACTGAGGTCAGGCAAACTGGTCTATAATTTCCTTCCTGCTTCCTTTCTTAAAGAGTTGAATGACACTTGCAATTTTCCAGTCCTCTGGCACCATGCCAGAGTTCAATGATTTTTGAAAGATCATTGCTAGTGCCCCCACAATCTCTAACGCTATCTCTTTCAGAACCCCATTGTTCAGTTCATCTGGTCCAGGTGATTTATGTACTTTTAGGTCATTCAGCTTCTCCTTTGTAATAGTAACCGCACCCACTCCTCTTCCTTCAAACACTACAACATCTGGCACACTGCTAGTTTTTCCACGGTGAAGACTGATGCAAAATACTCATTTAGTTCATCAGCCATCTCCTTGTCCCCTGTTATTATTTCTCCTGCCTCATTTTCTACTGGTCCTACATCCACTCTCATTTTATTTTATTTTTTTACATACTTGAAAAAGAGTTTACGATCCACTTTGATATTAGTTGCTAGCTTGCTTGCATATTTCGTCTTTTCCTTTCCAATGATTCTTCTAGTTGCTCTCGGTAGATTTTTAAAAACTTCCCAATCCGCTATCATCCCACTAATGTTTGCTTTGTTGTATGCCCTCTGTTTCATTTTTACATTAGCTTTGACTTCCCTTGTCAACCATGGTTGTACTATTTTGCATTTGACTATTTCTTCATTTTTGGAATACATATGTCCTGCACCTTCCTCATTTTTACCAGAAACGCAACCATTGCCGCTCTGCTGACATCCCTGTCAGCAGCTCCTTCCAATTTACTTTGGCCTATGGCTTCCTCATGCCACTGCAGTTTCCCTTACTCCACTGAAATACTGTTACGTCAGACTTTACTTTCTCCCTATCAAATTTCAGCTTGAACTCAAACATATTGTGATCACTGATTCCTTCAGTTCCCCGATCGCCTCCGGTTCATTACATTAGACCCAATCCAGTCTAGCTGATCCCCGAGCACGCTCAACAACAAACTGCTCTAAAAAGCCATCTCTTAGGCGACCAACAAAGTCATTCTTGCGACCTATTACCAACCTTATTTTCCCAATCGACCTGCATGTTAAAATCTCCCATGACTATCATAACATTGCCCTTTTGACATGCCTTTTCTATTTCCTGTTTTAATCTGTGGACCACCTCCCAGCCACAGTTGGAGGCCTGTATATAACTGCCATCAGGGTCCTTTTACCCTTGCAGTTTCTTAACACAACCCACAAGCATTCAACATCTTCTGATCCTATTGCAATCCTGCACAGGATGCAACAGATTTTGTTTTTTCCAGTGAAGAGAGTCCCGCACTGTAAGCACTGAACACAATACATGTCTCCTCTGGTGGCCAGAGCTTAGCACAAATAGCTGAAACTTGTCACAAGAGGATTTGACTTTTAAGTCAGCTTTGAAACTTGCCTGCAAGGGTACCATGAGCTCGTCTGCCACTCTAAACCATGGAGGTTTCAGAAACATGCAAAGCATATGAAGGCCATGTGACCCATGCATAATCATGCTGTGCTGAAAACCACCAGCAAACGTTCTGTAGGCTTCATCAGTAAAGGCGATGGGGTTGTGGACAAATGTCCACACAAAGAGTGTAAAAGTGCACAAGGCTGTGTTTATGCAAACTATGTCATTGACATCAAACCCAGCAATGGATTGTTAACAATTAACTGTCCATGCAACGGTGACAGAACTTTCTTCTACATTAAGCTGGCATGAAAGTTAGAATGATGTTGAAAACCTGGCCATCTGTGTCACTCGGGCCAGAGCACATATACAAGGAGAGGCTGACCTCTTGTCTCTTGCAACCAACATACATTCACTACTTGCCACTTATGGACACAGATTTCCTGTTGTGGAGGAGTTTCATTTCCAGTGAAATAAAGTCCATTTACTGGAATGGATGCTGCACCTGGTGGGAGTTAAGGAGCAGAATTGTATCACAGGGCAAAACTGGCTTCAAAATTTCAAATTAAACTCAGAAAGGAAGGAAGGTGTTTCACCACAAGTGCATGTGCGTATGCACGGACACGCACACGCGTACACGTTTATATATACACACACACACACACACACACACACACACACACCAGAGATCACTGGCTTGATAAGCTTCTGACCTTAAGCAGGTCTATGGGAATTGAAAGGTTTTCACATGAAGATCCATGTGGAAGTACAAGCCACTCACACCTTCCACACTTTCCAAACTGTTCTCCAGATCTCAAAAGAAGCAGTTGTGCATGAACTGGGCTGTCTGAAGAGACATGGTATTCTGTCCCATTTGAGCTGTGATTGGGTCGCTCCCATTTCCAGTCATTCCAAAGCAGAGTGAAACAGTGATGCAGTGGGGTGAAATTGCTCCATGGAAGTTGATACACATACTCAATTTTTTTGCAATCTTGACAGGCAATTGAATTCAGAAAGATTAATTTATCCTGACTAAATAGCAGGTGGGCCTGAATCCAGTGACTGACATGTCTCACAATTAACATACAGAAAGCTTTTGTGGAGGTGAACCAGCACCAGAGTTTATGCACTGTACCGTAGATGAGATTTTGGATCAGCTGATTATGTTCTTTGCTTCATTTGTGAAATCCTGGTTTCAGTATGGAGCTACCAGGAGTAGTGATGGTCAGACAGTAATCTTAATGGAATCAGCGTCAGCATGCAAAATGCCAATTTCCACAAATATTAAGCATTACATGGCCTGTCAAACTGATGCTGGAGTTCAAGGCCTCAGAGCAAAGTCGATGCAATTATCAAAGTACCACCTTCAGCTGATGCAGCTGAACTCAGGTCAGTCTAGAGTTTGTTGAATTATTAGATGTCAACCTTCATGCAACCATTTCAGGGGTCAAAATGACCAGAGGCCAGATAGAATTGGTCTCCTGCATTGCACAAAAGCACTAACTTTTACAGGTGACTGGAATACCTCAATTCAGAGAAATGCCCGAGATTTGCTTGTCTAACATACACTGTGTTACACACAGGTGTAGGATACCCAACTGCATTTGTTTCTGGAGCCCCGCCTACACTGAAATAAAATAGAGCGTTCATTGGGGTCAGGAAATATCACGATTACTTGTAATAGGTCACACACCTCACAATGTATTTAGCACAAGTTTAGCAGCACCAACGCAGCTGCAGTGAGAACACAGCCCTGGGCCTTGACTATGTTGTTCTCTGACCGCAAAGTCCAATGTACGTGTTGTTAAGGCCATATAAATGCAGATTGCTCAATCGCCGTGCAAAATCAACCAGGAACAATTGGATTCAGATTCACCTATTTATCACCTATACATCTGTAATGAAAGATTTAAATGTGATTCTTCTTTGAGTATATGTTAATATGTGTATCACAAATAAGACAAAATGGTGTTAGCCTGGGATTTGAGAATATGTTGGGAAAGTACAAAGGAACCAGTTCAAAGCCATGTTCCAAGAACTTTGTGTGAGCACCAGTGCATTGTCTTGAGAGCAGAAAATGATGGAAAACCCATTTGTCTGGGAAAGTATGAGGGAAAATATGGTGATAGATTTTTGAAGGGATCTGAAAGGATATAAAAAGGGGCACAAGGGAATTTTCTCTCAGGCTGGGCCATGACCATTGCTGAGACTTGGGAATAGAGACAAGGACAGAGATAGAGCAAAAGAAAGAGAGGTGGAGACTGAGGGAAAGCTGTCGAGCATCTTTGGTTCCCTCTGACAGTGTGTCGTGTAGCATGGTTTTGTGATTGGTTGATAAGTATTACTTTGTCCCTTGTACTGCTTGAACCATTATTCTTTCTTTTTTTCTGTATTTTATTATTTATATAACTCAAATAAAGTAATTTTCTCTCACTTTTAACATGTGTACAGTACCTCCTCTGTTTGCGGATACCTCTCATTGCTAAATCAGAAAAGAGCAACAAACAAGTATTTTCATTTCACAGTTGACATCAGCATAATGAGAGCTATATTTCAAAATCCACAGGATGTACCACAGGTGGGGTGTGGTCTGGGGTACCGGGTATATGGACAACACCCATGGTTTTGAGCAGTGGCAACATTGTCCTCCACGTGCCAGAGAATCGAGATGGGGAGCAGGAGTAGTTACGTCCAGGCTATGGAGCCTCTCTGTTAAATAACTTAGAGCTTCCCAGTCCTGGGGAGAGTAAGGGTGTGACCTTAAAGCCCATGCTATGGAAAAAGACATATGGGATTGGGCAGCAGAACAAGTGGCCACCCTAACTGAGAAAGTGGTAACCCTGGAACAGCAGAACGTGGCCATGGCTGCACTGACCAAGCCAGCCTATGAACCAGCTGACAAAGCTGAAACCCAGCTTCTGGGGAAGGTGGGACCTGTACAGATTGGATGGGTTGCACCTGAACTCGATGGGGAGCAATATTCTTGCAGGTAGGTTTGCTAGCATGGTTCGGGAGGGTTTAAACTAATTTGCAAGGGGGATGGGACCCGGAGCAATAGAGCAATGAAAGAAGTGCATGGAGTAAAGCCAGATCTAACATATAGAGAGGCCTTCAGGAAAGAGAAACAGAATAAACTGTGTAAAGACAGTAAGGTAGAAGGGCTGAAATGTGTGTACCTCAATGCCAGAAGCATCAGGAACAAGGGTGATGAACTGAGAGCTTGGATACATACATGGAATTATGATGTAGTGGCCATTACAGAGACTTGGCTGGCACCAGGGCAGGAATGGATTCTCAATATTCCTGGATTTCAGTGCTTTAAAAGGGATGGGGGGGTGCTGGAAGGGGAGGAGGGGTGGCATTACTGGTCAGGGATACCATTACAGCTACAGAAAGGGTGGGTAATGTAGCAGGATACTCTTTTGAGTCAGTATGGGTGGAAGTCAGGAACAGGAAGGGAGCAGTTACTCTATTGGGGGTATTCTATAGGCCCCCTGGTAGCAGCAGAGATACAGAGGAGCAGATTGGGAGGCAGATTTTGGAAAGGTGCAAAAATAACAGGGTTGTTATCATGGGTGACTTTAACTTCCCTAATATTGATTGGCACCTGATTAGTTCCAAGGATTTAGATGGGGCAGAGTTTGTTAAGTGTGTCCAGGACAGATTCCTGTCACGGTATGTTGACAGGCCAACTAGGGGGAATGCCATACTAGATCTAGTATTAGGTAATCAATCGGGTCAGGTCACAGATCTCTTAGTGGGTGAGCATCTGGGGGACAGTGACCACCGCTCCCTGGCCTTTAGCATTATCATGGAAAAGGATAGACTCAGAGAGGACAGGAAAATTTTTAAATGGGGAAGGGCAAATTATGAGGCTATAAGGCTAGAATTTGCGGGTGTGAATTGGGATGATGTTTTTGCAGGGAAATGTACTATGGACATGTGGTCGCTGTTCAGAGATCTCTTGCAGGATGTTAGGGATAAATTTGTCCTGGTGAGGAAGATAAAGAATGGTAGGGTGAAGGAACCATGGGTGACAAGTGAGGTGGAAAATCTAGTCAGGTGAAAGAAGGCAGCATACATGAGGTTTAGGAAGCAAGGATCGGATGGGCCTATTGTGGAATATAGGGAAGCAAGAAAGGAGCTTAAGGAGGGGCTGAGAAGAGCAAGAAGGGGGCATGAGAAGGCCTCGGCAAGTAGGGTAAAGGAAAACCCCAAGGCATTCTTCAATTATGTGAAGAAAAAAAGGATGACAGGAGTGAAGGTAGGACTGATTAGAGATAAAGGTGGGAAGATGTGCCTGGACGCCGTGGAAGTGAACGAGGTCCTCAATGAATACTTCTCTTGGGTATTCACCAATGAGAGGGAACTTGATGATGGTGAGGACAATATGAGTGAGGTTGATGTTCTGGAGCATGTTGATATTAAGGGAGAGGAGGTTTTGGAGTTGTTAAAATACATTAGGACGGTAAGTCCCCGGGGCCTGATGGAATATTCCCCAGGCTGCTCCACGAGGCGAGGGAAGAGATTGCTGAGCCTCTGGCTAAGATCTTTATGTCCTCGTTGTCCATGGGAATGGTACCGGAGGATTGGAGGGAGGTGAATGTTGTCCCCTTGTATAAAAAAGGTAGTAGGGATAGTCCGGGTAATTATAGACCAGTGAGCCTTACGTCAGTGGTGGGAAAGCTGGTGGAAAAGATTCTTAGAGATAGGATCTACGGGCATTTAGAGAGTCATGGTCTGATCAGGGACAGTCAGCATGGCTTTGTAAAGGACAGATCGTGTCTAACAAGCCTGATAGTGTTCTTTGAGGAGGGGACCAGGCATATAGATGAGGGTAGTGCAGTGGATGTGATCTATATTGATTTTAGTGAGACATTTGACAGGGTTCCACACGGCAGGCTTATTCAGAAAGTCAGAAGGCATGGGATCCAAGGAAGTTTGGCCAGATGGATTCAGAATTGGCTTGCCTGCAGAAGGCAGAGGGTGGTGGTGGAAGGAGTACATTCAGACTGGAGGATTGTGACTGGTGGTGTCCCACAAGGATATGTTCTGGGACCTCTACTTTTCGTGATTTTTATTAACGACCTGGATGTGGGGGTAGAAGGGTGGGTTGGCAAGTTTGCAGACAACACAAACGTTGGTGGTGTTGTAGATAGTGTAGAGAATTATCGAACATTGCAGAGACATTGATAGGATGCAGAAGTGGGCTGAGAAGTGGCAGATGGAGTTCAACCCAGAGAAGTGTGAAGTGGTACACTTTGGAAGGACCAAGGCAGAGTACAAAGTAAATGGCAGGATACTTGGTAGTGTGGAGAAGCAGAGGGATCTGGGGGTACATGTCCACAGATCCCTGAAAGTTGCCTCACAGGTGGATAGGGTAGTTAAGAAAGCCTATGGGGCGTTAGTTTTCATAAGTCGTGGGATAGAGTTTAAGAGTCGCGATGTAATGATGCAGCTCTATAAAACTCTGGTTAGGCCACACTTGGAGTACTGTGTCCAGTTCTGGTCACCTCACTATAGGAAGGATGTGGAAGCATTGGAAAGGGTACAGAGGAGATTTACCAGGATGCTGCCTGGTTTAGAAAATGTGCATTATGATCAGAGATTAAGGGAGCTGGGGCTTTACTCTTTGGAGAGAAGGAGGATGAGAGGAGACATGATAGAGGTGTACAAGATAATTAGAGGAATAGATAGAGTGGATAGCCAGTGCCTCTTCCCCAAGGCACCACTGCTCAATACAAGAGGACATGGCTTTAAGGTAAGGGGTGGGAAGTTCAAGGGGGATATTAGAGGAAGGTTTTTTACTCAGAGAGTGGTTGGTGCGTGGAATGCACTGCCTGAGTCAGTGGTGGAGGCAGATACACTAGTGAAGTTTAAGAGACTACTAGACAGGTATATGGAGGAATTTAAGGTGGAGGGTTATACAGGAGGCAGTGTTTGAGGGTCGGCACAACATTGTGGGCCGAAGGGCATGTACCGTGCTGTACTATTCTATGTTCTATGTTCTAAACCATTCCAGCATATCAGGAAGATGGAGGGATCAGGATCTGGATGGTGTCTGAGTAAGGGAGCTGATGTCTAAGGATTGGCTGCCTGACACTTGAGATGGCAATATTTCATCAGATACTGAGACTCCGTGTGGTGATGGTCCTCCGAACTTAAGAAAGACTTACAAACAGCCAATGTGCAAAAAATATATAAATTGTGTAACTAAATTAAATAGATAAATAAAGAGAAAAATAAATAAATTAGTTAGAGATTGGAAGGTATATCATTGTGGACATCACTGAGTCATGGGTGAAAGAAGATCATAGCTGGAAGCTTAACATCGAAGCTTACACATCGTATCACAATGACAGTCAGGTAGGCAGAGACGGTGGGGTGGCTCTGTTGGTAAAATAATTAAATCAAATCCTTAGAAAGAGGTGACAAAGGATCAGAAGATGTCAAATCCACATAGATAGAACTGAGAAACTGCAAGGGTAAAAAGACCTGGTTGGGAGCTATATACGACCTCTGAAGAGTAGCCAGGGCAACACCCACACAAAATTCTGGAGGAGCTCAGCAATTCAGGAAACGTCTACAGAAACGTTGAAGTTTCAGGCTCAGACCCTTCATCAGAACTTGAAAGGAAGGGGAAAGACACCAGAATAAAAAGCTGGAGGGGTGTGATGGGTGGGGAAGGAGGATTAAGTAGAAGGTGAAGGCTGGTAGGTGAGAAAGGTAAAGTGCTGGAGAAGAGATACCAGAGACACACACGGACACAAACATCAAATGCTGCTGGTTAATGATTAACTCGGTGAAAGACACCCTCTGGTCTGCCTGAAACTTGTTGCTCTACCATCACATCAAGATGTTATGGAGGAATGCTGCCAAACGACACGTAGCAGGCTGCAGGAGAACATGCCGAGAGACGCACTGAAGCTTGGTGCAACCATTGCAAGGACTCGGTGGGGAGGACCACGTTGTAGGGTTCTTCTCCAAATTGAGAGGGAGGGGCCGAGTGGGGAAGGAGCCTCCTCAATTGTTGTAGTACTTAGTATAACATCCCAGAGAGCCACATGAGTGGCAACAGTGTTATTAATGTGCATGAATGTAATAAAACAGCATAGAAAGCACTGACCATGAATGTAAAAAAAATGGAATGGCATTGAATGGCTTATTGTTGTAAATAATTTTTATTATGAATAAAGTTTATTTTGTTGAGAAAAATACTGCCAGGAGAGGAGAGTGGACCATGGGAGGAAGGGAAGGAGGAGAGGGCAACCAGGATGTGGGATATAAATTACAGTAGGAGATGATAAAAAGGCATTTGGCCCATTGGGTCACCTTCATCATTCCATCATGGCTGATTTATTATCCTTCTCAACACCATTCCTCTGCCTTCTCCCTGTAACCTTTGAATTCCTTTACGAATCAAGAACCTATCAGACTCTGCTTTAAAAATTTAAGAGACCTGTTACAAATTGGGACCGCTTCACTGAGCACCACCACTTCATACACCACAAACGGAACTTCCAGGTGGCCAAGTATTTTAATTCTGATTCCCATTCCCAATCCAACTTGTCAGTCAATGGCCGCCTCTTGTGCAATGATGAGGTCACCTTCAGGGTGGAGAAGCAACACCTATATTGTATCTGGGTAGCCTCCAACGTTTTGGCATGAATATGGATTTCTCCTTCCCATAAATGAACACCCCCCCCCTCCTATTTCCCCACAACCTTTTACCTCTGCCTATTACTTCCCCCTGAGTCCCCTCCTCCTCCCCTTTCTCTCATGGTCCATTCACCCTTCCAGTCAGATTCCTTCTTTTGCAGCAGGTGGGTGGGAAATATCATGGGCTGAAAGACCTATTATCTTCCAAATAGTCTCCTTTCCCTCCCATCTCCTTTGTGTTCTGGGGGAGGGAAGGGGAGGTGGAAGGGTGGGAGAGGGGAAAACAGGGATGTGAAGAGAGGAAGGGGGAAGACCGGGAGGAGGGGAGCGGTGGAGATAGAGGGGCAAAGGGGATGGGGAATGGGAGAGGGGAGGAGGGAAGAAGGGGAAGGGGAGGGGGAGGAAGGGGGAGAAGGAGGAGAAGGGAGGAGAGGGGAGGAAGGGGGAAGGAGAGTGGGGAGAGTGTGAGGAGAGAGAGAGAGGGATGGGGGCAAGAGGGCTAGAACAAGAATAGCCTGCAAGAGATTTGCGGTTTCCTTCTTAGATAGATTGATCAATAGATATATACATTATTGATTGCAATGGAAATTTCAGTGTCACAGTAGCATTACAAGTGCACAGATATACAAATATTAGAAGAGAAGTAAGAAAGAATAAAAAATAAGTTACCTCAAACAGTCTAACGGCGGGGTGGAGGGGGGGTCATCACTCTCCGGGCTGTAGCTTCTCTCATTATAGAGCCTAATGGTCGAGGGTAAGAATGCCCTGATTTAGCGCTCTTTGGAGCAGTGCAGTTATCTTAGTCTATTACTGAAAGTGCACCTCAGTTCAGTGTATCATGTCACGTGGCTTAGTGACTGGTTGATAAGTATTTTTTTGCACATTTACTACTTTATTGATTATTTTCATCTTTCTGTGTTTTATTCTTTATATAACCCCAATACAGCAAATACCTGTAACCTTTAGCATGTGTTCACTTCGTCCTTTGTTTGTGATTTTGTTACACCATCAAATCATCCAGTGAAAAGCATTCTGTGTGTTGTACAGGATTTCTATCATCTGCAGAATCTCTTGTGCTTAACAACAACAGAACAGCAGTAAAAATTCAACAACGGCAAAACAAGACCCAATCCTTTCCTCCTCCTCGCCTATTCGTGTATATACGTTCCCCTTACCCTCGCAGACAGTCACCCTCGTACATTCAGGAACAAAATGCAACAAACAACTTTTCCAAAGAAACAACATGGAATCATGTCCTTTCAAAAGGCTCAGATTTGACCGCAATAGGGAAGCCCGATCTTCTGAGGGGTGTAGCTTTTTGAGAAGAAGGATCAGTAATGTGCAGATCATGACTGCATTCAGTGGGGTTCGAAGGTTGACCATACTATTACTGAGTATCACCCCAGTGTTGCTGATTCAAGGGCCTTGTCCCAGAGCTATGTCTCTTGGCTGTGACTAGATCAAGCAAAGTATCAGAGAGTCAGTGTTTTGTCAAGCTGCTGAAAATCCCCTCTCCAAAGCCACTCCATGTGTGGAACTGCCTGTGGACTCTGCTGAGGTGGACAAACAATGTCTGCTGGTCACAACTGTGTCTACTCAAAATGTCTGGAGATGCTTCCCACAGAGTGACTGTGACTAACAGGATGGTGAGTCCTGGGGAGACAACTGTTTGTAATTTCTAGATTGTCAAGAGTGATGGTGCTGCTTCTCCACTTCAATCAATAATGCTGGTTCCAACCTGATCTCAGTCTGGGGCTGTTGGGAATTGCACAGTCTCAGACTGATGGGTTTCCCCTGGTGAAACCCATCAGTCCTCCCACATCTCAAAAATGTGTTGATTGGTAGATTAACCGGCTGCTGTAAGTTACCCTAGGTAGTGGGTTGTTGGTGAATCAGGTTAGACTTCACTGGTACACAAGAGGAATAAGTTTCCTGTGAAAATAACCAACAAAATGGATCCAATGTCTTTGATGTGGGATCGCACGCATAACTCCATGGGCCAGATTACCTTCCCCATGTCATATGGAAAAATGAACTACAGAAAATTCAAAAAGATTTCACAAACAGTTAGTTTTTATGGATCTTCTCCTCCCACAGTTTAATTTTGGAATTCCCACATTATCCTGCCCATCTCTAACCAACAATCCCCTGTCTAATTTTAAAGCTTCTACAAAGACCCATCAACATCTTCTCTGTTAATATCAGAGCTGCGACTCAATGAGCGACTGAAACAAGAACTGTGTAACAATTCACGATTCTGTCAAACAAACAAATAACGAGTGCAGAAGCAGGAGGTGCAATGAAATTTCTCTGATAAACTTTATCCCAAAGTTCAGTGCCACCGTGTGTCGTCTCCTTCTAACCCTCGGCCTTGCAGCCATCACAGACTGATAGCTGTCACTATGAATAAATCAACCCCCACTGGATTCAGGAACAGCTTCATCTCAGACAGCACCACAAACACTCCACTCCTCCATCCTATCATCAGATTTTTGAACGGTGCATGACCACTGCTTATTTATTCCTTTTTTTGCACTTTTTGTATTATTATGTCGTGTTTTATGTCTTTGCACTGTACTGCAAATCAACAAATTTCCTACCATATCAGACAGTGATAATAAACCTGATTCTGAAGAGCACCACTCTCCCTCAATGTCCAAAGAAACAAGGGAGGTGATTGTGGATTACAGGAGGCACAGAGACAGGCTCGCCCCGATCAACATCAATGGGACTGCAGTTGAAAGGGAGAGTGGTTTCAAGTTCCTCAGTATACACATCACTGAAGATCTCACCTGGAATATACACACCGGCTGTGTGGCTAAAAAAAAATGCACAAAATCCTGCCGAAGGGTTTCGGCGTGAAATGTTCACTGTACTCTTTCCCATAGATGCTGCCTGGTATGTGGTTCTCGTATTTCCAGCATCTCCAGATTTTCTCTTGTTTGTGATTGGATTACTACTCTGCGAAGTCTCTTACAGGGATGCCTATCCTGAAGATGTTTAAATCTTCCCTTCGACGGGAGTTCAGTGAAACTCTCTCTCACTGCTCCCCTGCTGTGATCCTGTGATCACTTGAGATAATGCATGATGCCGTCTCCAAACAAGAAACAGCCTATCCCGATGCATTTCAAATCATAGTCAGGGACTTCATCCAGGCTTGTTTGAAGAAAACCCTGCCTGATTATCATCAGCATATAACCTGTAACACCAGAGGCCCCAGCAGACTAGAGCACAGCTATACTAAGATGAGGAGTGCCTGCCACTCCATGCCCTGACCGTATTCTGGTAAATCTGATCACTTGGCTGTCCTTCTCCTACCTACATACAGGGAGAGAGTAAAGAGCAAAACTCCAGAGATTGGGAGAACAAAGAAGTGGTTATTGGAGGTAAAGGAGCAGATACGGGATTGCTTCGAATTGGTGGACTGGGTAGTGTTTGAGGACACATCTATGGATCTGAATGAATACACAAAGGTTGTCATGGACTTTAAAACAGTTGTAGACGAGTGTCTCCCCACAAAATGATGCAAGTCTTCCCTAACCGGAAGCCCAGGATGAACCATAAGATCCACAATCTGCCAAGGGCCAGATCAGAGGCATTCAAGTCTGGTGTCCAAGAAAGCTGTAAGAGGTCCAAGTACAGTACAAAGTCTGGAAAGCCATCTCACCAGCAAAGTTGCAATTCCAGACAAAACTTGAATCAATGAAGGATGCTCGACAGTTGTGGCAGGTCTTGAATACCTCTTATAAAGTTAAATTTAGTGATATAGGTGACAACCGGGATTCACTTCCAAATGAGCTCAATGCCTTCTATGCTTGCTTTGACCATCAAAACATGGAGGAACCACTACAGACTCCCACAGTCCCCGATGATCCTGTGATTCCAGTCTCTGCGGCCAACGTGCAAACAGCCTTCAGGAGGGTGAACCCATGTAAAGCATTTAGCCCAGATGGTTACCTGGCCAAGTGCTAAAGATCTGTGCTGATAAACTGGATGGAGTAATCATTGAGATCTTTACCCTTTCATTCCGGCAGTCTGCTTCAAGCAGGCTTCAATTATACCAGTGTCTAGGAAGAACGTGGTAATTTGCCTCAAAGTCTATCATGCAGTTGCACTTACATCCACAGTGGTTTGAGAGATTGGCGATGAAACATATCAACTCCTGCCTGAGAAGTGAATTGTATCCACTCCAATTTGCCTACCAGACCAACAGGCCCACAGTAGATTCCATCTCATTGGCTTTCCACTTAACCCTGGAACATCTGGACAGCAAAGAAGCATACAGCAGGATGTTCTTTATTGACTACAGCTCAGCATTTAGTATCATCATCCTCTCAAAACTAATCAATTTTTAAGACATTGGTCTCAATCCTCCTTGTGCAATTGGATCCTCAATTTCCTCAATTACAGACCAGTCAGTACGATTGGCAACAACATCTCCTTCGTGATCTCCATCAGCACAGTTGCACCACAATGCTGTGTGCTCAGCTTTCTAGTCTACTCACTTTACAATGTGTGGCCAAGCTCAGCTCCAACGTCACAGTCAAGTTTGCTGATGACATCACTGCAATCAAAAGTGATGAAATACCAGCATATAGGAGGGAGATTGACAATCTGTCTGAGTGGCACCAGAACAACAACCTCTCACACAATGTCAGCAAAACCAAAGGGCTGATTCTTGACTTCAGGAGGAGTAAACCAGAGGTCCATGAGCCAGTCCTCATCAGAGGATCAGAGGTGGAGAGGGTCAGCAACTTTCAATTCCTTGGTGTCATTATTTTGGAGGACCCGTCCTCGGCCCAGTATGCAAGTGAAATTACAAAGAAAGCACAACAGCACCTGTATTTCCTTAGGAGTTTGCGTAGATTTGTATGACATCAAAAACTTTGACAAACTTCTACAGATGTTAGAGGAGAGTATGTTGATGGGCTGCATGACAGCCTAGTATGGAAACACCAATACCCTTAAATATAAAATCCTACAAAAAGCAGTGGATACAGCCCAGTCCACCACAGGTAAATTCTCCCCACCAGTGTGCATATCTACATGAACCATTGTCACGGGAAATCTGCTTTCATCATCAGAGACCCCCCACCACCCAGGTCCTGCTCCTTCCATGCTGCTTCCATTAGGAATAAGGTACAGGAGCCGCAGTTCTCACACCAATTATTATCCCTCAACCATCAGGCTCTTGAACCAAAGTGGATAACTTTGCTTGCCCCATCTTTGAAATGCTCCCCACAACCTATGGGATCACCTTCAAGGACTCTTCATCTCATGTTCTCAGTATTTATCATTTATTTATTATTGCTTATTTATTTTTATTTGCACAGTTTGCACACTGGTTGAATGCTGAAGCTGGTTCAGTCCCTCATTGATTCTTTATGGTTATTTATTTATTTGTTTAAAGTTTTATTGAGATACTGTGTGGAATAGGCCCTTCTGGCCCTTCGAGCCACATTGCCTAGCAATCCCCAATTTAATCCTAGCCAAATCCTGGTACAATTTACAGTGACCAATAACCCTGACAACTGGTCTGTCTTTGGACTGTGGGTGGAAACCAGAGCACCCAGAGGAAACCCACTTGGTCACGGGGAGAACATACAAACTCCTTGTATCTGGGTTGCCTGTACTGTAAAGCGTTGTGCTAGCCACCATACTAATGCGCCTATGATGGATTTATTGAGTATGCCTGCAAGAAAATGGAACTCAGGTTTGCATATGGTGAGATATATTTACTTTGTTTCAGCACCATTCAGCCAGGTACTCTGTGTCACTCCTGTACGCTGACTCATCACCAGCTGTGATTTGTCCAGTGATATAATAATTGGCAAACTTTTATAAATTTGTGTGAGGAGTAAAAAAATTGTATAAAATTCTTCCGTCATCTACGTCTCCGAGCCTACTTCTTCGGCAAGGATTCCCCTCCCGCTACAGATGACCCCTTCTCCTGTCTTCAACCCTCCTCCTCCTCCTGGACACCCCGCCCAGGCCTTCTACCTGCATTCGATCTCTTCATCTCCAACCGTCGCTGAGACATCAACCGTCTCAAATTCACCACTCTCCTCTCCTATTCCAACCTCTCTCCCTCTGAACACACTGCGCTCCACTCTCTCCACACTAATCCCAACCTCACCATCAAACCTGCCGTAGTAGTCTGGCGGATGGACCTCTACCTCACTCAGGCAAAGCGACAGTTCTCTGACACCTCCTCTTACTTACCACTAGAACAGGAATTCCCACCAAAAAACATCAAACCATTGTCTCCCGCACCATCACCGTCCTTATCAACTCCGGAGACCTTCCATCCTCAGCCGCTAAACTCATTATTCCCACAACCCATACTGCTCGGTTTTACCTCCTCCCAAAGATACACAAGCCTGACTGTCCCAGTTGACCCATAGTTTCTGCCTGCTCCTGTCCCACTGAACTTCTATCTGCCTACCTGGACTCCATTTTGTCACCCATAGTTCAGTCCCTCCCCACCTACATCCGGGATACATCCCAAGCCCTCCACCTCTTCAATAACTTCCAATTCCCGGTCCGAACCGCTACATTTTTACTATGGATGTCCAATCCTTATACACCTCCATTCCCCACCAAGAAGGCCTCAAAGTGGCTCACCTGAGGACTGGGAGAAATTCAGAGTTCAGCAGAGGAGGACAAAGGGCTTAATTAGGAAGGGGAAAAAAGATTATGAGAGAAAACTGGCAGAGAACATAAAAACGGACTGTAAAAGCTTTTATAGATATGTAAAAAGGAAAAGACTGATAAAGACAAATGTAGGTCCCCTGCAAACAGAAACAGGTGAATTGATTATGGGGAGCAAGGACATGGCAGACCAATTGAATAATTACTTTGGTTCTGTCTTCACTAAGGAGGACATAAATAATCTTCCAGAAATAGTAAGGGACAGAGGGTCCAGTGAGATGGAGGAACTGAGCGAAATACATGTTAGTAGGGAAGTGGTGTTAGGTAAATTGAAGGGATTGAAGGCAGATAAATCCCCAGGGCCAGATGGTCTGCATCCCAGAGTGCTTAAGGAAGTGGCCCAAGAAATAGTGGATGCATTAGTGATAATTTTTCAAAACTCGTTAGATTCTGGACTAGTTCCTGAGGATTGGAGGGTGGCTAATGTAACCCCACTTTTTAAAAAAGGAGGGAGAGAGAAACCGGGGAATTATAGGCCGGTTAGCCTAACGTCGGTGGTGGGGAAACTGCTGGAGTCAGTTATCAAGGATGTGATAACAGCACATTTGGAAAGCGGTGAAATGATCGGACAAAGTCAGCATGGATTTGTGAAAGGAAAATCATGTCTGACGAATCTCATAGAATTTTTTGAGGATGTAACTAGTAGAGTGGATAGGGGAGAACCAGTGGATGTGGTATATTTGGATTTTCAAAAGGCTTTTGACAAGGTCCCACATAGGAGATTAGTGTGCAAACTTAAAGCACACGGTATTGGGGGTAAGGTATTGGTGTGGGTGGAGAATTGGTTAGCAGACAGGAAGCAAAGAGTGGGAATAAACGGGACCTTTTCAGAATGGCAGGCGGTGACTAGTGGGGTACCGCAAGGTTCAGTGCTGGGACCCCAGTTGTTTACAATATATATTAATGACTTGGATGAGGGAATTAAATGCAGCATCTCCAAGTTTGCGGATGACACGAAGCTGGGTGGCAGTGTTAGCAGTGAGGAGGATGCTAAGAGGATGCAGGGTGACTTGGATAGGTTGGGTGAGTGGGCAAACTCATGGCAGATGCAATTTAATGTGGATAAATGTGAAGTTATCCACTTTGGTGGCAAAAATAGGAAAACAGATTATTATCTGAATGGTGGCCGATTAGGAAAAGGGGAGGTGCAACGAGACCTGGGTGTCATTATACACCAGTCATTGAAAGTGGGCATGCAGGTACAGCAGGCGGTGAAAAAGGCGAACGGTATGCTGGCATTTATAGCGAGAGGATTCGAGTACAGGAGCAGGGAGGTACTACTGCAGTTGTACAAGGCCTTGGTGAGACCACACCTGGAGTATTGTGTGCAGTTTTGGTCCCCTAATCTGAGGAAAGACATCTTTGCCATAGAGGGAGTACAAAGAAGGTTCACCAGATTGATTCCTGGGATGGCAGGTCTTTCATATGAAGAAAGACTGGATGAACTGGGCTTGTACTCGTTGGAATTTAGAAGATTGAGGGGGGATCTGATTGAAACGTATAAGATCCTAAAGGGATTGGACAGGCTAGATGCAGGAAGATTGTTCCCGATGTTGGGGAGGTCTAGAACGAGGGGTCACAGTTTGAGGATAGAGGGGAAGCCTTTTAGGACCGAGGTTAGGAAAAACTTCTTCACACAGAGAGTGGTGAATCTGTGGAATTCTCTGCCACAGCAAACTGTTGAGGCCAGTTCATTAGCTATGTTTAAAAGGAAGTTAGATATGGCCCTTGTGGCTACAGGGGTCAGGGGGTATGGAGGGAAGGCTGGGTTCTGAGTTGGATGATCAGCCATGATCATAATAAATGGCGGTGCAGGCTCGAAGGGCCGAATGGCCTACTCCTGCACCTATTTTCTATGTTTCTATGTTTCTAAAGCCCTCCGCTACTTCCTGGATGATAGACCTCACCAGTTCCCCACCACCACTACCCTCCTCCGGTTGGCAGAACTGGTTCTCACACTCAATAACTTCTCTGTTGGCTCTTCCCACTTTCTTCAGACTAAGGGTGTAGCTATGGGAACTCGTATGGGACCCAGCTACGCCTGCCTTTTTGTTGGTTATGTGGAACAGTCTGTACTCCAGACCTATTCTGGTACTGCTCCCCAACTTTTCCTTCGATACATTGACGACTACATTGGTGCTGCTTCCTGCACCCATGCTGAGCTTGTCAATTTCATCGACTTCACTTCAAACTTCCACCCAGCCCTCAAATTCACTTACTCTATCTCGGACTCTTCTCTCCCCTTTCTCGATCTCTCGGTCTCCATCTCTGGAGACAGACTGTCCACTGACATCTTCTACAAGCCCACTGACTCTCATAACTACCTCAACTATACCTCTTCCCACCCCACCACATGCAAAAATGCCATTCCCTATTCCCAGTTCGTTTGTCTCTGCCGCATCTGCTCCAAGGATGAGGCTTTCCGTTCCAGGACATCTCAAATGTCCTCTTTCTTTAAGGATCATGGTTTCCCTTCTACCATCTTCAATGATGTCCTCACCCACATCTCCTCCATTTCCTGCACTTTGGCCCTCACCCCATCCTCCCACAACCACAACAGGGACAGAGTTCCCCTTGTCCTTACCTACCACCCCACCAGCCTCCGGATCCAGCACATTATCCTCCGCAACTTCCACCACCTTCAACAGGACCCCACCACTAAGCACATCTTTCCCTCTCCACCCTTCTCCGCCTTCCGCAGGGATCGGTCCCTCTGCGACTCCCTTATCCACATGTCCCTCCCCACGGATCTCCCACCTGGCACTTATCCCTGTAAGTGCAAGTGCTACACCTGTCCCTACACCTTATCTCTTGCAAACATTCAGGGCCCCAGACAGTCCTTCCAGGTGAGGCAACACTTCACTTGTGAGTCTGTTGGGGTCACCTATTGCATCCGGTGCTCCCTCCTCTACATCGGTGAAACCCAATGCAGATTGGGGGACCACTTCGTTGAGCACCTCCACTCCGTCTGCCTCAGCAGACAGGATCTCCTGGTTGCCACCCACTTCAACTCTGCTTCCCATTGCCATTCAGATATGTCCATACATGGCCTCCTCTACTGCCATGAAGAGGCTAAACTCAGGTTGGAGGAGCAACACCTCATATACTGTCTAGGTAGTCTCCAGCCACTTGGTATGAACATAGAATTCTCCAAGTTCCGGTAATTCCCTCCCCCTCCCTTCCTCTATCCCTATTTCATTCTACCCCTTCCCCCAGCTCCCTCATGTTTCCACCTCCTTCTTCTACTACCCACTGTTTTCAGGGCTATAACATCAATGCTTCCACTCCCCCACCCCTTTGTCTTTCAAATTACTGGTCTTTCAACTGAAGCTACAAGCATTCTTCAAATCCTTCCCCATCTTTCATTCTTCAGTCCTGACGAATGGTTCCGGCCCGAAATGTCGACTCATCATTTCTAACTGATGCTGCCTGACCTGCTGATTTCATCCAGTGTACTGAAAGTGTTGTTTTGATCACAGCATCTGCAGTTTATTTTGTGTTTAAAATTGTGTGAGGAGCCCTTTCAAGGAAACTTCTGTTTTCCAGCCTCGCTGACAGGTCCTGTGACCACAGACTCCGCCTCTGAACTTGAGTTTTATCAGACTTTGACTTTCAACAGTAAAACAGACGGGTCATCACGGGCAATAAACACACACAAAATACTAAAGGAACTCAGCAGGCCAGGCAGCATCTGTGGAAAAGAATACAATCAACATTTCAGTCAAGACCCTTAAGCAGGATTGATGAAAAATAGATGAGGAATCAGAGTTCACAAACGAGAAAATCTGCAGGTGCTGGAAATCCAATCAACACACACAAAATCCTGGAGGAACTCAGCAGGCCAGGCAGCATCTACGGAAAGAGTACTGTCGATGTTTTGGGCCAAAACCCTTTGGTAGGACTGGAGAACAAAACCTGAAGTGTGGATTTAAAAGTGGGGGAGGGGAGGGAGAGAGAAACACCAGGGGATACGTGAAACCTGGAGGGGGAGGGAGGAAGTAAAGAGATGGGAAGATGATTGGTGAAAGACACAAAAGACCATGGAAGAAAGAAAAGGGGTGAGGAACACCAGAGGGAGGCAATGGGTGGGCAAGGAGATAAGGTGAGGGAGGGAAAAGGGGATGGGAATTGGTGAAGGAGAGGTGGGGTGGGGGCTATTATCAGAAGTTCGAGAAATCAATGTTCATGCCATCAGGCTGGAGGCTATCCAAACAGAATATAAGGTGTTGTTCCTCTAACCTAAGTGTGGCCTTATCATGACAGTGGAGGAGGTCATGGATAGACATAGCGGAATGGGAATGAGAAGTCGAATTAAAATGGGTAACCACTGAGAGATCCTTCCTTTTCTGGCTGAGGAGCATAGGTGCTCGGTGAAGCAGTCTCCCAATCTACGGTCTCATAGGGGGTCACACTGGGAGCTCCAGACACAGTATATGACCCCAGCAGAGTCACAGGTGAAATGTTGCCTGGAAGGACTGTTTGGGGCCCTGAATGGTAGTGAGGGAGGTGGTGTAGGGTGAAGCACCTTCAATTACTCCAAAAGACTGAGGTTTGGTAAAATACTGAAAGGCTTTTATTCGCTGTACAATATGACCTCCACAGTGAGTGTCTGCCCCCAGACTGAGGGGGAGGGGCGAGGCAAACACCTTTATATAGGACTCTGTGGGAGGAGCCACAGGGGCAGTCAGCAGAGGTGTGTGTCCAGACAGGTAACCGAGTTACAACATATATACATGGTTTACCACATAGGGGCAGGTGTAGCACTTGTTCTGCTTGCAAGGATAAGTACCTGGAGGGAGGTCAGTGGGGAGGGACAAATGGACACGGGAGGCACATGGGGTGCAATCCCTGCGGAAAGCAGAAAGTGAGGGGGAGGGAAAGATGAGCTTGGTGGTGGGATCCCCCTGGAGATGTTAGACGTTTTGGAGAATTATGTGCTCAACACGAATGCTGATGGAGTGGTAGGTGAGGACAAAGAAATCCTATCCCCGGTGGGATGGTGCTCGCAAATATTTGTAGGTTCTTTAATTAGACCGTATAAATATTTGTAGGGCCTTTAATTAGATGGAACGCGAGGTTGTTGAATTGCTGAATTACTCGCACTGCAATCTGCAACTTCCCGTAAGGAAAGCAGAAAGTGGTTTAAAAGTTGGGGCAGGGGAGAAACACAAGGTGATAGGTGAGACCGGGATGGGGAGGGGTGAAGTAAGGAGTTGGGAAGTTGATTGGTGAAAGAAATACAGGACTAGAGAAAGGGGAGTCTAATGCAGAGGGCAGAAGGCTATGGAAGAAAGAAAAGCGGGAGGAGCACGACAGGGAGGTGTTGGGCAGGTATTGTCCTGTCCAATCCCCGACACAGTTTTACTCTCTTTTCGTCCCGCCCATTTAACTGCGTCCATGTTTGCGGAAAAGTACAATTAGTTTTACTTTTCCCTCTGGCAGCTGCCGTGACGCCGACTTTGTGGTGCTCCTCACCAAGAAAGTTCTGCTCTGAGTCGCTTACTCCGCGTTACTGCTGAGCGCTCGTTACAAACTTCCCCACAAGGAGTGGGGAGGGAGTTCTGCGTGAAGAACCTCTCGGTTGCTGATCGGGTGAGTGGGGCTCAGGGACTTGTCACCGCACGAGAGCCACCAGACAAAATGGGTCCCTTTCCGATTTCCTAGCGGAGTCAGTGAGAGGGAGACCCGCTGCTACAGGCCGGCCAGCGACGCCGAGAATGGCTCCGCCTTGTTCCCGAAGCCGGAACGGCGAACCTGTCTGCTGGGGAGAATGGGGAGACCGACAGCTAGGCAGGTCAGGGAGGGGGAAGCCCTTAAGACCCTCAGACAAAGGAGCAGAATCTGTTCTGCTCAGCCATTCCATCATGGGTGATCCTGTATCCCATTCAACCCATACACCTGCCTTCTCGCCGTACCCTTTGATGCCCTGACCGATCAGGAAACGATCAACTGCCGCCTTAAATGTACCTGCGGACTTTGCCTCCACGGCAGTCTGTGGAGGAGCATTCCACAGATTCACCACTCTCTGGCTTAAAAAAAATCCTACCTACCTCCGTTCTGAAAGCTGGACCCTCAATTCTGAGGCTGTGTCGTTCTGGACACTCCCATCACAGTGAACATCCTCTCCACATCCACCTTATCTGGTCATTTCCGCATTCGGTAGGTTTTAATGGGACCCCGCCCCACCCCGTATTCGTCTAAATTCCAATGAGTCCAGGCTTAGAAACATAGAAAACCTACAGCACAATACAGGCCCTTCGGCCCACATATCTGTGCTGAATATGTCCTTACCTTAGAAATTATCCATAGCTCTGTATTTATCGAAGCTCCATGTACCTATCCAGGGGTCTCTTAAAAGACTCTATCGTTTCAGCCGCTGTCGCCAGCAGCCCATTCCACACTCTCACCACTCCCTGCATTAAAAAAAATTACCCCTTACATCTCCTCTTTACCGACTTCCAAGCACCTTAAAACTATGCCTTCTCATTCTAGCCATTTCAGCCCTGGGAAAAAGCCTCTGACTATCCACACGATCAATGCCTCTCATCATCTTATACACCTCTATCAGGTCACCACTCATCCTCCATCGCTCCAAGGAGAAAAGGCCGAGTTCACTCAACCTATTCTCATAAGGCATGCTCCCCAATCCAGGCAACATCCTTGTAAATCTCCTCTGCACCCTTTCTATGGTTTTCACCTCCTTCCTGTAGTGAAGACCAGAATTGAGCACAGTACTCCAACTGGGGTCTGACCAGGGTTCTAATAGCTGCAACATTACCTCTCAGCTCTTAAACTCAATCCCACGATTGATGAAGGCCAATACACCATATGCCTTCTTAACCACAGAGTCAACCTGCGCAGCAGCTTTGAGTGTCCTATGGACTCAGACCCCAAGATCCCTCTGATCCTCCACACTGCCAAGAGTCTGACCATTACTGCTGTATTCTGCCATCATACGTCCTCTGGACTCTCCAATGACAACCCATTCCTTCTGAGATATGGGGGCCAAAACGTTTGACAATACTCCAAGTGCAGCCTTATTTTACAAAGCTTCAGCATTATCTCCTTGTTTTTATATTGTATTCCCCTTGAAATGAATAACAACACTGCATTTGTGTTTTTACCACAGACTCAACCTATAAATTAAACTTTGAGAGTCTTGCACAAGGACTCCTAAGTCCCTTTGCACCTCTGATGTTTGAATTTTCTCCCCATTTAGATAATAGTCTGTACTTTTGTTCCTTTAATCAAAATGCATTATCATAGATTTTCCAACACTGTATTCTATCTGCCACACTTTTCCCCCATTCTTCCAATTTGTCTAAGTCCTTCTGCAATCGCATTGCTTCCTCAGCACTACCAACCCCTCCACCTATCATCTGCAAGCCATCAATTCTATTATCTAAATCATTGACAATGTGAAAAGTAGTGGCCCCAATACTGACCCCTGAGGAATACCACTAGTCACTGGCAGCTGACCAGAAAAGGTCCCCTTTATTCCCATTTGCTGCTTCCTGACTGTCAGCCATTCCTTTATCTATGTCAGTATCTTTCCTGCAGTGCCATGGGATTTTATCTTCTTAAGCAGCATCGTATGTGCCACCTTCTCAAATGTTTTCTGTAAATTCCAGAAAGTGACTCTGCTTTGTCTACCCTGCTTGCTACTTCCTTGAAGAACTCTAACAGATTTGTAAACAAAGATTTCCTTTCACAGAAACCATGCTGACTTTATTTTATCATTAGTTTCCAAGTACCCTGAAACTGCATTCTGAATAATAAACTCAAATACTTACCCAGCACCTGAGGTTAATCTAACTGGCCTATAATTTCCTTTTCTTTTGCCTTCCTCCCTTCTGAAAGAGTGGAGTGACATTTGCAATTTTTTGTTCCTCTGCAACCAATCCAGAATCAAGTGATTCTTGAAAGATCGTATCTGCTTTCTCTTCAGCAACCTCTCTCAGCACTCTGGAATGTAGTCCATCTGGTCCAGGTGACTTATCCACATTAAGATCTTTGAGTTTGCCGAGCAGTTTTTCCTGTGTAATGCAATGGCACTCACTCCTGCTCCCCGACACTTGTGGACCTCTGGCACACTGTTAGAGTCTTGCACAGTGAAGACTGATGCAAAGAACTCATTAAGTTCATTCGCCATTTCTTTGTCCCTCATTACTACCTCATCAACATCATTTCCCAGTGGTCCAATATCAACTCTCACCTTCTTTTACCTCTTTATATAACTGAAAAAAACTTTTAGTGTCCTGCTTTATGTACCTACCACCCCACCAGCCTCCCGGTTCAACATATAATTCTCTGTAACTTCCGCCACCTCCAATAGCATCCCACCACTAAGCACACCTTTCCCTCCACCCCGGACTCCGCTTTCCGCAAGGATCGATCCCTATGTGAGTCCCTTGTCTATTCGTCGTTTCCCCCCCCCCCCCCGCCCCGCATCCCTTCCCACCGATCTCCCTCCTGGCACTGATCCTTGTTAGCGGAACAAGTGCTACACATGCCCTTACACTTCCTCCCTCACTACCACTCAGGGCCCCCCAGTCCTTCCAGGTGAGGCGACACGTCACCTGTGACTCAGCTGGGGTGATATACTGCGTCCGGTGCTCCTGATGTGGCCTTCTATATATTGGCGAGACCCGACGCAGACTGGCAGATTGTTTCAATGAACATCTACGCTCTGTCCACCAGAGAAAGCAGGATCTCCCAATGGCCACACATTTTAATTCCCCGTCCCATTCCCATTCTGATATGTCTATCCACGGCCTCCTCTACTGTAAAGATGAAGCCACACTCAGGTTGGAGGAACAACACCTTATATTCTGTCTGGGTATCCTCCAATTTGATGGCATGAACATTGACTTCTCTAACTTCCGCTAATGCCCCACCTCCCCCTTGTACCCCCATCCGTTATTATTTATATACACACATTCTTTTTCTCTCTCTCCTTTTTCTCCCTCTGTCCCCCTCACCATACCCCTTGCCCATCCTCCGGGTTTCCCCCTCCCCCTTTTCTTTCTCCCTAGGCCTCCTGTCCCATGATCCTCTCACATCCCTTTTGCCAATCACCTGTCCAGCTCTTAGCTCCATCCCTCCCCCTCCTGTCTTCTCCTATCATTCTGGATCTCCCCCCTCCCCCTCCCACTTCCAAATCTCTTACTAGCTCTTCCTTCAGTTAGTCCTGACGAAGGGTCTCGGCCCGAAATGTCGACTGTACCTCTTCCTAGAGATGCTGCCTGGCCTGCTGAGTTCACCAGCAACTTTTATGTGTGTTGCTTTTATGTTATTGGTTAGTTTGGTTTCATATTTCATCTTCTCCCTTCTTATGGATTTTTCAATTGCCTTTTGTTGGATTTTAACTTCCCAGTCATCCAATTTCCCACTCACATTTGCCCCTTCCCTGGCTTTTATGCCGTCCTTAACTTCCCTTGCCAGCCACAGTTGACTACTACTGCCATTTCAGAACTACTTCTTCTGTGGGACGTATCTATCCTGTGCCTTGTGAACTACTGCCAGAAACATCAGCCACCTCTGCTCTGCTGTCATCCGTGCCAGTATCCCCCTCCAATCCACCTGAGCAAGCTCCTCTCTCATGCTTCTGTAATTCCCTTTATTCCATTGCAATACTGACACATCTGATTTGTGCTTCTCCTTCTCAAATTGCAGCATGAATTCAATCGTATTATGATCTCTGCTTCCAAAGGATTACTTTACCTTAAGCTCCATAATAAAATCTGGATTATTACATAACATCCAATCTAAGATAGCCTTTCCCCTTGTAAACTGAAGCACAATCTGCTCTAAAAAGCCGTCTCATGGGCATTCAACAAATTCCCTCTCTTGCAAGCCGTCACCAACCTGATTTTCCCAAACCCCTTGCATATTGAAGTTCCCCATTACAATTGTGACTTTACCCTTATTATATGTCCTTTCCAACTCCCTTTGCAATCTCTCTTTGAAGACTGGATAGATCCTGGGGTTTGTTTACTTACAGCAGTGGCTTTCAAAATTCAAAATAAATTTATTATCAAAGAACATGTTTCACAATATACAACACTGAGATTCATTTTCCAGTGTCCATATTCAATAAAACCAGAGAGTAATAATCATAACTGGTTGAACACACCGATTGGGCATTGAACCAGTGTGCAAAATACAAAAAACTGTGTAAATATCAAAAGAAAGAAAGGATGTTTGATGGCTCTTGGTCTGTTCTTGCTGGAATGAAGAAGGATGAGTGGGTATTTCATTGAAACCTTTTGAATGTTGAAAGGCCAAGACAGAGTGGATGTGGAAAGGGTGTTTCCCATGGTGGGGAATTCGAGGACAAGGGGGTTCAGCCTCAGGATAGAGGAGTTCCCATTTAAAACAGAGATGTGGAGAAATTTCTTTAGCCAGAGGGTGATCCATTTGTGGAATTTATTACCACACCCAGCTGTGGAGTCCAGGTCGTTGGGTGTATTTAAGGCAGAGATTGACAGGTTCTTGATTGGCCATGGGATCAAAGGTTACGGGGAGAAGGCTGAGGAATGGGGTTGAAGAAGGGAAAAGAGGATCAGCCGTGATTGAATAGTGGAGCAGACTAGATGGGCCAAATGGCCTAATTCTGCTCCTATATCTGATGGTCTTATAATAAATAAATAATAAATATTGAGAACATGAGTTATCTGAGAGATTTTGTGGGGACACAGCTGATTTTTTTTTATAAACTCCATCGCAACCATAGTGTATTCATTGATATCTACAAATAAGTGCTTGAACAGGGCCCAGTCTGCTGACTCGAGGCAATCCTGTAGCCGCTCCTCTTTGTGGTCCTAATTTCTAAAGCCTTGCTCTTCCGCCTCCTGTGTGACTGAGCTTTCAGACTGTGACGGGCACTAATTGTCTGGAAGGAGGAAGGAGGGAAACTTTCTGTTCCCCGTGCTGAAACTCATTGGCAGGGCTGTGGGGGCTTCCCGGGTCTAGGTGTTGGGGCAAACTGCACAGCTCATTGGAGAGATCCCACTCCTCCCTCCGTTTTCACTCTTGCTATTTGTGTTTCCCGGGGCTGTCTTGTTGCACATTTCATATTTCCATCGCTTATTGATTCAGTTGGTGGTTGGGAGAGGGGTCTTTTTGGAAGTCTTTAAAAAACTCATACAGGAGATTGATGGTTGAGATGAACTGGATATTGTGTGCTGAGAAGAGGAGGATGGCACGGAGCATGGACACCGACAGACTGTTTGGGATGATTGTCTTAATGTCCTGTTTTCTGACTAAAGTGTGATTTGAATTTTCTAAACCTCATATTTTATTTGTTATGGGGGGAGGCCATTTGGCCCAGGGGGTCTGTGTGGAATCCAACAGCAGTGAATTTTGTTCCATTTCCCTGTTATTTTCCCCAGAAACTTATTACTCTTGTGTGCCAAATAAAGTCGGGGAATTTACAGCAGCCAATTAACAGCCAGAGGTGGTGGTACATATTGGTACCAACGACATGGGTAGGAAAAGGGTGGAGGTCCTGAAAGCAGACTACAGGGAGTTAGGAAAGAAGTTGAGAAGCAGGACCTCAAAGGTAGTAATCTCAGGATTACTGCCTGTGCCATGTGACAGTAACTATAGAAATAGAATGGGGTGGAGGATAAAAGCGTGGTTGAGGGATTGGAGCAGAAGGCAGGGATTCAGATTTCTGGATCATTGGGACCTCTTCTTGGACAGGTGTGACCTATACAAAAAGGATGGGTTGCACTTGAATTGGAGGGGGACCAATATCCTGGGAGGTTTGCTGAGGCTATTGCGGAGAATTTAAACTAGAATTGCTGGGGGGATGGGAACCCAAACTGATGTGACGGGGGAAAGGGAGGTTGGCTCACAAATAGAGAAAGCTTGGAGACAGCGCGAAAGGCAGGATAGTCAGGTGACTGAGAAGGGACGCAGTCAGACCGATGGTGTGAGATGTGTCTATTTTAATGCAAGTGGTATTATGCAGGTCATAGATCTCTCAGTGGGTGAGCATCTGGGGGACAGTGACCACCACTCCCTGGCCTTTAGCATTTTCATGGAAAAGGATAGAATCAGAGAGGACAGGAAAATTTGTAATTGGGGAAGGGCAAATTATGAGGCTATAAGGCTAGAACTTGCGGGTGTGAATTGGGATGATGTTTTTGCAGGGAAATGTACTATGGACATGTGGTCGATGTTTAGAGATCTCTTGCAGGATGTTAGGGATAAATTTGTCCCGTTGACGAAGATAAAGAATGGTAGGCTGAAGGGAGAATGAGTGACAAGTGAGGTGGAAAATCTAGTCAGGTGGAAGAAGGCAGCATACATGAGGTTTAGGAAGCAAGGATCAGATAGGTCTATTGAGGAATATAGGGTAGCAAGAAAGGAGCCAAAGAAGGGGCTGAGAAGAGCAAGAAGGGGGCATGAGAAGGCCTTGGCGAATAGGGTAAAGGAAAACCCAAAGGCATTCTTCAGTTATCTGAAGAACAAAAGGATGACAGGAGTGAAGATAGGACCAATTAGAGATGAAGGTGGGAAGATGTGCCTGGAGGCTGTGGAAGTGAGCGAGGTCCTCAATGAATACTTCTCTTCGGTATTCACCAATGAGAGGGAACTTGATGTGGGTGAGGACAGTATGAGTAAGGTTGCTGTTCTGGAGCATTTTGATATTAAGGGAGAGGAGGTGTTGGAGTTGTTCAAATACATTACGATGGATAAGTCCCTGGGGCCTGACGGTATATTCCCCAGGCTGCTCCATGAGGCGAGGGAAGAGATTGCTAAACCTCTGGCTAAGATCTTTATGTCCTCGTTGTCTACTTTAGCTTTCATAAGTCGAGGGATAAAGTTTAAGAGTCGCAAGGTAATGATGCAGCTCTATAAAACTCTGGTTAGGCCACACTTGGAATACTGTGTCCAGTTCTGGTCGCCTCACTATAAGAAGGATGTGCAAGCATTGGAAAGAGTACAGAGGAGATTCACCAGGATGCTGCCTGGTTTAGAGAGTATGGATTATGATCAGAGATTAAGGGAGCTAGGGCTTTACTCTTTGGAGAGAAGGAGAATGAGAGGAGACATGATAGAGTTATATAAGATATTAAGAGGAATAGATAGAGTGGATAGCCAGCGCCTCTTCCTCAGGGCACCACTGCTCAATACAGGAGGACATGGCTTTAAGGTAATGGGTGGGAAGTTCAAGGGGAATATTAGAGGAAGGTTTTTTACTCAGAGAGTGGTTGGTGCATGGAATGCACTGCCTGAGTCAGTGGTGGAGGCAGATACACTAGTGAAATTTACGAGACTACTAGACAGGTATATAGAGGAATTTAAGTTGGGGGTTATATGGAAGGCAGGGTTTGAGGGTCAGAACAACATTGTGGGCTGAAGGGCCTGTACTGTGCCGTACTATTCTATGTTCTATGAATAAAGCGGATGAGCTTAGAGTGTGGATCAGCACTTGGAGCTATGATGTTGTGGCCATTACAGAGATTAGATGGTGCAGGGGCAGGAATGGATTCTTCACAAGTGCCAGGCTTTAGATGTTTCAGAAAGGATAGCAAAGGAGACAAAAAAGGTGGGGGCATGGCACCGTTGATCAGAGATAGTGTCACGGCTGCACAAAAGGAGGGAGTCATGGAGGGGTTGTCTACAGAGTCTCTGTGGGTGGAAGTTAGGAATAGGAAGGTGTCAATAACTCTGCTGGGTGTTTTTTATAGACTTCCCAATAGTAACAGGGACATCGAGGAGCTGATAGGGAGACTGATTCTGGAAAGGAGTAATAATTTCATTTCATTTCTAAAATCTTTTTTATTGATATATAATCTTCTACAGTTATAAAATACAAAAGTTCAACAAATTAGTATCTATATAATTAATAAAGCTGAAAAAAGATATATGCTAATGAAAATTTTTTTATAAGAAACGGAAGGGAAAAAGGGAACCCCAACTGACTAAAAAAAATCCCTACTAACTACAAAAGAAAAAAAAACTCATTAGGAACCAACTCCCGGAGCAATACATCTTACAATCATCTAGATATATAAAAGAAGAAAAAACAACAACTGCCAAATCACATTTATATAACATAAAACTGGAAGGAAACCATATAAATTAATTCAAATTAAATGATAATATTTGGCAAAAGAGCCCCACCTTCTCTCAAAATCGAATCGGGGATCAAAAGTTCTACTTCTAATTTTTTCCAAACTAAGGCATAACATTACTTGGGGAAATGATTGAATTAGTGTAGGAGCAGAGGGATCTTTCCATTTCAATAAAATAGCCCTCCTTGCCAACAATGTAACGAATGCAATTGCATGTTGGTTTGAAAATGAAATACCCTGAATATGATGGGGAACTATTCCAAATAGAACAGTCAATGTATTAGGTTATAAATTAATTTTCAAAGCTTTAGAAATTGTAGAAAATAAAGATTTCCAAAAATATTTCAATGAGGAACATGACCAGAACATATGTAACAAAGTAGCTACTTCATTTTTACACCTATCACAATAATTATCTATATTAGGAAATATTTTAGATAGCCTCTCCATTGTTAAATATTAAGGGTGAACAATTCTAAATTGAATTAAACAATGATTGGCACATATCGAAGAAGAATTAGCCATTTTCAGAACTCGCAACCAATCTTCGTTAACAAAAGTCATATTAAGTTCTCTCTCCCAATCTTGTTTAATCTTTCGTGAGAGGTTATCTTTTTGCAGTAAAAACAAATTATAAATTCTACCAATGGAACCTCTCACTAAAGGATTCATATTCAAAATAGAATCCAACAAATCAGATTCTTGCATATATGGAAACGTAGAAACATATTTTTGTAAGAAATGTCTAACCTGAAAATATTGCAAGAAATATGTATGGGAGAGAGAATATTTGCTAATTAACTCTTCAAAAGACATCAATCGACCATCACCAAATAAATCTGCAAAAGAACAGATCCCCTTATTTCTCCATAAAAGAAAAATGGGATCAGTAATTGAAGGTTTAAATAGCAAATTTCAAAATACAGGGCTAGACAATCTAAATTGTTTAAAATTAAAAGAGTTGCGAAACTGAAACCAAATCCTCAAGGACTGTTTAATAACAGGGTAGAGATTTAAACTGGGAATTTTAGCAAGTTGTAAAGGTAATGGAGCTCCTAATAATGAAGTTAAATGAAATTGTTTAATAGCTTTTAATTCCAAATCAATCCAGGCTGGTTTTTGGCTCTTATCGAGCCAATATAACCAACAACATAGTTGTCGAATATTAACAGCCCAATAATACAATCTTAAATTAGGTAGCGCAAGTCCACCATCTTTTTTGGATTTTTGTAAATGAAACTTATTAACTCTTGGTTTTTTATTATTCCAAATAAATTTGATCAAAAACAATTATTAGTTAGAAAAATTGGTATATTTTGAAAAATATATAAAACTCTAGGTAAAATCATAATTTTCATGGCATGAATACGACCTATTTAAGAAAGTGTAAGAGGATTCCATCTGGAAAATAATTGTTTCGTAGAGTCCAATAAAGGAACTACATTAGCTTTATAAAGATCTTTATTTTTTTGTAATGATAATACCCAAGTATTGAAAAGAATTTACAATTGTAAATGGAATATCATTATATATAAAAACAGGAACATTTAAAGAGAACAATTCACTTTTACTTAAATTAAGTTTATATCCTGAAAAATTTCCAAAATCATTTAATAATTCCAATAGTTTAGGAATAGATTCTTCAGGATTTAAAATATAAACCAAAAGATCATCTGCATAAAGAGAGATCTTATGTATGGTCCCATTTATAGAGATACCATGAATGTTTTTAGCTTCACAAATTATTATAACCAAAGGCTCCAGTACGAGATTAAATAATAAAGGACTTAATGGACACCCTTGTCGAGTACCTTATGAGAGTGAAAAAACAGGAGACCTGAGATTATTGGCAATAACGGTAGCGATACGGTGCTTATATGTCATTTGAATCCACTTATTAAAATTATTACCAAAGCCAAATTTCTCTAATACATTAAACAAATAAGTCCATTCAACTCTATCAAATGCCTTTTCTGCACCCAGAGAAATAACACATTGGGGTGTTTTGGATAATGGTGAATATATGATGTTCATCAATCTTCGAATATTAGAAAAAGAATAATGGTCTCTAATAAAGCCTGTTTGATCCATAGAGATAATTTTAGATAAAATGTTTTCCAAACGATTACCCGTTATCTTAGAAAGAAATTTAGCATCCAAATTTAATAATGAAATAGGTCTATAAGATGAGCATTCAGTAGGATCTTTATCTTTCTTAAGGATTAAAGAAATAGAAGCTACATATAAAGAAGGTAAATTACCTTTCTCAAAAGATTTATGAAATATTTCCAAAAGGTATGGAGAAAGTTATTTTTCAAATTTTTTGTAAAATCCTACCGAATAACCATCGAGTCCAGGAGCTTTACCTGATTGCATTGACCATATAGCTTTCTGAATTTCATGCTCAACAATTGGAGCATCAAGGATCTGTTGATCTTCAACAGTAATTTGAGGAAATTTAATCTTATCTAAAAAAGACTTCATTTTGGAGGGATCTGCAGGAAACAGATTTATAAAGATCAGAATAAAAATCCTGAAAAATATTATTAATGTCTTCATGTTTACTTACTATATCTCCATTATCTTTACGAATCTTTAAAATTTGTCTTTTAGCTCTAGCAGCCCTTAATTGGGAAGCTAAGAGCCTATTATTTTTATCCCCAATAATATAAAACTGACTTTTTAATTTAAACAAATATCCTTCAATAGGTTAATAATAATTTATATTGTGATTGTAATTCCACTCTTCTTTTAAACACATCAACATTTGGAAAGATTGCGTTGATATTATCTAAATCTTTAATTTGTTTAGCAATTTTATCTAATTCCATTCTTGTCTGTTTTTTGAACTTAGTTAAATAAGAAATAATCTGACCACGTAAATAAGCTTTTAACGTATCCCAAATTACTAACTTTGAGACGGTTCCTGTATTATTAAAGAGAAAAAACTCTTATCTGAGTTTCAATAAACTCAACAAAATCCGCACTTTGTAACAAATGTTCTGGAAAACGCCAAGGTGGTCTTGTAGAAACAACATCTTTCAAATCAAATATTAAATTTAAGGGAGCATTATCAGAAATAACAATTGCATCATATTCACATTTCTGAACATTAAATGAAAGTCAAGGGTTGGCTGTAAATTGTCAATTCTCGAATATTTGTTATGAACACGTGAAATAAAGGAATATTCTCTATCGCTGGGATGCATATGTCTCCAGACTTCAATTAAACCATAATCAATTAAAAAGGAATTAATAAGTGATGCAGAGCGATTAGGGAGTTGATGTCTAGATGATGACTTAACTAATAAAGGATTTAAGCAAGTATTAAAATCTCCACCCATTATTAACATATTTATTTAAATCAGTTAATAGAGTGAAAACATCTTTAAAAAAATGAAGGATCATCAGCATTTGGTCCATATATCTTAACCAAAACCATTTTCTTATTGTAAATTGTTCCTTTAACAATCAAAATTCTACCATTAATATCAGATTAAATCCTCCTGATTAAAGGGAATATTAGAATCAATGAAAATGGAAACACCCCTAATTATACTTTGAGAGTTTGCGTGAATCTGAAGTTCCTTCCAAAATTTAAAAAATCGACTTTTATCACATAACCTGACATGTGTCTCTTGTACAAAAATTATGTCAGGTTAGAATCGGTTAATAATTTTAAATGTGTTCTTACCTTAATAGGATGATTCCAACCACGGACATTCCAACTTAAAACATTTAACTGTTTAAATAACATCATGAAACTTTATATCTAAAGAAAACAATTAGGTGCATGTCAGGATGATAGTTGTGAACGGCGGTAATAAGCAACAATAATAACAATTTGCATACGCTCTGGAATTCCATAATGGGATTAAAAAATAGAAATAGAAAAAAGAAAAAACCCACCCAACCTACAAAGTCCAGAAATAAGTCGATATCTATCGACACAAGCCCCAAAGAATGCATAAGAAGCGATTCTGAACTCCACCTACCTAAATAAAAGATACAGATGAAAAAAGGTAATCTGTCTCCCTCTCCCGAGTATACAACTCATTACGGTCGACATACCACCCATTGCAATTAAATTAGTAAAAACAGTTAACAGGAATGACCTTCAGTTTAGAAAGTATGCTTCATAACATTAGATAAGAAAAAAAACAAGATGTCCAAAACAAATTCTTGAAATATTTGCTCAGAAGAAAAAATAATCGCCATCTTTAACTTATTACATCTAACTATAAAACATGAAAAAAACCCGAATAGTAAGTTAAAATTTCTTAACAAAAACATACAAAGCAAAAAGAACAATTAGTTCATAAATGTAGCAAACAGAAAAAAATTCTAAATGATTTAAAGTTTCTATTGTCTGTCAACAGATTCCATACGATATCTTCTAAAATTAAAAATGTCCAAACCAGTCTATTTCAAAGATAAAGGTACATTTTAATACCAAGACTTTCTATACTCCTTAATTCTTCCAATCTCATCATTCCTTATATCACAAAATGATCAAACAATTGTAAATCCTTTAAACTTCAGGCTTCAGACTCACCAGGGAGAGAATTAATAAAACGCGATACATCGGTTGGGTCCTCAAAAATACTAACCGAGTCTTTAGCGAAAAGTCTTAATTTAGCTGGGTATTGAAGAAAGGGATACATCCGTCTTTGAAAAGCCATACGCATTATGGCAGCGAATCTAGAACGTTTCTGAACAATTTCATGCAGAAAATCTTGAAAGAAACGAATCTCAGAGCCTTGAAATTTAAGCAGTCTTTGTTTTCTTGCCAGCTTAATCAATATGGTCATTGTCTCGAAAATGAAGAAAACGCACAATAACATGCCTGTTTTTACCTTGTCCCGAAGTTCCAACCCTATGAGCTATTTCAATGTCAGGCAATTGTAGAAAAGCCTCGGGAAATAGAGATTGAAACATTTTAGCAAAATAGTCCAGTGTGTTGACTGATTCTGATTTCTCTTTCAATCCAATAATTCGAATATTGTTCCGACGAGAGCAAGATTCCAAATCAACAATTCGTTGAGCCTTTTCCAGACGAGAAGAAATATCAGCCACATTGCGAGTTACCTCTTTAAGATCCAAGCTCAAAGAATCAATTTTTTTCCTCCAAAGGGAAGACTTTCTTTTAGTTGAGTTAATTCAGCAACAATAGAGCTCATTTGAGTCTCTAATCTATTAACCCAGGCTGGCTCCTCTGCAACTTCGTCAGTTTTTTTAGGTTTACCATTACCTGTATCGGGATTCCTTTTAGTGCTTCTCACGGTAGCCATAACTATAATTATCACTCTGCAAGGTCCGACTGAATGAAGTTAAAATTTCAATGTTTAAGTCGGGAAAGGGAGAAATTAAAGGCAGACAGAAAGACACTGTGTCTTACACGTCCACAGGCGGAAGGCGGAGTCCTGGAGGAGTAATAATAACAGAGTTGTGGTGGGGAGAGATTTTAATTTCACAAAAATTGATTGGCATCTCCCTTGAGTGAGGGGTTCAGATGGGGTAGAGTTTATTAAATGTGTTCTGGAGGGTTTCTTGACACAATATGTAGATAAGCCTACAAGAAGAGAGGCTGTACTTGATCTTATACTGGGAAATGAACCTGGTCAGGTGTCAGGTCTCTCAGTGGGAGAGCATTTTGGAGATAGTGATCACAATTCTATTTCCTTTACCATAGCATTGGAGAGGGATAGGAACAGGCAAGCTAGGGAAACGTTTAATTGGAGTAAGGGGAAATATGAGGCTATCAGGCAGGAGCTTGGAAGCATAAATTGGAAACAGCTGCTCCCAGGGAAATGTATGGAAGAAATGTGGCAAATGTTCGGGGGATATTTGCAAACATGAGTAAATCTGCAGATACTGGAAATTCAAGCAACAAGGCTCCTGCCCCACCAAACTCATTTCTGCACCAGGCCATTGCCTCCCACACCATCACCAACCTTTTTGCACCAGGCCATTGTCTCCCACACCATTACCAACCAAATTGGCTCTGGGGATCTCCCATCCACTACCACCAACCTCATAGTTCCCAAACCCTGCACTTCCCATTTCTACCTCCTATCCAACATCCACAAACCTGCCTGTCCAAGTCAACCCATTGTTTCAGCTTGCTCTTGCCCCACCGAACTCATTTCTGCATTCCTCGACACTGTTTTATCTCCCCTTGTTCAAACCCTTCCCACCTATGTTCGTGACACTTCTCATGCTCTGAATCTTTTCAATGATTTTAAGAACGCCTACAGACTCTCACAGCTACATGGACTATTCCTCTTCCCACCCTGTCTCTTGCAAAAATGCCATCCCTTTCTCGCAATTCCTCCGTCTCCACCGTATCTGCTCTCAGGATGAGGCTTTTCATTCCAGTACAAAGGAGATGTCTTCCTTTTTTAAAGAAAGGGGCTTCCCTTCCTCCACCATCAACTCTGCTCTCAAACGCATCTCCCCCATTTCACGCACATCTGCTCTCACTCCATCCTTCCGCCACCCCACCAGGAATAGGGTTCCCCTTGTCCTCACCTACCACCCCACCAGCCTCCGGGTCCAACATATAATTCTTTTCCAAAATATAAATCTTTTCCAAAATATTAGCAACTAGAATAGAGAACGTGCTATCATAAATTGTCTCTGAAGATCAGACAGGATTTATTAAAAAGCATTACTCACATTTTAATGTTAGGAGGCTAATGAACATTGTATACACTACTTCAGTTAAAACTCTAGCATGTGTTATTTTGCTTGACGCCGAGAAAGCATTTGACAGAATTGAATGGGAATATTAATTTGATATACTTGAGAAATTTAATTTTAGCTCAAAATTTATATCCTGTATTCAACTGATATATCGTACACCTCTGGCTGCTGTATTTACCAATAATCAGAGATGGCCGTATTTTAGGCTTTTTCGAGGTACTAGACAGGGCTGTCCTTTAAGTCCTTTACTTTTTGATATTGCCCTGGAGCCTTTGGCAATTGCTATTCGTGACTCACCTAATATATTTGGCATTATTTGTGGGAATGGAACACATAAAGTATCACTATATGCAGATGACCTGTTACTCTACATCTCTAACCCAGAGAAATGCATCCCCGCAGTAATAACATTATTTGCTCAGTGTAGTAGTTTTTCTGGTTATAAATTGAATCCTAATAAGAGTGTGCTTTTCCCATTAAATATGCAAGTTCCAAATTATAGACAATTACCATTTAGGTTAGTTGCTGATTATTTTACTTATTTGGGTGTTAAAATTACTAAGAAGCACAAGGATCTATTTAAAATTAATTTTTTACCCCTAATCGATCATGTTAAACAACTGTTTGCTAAATGGTCCCCTTTGTCTTTATCTTTGGTTGGTCGAATTAATACGATTAAGATGATTATTTTAACTAAATGTTTGTATCTATTTCAGGTGGCATCAATTTTTATCCCTAATTCTTTTTTTGATAATATTGCTTCCAATAATTAAACATGCAATACGAATATGGTTTCAATTTCATAAATTCTTGGGATTGAACAAATTTATCCTTTCACGTTCTATTATATCTAATTTTTTCTTTCAACCATCTAGAATTCACCAAGCTTTTTTTCTATGGAAAACAAAGGGAATAACATGTTTTCGTGATTTATTCATGGATGACTGTTTTATGTCTTTTGAACAGTTGTCTAATAAGTATAATTTGCCTAGATCACACTTTTTTGATATTTAAAGATTAGAAACTTTTTGAACACTATCTACTTTTCCAATATCACATCAAATAGAAGTTACAGAAAAAATGTTAGGTTTAAACCCCTATCAGAAGAGTTTAATAGTAATTATTTATGATCTGATTATGAAAATACTTCTAGGTAGTTCTGATAAAATTAGGTATGAGTAGGAAAGAGAACTTCAAGTATCTTTATCTACAGAGAAATGGGAAAAAATTCTTCAATTAGTCAATACTTCCTCAATGTGTGCCAGACACGCCTCGATACAATTTAAGGTGGTTCACAGGGCACATATGTCCAGGGATAAATTAGCTCGTTTTTATTGCCACATAAATCCTATTTGTGATTGATGCCATTCTGAGCTAGCTTCCATAGAAACCATAGAAACCATAGAAACTACAGCACAGAAACAGGCCTTTTGGCCCTTCTTGGCTGTGCCGAACCATTTTCTGCCTAATCCCACTGACCTGCACACAGACCATATCCCTCCATACACCTCCCATCCATGTATCTGTCTAATTTATTCTCAAATGTTAAAGAAGAACCCGCATTTACCACCTCATCTGGCAGCTCATTCCATACTCCCACCTCTCTCTGTGTGAAGAAGCCTCCCCTAATGTTCCCTTTAAACTTTTCCCCCCTCACCCTTAACCCATGTCCTCTGTTTTTTTTCTCCCCTTGCCTCAGTGGAAAAAGCCTGCTTGCATTCACTCTATCTATACCCATCATAATTTTATATACCTCTATCAAATCACCCTTCATTCTTCTACGCTCCAGGGAATAAAGTCCTAACCTATTCAACCTTTCTCTGTAACTGAGTTTCTCAAGTCCTGGCACCATCCTTGTAAACCTTCTCTGCACTCTTTCAACCTTATTTATATCCTTCCTGTAATTTGGTGACCAAAACTGAACACAATACTCCAGATTCAGCCTCACCAATGCCTTATACAACCTCATCATAACATTCCAGCTCTTATACTCAATACTTCGATTAATAAAGGCCAATGTACCAAAAGCTCTCTTTACGACCCTATCTACCTGTGACGCCACTTTTAGGGAATTTTGTATCTGTATTCCCAGATCCCTCTGTTCCACTACACTCCTCAGTGCCTTACCATTAACCCTGTATATTCTACCTTGGTTTGTCCTTCCAATGTGCAATACCTCACACTTGTCTATATTAAACTCCATTTGCCATTTTTCAGCCCATTTTTCCAGCTGGTCCAAGTCCCTCTGCAGGCTCTGAAAATCTTCCTCACTGTCTACTACACCTCCAATCTTTCTATCATCAGCAAATTTGCTGATCCAATTTACCACATTATCATCCAGATCATTGATATAGATGACAAATAACAATGGACCCAAGACTGATCCCTGTGGCACACCACTAGTCACAGACCTCCACTCAGAGAAGCAATTCTCTACCACCACTCTTTAGCTTCTTCCATTGAGCCAATGTCTAATCCAATTTACCACCTCTCCATGTATACCTAGCCACTGAATTTTCCTAACTAACCTCCCATGCGGGACCTTGTCAAAGGACTTACTGAAGTCCATGTAGACAATATCCACTGCCTTCCCTTCATCCACTTTCCTGGTAACCTCCTCGAAAAACTCCAATAGTTTGGTCAAACATGACCTACCACGCACAAAGCCATGTTGACTCTCCCTAATAAGTCCCTGTCTATCCAAATACTTGTAGATTCTGTCTCTTAGTACTCCCTCCAATAACTTACCTACTACCAACGTTAAACTCACCGGCCTATAATTTCCCGGATTACTTTTCGATCCTTTTTTAAACAACGGAACAACATGAGCCACTCTCCAATCCTCCGGCACTTCCCCCATAGACAGCGACATTTTAAATATTTCTGCCAGGGCCCCCGCAATTTCAACACTAGTCTCCTTCAAGGTCCGAGGGAACACTCTGTCAGGTCCCGGGGATTTATCCACTTTAATTTTCCTCAAGACAGCAAGCACCTCCTCCTTTTCAATCTGTACCGTTTCCATGATCTCACTACTTGATTCCCTCAATTCCATAGACTTCATGCCAATTTCCTTAGTAAATACAGACGCAAAAAACCTATTTAAGATCTCCCCCATTTCTTTTGGTTCCGCACATAGCCGACCACTCTGATCTTCAAGAGGACCAATTTTATCCCTTACAATCCTTTTGCTCTTAATATACTTGTAAAAGCTCTTTGGATTATCCTTCACTTTGACTGCCAAGGCAACCTCATGTCTTCTTTTAGCCCTCCTGATTTCTTTCTTAAGTATTTTCTTGACCCGTATGTTCTGGTCTTGTCCTCTTTTAGAAAAATATTGGAAAGATATTTTTGATATCATTTCAGTAGTTCTGCGAATTGATTTACAACCTCATCCTATTACTGCAATTTTTGGACTACCAGTGATAGACTCTAGTTGTTTATCCACGTCAGCTTGTCGTCTATTTGCATTTGTTACATTAGTAGCCAGAAGATCCATTTTATTTAAATGGAAAGATTCTAATTCCCCCACTACATTTCAATGGTTTTCCCAAACGATAGCATGACTAAACTTGGAAAAAATTGGGTGCGGTACTATGGCTCCTTCGGTTAAATTTGAAGAGACTTGGAGGCCATTTAATCAATATTTTCATATCATGTAAGTTGACCCTTTCTGAATCCTTTGTCGTAATTTTTTTTCATGTATAGAGGAGTGGAGTTAACGACAAATAATTTTAGCCGATGTGATATCAGCGGAAGCTTTGTTTGTTTCTTTTTAGTTTACGGGGTTTTCTTTTCTCTCTTTATAAAATATCTTTTTCATGGTCAATTACTATGAGATTGAGAGGTTAAACTATATTTGCTACTTGGAATTTGTGCTTGTATATGTTACCTGTTATTATTGTAATCCCGATCTCTATGTATCATTACTATTATTGTTATGTTTAATTTTGAAACTTAATAAAAAGATTGTAAAAGAAAGAACTTCCACCACCTCCAACGGGATCCCACCACCAAACAAATCTTTCCTTCCCCCCCTTCTGCTTTCCACAGGGATTGCTCCCTATCCGACTCCCTTGTCCATTCGTCCCCCCCATCCCTTCTCACCGAGCTCCCTCCCAACACTTATCCTTGTAAGCGGAGTAAGTGCTACACATGCCCTGACACGCCCTCCCTCACTACTATTCAGTGCCCCAGACAGTCCTTCCAGGTGAGGCAACACTTCACCTGTGAATCGGCTGGTGTGATATACTGCGTCCGGTCCTCGCGGTGCAGCCTTCTATATATTGGCGAAACCCGACGCAGACTGGGAGACCGCTTTGCCGAACACCTACGCTCTGTCCACCAGAGGAAGCAGGATCTCCCACTGTCCACACATTTTAATTTCACATCCCAATCCCATTCTGATATGTCCATCCATGGCCTCCTCTATTGTCAAGATGAAGCCCCCACACTCAGATTGGAGGAACAACATCTGGGTAGCCTCCAACCTGATGGCATGAACATTGATTTCTCTAACTTCTGTTAATGCCACTCCTCCCCTTCTCACCGCATCCCATATTTATATATATATATATTTATTTATTATTCCTCTCCCCCCCGCCCCCCGCCACTGTTTTTTCTCTCTCTTTCCCTGTCACAATCACTCCTTGCCTCTCTCCATCTTCCTCTGGTTCTCCACTCCCCCTTTCTTTCTCCCATGTCTCCAGCTTTGATTCCCTTTTGCCAATCAACTTTCCAGCTCTTAGCTCCATCCTTTCCCCTCCTGTCTTCTCCCATCATTTCGGATCTACCCCTCCCCCTCCCTCTTTCAAATCTCTTACTATCTCTTCTTTCAGTTAGTCCTGACGAAAGGTCTTGGCCCGAAACGTCGACTCTACCTCTTCCTATGGATGCTGCCTGGCCTGCTGTGTTCTACTAGCATTTTGTGTGTGTTGTTTGGGGGGATATTTGCGTGGGGTTCTGAGTAGTTACGTTCCAATGAGACATGGAAAGGATGGTAGGGTACAACATCCATGGTGCACAAAGGCTGTTGTAAATCCAGTCAAGAAGAAAAGAAGAGACTACAAGAGGTTCAAAAACCTAGGTAATGAAAGGAATCTAGAAGATTATAAGGCAAGCAGGAAGGAGTTTAAGAATGAAATTAAGAGAGCCAAAAGGGGCCATGAGAAGGCCTTGGTGGACAGGATTAACAAAAGCCCCAAGGCACTTTACAAGTATGTGAAGAGCAAGAGGATAAGATATGAGAGAATAGGACCAATCAAGTGTGACAGTGGAAAAGAGTGTATGGAACCGGAGGTATTTAATGAATACTTTGCTGAAGTATTCACTATGGAAAAGGATCTTGGCGACTGTAGGGATGACTTACACTGGACTGAAAAGCTTCAGCATGTAGATATTAAGAAAGAGGATGTGCTGGAGCTTTTGGAAAGCATCAAGTTGGGTAAGTCACTGGGACTCGATTGGATGTACCCCAGGCTACTGTGGGAAGCGAGGGAGGAGATTGATGAGCCTCTCGCAATGATCTTTGCATCATCAATGAGGAAGGCAGAAGTTCTGGAAGATTGGAGGCTTGTAGATGTTGTTCCCTTATTCAATGAAGGGAGTACAGATAGCTCAGGAAATTATGGACCAGTGAGTCTTCCTTCAGTGGTTGGTAAGTTGATGGAGAAGATCCTGAGAGGCAGGATTTATGACAGTTTGGAGAGGCATAATATGATTAGGAATAGTCAGTATGGCTTTGTCAAAGGCAGGTTGTGCCTTATGAGCCTGATTGAATTTTTTGAGGATGTGACAAAACACATTGATGAAGGTAGAGCAGTAGATCTAGTGTATCTGGATATTAGCAAGGCATTTGATAAGGTACCCCATGCAAGGCTTATTGAGAAAGTAAGGAGGCATGGGATCCAAGGGGACATTGTTTTGTGTATCCAGAACTGGCTTGCCCACGGAAGTTAAAGAGTGATTGTAGACGGATCATTTTCTGCATGAAGGTCGGTGACCAGTGGTGTGCCTCAGGGATCTGTTCTGGGACCCCTACTCTTTGTGATTTTTATAAATTACATGGATGAGAAAGTGGAGGGATGGGTTAGTAATTTTGCTGATGACACAAAGGTTGGGGGTGTTGTGGATAGTGTGGAGGGCTGTCAGAGGTTACAACAGGACATTCATAGGATGCAAAACTGGGCTGAGAAGTGGCAGATGGAGTTCAACCCAGATAAGTGTGAGGTGGTTCATTTTGGTAGGTCCAATATAGTGGCAGAATATAGTATTAATGGCAAGACTCTTGGCAGTGTGGAGGATTATAGGGATCTTGGGGTCCGAGTCCATAGGACACTCAAAGCTGCTACGCAGGTTGACTCTGTGGTTAAGAAGGCATATGGTGCATTGGCCTTCATCAATCGTGGGATTGAGTTTAAGAACCGAGAGGTAATGTTGCAGCTCTTTTGGACCCTGGTCAGACCCCACTTGGAGTACTGTGTTCAATTCTGGTCACCGCACTACAGGAAGGTGGTGAATCTATGGAATTTGTTGCCACGGGCAGCAGTGGAGGCCAAGTCATTGGGTGTATTTAAGGCAGAGATTGATAGGTACCTGAGTAGCCAGGGCATCAAAGGTTATGGTGAGAAGGCGGGGCAGTGGGACTAAATAGGAGAAAATGGATCAGCTCATGATAAAATGGCGGAGCAGACTTGATGGGCTGAATGGCCTACTTCTGCTCCTCTGTCTTATGGTCTTATGGACTTCTGAAAGATCATCGCTAATGCCTCCGCAATCTCCACAGCTACTTCCTTCAGGACACGAAGGTGCGTTCCATCTGGTCCGGGAGATTTATCTACCTTTAGGCTATTCAGCTTCCTGAGTACTTTCTCTGTCGTAATTGTGACTGCGCACACTTCTCTTCCCTGCCAACCTTGAGTGTCCGGTATACTGCCGATGTCTTCCTCAGTGAAGACTGATGCAAAATACTCGTTCAGTTCCTCCGCCATCTCCTTCTCTCCCATCACAATTTCTCCAGCATCATTTTCTATCAGTCCTATATCTACTCTCACCTGTCTTTTACTCTTTATGTACTTGAAAAAGCTTTTAGTATCCTCTTTGATATTATTGTGCTGTAGGTTTTCTATGTTTCTGTGTTTCTGTGTTTAACCTACCAAGCAACCCATTACTCTTTATAATCTAAAAGATGCAAGCAATTGTCTCCCAGGACTCACAGTCCTGTTAGTCACAGTCACTCTGTGGGAAGCATTTCCAGACATTTTGAGTGGACACAAATTGTGACCAGCAGACATTGTTTGTCTGCAGGCAGTTCCACACATGGAGGGGCTTTGGAGAGGTGGATTTTCAGCAGCTTGACAAAACACTGACTCTCAAATTCTCCATCTTGATCTAGTCATGGTCAAGAGTTGTCTGAAATACGAGGGTGATACTCAGTAACTGTTTCCTCAACCTCAGAGAGTCCAAATGGAGAAACCCACTGGATAGTCATGATCTGTAAATTGCTGATCCTTCTTATCAAAAAGTCATAGCTCAGAATATTGGACTTCCCTATTGAGTTTAAATCTAAGCTTTCTGAAGGAAATGATTCCATATTTTTTCTTAGGGAAATTTGCTTGTTGATGACCTTAGCAATACGTCTCTGAACTGTAGTGCGCCAGTCACCTGTAAAAGTTAGTGCTTTTCTGCAATGCCGGAGACCAATTCTATCTGGCCTCTGGTCATGTTGACCCCTGAAATAGTTGCATGAAGGTTGACATCTAATAATACAACAAAATCAAGACTGACCTGAGTTCCACTGCATCAGCTGAAGGTGGTACTTTGATAATTGCATCAACTTTGTTCTGAGGCCTTGAACTCCAGCATCAGTTTGACAGGCCATGTAATGCTTTAATATTTGTGGAAATTGGCATTTTGCATGCTGACGCTGATTCCATTAAGGCTACATTCTGACCATCACTACTCCTGGTAGCTCCATACTGAAACCAGGATTTCACAGATAAAGCAAAGAACATAATGAGCTGATCCAAAATCTCATCTGTTGCATCAGTTTGACAGGCTATGTAATGCTTTAATATTTGTGGAAATTGGCATAAATTCTGGTGCTGTTTAACATCCACACGCCCTTTGTGTGTGTTAATTGTGAGACATGCCAGTCACTGGATTCAGGACAATCAGCTGTTTAGTAAGGATAAATTCATCTTACTGAATCCATTTGCCCGTCAAGGTTGCATTAAAATTGAGTTATGTGTATGAACATTCATGTAGCAACTTAGTCCCACTGCATCTCTGTTTCACCCTGTTTTGGAATGACTGGAAATGGGAGCAACCCAATCACAGCTCAGCTTGGGACAGAATACCATGTCTCTTCAGACAGCCCAGTTCATGCACAACTGCTTCGTTTGAGATCTGGAGAAGAGTTTGGGTCTTGTGGAAGGTGTGAGTAGCTTCTACTTCCACATGGATCTTTACATTGAAATCCTTTAAATTTTTGAGTTTAATGTGAACCCAGATTAGTACCCTGCCCCTCTGGTTTCTATGTTTTCAGTCTCCCAGATTACCTCAATGATGCTGCTCTGTGAATCTAGGCACAGCTCCTCATCATTATCATACAGGTACTCCTCATTCATATCAGCCATCGGGAACTTAACGCTGGTGTTTCTCTCCCTTTTGACAGTATTAACTGTTTTTTTCAGTAATAGTTCTGATAACAACCCTTATCTGCACACTATCACAGTCATTATACCTTCTCTCCACTGTACAGGACTTTGCAACTTAATGCAAAATTGTCATCTTATTTTTGCCAATCTGATGAAAGGTCCTTGCCCAAAATATTGACTCTTTTTCTTTGTAAATGTTGTCTGGCCTTCTGAATTCTTCAGAAATTTGATATACACCAAAATATATAATTTCCCACGTCTGAACAACAGTGTTGTTGAAATGAACAATTTTGTCCAAGTTCTCTTTTGTTTCCACAATTTTACCCTTTATTCTTTGCCATGTATTAAAAGCCTAGAGTGCACTTAGCTCTTCTGGAGTTAATCAATACTTGGCCATTTGTTTAAACTTTGGCGGAATTTCCCCTTGTGTATGTTTTATGGAAAGCAAGAAATAACACAGAATACATTAAGTGCAATTTTTGACAGTGGAAGTGTTGATTGTACTCTGCCACTGTTTACAGCCGGATTTTTCAGTGGCTCGATCACTTGCGGCCCTTTGTGAGAAATCTTGCTGCATATGTTGGTCATGACAAACTTTGTGGCTTTTATAGTATTATTGGTTCAGGGTTTAAATGACCATGTTGTAATCCTGACCTCAGGTCTTGTTTGTGGAATTTACACATTTTCTCTGTGACTGTTGCAGGATTGCCCTGCATGCTTAGTTTCCTCATGGATCCCACAAACTCTCAGAGTGGTAGGCTAATTGGTTGCTGTAAATACTGTAATGACCAGGGGAACATTTGGGGAGTTGATGTGAATGTGAGGAGAATAAAATGAATGAGGGTGTTTGGCGTTAACACAAATTTTGTGGACCAGCTGGCCTGTTTGCATTCTGTTCCATTTTGTAGATCTATCAGAGTCAATAAAATATGGTAGTTAAAAGGACCTAGTGCTCTTACGGCATATATGATGAATAAACTCTCCACACATGAGGGAACAGGAATCCCAAACTTCCTGACAGCACATCAGCAACGTTTCCCAACTACAATTCCCATTGGACTTGCCAGCGATGATCAGAGCATTGTTTAATCTTTGGGAACAGCTGGTTTAAACATGCACAGGAACAATATTTTTACTAATATGACACTGTGATGATTGTACATTTATATTACTGAAGATTATACTGTTCTGGAGTATGTAAATACATTTTACTAATCTAATTATTGAAACCTTGACAATAATTTCACTATTTTAATACAAGTTTGTTGGTGAGAAATGTTCCCTACATTTCTGAAGTGAGGTGGGGGCTCAGTGCTGAACCTGGTGCTCCTTTGCCCAGTAACTTGTTCCCACCTTGTGTGGAGAGGCCAAGGACATTTTTTCTCAGGTTATTGGGAGTGGGGTTGGTGAACATTTGGTGCTGAGGACAGTGGGGGAGGGGATGCTCATAGCTTCCCTCAAATGACAGGACTAACATCTCTCTCTCTCTTTCTCTCCCTCCCCCTCCCCACAACTCCTCCCCCTCCCCACAACTCCTCGCCCTCCCCACAACCCCTCCCCCTCCCCTCTCCACAACCCCTCCCCCTCTCCCAGCTTCTCAGCCCCTCGACTCTTCTGCTGAGATGAGAGTGATTCACTGCACTCTACTGTTACTGAACGAGATTCTCATCTCACTCCAAGGTAATTATCACAAAATCTTGTTTAATGATGCTCTTTATCTCACAGAGTAGACACATGGAATCAGAAGATGAAGCATTTTATATTCATTATCTTATGAAATTGTCCACACTACTTAATTGCAATGAATGATTGTCCCATTCCTATCCTTGAAAGCGAGATTATAGGTGTCTGTAATTACAAAAAAATTTCAAGTGCCTCTTATTTGGTTAAAAACTATAAATTGCTGACATTTATATGAATTTATAGATTTATGTACAAAGGCTGTAATAAATCTAGTCAAGAAGAAAAGAAAAGCTTACAAAAGGTTCAGAGAGCTAGGTAACGTTAGAGATCTGTAAGATTATAAGGTTAATAGGAAGATGCTGAAGAAGGGAAATTAGGAGAGCCAGAAGGGGCCATGAGAAGGCCTTGGCAGACAGGATTAAGGAAAACCCCAAGGCATTCTACAAGTATGTGAAGAGCAAGAGGATAAGACGTGAAAGAATAGGACCTATCAAGTGTGACAGTGGGAAAGTATGTATGGAAACGGAGGAAATAGCAGAGGTACTTAATGAAAACTTTACTTCAGTATTCACTGTGGAAAAGGATCTTGGTGATTGTACTGATGACTTGCAGCAGGCTGAAAAGCTTGTGCATGTAGATATTAAAAAGGATGTGCTGGAGATTTTGGAAGGTATCAAGTTGGATAAGTCGCTGAGACTGGATGGGATGTACCCCAAGCTACTGTGGGAGGTGAGGGAGGAGATTGCCGAGCCTCTGGTGATGATCTTTGCATCATTAGTGGGGATGGGAGAGGTTCCGGAAGATTGGAGGGTTGCAGATATTGTTCCTTTATTCAAGAAAGGGAGTAGAGATAGCCCAGGAAATTATAGACCAGTGAGTCTTACCTCAGTGGTTGGTAAGTTGATGGAGAAGATCCTGAGAGGCAGGATTTATGAACATTTGGAGAGGTATAATATGATTAGGAAGAGTCAGCATGGCTTTGTCAAGGGTAGATCATGCCTTATGAGCCTGGTTAAATTTTTTGAGGATGTGACTGAACACATTGATGAAGTAGATGTCGTGTGTATGGATTTCAGCAAGGCATTTGATAAGGTACCCCATCAATGGCTTATTGAGAAAGTAAGGAGGCATGGGATCCAGGGGGACATTGCTTTGTGGATCCAGAACTGGCTTGCCCACAGAAGGCAAAGAGTCGTTGTATACGGGTCATATTCTGCATGGAGGTCGGTGACCAGTGGTGTGCCTCAGGGATCTGTTCTGGGACCGTTACTCTTCGTGATTTTTATAAATGACCTGGATGAGGAAGTGGAGGAATGGGTTAGTAAATTTGCTGATGACACAAAAGTTGGAAGTGTTGTGGATAGTATGGAGGGCTGTCAGAGGTTACAACGGGACATTGACAGGATGCAAAACTGGGCCAAGAAGTGGTGCATGGAGTTCAACCCAGATAAATGTGTAATGGTTCATTTTGGTAGGACAAATATGATGGCAGAATATAGTATCAATAAGACTCTTGGCAGTCTGGAGGATCAGAGGGATCTTGGGGTCCGAGTCCATAGGACACTCAAAGCAGCTACGCAAGTTGACTCTGTGGTTAAGAAGGCATACGGTGTATTGGCCTTCATCTATCATGGAATTGAATTTAGGAGCCGAGAGGTAATGTTGCAGCTCTATAGGACCCTGGTCGGACCCCACTTGGAGTACTGTGCTTGGTTCTGGTCATCTCACTATGGGAAGGATGTGGAAGCCATAGAAAGGGTGCAGGGGAGATTTACAAGGATGTTGCCTGGATTGGTGAGCATGCCTCTTGAAAATAGGTTGAGTGAACTCGGCCTTTCCTCCTTGGAGCGACGGAGGATGTGTGGTGACCTGATAGAGGTGTATAAGATGATGAGAGGCATTGATCGTGTGGATAGTCAGAGGCTTTTTTCCAGGGCTGAAATGGCTGCCACAAGAGGACACAGGTTTAAGGTGCTTGGAAATAGGTACAGAGGAGATGTCAGGGTCAAGTTTTTTACTCAGAGAGTGGTGAGAGCATGGAATGGGCTGCCAGCAATGGTGGTGGAGGCAGATACAATAGGGTCTTTTAAGAGACTTTTGGATAGATACATGGAGCTTAGAAAAATGGAGGGCTATAGGTAAGCCTAGTAATTTCTAAAATAGGGACATGTTCGGCACAACTTTGTGGGCCAAAGGGCATGTATTGTGCTGTAGGTTTTCTATGTTTCTATGAATTAATTTGTGAGATAGATGGAAAGCGTCCAGTGAGTGAGGCCTGTGGAAAGCGGCCAGTGAGTGAGTGGGCCAGTGAAGGAGTGGAGCTTTGAGGCTTTGACTCGAGAGATTCTGGCAGTTTTGGCAGTTAGTCTGTGCAATCAAGTCAATCAAGATTTGAATAGATCAGCAGAAAGCTGTTGATTAGACAGTCAAGATTTGAATAGCTCAGACTCAGCAGAAAGCAGCTGATTGGGCAATCGAGGTCAGGTGACCAAGCATTTTGAAAAGCTCAAACAGATAAATAGAGGGATAGCTCAAGTGGAGCGGCCAGTGAGTGAGTGGGCCAGTGAAGGAGTGGAGCTTTGAGGCTTTGACTCGAGAGGCTTCGACAAGAAGAGGTGGAGGACAAGCTTGCTCACAGTTAGTCCTTACAATGTCTCCTGAGATGGTGATGTGCCTCTCATGTGAGATGTGGCAGACTTGGGGGAACTCCCCTCTCCCGCAGAATCACATCTGCTAGAAGTGCATACGGCTGGGCGATCTGGAAGACTGTGTAAGGAATCTGGAGCTGAATGACCTTCGAATCATAAGGGAGAATGAGGTAGTCATAGATGAGAGCTACAGAGAGGTAGCAACACCAAGGCTGCCGGAAACAGGTCATTGGGTGACAGTCAGAGGGGGGAAAGCGGAGGTGAGCAGACAGGTAGTGCAGAGCACCCCAGTAACATTCCCCTGAATAATAAGTTTACCATCCTGGATCCTGTTGGCGGGGACGACTGACCAGGTGTGAGCCACGGTGGCAGGGCCTCTGGCACTGAGTCTGACCCTGTGGTGCAGAAGGATGGGACGGAGAAGAGGAGACCTGTTGTCATTGGAGACTCCATAGTCAGGGGAGCAGACAGGAGATTTTGTGGATGTGAGAAGGACACCCGCATGGTTTGTTGCCTCCTGGGTGCCAGGGTCCGGGATGTCTCTGACCGAGTGCACGATATCCTGGTACGAGAGGGAAAGCAACCAGAAGTCGTGATACATGTTGGGACCAACGACATAGGCAGGAAGAAGGATGAGGTCCTGAAGTGTGAGTTTCAGGAATTAGGCAGAAGGCTGAAGAACAGGACCTCAAGGGTGGCGTTCTCAGGATTGCTGCCAGTGCTATGTGACAGAGATGGTAAGAATTGGAGGAGATGGCAGTTGAATGCGTGGCTGAGGAGTTGGTGCAGGGAGCAGGGTATTAGATTTTTGGATCATTGGGATCTCTTCTGGGGAAGGTGGGACCAGTACTGATTGGATGGGTTGCACCTGAACTCGAGGGGGAGCAATATCCTTGCAGGTAGGTTTGCTAGCATGGTTCGGGAGGGTTTAAACTAATTTGCGAGGGGGATGGGACCCAGAGCGATAGAGCAGTGAAAGAAGTGCATGGAGTAAAGCCAGATCTAACATACAGAGAGGCTTTGAGGAAAGAGAAGCAGAATAAACGGTGTAAAGACAGTAAGGTAGAAGGGCTGAATTGTGTGTACCTCAATGCAAGAAGCATCAGGAACAAAGGTGATGAACTGAGAGCTTGGATACATACATGGAATTATGATGTAGTGGCCATTACAGAGACTTGGCTGGCACCAGGGCAGGAATGGATTCTCAATATTCCTGGATTTCAGTGCTTTAAAAGGGATAGAGAGGGTGGAAAAAGAGGAGGGGTGGCATTACTGGTCAGGGATACTATTACAGCTACAGAAAGGGTGGGTAATGTAGCAGGATCCTCTTTTGAGTCAGTAGAGTTAGAAGTCAGGAACAGGAAGGGAGCAGTTACTCTATTGGGGGTATTCTATAGGCCCCCTGGTAGCAGCAGAGATACAGAGGAGCAGATTGGGAGGCAGATTTTGGAAAGGTACAAAAATAACAGGGTTGTTATCATGGGTGACTTTAACTTCCCTAATATTGATTGGCACCTGATTAGTTCTAAGGGTTTAGATGGGGCAGAGTTTGTTAAGTGTGCCCAGAACGGATTTCTGTCACAGTATGTGGACAGGCCGACTAGGGGGCATGCCATACTAGATCTAGTACTAGGTAATGAACTGGGTCAGGTCACAGATCTCGCAGTGGGTGAGCATCTGGGGGACAGTGACCACTGCTCCCTGGCCTTTAGCATTATCATGGAAAAGGATAGAATCAAAGAGGACAGGAAATTTTTTAATTGGGGAAGGGCAAATTATGAGGCTATAAGGCTAGAACTTGCGGGTGTGAATTGGGATGATGTTTTTGCAGGGAAATGTACTACGGACATGTGGTTGATGTTTAGAGATCTCTTGCAGGATGTTAGGGATAAATTTGTCCCGGTGAGGAATATAAAGAATGGTAGGGTGAAGGAACCATGGGTGACAAGTGAGGTGGAAAATCTAGTCAGGTGGAAGAAGGCAGCATACATGAGGTTTAGGAAGCAAGGATCAGATAGGTCTATTGAGGAATATAGGGAAGCAAGAAAGGAGCTTAAGAAGGGACTGAGAAGAGCAAGAAGGGGGCATGAGAAGGCCTTGGTGAGTAGGGTAAAGGAAAACCCCAAGGCATTCTTCAATTATGTGAAGAAAAAAAGTATGACAGGAGTGAAGGGAGGACCGATTAGAGATAAAGGTGGGAAAGTGTGCCTGGAGGCTGTGGAAGTGAGTGAGGTCCTCAATTAATACTTCTGTTTGGTATTCACCAATGAGAAGGAACTTGATGATGGTGAGGACAATATGAGTGAGGTTGATGTTCTGGAGCATGTTGATATTAAGGGAGAGGAGGTGTTGGAGTTGTTAAAATACATCAGGACGGATAAGTCCCCGGGGCCTGATGGAATATTCCCCAGCCTGCTCCACGAGGCAGGGGAAGAGATTGCTGAGACTCTGGCTAGGAACTTTATGTCCTCGTTGTCCATGGGAATGGTACCGGAGGATTGGAGGGAGGTGAATGTTGTCCCCTTGTTCAAAAAAGTTAGTAGCAATAGTCCGGATAATTATAGACCAGTGAGCCTTACGTCTGTGGTGGGAAAGCTGTTGGAAAAGATTCTTAGAGATAGGATCTCTGGGCATTCAGAGAATCATGGTCTGATCAGGGACAGTCAGCATGGCTTTGTGAAGGGCAGATAATGTCTAACAAGCCTGATAGAGTTCTTTGAGGAGGTGACCAGGCATATAGATGAGGGTAGTGCAGTGGATGTGATCTATGTGGATTTTACTAAGGCATTTGACAAGGTTCCACACGGTAGGATTATACAGAAAGTCAGAAGGCATGGGATCCAGGGAAGTTTGGCCAAGTGGATTCAGAATTGGCTTGCCTGCAGAAGGCAGAGGGTGGTGGTGGAGGGAGTACATTCAGATTGGAGGATTGTGACTATTGGTGTCCCACAAGGATCTGTTCTGAGACCTCTACTTTTTGTGATTTTTGTTGACGACCTGGATGTGGGGGTTGAAGGGTGGGTTGGCAAGTTTGCTGATGACACAAAGGTTGGTGGTGTTGTAGATAGTGTAGAGGATTGTCAAAGATTGCAGAGAGACATTGATAGGTTGCAGAAGTGGGCTGAGGAGTGGCAGGTGGAGTTCAACCCAGAGAATTGTGAGGTGGTACACTTTGGAAGGACAAACTCCAAGGCAGAGTACTAAGTAAATGGCAGGATACTTGGTTGTGTGGAGGAGCAGAGGGATCTGGGGGTACATGTCCGCAGATCCCTGAAAGTTGCCTCACAGGTGGATAGGGTAGTGAAGAAAGCTTATGGGGTGTTAGCTTTCATAAGTCAAGGGATAGAGTTTAAAAGTCGCGATGTAATGATGCAGCTCTATAAAACTCTGGTTAGGCCACACTTGGAGTACTGTGTCCAGTGCTGGTCACCTCACTATAGGAAGGATGTGGAAGCATTGGAAACGGTACAGAGGAGATTTACCAGGGATGCTGCCTGGTTTAGAGAGTATGCATCATGATCAGAGATTAAGGGAGGTAGGGCTTTACTCTTTGGAGAGAAGGAGGATGAGAGGAGACATGATAGAGGTGTACAAGATAATAAGAGGAATAGATAGAGTGGATAGCCAGCACCTCTTCCCCAGGGCACCACTGCTCAGTACAAGAGGACATGGCTTTAAGGTAAGAGGTGGGAAGTTCAAGGGGGATATTAGAGGAAGGTTTTTTACTCAGAGAGTGGTTGGTGCATGGAATTCACTGCCTGAGTCAGTGGTGGAGGCAGATACACTTGTGAAGTTTAAGAGACTACTAGACAGGTATATGGAGGAATTTAAGGTGGAGGCTTATATGGGAGACAGGGTTTGAGGGTCGGCACAACATTGTGGGCCGAAGGGCCTGTAGTGTGCTGTACTATTCTATGTTCTGTGTTCTATGTGAATTTATGAGAGCATTGAGTTTAGTTATTGGTGTGTATCTACTCAAACTCCCACAATGACTCCTGCTACAACTCCCATGAAACACATGGAAAAACCAATAGACACACGCACGCACGTGCACGCAGACACAGACAGACAATTGTGCGGATTCTGGAAATCCAGAGTAACTCAGCAAATGCTGGAGGAATTCTGACAGGTCAGGCAGCATCTATGGAGAAGGATTAGAAGTCAGTGTTTCGGGCTGAGACCCTTCATCGGGACTCCAGTGGTGGATTCCTAAAATTCCTTGCTGGGCCTTTCCCTTTTTACCAGCATTGCATTTGGTGGCTCAGACACACCCTGTATAGGAATCCCTTCCCCAGCAGTGTCTGAATGGTGGAACACCCTCCCCAGCAACACTGGGAGACATTCACCAGAAGTAATGGAGCAGTTCAAGGAAGCAAAACATCACCATATCCTCCAGAATAATTAATGTACCAATCTTGTAAATTGAGAAAGCAAAGTTTGTTTTGCATTCAGCAATATTTGTGAGGCCAGGTCATCATTAGGCTCTGTGCCAAATTTATGGTGTATAAGTGATATGATATTGTATCTGTAAAGGAATGTTAAACATGCAGTGAACAGCAAGTCAGGAACATCTTGTTCAAATGCCCTTGACTATAAAATCTGCACATTTTGGGATCTGTGCATCCGAAAGTCGACCTTCCATCCAAAAGCTTTTCGTCAGTGCACTCTGTCTTTAGAGAACACTGTAGGTTTTCACAAATAAAAATGTAGTCCAAACCCTGAACACAATGCATGGTTAAAAAACTTAATGTAAGTAAGTTAGACAAGCCTTTTAAAGTGAAGCTCCAACACAATGTTGGTAGTTATGAATTATGTATATTTCCACTAATTACATTACCATACAACCCCCCATAATTCACTAAGACCGGCATTTTTAATCTGTCCTGAGTTTGGACGAGCTGCCCAGCTCAGGTTCTCTGTTCCATGGGAGGAGGAACAGCAGGTGCCTCGGCTCCTCCAGAGGAGTGTTGACACACTCACGGTCATGTTGTGACACCAGGTGCCTGGTAGCGGAATCCTCCAAATCCTGGTGGGTCAGTTTAAGGTGATCTACCAAAATATGTTAAGGTTTACCCCTCTTATCTGTGATAACGGTCTTTTCTCCCCATTCCAAAATGTTGAATGGGTCGTCATTAGGGGTCTGATGTCGGATGAACACAAACGAGGTGGAATGTAGGTCAACAGGAAACCAAGAGTGCAGTTCACCATGACGGGAGGCAGGAATAGGTGGAAAGGAATTGAATTTACTGAGGAGGGTGGCACATTTTGAATGGTCGACAAGTCAGTCGTGGTGTCAGGAATGAAATCACCTGGGTCATGTAATGGCTGCCCTTATACCAACAGCCATGGATGACGGCAGGTCCTCTGGGAGTTGTTCTGAGCCTCAGGAGGACCCATGGGAGATGATCATGCCAAGACCCATAGGTCAGGGAAGCCCTCAGAGCAGCCTTTCAGGAGCAGTGAAACCACTCACACAGGCCATTGGGATGTGGGGGTACACATGGTGTGAGGAACCATCTCTGCTAAGTTCCAAAGTGCGTTGGTTACTTGTCATCAGGAACTTGCATCTGCCTAATTCTGGTGTATATCTCCAAGCAATTGATCACAGAGGAAAATTGTCAAGCAGGTATTTAGATCAGCCTTTCTCAAACTTCTTCCCTGGAGGAACTGTTGAAATAATTTTTAGATCTCAGGGAACCCCTGAATAAAAATTATATCTACAGATCAGAGTACGTTAGTGTGATCAGTAGGTTGTAGATATAATCATATAAAAATAATTGTCAATGCCCTTTTGAGTGGAGTATTTTAGCTGACCTTTCTTGAAATTAATCCTTCCCTTCCCTTCCATAAATTTTACAAACTCAGAAGGCATACAAAATATATTTCTGAATATTGGGTCGAATTTGAGATAAGCACACATGGATTTCACCTTCAGCTGAAACGAGATGATTTTTATCCTTGCTCTTTTTGCTTGTTCAGCAAGAAAAAGCTTGCTCATATGTGTAAGAAGTTGAAAACTGCAGCAAAATGTTCATTGCTTTCAGATGAATGGCAGGATACTCTCCTTCTACAGACATCCACAACTTGTCCGGAGGCAGGTCATTAAATCTAATCCTGAGTGCATGATCAGAGTGCAGCTCACAAAGTTCTTCCTCTTCTCTCAAAGTCAGGCTCTTAGGCTGAGCAGAAGATTCAGAGAAAGATTCCTTCAACCAGTCATACACTTGAGTTGAAAGGGAGCAAAAATACTGTTCAGTTTTGTTCTGCAGTTCTTCCAGGTGGTTTTCAATAAGAGTCAAGACTCCCTGATATTCTTCCTCACTCTCAAGCCCAAACAACAGTGGAAACATATGAAGATTTTTTTTTGCAACATGATTTTTCAAAGGATTCAGTTTCTTTTTAAATCCAAGAATCTTGTCACTTGAAGTCAAAACATTTTCTCCAGGACATTGCAGAGACTTGTTCAACTGGTTCATATGATGAAAAATCTCTGTTAAGTAGGCTAGTTTCTGCAGCCGTTCTTCATCTTCAAATCACTCAGCAAAATCTGGCCTAATATCTTCCAGAAAATGCACCTGCAATTTGCCTTTCAGGTCAAACACCCTTATCTACTGATTTCTACTGTAAGCTCACAGATGGGTCCCAGCTATGCCTGCCTTTTTGTTGGCTTTGTGGAACAATCCATGTTCCAAGCCTATACTGGCATCTGTCCCCCACTTTTCCTTCGCTACATCGACGACTGCATTGGCGCTGCTTCCTGCACGCATGCTGAGCTCGTTGACTTCATTAACTTTCCCTCCAAATTTACCTGGTCCATTTCCGACACTTCCCTCCCCTTTCTTGATCTTTCTGTCTCTGTCTCTGGAGACAGCTTATCCACTGTTGTCTACTATAAGCCCATGGACTCTCACAGCTATCTGGACTATTCCTCTTCCCATTCTGTCTCTTGCAAAAATGCCATCCCCTTCTCACAATTCCTCCATCTCCACCGCATCTGCTCTCAGGATGAGGCTTTTCATTCTAGGATGAAGGAGAGGTCTAAAAGAAAGGGGCTTCCCTTCCTCCACCATCAACTCTCCTCTCAAATACATCTCTCCCATTTCACGCACATCTGCTCTCACCCCATACTCCCGCCACCCCACTAGGAATAGGGTTCCCCTGGTCCTCACCTACCACCCCACCAGCCTCCGGGTCCAACATATAATTCTCCATAACTTCTGCCACCTCCAACGAGATCCCGCCACTAAGCACATCTTTCCATGCCCCCCACCCTTTTCTGATTTCCGCAGGGATCGCTCCCTACACGACTCCCTTGTCCATTCGTCCCCCCCATCCCTTCCCACTGATCTCCCTCCCGGCACTTATCCTTGTAAGCAGAATAAGTGCTACACATGCCCTTACACTTCCTCCCTCACCAACATTCAGGACCCCAGACAGTCCTTCCAGGTGAGGCGACACTTCCCCTGTGAGTTGGCTAGGGTGATATACTGCGTCCGGTGCTCCCGATGTGGCCTTCTATATATTGGTGAGACCCGACGCAGACTGGGAGATTGTTTTGCTGAACATCTACGTTCTGTCCGCCAGAGAAAGCAGGATCTCCCAGTGGCCACACATTTTAATTCCACATCATATTCCCATTCTGACATGTCTATCCACGGCCTCCTCCACTGTCAAGATGAAGCCACACTCAGGTTGGAGGAACAACACCTTATATTCCATCTGGGTAGCCTCCAACCTGATGGCATGAACATCGACTTCTCTAACTTCCGCTAACGCCCCACCTCCCCCTCGTACCCCATCCCTTATTTATTTATTTATTATTCTCTCCCTCTCCCTCTGTCCTTCTGTCCCTCTCCCTCTGTCCCTCTCTCTCTCTCTCTCTCTGTCTCTCTCACTATCACTCCTTGCCTGCCCTCCCTCTTTCTTTTTCCCTAGGCCTCCCGTCCTATGACCCTCCCCCCTTCTCCATCCCTTCTGCCAATCAACTTTCCAGATTTTAGCCTCTCCCCTCCCCCTCCTGTCTTCTCCTATCATTTCGGATCTGCCCCTCCCCCTCCCACTTTCAAATCTCTTACTCTCTGTTCTTTCAGTTAGTCCTGACGAAGGGTCTCAGCCCGAAACGTCGACTGTACTTCTTCCTATTGATGCTGCCTGGCCTGCTGAGTTCCACCAGCATTTTGTGTGTGTTCAGAAAACAATATATTTTTTAACATCATGATCTCTTGCAGAACCCTCGGGATCTGCGGAACCCCAGCAGAGAAATCCTGCAAGTGTCGGAGATAATGAGGATCTGGAGCAGTTGGCTTCAGGGTTTTATTTCTGTTTGCCATGATGCCAGCAGTGGTAGAAACATAGAAAACCTACAGCAGAATATAGGCCCTTCACGATGCTGTGCCGTACATTTACCTACTTTAGAAATTACCTTGGGTTACCCATAGCCTTGTATTTTTTAAGCTCCATGTACCTATCCAGGAGTCTCTTAAAAGACGCTATTGTATCCGCCTCCACCACTGTTGCCAGCAGCCCGTTCCACGCGCTCACCACTCCCTGACATCTCCTCTGTACCTACTTCCAAGCACCTTAAATAGTGTTAACCATTTCAGCCCTGTGAAAAAGCCTCTGACTATCCACATGATCAATGTCTCTCATCAACTTGTATACCTCTATCAGGTCACCTCTCATCCTCTGTCGCTTCAAGGACAAAATGCCAAGTTCACTCAACCTATTCTCATAAGGCATGCTCCCCAATTCAGGCAAGATCCTTGTAAATCTCCTCTGCACCCCTTCTATAGTTTCCATGTCCTTCCTGTAGTGAGGTGACCAGAACTGAGCACAGTACTCCAAGTGGGGTCTGACCAGGGTCCTATAAATCTGTAACATTACCTCTCGGCTCTTAAACTCAATCCCATGGTTGATGAAAGCCAATGCACCGTATGCCTTCTTAACCATAGAGTCAACCTGCGTAGCAGCTGTGAGTATCCTGCTGGACAACGGGGTGACCCTTTGGGGCTCCCTTTCAGAGAAAGGTAGTGCGGTCTGTTGTGACCATAGTGAACGTTAAATTTTCCTGAATGCTATTGGTATCGCTTTGCTTTGGAAATTGAAGAAGAAAAACTCAACTTATTAAAGAAGAGAGGCGCATAGCAAGGCAAATATAGCTCCATCTTGTTTAACAAAGGAGACATTTGATAGCATCATTTCTGGTTGATCTGCCACCCTTGTGCCTTTCGTTGTCATTCTGGAGACATGCAGTCCTTTCATCCGCCATCTCTTCATCTCTTCTTCTGTTTATTCTTTGTCTCTGATCTTGGAGACGTGCATTTCTCTGCTCCTTTCTGTCTTCCTCTCTCCTCCGTGATATAGTCACCGCTGTCCTTTGACTGCAGCAAAGGGTTTGACGGGTGTCTCGAAGTACTTCATTACAATAAGATTTAATTATCTCTTATTGATGGGTCTCAGTTTGATCTGTCCCAATCCTGCACATGCTGATGGTGATTAGCAGAAAGTGACCGCTGGAAATAGAGCTGCCCTGCCCTTTTGCTCCGGTAGGTGTCGCTGCTGTGAGCATCGTGAGTCGCTCCTGAGGCTGGCTGTGCGCATGCGTCATCCTGTTGTGTCCGTGAAAGCTGAAATCTGCTCGGGTGAAAGCGGGGCTTGTTGATTTTGACGAGTGAGCAATTTTATACGAATATATAACCCTGAAGTTTGCATGCATTCTGTAAGTTAGAACATTTTAAGTCGACTTAGTCAAAAAAAGTGCCCCTGTAATGCACCGTTTGGGCTAATTGGAGGTCACAAACAGACAAGCAGAGCATGAGAATTTTAGCAGTATATAGATAGATATAACCCTGAAGTTTGCATGCATTCTGTAAGTTAGCACATTTTGTCGATTTAGTCAAAAAAAGTGCTGCTGTAATGCACCGTTTCGGCTAATTGGAGGTCACAAACAGACAAACAGAGCATGAGAATTTTAGTAGTATATAGATGGACTCGGACCCCAAGATCCCTCTGATCCTCCACACTGTCAAGAGTCTTATTATTAAATCGATATTCTTCCATCATATTTGACCTACCAAAATGAACCACTTCACACTTATCTGAGTGAAGCTCCTTCTCCCACTTCTCAGCCCAGTTTTGCATCCTATTGATGTCCCTCTGTAACCTCTGACAGCCCTCCACACTATCCACAACACCTCCAAACTTTGTGTCATCATGTTTGATTGGGAGCAGTGATGGAGCTTCAAGATGGCAGGAGAGATATTTGATTGGGAGTAATGATGGAGCCTCAGCTTCTTGCAATTTATATTAAAAAATAAATAACGACTGGACAATGTCAATATAAAGTTGCTACTTCAACCCTCAAATGTTGGTCTTTGAGCACTTGGAATGCAATAAACTTTCCTCATCAAATTTTTTGTTGTAATTTAGGTTTTTCTGTCCAGCTTCAGCCTGGTTGGATTTCACATACAGATTTCCGTGCTGAGTCCCACCCACACCATTACCCACCCTCGGACCTAAACCATCCCTTTCTTCATGCTTGTTGGGTGGGTTGTGGTGGAGTGACTGTGGGATGTTATTTTCCACCCTGGTACTCTGTGGGATGCCAAACTATTTTGATGGCTACAGGGGGTGGGGTAGATGCAGGGGCAGAGTCAATATTTTTTAACATTGTTATGATAACCTGTAGTAAATTTATATGCAAACTTGTGTTAAAACCAGCTACCAATTTACTCATTTCAATTTAATGGTATGTAATCAAAATCATAATACTTGCTGAGATTTTTTTCATTTGAGTTCACAGTCTTGGTTGTGATGTGGTTGATCTGTATATTGGGTAACAAGTTCCTCATCAATATTCAACATGTGTTCCTTATTTTATCAATTATTTCTCTCCAGGTGATTTTATCCTACTTGTACCTGATGAGCCTTTTGTAGCAATTGCAGGTGAAGATGTTGTACTGGATTGTGAGATGCTCCCACCAACCTCTGCCAGCAACATGACAGTGTGGTGGCTGAAATCAGGTCTCAGCTCACCCATCCACGTGTACAGACATGGACAAGATTACCCCCTCGCCCAACACCAGGATTACAGAGGAAGGACAGAACTGTTTAAAGATGAAATTACCAAAGGAAATGTTTCCCTCAGAATAAAGAACGTAAGGCTCAACGATGAAGGGCAATATATGTGTTCAGTGGAAGACAGAACTGACTTGAAACAAGCTACAGTTGAACTGCGTGTTCTCAGTGAGTATTATTGCCATTTGTACCACGGTGTAGTGGAAACTTTTGTTTTGCATGCCATCCAGATAGATCATCTCATTCACAAGTATATTGAGGTAGTAAAAAGAAAACAATGTGGAATATAGTTCTGTTGTTGCAGAGAAATTACAGTGCAAGTAATTACACATTTACACAGTAAGGTGTGAGTGCTGCGTTGAGTTAGACTGGGGGTACAAGTGTTCATATCTCAGTGTGTGAGATGTCCATTCAGGAGTTTGATAACCATGGCATAGAAACTGTCCTCGAGTCTGTTGGTTTGTACTCTCAGGGGTTTGTATCTTCTACTCAATGGGAGAGGGGAGAAGAGAGAATGACAAGGGTCGGTGGGGTCTGTGTGTGGGGTCTCCGCCGCATCTGCTCTCAGGATGAGGCTTTTCATTCCAGGATGAAGGAGAAGTCTTCCTTTTTTAAAGAGAGGGGCTTCCCTCCCTCCACCATCAACTCTGCTCTCAAATGCATGTCTGCCACTTCACTCACATCTGCTCTCTCCCCATCCTCCCTCCACCCCACTAGGGATAGGGTCCCCCTTGTCCTCACCTACCAGCCCACCAGCCTCCGGGTCCAAAATATAATTCTCCATAACTTCCGCCACCTCCAATAGGAACCCACCACCAAGCACATCTTTCCATCCCCTCCCTTTCTGCTTTCCGCAGGGATCTCTCCCCACACGACTCCCTTGTCCATTTGCCCCCCACATCCCTTCCCACCAATCTCCCTCCCGGAACTTATTCTTTTAAGCAGAACAAGTGCTACACCTGCCCTTACGCTTCCTCTGTCACCACCATTCGGGGCCCCAGACAGTCCTTACAGGTGACGCGACACTTCACCTGTGAGTCGGCTGGGGTGATGTCCTGTGTCCGGTGCTCCCAGTGTGGCCTTCTATATATTGGTGAGACCCGACGCAGGCTGGGAGATCATTTCGCTGAACACCTATGCTCTGTCCGCCAGAGAAAGCAGGATCTCCCAGTGGCCACACATTTTAATTCCGCGTCCCATTCCCATTCTGATATGTCAATCCACGGCCTCCTCTACTGTAAAGATGAAGCCACACTCAGGTTGGAGGAACAACACCTTATATTCCGTCTGGGTAGCCTCCAACCTGATGGCATGAACATTGACTTCTCTAACTTCTGTTAATGCCCCTCCTCCCCTTCTTACCCCATCCCTTAGTTATTGATTTATTATTCTCTCCCTCTCCCTCTCCCTCTCCCTCTGTCCCTCTCCCTCTGTCCTTCTGTCCCTCTCCCTCTGTCCCTCTCTATCTCTCTCTCTCTCTCTCTGTCCCTCTCACTATCACTCCTTGCCTGCTCTCCATCTTCTTCCGGGCTCCCCTCCCCCTTTCTTTCTCCCTAGGCCTCCCGTCCCATGCTCCTCCCCCTTCTCCATTTTTGTATCCCTTTTGCCAATCAACTTCCCAGTTCTTGACTTCCTCCATCCCCCTCCTGTTTTCTCCTGTCATTTCCGGTCTCCCCCTCCCCCTCCCCCTCCCACTTTCCAATCTCTTACTCTCTGTTCTTTGTTAGTCCTGACGAAGGGTGTTGGCCCGAAAAGTTGACTGTACCTCTTCCTATTGATGCTGCCTGGCCTGCTGCGTTCCACCAGCATTTTGTGTGTGTTGCTTGAATTTCCAGCATCTGCAGTTTCCTCGTATTTCTGTGATTATATCGGCTGCTTTCCCAACCCAGTGAGAAGTGTAGACAGAATCAGTGGAAGAGTCTGGTTTGCATGAAGGACCAGGCTTTGTTCACAACTCTTCAGTTTCTTCTCAAACCTTAGTCACAGAGTCACAGAAAAGTCCAACACAGAAACAAGGCCCTCTGTCCCATGTAGTCCATGCTGGACCATTTAAATTGCCTACCCCCATCGACTTGCACTGGGACCATGGCCCTCCACCCCCCTGCCAACCATGTACAGTACCTAACCAAGCTTCTCTTAAACATTGAAATCGACCTTGCATGCTCTGCTTGTGTTGGCAGCTTGTTCCACACTGTCACGAACCTCAGAGTGAAGGAGTTTCCCCTCATGAGCCCATTAAACTTTTCACCTTTCACCCTTAACACATGAACTCTGGTTGTATTCCCACCCAACCTCAATGGAAAAAGACTGCTTGCATTTACCCTATCTATACCCCTCAATATATTGTATACCTCTGTGAAATCTCAAGTTAAGTCAAGTCCCTTTTATTGTCATTTTGACCATAACTGCTGGTACAGTACACGGCGTTCTAAGGAATAAAGTCCTGACCTATTCAATCTTTCCTTGTAACTCAGATCCTTCAGACCCGGCAACATTCTTATAAAGTTTCTCTGTACTCTTTCAAACTTATTTACATCTTTCCCATAGGTAGGGGACCAAAACTGTACACAATGCTGTAAATTATACAACTTCAACATAGCAACCCGTCTCCTGTAGTCAAAACTTTGATTTATGAAGGCCAATGTGCCAAAAACTTTCTTAGTGACCCTATTAACCCATGACACTGCTTTCAACAAATTATTGACCTGTATTCCCAGATTCCATTGTTCTACCGCACTCTTCAGTGTCCTATCATTCACTGTGTAAGACCTATCCTGGTTGGTCCTATGAAGAGCAACACTTTGCACTTGCCTGTATTAAATACCACCTGTAATATTTAATTTCATGTTTCAGCTGGTCCAGATCCTGCTCCAAGCTATGATAGTCTTCCTCATTATCTACTACACCCCCAGTTTTGGTGTCATCTGTAAATTTGCTGATCCAGTTAACCTCATTATCATCTAGCTGCCAAACAACAACATACCCAGCACCGATCCCTCTGGCATTCCACTAGGCACAGGCCTCCAGTCAAAGAGGCAACCCTCTACTCCCATGCTGTGGCTTCTCCTACAAAGCCAATGTCCAATTCAATTTACTACCACATCTTGAATGCCTAGTGACTGAACTGTCTTGACCAACCTCCCATGTAGGACCCTGTCAAACACCCCTTACTAAAGTCATTGTAGACAACATTCACTGCAAATCCAGTTTAAACCACTCTGCACTCCTCCTCCCCTGTTCCCCACCACCCCCCGCCCCCCTTCACATGGAGCATGAGCCAACTTTCCTGCTTGGATGTCAGAGCTCTTCCATCTCCAGTACAGTTCATCTCTTTTGTGCAGGTCCCACCATCCATAGAAGAGAGCTTGATGATCCAAACATCTTGAGCTCTCCCTCCTGCACCAACTCCTTAGCCACGTGTTAAAGGGTGTAATCTTCCTATTTGTGTTCTAAATAGCGTATGGCATGGGTAGCAATCCTGAGATCATAACCCCGGATGTCCTGCCCTTTAACTTGGCACCTAACTCCCTGAACTCACTTTGCAGAACAGCGTTACTCTTCCTACCTATGCCATTGGTACCTACATTGACCATAACCTCTGGCTGTTGACCATCCCACTTTGGAATGCTGAGGACTCGATCCAAGATGTCCCAGACCTTGGCATCCGGGATGCAACACACAATCCAGGAATCTTGTTTTCATCCACAGAACCTCTTTTCCGTTCTCCTAAGTAAAGTATCCCCTATCACCACAGCTTACCTCTTCTACTGCCCCCTCCCTCCTTCTCTTCTGAGTTAAAGGGCCAGACTCAGTGCCAGAGACCTAACTGCTGTGACTTTCCTCTGCGAGGTCAGCACTTGGCACAGTAACCAAAGTACCTGTTGTGCGGTGGATGGCCACAGGGGTACTCTTGTACTGTCTGTTTAACCCCTTTCCCCTTCTTGACTATCACCCAGTCTCCTGTGCCACACCATGGTTGTAACTACCTTTCTAATTATCCAATCTATCACCCCCTCAGTCTTCCAAATGATCCGAAGTTCATCCAGTTCCAGCTCAAACTCCTTAACACGGAGTGTTCGAAGCCACAGCTGGATGCACTTCTCGTAGTTGTAGTCGTCAGGGACACTGCAGGACTCCCTGTCTTTCCACATCCTGTAAGTGGAACATTCAACTATCCTGCCTGGCATCACTGCTGTTCTATCTGAGCAAATATAAAGAAAGGAAAACAATAATAAACTGTGGAGAAATAATTATCTACAGCTTTTCACTTTCTCTCACTCAAGCCTCTCCTCAGTGAAGCCTCGAAGAGCTGAAGCATCAAAATCCCAATTCTATCTCTGTCTGCTCCACCAACGGTCAGTCCAACAGTGGCTGCTCCACTTGCCTCTGCCTTACTTTAGTTTCTTTTTGTCAATCAATCCCGCTGATACGGCGCTGTGCTGCTCAAGGCTCCAATCTGCCACAAGCGACTGTTTTTTCTACTCAATTGGCGAACCTGAGTGAACTACCCATTCTCAGGCTTCGATCTCTGTGATGGAGGCTGCTCAACGTTACAGGAGGCAGGTAGCGAGGTGACTGTCAGGAGAGGGAAAAGGGAATAGAGAGACAGTGCAGAATAACCCTGTGGCCATTCCCCTCAATAACTAGTATACCACTCTGAGTGGTGTTGGGGGAATGACCTACTGGGGGAAAGACACAGTGACCAGGGCTCTGGCACTGAGTCTGGTTCTGGGACTCAGAAGGGAAGGGGGTAGAAGATGAGTACAGTAGTGATCGGGGATTAGGGCTGAGGATGGTGCAGTTGCTATATAAGCAAAGACAGTGTGTAATAAAATTCCAGGAAGGACAGACAGATAATAGAGCAACATTTCAGTCAGTGCAATGAGTTGCAGTGTAATGGGGGATGAAATCGAAAAGGATTATGAATACAGGACTGATGGAGTTTTATCTGAATGTGTGCAATATATGAAATAAGGTAAATGATCTTGTAGCTCTGTTAGAGAGTGGTAGGTATGATATTGTGGGCATCACTGAATCATAGCTGAAAGAAGATTATAGTGGGGAACTTATCATCCACGGATTCACATTGTATTGAAAGGAAAGGCAGGTAGGCAGAAGGGGTGGTGTGGCTCTGCTGATTAAAAAATGAAATCAAATCCTTAGAAAAGGGTGACATAGGATCGACGTGGGTAGAGCAAAAGAACTGCAAGGGTACAAAGACCATGCTGGGAGTTATATACAGGCCTCTGAACTACAAGATATGAGCTACAGTAGAGTAAAGGAAATTACATAGGCTTGATAGAGGAGATGGCCAAAGTTGATTGGAATGGGACACTAGCAGAGATGATGGCAGAGCAGCAATGGCTGGAGTTTTTGGGAGCAATTCAGAAGGCACAGGATTGATGCAGTACATCCCAAACAAGTATCGTAAAGACAGGGTGATACAACCATGGCACAACCAAAACAAAAAAGAGGGCATATAACAGAACCAAAATTATTCGAAAGCTTTTAAAAAACAACCAAAAGAAGGCAACCGAAAAAGACGTAAGAAACAAAAAGATGAAATATAAAGATAAGCGAACCAATCATATCAGACGATACCAAAAGTTGTTTCAGATATACAAAGAGTAAAAGAAAGGTGAGAGTAGATATTGGACACTGGAAAACTACTTTGGAGATGGATTATTGAGGGAAAGGGAAATGATGGATGAACTTAAGAAGGATTTTGCATCAGTCTTCACTATGGAAGACCCTAGCAGTATGCTGGATGTTTGAGACTGTTGGGGGCAGAAGTGAGTGAAGTTATCATTATGAGGGAGAAGGTGCTTTGGAAACATGAAAAGTCTGAAGGTAGATCAGTCCCTTGGAACTGCTGGACTACACTTGAGGGTACTAAAATAGGTAGGAGCATAGAAAACCTACAGCACAATACAAACCCCTCGGCCCACAATGCTGTACCGAACCTGTACTTACTTTAGAAATTACCTAGAGTTACCCATAGCTCTCTAATTTTGTAAGCTTCATGTACCTATCCAAAAGTTTCTGAAAGTCCCTATTGTATCTACCTCCACAACTGTTGCGAGCAGCCCATTCCAAATTGTGCCCTCTCATGTTAGCCATTTTAGCCCTGGGATAACGCCTCTGACCATCCACACAATCAGTACCTGCCATCATTTTATACACTTTTATCAGGTCACCTCTTATCCTCCGTTGCTCCAAGGACAAAAGGCCAAGTTCACTCAACCTATTCTCATAAGGCATGCTCCCCAATCCAGGCAACATCATTACGAATCTCCTCTGCACCCTTTCTATAGTTTCCACGTCCTTCCTGTAGTGAGGTCACCAGGACTAAGCACAGTATTTGGTGACCAGGGTCCTATAAAGCTGTAACATTACTCTCAGCTCTTAAACTCAAACCCACGGTTGATGAAGGCCAATGCACCGTATGCCTTCTTAACCACAGAGTCAACCTGCGCAGCATTGAATGATCTATGGACTCAGACCCCAAGGTCCCTGTGATCCTCCTCACTGCAAAGAGTCTTACCATTAATACGATATTCTTCCATCATATTTGACCTATCAAAATGAACCACCTCACACTTATCTGGGTTGAACTCCATCTGCCAGTTCTCAGCCCGATTTTGCATCCTATTGATGTCCCGCTATAAACTGACAGCCCTCCACACAATCCACAACACCCCCAACCTTTGTGTTATCAGCAAATTTGCTAACCCATCCTTCCACTTCCTTATCCAGGTCATTAATAAACATCACGAAGAGAAGGGGTCCCAGAACAGATCTCTGATGCACACCACTGGTCACTGACCTCCATGCAGTATATGACCCGTCTACAACCACTCTTTGCCTTCTGTGGCCAAGCCAATTCTGGCTCCACAAAGTAATGTCCCCTTGGATCCCATACCTCCTTACTTTCTCAATAAGCATAGTGTGGGGTACTTTATCAAATGCCTTGCTGAAATCCATGTACACTACATCTCCTGCTCTACCTTCATCAATGTGTTTCGTCACAGTCTCAAAAAATTCAGTCAGGCCCACAAAGGCACAACCTGGCTTTGACAAAGCCATGCTGAATATTCCCAATCATATTATGCCTCTCCAAATCTTCATAAATCCTGCTTCTCAAGATCTTTGCCATCAACTTACCAACCACTGAAGTAAGAGTCACTGGTCTATAATTTCCTGGGCTATCTCTACTACCTTGCTTGGATAAGAGAAAAATATCCGTAACATTCTAACCTTCAGAACCTCTCCTGTCCTCATTGATGTTGCAAGGATCATCACCAGAGGCTCAGCATATACTCCCTCGCTTCTCACAGTAGCCTGGGGTACGCCCCATCTGCACCGGTGACTTATCCAGCTTGATGCTTTCCCGAAGCTCCAGCACATCCTCCTACAATCACCAAGATTTTTTTCCGTGGCGAATACTGAAGCAAAGTATTCATTAAGTACCTCTGCTATTTCCTCTAGTTCCATACACACTTTTCTGCTGTCACACTGGATTGGTCCTATTCTCTCATGTCTTATTCTCTTGCTCTTCACATACTTGTAGAGTGCCTTGGGGGATTCCTTAATCCTTCCCACCAAGGCCTTCTCATGGCCCCTTCTGGCTCTCCTAATTTCATTCTTAATTTCCTTCTTGCGAGCCTTATAATTTTCTGGATCTCTATCATTACCTAGTTCTTTGCACCTTTTGTAAGCTCTTCTTTTATTCTTGACTAGATTTACAACAGCCTTTGTACACCACGGTCTCTGTACCCTACCATCCTTTCCTTTTCTTATTGGAATGTACCTATGCAGAACTCCACACAAATATCCCGTGAACATTTCCCACATTTCTTCCGTATGTTTCCTGAGGACAGCTGTTTCCAATTTATGCTTCCAAGTTCCTGCCTGATGGCCTTATATTTCCCCTTACTCCAATTAAAGGTTTCCCTGACTTGTCTGTTCCTATCCCTCTCCAATACTATGGTAAAGGAGATAGAATTGTGATCACTATTTCCAAAATGCTCTCCCACTGAGAGACTTGACACCTGACCAGGTTCATTTCCCAATACCAGATCAAGTACAGCCTCTCCTCTTCTCAGCTTATCTACATAATGTGTCAAGAAAACTTCCTGAACACACCAAAGAAACTCCACCCCATCTAAACACCTTACTCTAGATAGATGCCAATCAATATTTGGGAAATTAAAATCTCCCACCACAACAGCCCTGTTATTGTTACACCTTTGCAGAATTTATCTTTGTCTCCCTATCTGCTCCTCAATGTCCCTGTTACTATGGGTGGTCTATAAAAAACACCCAGTAGAGTTATTGATCCCTTCCTGTTCCTAACCTCCACCCACAGAGACTCCGTAGACAACCCCTCCATGACTTCCTCTCTTTCGGCAGCCGTGACACTATCTCTGATCAACAGTGCCACACCCCCACCTCTTTTGCCTCCCTCCCTGTCCTTTCTGAAATACCTAAAGCCTGGCACTTGAAGTAGCCGTTCCTGTCCCTACACCATTGAAGTCTCTGTAATGGCCACAGCATCATAGCTCCAAGTGCTGATCCACGCTCTAAGCTCATCTGTTTTGTTCATATAACTCCTCGCATTAAAACAGACACATCTCAAACCATCGGTCTGAGCGCATCCTTCTCTATCACCTGCCTATCCTCCCTTTCACACTGTCTCCAAGCTTTCTCTATTTGTGAGCCAAACTCCCTTTCCTCGTTACTTCAATTTGGTTCCCACCCCCCAGTAATTCTAGTTTAAACTCTCCCCAATAGCCTTAGCAAATCTCCCCGCCAGGATATTGGTCCCCCTCGGATTCAAGTGCAACCCGTCCTTTTTGTACAGGTCACACCTGCCCCAAAAGAGGTCCCAATGATCCAGAAATCTGAATCCCTGCCCCCCCGCTCCAATCCCACAGCCACACATTTATCCTCCACCTCACTCTGTTCCTGTACTCACTGTCGCGTGGCACAGGCAGTAATCCCGAGATTACTACCTTTGAGGTCCTGCTTCTCAACTTCCTTCCTAACTCCCTGCAGTCTGTTTTCAGGACCTCCTCCCTTTTCCTACCTATGTTGTTGGTACCAATATGTACCACAACCTGTGGCTGTTCTCCTTCCTACTTCAGGATATCATGGTCTTGATCAGAAACACCCCGGACCCTGGCACCTGGGAGACAAACTACCATCCGCGTTTCTTTCCTGCATCCACAGAATCGCCTGTCTGACCCCCTGACGATAGAATCCCCTATCACTGCTGCCATCCTTTTCCTTTCCCTATCCTTCTGAGCCACAGGGCCAGACTCTGTTGCTTCCACCAGGTTGGCCGTTCACCCCAACAGTACTCAAACAGGAGTACTTATTGTGAAGGCGGAGAGCTACTGGGGTACTCTCTAGCATCTGCTTCTTGCCCTTCCCTCTCCTGACTGCTACCCACTTATCAGTCTCCCCTGACTACCTGCCTATAGCTTCTCTCTATCACCTCCTCACTCTCCCTGATCAGACGAAGGTCATCGAGCTGCATCCCCAGTTCCCTAACATGGCCCCTACAGAGCTGCAGCTCGATGCACCTGGTGCAGATGTGGCCGTCTGGGAGGCTGGGAGTCTCCAGGACCTCCCACATCTGACACCGAGCACAGAAAACCAGCCTCCCACATATACTTCCTGTCTGTATTCTACAGATAACCTACCTTTCCTCGACCGTTTATTGCCGAAGCCCTGTTGAGCCAAAGCCTTCCTACTCTGATGCCTGTTTCTCCAATTCCTGCTGTATAAATCTGTCTTCTCTTTCAACTCTTCTCGCTGTTGTCACTGGCTGACCTCCACGCGCTTGCACAGTCGTGTCCCGTTCAAACAGCTGAAGAAATAACAAGGCTGACGAACTTCGAGCATGGGTCAGTATATGGAACTACAATGTTGTGGCCATTACAGGGACAGAGACTCGGCCATCACAAAGGCAAGAATGGTTGCTGGATGTTCCAGTGATTAGATATTTCAAAAGGGGTGGGTGTGGGGGTGGTGAACGAGGTGGGGGAGTGGCATTGTTAATTAGGGATAGTATCACAGCTGCAGAAAGGGAGGTTGTCATGGAGGGATTGTCTACTGAGTCAGTGAGGGTGGAGGTTTGAAACAGGAAGGGAGCAATCCCTCTATTCGGAGCATTCTATAGACCCTCCAGAAAGCAACAAAGACACTGGGGAACAGATCGGGAGGCAGATTTTTAAAAGGTGCAAATATAACAGGGTTGTTGTCACGGGAATGTTAATTTGCCTAACATTGATTGGCACTTGCTTCATGCAAGAGGATTAGAATTTGTTCTGTGTTTGTCCAGGAAGGATTGGTGCACAGTCTGTTAACAGGCTGACTAGAGATACTCACTGCGGAGGGAGCTCAGTGAATTTGGTTGATTGTTGAGCTGAAGGGCTTGTCTTCTGAGGAAAGATTGATCAGATTGGGCCATGGTCCCTGGAAAATGAAAATATTTGGCAATGAAACTATCCTCTAAGAGGACCAAATCACAAACAGGAGAAAATCTGCAGATACTGGAAATCCAAGCAACACACACAAAGTGCTGGAGGAAGTCAATAGGCCAGGCAGCATCTACGGGAAAAAGTACAGTCGACGTTTTCACAAGATCACAAGACAAAGGAGCAGAAGTAGGCCATTCGACCCATCGAGTCTTCTCTGCCACTCCCCACGAGCTAAACTATTCTTCCATCTCGTTCCAATTTCCGGCTTTTTTCCCATATCCCTTGATACCCTGACTAATTAGATACCTATCAATCGAATTCCATAAATTCACGACCCTCTGGCTAAAAAAATTTCTCCTCATTTCTGTTTTAAATGGGTAACCTCTGATTCTAAGACTGTGGCCTGTTGTCCTGGACTCACCCACCCAGGGAAACAGCCTTTCCACATCTACTCTGTCCAACCCTTTCAACATTCGAAATGTTTCTTTGAGATCCCCTCTCATTCTTCTATACTCTAGTGAATACAGTCCAAGAGCCGACAAACGCTCCTCATATGTTAGCCCCTGCATTCCAGGAATCATCTTCGTAAATCTTCTCTGAACTCTCTCCAACATCAGTACATCCCTTCTAAGATAGGGGGCCCAAAACTGCACACAGTATTCCAAATGAGGTCTCACCAGTGCCCCATAGAGCCTCATCAACACCTCCTTACTCTAATACACTATTCCTCTTGAAATGAATGCCAACATAGCATTCGCTTTCCTTACCACCAATCCAACTTGGTGGTTAACCTTTAGGGTATCCTGCATGAGGACCCCCAAGTCCCTTTGCACTTCCGAGTTTTGAATTTTCTCCCAATCTAAATAATAATCTGCCCGATTATTTCTTCTTCCAAAATGTACAACCGTACATTTCTCAACTTTGTATCTCATCTGCCATTTCTTTGCCCACTCTCCTAAACTGACCAAGTCTCTCTGCAACCTTTCCGTTTCTTCAACACTTCCTGCTCCTCCACCTATCTTGGTGTCATCCGCAAACTTAGCCACAAAACCTTTTAATCCATAATCTAAATCATCGATATACATTGTAAAAAGAAGCGGCCCCAACACCGACCTCTGCGGAACACCACTGGTAACCGGCAACCAATCAGAATAGGATCCCTTTATTCCCAGCCTTTGCTTTCTGCCTATCAGCCAATGCTCCACCCATTTCAATATCTTTCCTGTAATTCCATGGGCTCTCCTCTTATTAAGCAGCCTCTTATGCGGCACCTTATCGAAGGCCTTTTGAAAATCCAAATACACAACATCCACAGCTTCTCCCTTGTCAATCTTATTTGAGATTACCTCAAAAAATTCCAATAGGTTGGTGAGGCAGGATCTTCCTTTCATGAAACCATGCTGGCTTCGGCCTATCCTGTCACGCACATTCAGGTATTTCATAACCTCGTCCTTGAGGATCCACTCCAATAACTTTCCAACTACCGATGTCAGACTAATAGGTCTGTAATATTCTTTTTGCTGCCTCCCTCCTTTCTAAAACAGCAGAACTACATTTGTGACCTTCCAGTCCTCCGGAACCATGCCAGAGACTATTGATTCCTGGAAGTCATTTCCAATGCCTCCACAATCTCCAAAGCTAGCTCCTTCAGAGCCCGTGGGTGCACCTCATCCGGTCTGGGAGACTTATCTATTCTTAGTCCATTTATCTTCCCAAGCACTTTCTCTCTAGTTATCTTGACTGTACCTAATTCTATTCCCTGAGACCTCTGGCTATCAGCTATGTTGCTAATGTCTTCCACTGTGAAGACTGATGCAAAATACTCATTTAGTTCCTCTGCCATCTCTTTGTTACTCATTATAATTTCTCCAGCATCATTTTCAATTGGTCCTATATCTACCCATGACACTCTTTTACTCCTCATATATTTAAAAAACTCTTAGTATCCTTTTGTATGTAAATTGCCAACTTCCTTTCATAATTCATCTTTTCTTTCCTAATGACTTTCTTAGTTTCGTTCTGTAAGTTTTTGAAAGTCGTCCAGTCCTCTGTTTTCCCACTAAGTTTTGCTTTCTTGTACGCCGTCTCTTTTGCTTTTATTTTAGCCTTAACCTCTCTTATTAGCCACATTTGTGCCATTTTTCCATTCATGATTTTCTTTTTTCTTGGAATATATTTTTTCCTACACTTTCCTTATTTCTTGTTGGAATTTCATCCAATTCTGCTCTGCCGTCCCTCCATCTAGCTTATTTTTCCAATCTACTTTGGCTAGGTCCTCTCTCATACCACTGTAATTTCCCCTGTTCCACTGAAATATTGATACACCGGATACCAGCTTCTCCTTTTCAAATTTGAAACTGAACTCAGTCATATTATGATCACTACTTCCAAGGGGTTCCGTTACCTCCAGCTCCCTAATCGTCTCAGGTTCGTTACACGGCACCCAATCCAAAACAGCCGGTCCCCTGGTGGGCTTCTGGACAAGCTGCTCCAAAAAGCCATCCTGTAGGCATTCTACAAACTCCCTCTCCTGAGATCCATTACCTTCCTGACTTTCCCAATCCACTTTCATATTAAAATCCCCATAATTATCTTGACGTTTTCCTTCTGACACGCTTTTTTATTTCCAGCTGTAACTTGTAGTCCACATCCCGGCTGCTGTTTGGAGGCCTGTATATAACTGCTATTAGTGTCTTTTTACCCTTGCCATTTCTTAACTCGACCCAAAAGGATTCTACCTCTTCTGATCCTATGTCCCTTCTTTCTAGTGATTTGATATCGTTGCTTACCATCAGGGCCACGCCACCCCCTTTACCTACCTTCCTATCCTTCCTGTACACTGTGTATCCTTGGATATTCAGCTCCCAATCACATCCATCATTTAGCCATGACTCGGTGATGGCCACAATGTCATATCTTTTAACCCGTAGCTGTACAACAAGGTCATCCACTTTATTTTTAATGCTGTGTGCACTTAAGTACAGTACATTTAGATCAGTATCTGTTACTGATTTTGCTATATTTCTATCGCACAGCAAATTATCCTGTCTATTCACCTGCCTGTCCTTCTTGCCATCCTTGCTGCATAGTATCTTTGACTTATTTCTGTTTTCCTCTTCCTTGACCCTAACACCCTGGTTTCCTACCCCCTGCCAACTTAGTTTAAACCCTCCCTAACAGCTATATTAAACAATCCTGCCAGGATATTAGTACTCTTTGAGTTCAGGTGTAACCCACCGTCTTTGTACAAGTCATACCTCCCCCAAAATAGATCCCAATGATCCAAGAATTTGAAGCCCTGCCCCCTGCACCAGTTACTTAGCCTCATCTGCTTAATCCTGCTGTTCTTACCTTCATTAGCACATGGCTCAGGCAGCAATCCTGAGATTATTAGTCTGGAGATCTGGCTTTTCAATTTTCTTCCTAGGTCCCAGTAATCTTCCTTCAGGATCTCCTCTCTTTTTCTGTCTATGTTATTTTACCAACATGTACCAAGACTTCTGGCTGCTCGCCTTCTCTCCTCAGGATACTCTGTACCCGATCTGAGACATCCCGTTCCCTGGCACCAGGGAGGTAACACACCATCCGGGTATCCTTGTCCAGCTCACAGAATCTCTTGTCTGTTCCTCTCACTATGGAATGCTTTATAACTACTGCATTTCTCCTTGTCTCTTGATCACAGCACTGGGCAGAGTACCAGAGTCCCGTTCGCTGTGATCTTCCTGTGTCAGGGCAACCTCCCCAACAGTATCGAAAACAATATATCGATTTCTGAGGGGGACTGTCACAGAGGTGCTGTCCACTATCTCTCTATAGGTATTATCAATCACCTCCTCACTTTCCCTAATTAGCTGAAAGTCATCAAGTTGCAGCTCCAGATCCCTAACATGGTCCTTAAGGAGCCTCATCTCAATGCACCTGGTGCAGATGTAATCCTTGGGGAGGCTGGGAGTCTCCCGGGGTCCCCACATCTGGCACTCCAAGCACAACACTAATCCTAGATGCATACCTCTAAAGCTACAGTTATTATTAAATAAATAAACCTGTAACTTACCCCTTTACTATGAGACTCAATGGTCACAGGAAGCCTCTTCCCGTTTCTGCCAAAGCCCTATCACTCTGCACCCTCTCACTCCGGTGCCCGCTGGATATGGCGGTGTTCTTTTTAAGCCTTCCGCGCTCTGAGGTCATGTGCCTGCGCAGACCCGGCCTTACCTCACTTACCTCGTCCTCAGCCTCTGCTCACCAAAGCCTCCTGAAGGGCCTGTACTGTGCTGTACTTTTCTATGTTTTCTATGTTCTATGTTGGGTAGGCTTACCAGATTAATTACTATGAGAGTTATCATATCACGAGAGATCAGATAGTTTAGTTACTTTTTTCCTTGCAGTTCAGAAAACAATGATTGAACTTGTCTGTTCAACTAACACCCTAATTGAGCTTCACAGGGCAGATACAGAAGTTTCCATCGGGTAACAGGACAGCACAGCACAGAACAGGCTCCTTGGCCAACAATATCACTAGCAACCAAAATGCCTAATACAACTAATCCCATGTAATTGCATGTGATTGATATGCCCCCATTCCCTGTTTGTTCTTTTTTTTCCTGTCTAAATGTATTTTAGACATTTTGTTTGTACCCACTCCTCTCAGTTACCCTGTGACACATTCCAGACACTTTCTTCCTGCCCCCTAATCCTATGTCCAAGTACAAGATTTCCACTGGAGGAGAAAGCACTGACTAACTATCCTATGTACGCCTATCATATTTAAAATACTGTACATCAATCAGGATGCCCGTCGGCCTCCAACACTCCAGAGAAAACTATCTATTTGTCCAACTTTGTGCTGTACTTAAAACTCTAAGACAACATTCTGTTAAACCAGTTCTGCACACTCTCCTCCACTGTCCCCACATACCTTCTGTAATGTGGCACACAGAATATTCCAGTTGTGACCTGACTAAAGTTTTGTGCTGCTGCAACATGACTTCCAGGCTTTTCTGATCGACGTCCCAACGGGTGAAGGCAACGGTGCTGTAAGCACCTTTATCACCCTATTTACCTGCACACTTTCAGGGTGTTACGAACTCGCACCATAAGATTGCGCTGTACATCTACGCTTTTGAAAACATGGAATAGTACAGATTAGCAACAAGTTTTTTTACTCTCAATGTCTATGCCGTATTAAGCTAATCCCTTCCACCTGTACATGACCACATCCCTTCATTCCCTGCACATTCACATGTCTGTCTGAAAGTATCGTCGATGCCACTGTCATAACTGCTTCCAACACTATCCCTATCAGCTTGTTTCAGTCACATGCTGCTCGCTGTTTAAAAAAATATATTCTGCATATGTCTATAAACTTTTTCCTCCCACTATTTGACATTTCTACTGAGAGGACAAGATTCTGACTGCCTTCCTTATCTATGCCTCTCATAACTTTTTAAACCTCTGTCAGGCATCCCTCCAGCCTATGATACTCCAGAGAAAGCAATCCAAGTTTGTCTAAGCTCTCCTTATAGCTCATACCTTCTAATCCTGGCAATAGGTACATTTCATGTCAAAGAAATGTATACAATATACATCACAAAATGCTTTTTCTTCGCAAACATCCACAAAAACAGAGGAGTGCCCCAAAGAATGAATGACAGTTAAATGTTAGAAACCCAAAGCTCCCCAGCTCCCCCCTCCCACGCATAAGCAGCCCCCAGTGCTAGTAGTGCAGCCTGCATTTGCTTTCTTTCAACCTTATATGTTTCACATTGTAAAACAATATGTTCAACATCAGTAATAAGTATACCGTTCTGGATCCTGTTGGTGGGGACGACCTCCCAGGGACAAGTTGCAGTGGTTGCGTCTCTGGCACTGAGACGGGACCCTCAGCTAGGAAGGGAAGGGGGGAAGAGAGGAGAGCAGTAGTGATAGGGGATTCATTTGGGGGACAGATAAGAGGTTCTATGGAAGAGATCGAGAATCCCGGATGGTCTGTTGCCTCCCTGGTGCCAGGGTCCGCGATATCTTCTGATCGAGTTCTCAGTGTTCTCAAGAAGCAAGGTGAGCAGCCAGATGTCGTGGCCCATGTAGGGACCAATGACGTGGATAGGAAGAAGGAGGAGGTCCTGCAAAGAGAATTTAGGGAGTTAGCTGCAAAGTTGAAGGACAGGACCTCCAGGGTTGCAATCTCAGGATTGCTACCCGTGCCACGTGCTAGTGAGGCTAGAAATAGGAAGATAATGCAGCTAAATACGTGGCTGAGGAGTTGGTGCAGGAGGGAGGGCTTCATGTTTCTGGACAATTGGGCCTTGTTCCAGGGAAGGTGGGACCTGTTCTGACGGGACGGGTTGCACCTGAACTGGAGGGGGACTAACATTCTTGGGGGAAGGTTTGCTAATGCTGCTCCGGAGGGGTTTAATATCGATTTGCAGTGGGAGGGGAAATGGAGTGTTAGAGCAGATAGTGAGGTGGAGGAGGATAAAGGTCAGGCGAGAACTGCAAGTATAGTGCATGGAGTAAAGCCAGATCTAACACATAAAGAGGCTTTGATGAAAGAGAAACCGAATAACGGGTGTAAAGTTAGTAAGGTAGAAGGGCTGAAATGTGTGTACTTCAATGCAAGAAGCATCAGGAACAAAGGTGATGAACTGAGAGCTTGGATACATACATGGAATTATGATGTAGTGGCCATTACAGAGACTTGGCTGGCACCAGGGCAGGAATGGATTGTCAATATTCCCAGATTTCAGTGCTTTAAAAGGGATAGAGAGGGGGGAGAAAGGGGAGGAAAGGTGGCATTACTGGTCAGGGATACTATTACAGCTACAGAAAGGGTGGGTAATGTAGCAGGATCCTCTTTTGAGTCAGTATGGGTGGAAGTCAGGAACAGGAAGCGAGGAGAAACTCTATTGGGGGTATTCTATAGGCCCCCTGGTAACAGCAGAGATACCGAGGAGCAGATTCTGAGGCAGATTTTGGAAAGGTGCAAAAATAACAGGGTTGTTAATCTGGGTGACTTTAACTTCCCTAATATTGATTGGCACCTGATTTGTTCCAATGGTTTAGATGGGGCAGAGTTTGTTAGGTGTGTCCAGGATGGATTCCTGTCACACTAGGTTGACAGGCCGGCTAGGGGGAATGCCATACTAGATCTAATATTAGGTAATGAACCGAGTCAGGTCACAGATTTCTCAGTGGTTGAGCATCTGGGGGACAGTGAGCACCACTCCCTGGCCTTAAACACTACCATGGAAAAGGACAGAATCAGAGAGGACAGGAAAATTTTTAATTGGGGAAGGACAAATTATGAGGCTATAAGGCTAGAACTTGCGGGTGTGAATTGGGATGATGTTTTTGCAGGGAAATGTACTATGGACGTGTGGTCGATGTTTAGGGATCTCTTGCAGGATGTTAGGTATAAATTTGTCCCGGTGAGGAAGATAAAGAATTGTAGGGTGAAGGAACTATGGGTGACAAGTGAGGTGGAGAATCTAGTCAGGTGGAAGAAGGTAGCATACATGAGGTTTAGGAGGCAAGGATCAGATGGGTCTATTGAGGAACATAGGGAAGCAAGAAAGGAGCTTAAGAAGGGGCTGAGAAGAGCAAGAAGGGGGCATGAGGAGGCCTTGGTGAGTAGGGTAAAGGAAAACCCCAAGGCATTCTTCAAATATGTGAAGAACAAAAGGATGACAGGAGTGAAGATAGGACCGATTAGAGATAAAGGTGGGAAGACGTGCCTGGAGGCCATGGAAGTGAGTGAGGTCCTCAGTGAATACTTCTCTTTGGTATTCACCAATGAGAGGGAACGATGGCAGTGAGGACAATATGAGTGAGGTTGATGTTCTGGAGCATGTTGATATTAAGGAAGAGGAGGTGTTAGAGTTGTTAAAATACATTAGGACGGATAAGTCCCCAGGGTCTGATGGAATATTCCCCAGGCTGCTCGATGAGGCGAGGGAAGAGTTCGCTGAGCCTCTGGCTAGGATCTTTATGTCCTCGTTGTCCACAGGAATGGTCCTGGAGGATTGGAGGGAGGCGAATGTTGTCCCCTTGTTCTAAAAAGTTAGTAGTGATAGTCCGGGTAATTATAGACCAGTGAGCCTTGCGTCTGTGGTGGGAAAACTGTTGGAAAAGATTCTTAGAGGTAGGATCTCTGGGCATTTAGAGAATCATGGTCCGATCAGGGACTGTCAGCATGGCTTTGTGAAGGGTAGATTGTGTCTAACAAGCCTGATAGAGTTCTTTGAGGAAGTGACCAGGCAGATAAGGGTAGTGCGGTGGATGTGATCTACATGGATTTTAGTAAGGCATTTGACAAGGTTCCACATGGTAGGATTATTCAGAAAGTCAGAAGGCATGGGATCCAGGGAAGTTTGGACAGGTGGATTCAGCATTGGCTTGCCTGCAGAAAGCAGAGGGTCGTGATGGAGGGAGTACATTTGGACTGGAGGGTGGTGACTAGTGGTGTCCCACAAGTATCGGTTCTGGGACCTCTACTTTTCGTGATTTTTATTAATGACCTGTATGTGGGGGTAGAAGGGTGGGTTAGCAAGTTTGCAGATGATACAAAAGTTGGTGGTGTTGTGGATAGTGTAGAGGATTGTCACAGATTGCAGAGAGACATTGATAAGATGCAGAAGTGGGCTGAGAAGTGGCAGATGGAGTTCAACCCGGAGAAGTGTGAGGTGGTACACTTTGGAAGGACAAACTCCAAGGCAGAGTACAAAGTAAATTCCAAAATACTTGGAAGTGTGGAGGAGCAGAGGGATCTGGGGGTACATGTACAGAGATCCCTGAAAGTTGCCTTGTGAGGATAGTTAAGAAAGCTTATGGAGTGTTAGCTTTCATAAGTCGAGGGATAGAGTTTAAGAGTCGCGGGGTAATGATGCAGCTCTATAAAACTCTGGTTAGGCCACAGTTGGAGCACTGTGTCCAGTTCTGGTCACCTCATTATAGGAAGGATGTGGAAGCATTGGAAAGGGTACAGAGAAGATTTACCAGGATGCTGCCTGGTTTAGAGAGTATGCATTATGATCAGAGATTAAGGGAGCTAGGGCTTTACTCTCTGGAGAGAAGGAGAATGAGAGGAAACATGATAGAGGTATACAAGATATTAAGAGGAATAGATATAGTGGACAGCCAGTGCCTCTTCCCCAGGGCACCACTGCTCAATACAAGAGGACATGGCTTTAAGGTAAGGGGTGGGAAGTTCAAGGGGGATATTAGAGGAAGGGTTTTTACTCAGAGAGTGGTTGGTGCGTGGAATGCTCTGCCTGAGTCAGTGGTGGAGGTAGATACACTAGTGAAATTTAAGAGACTACTGGACTTTCTACTATGTGGAGAAATTTAAGGTGGGGGGTTGTATGGGAGGCAGGGTTTAAGGGTTGGCACAACATTGTGGGCCGAAGGGCCTGTACTGTGCTGTACTGTTCTATGTTCTATATAATGATAAAACCTGCACATCCCAGAGTGATGTTTTCCAACAAGATACAACGAAGAATTAAGCATAGTATGCGCAATTCTGTCAAGTCAATTTAATTCCTTCCCTTCTCGTTTTAACCCCTTCTCCCATCAATCCACCAGTTTTGCGTATTCTGTAAAGGTGTTATGCAACCTCATAAAGCCATTGGAAAAATTCAAGGCGGGGTTACCAAGAAAGCTACAGTGGGACGTATTGTGTAATACAGCAGACCTATTCCTTGAGTGACAAGAATCCAGCCACCCAAAACTAAAAACACACTTCTTGTGATGTTCCCAACAGTCTTCCAGCACACTTTTAACAGGATGATCATTATACTGCCCCCTCAAATTAATCCGGTTTGTTAACAACTTCAACCTCCGCAACTGTTAGGGTAATTGTCCCATTTCAACCAGTAGAGCTGAAATTATCACACCACAACATAATCTTAAAGCCTGTGCTTGTATCACATCCAAACATTTTAAATTTATAGATGAAGCTGATCCATAAGCCACACAGCTATAATCAAGTACAGATCTTATTAAGTTTTATAGAGCTGTATCATGATTTCCTGACTCCTGTACTGTATGCCACTAGTGATGAAGGCAGGCATTTCATAACACATCTTTTTTTTGCCACACAATCTATTTGCATTGCCACAATCAGGATGATTGGACCTGGACCCAAAATTCCTCTGTACATCAATGCCAATAACTGTAACCTTTCCACTTACACTTGACATTCTGAAGTGCAACATCTCACTTGTTCAGATGAAACTCTATTCGCCATTTGTCTGCTCAGATCTCCAAATGATCTGTGTCCTACTGTATCCTTTGACAACTTTCTTCACTATCCACAATTCAATTCAACCAATATTTGCATTGTCTGCAAAGTTGCCAACCGACCTACCTACAACTTTGTCTCAGTCATTCATATGTTGTATATGTACTGTGTGTACAATTCACCATGGATCCTGTGCATCTCAGAATGTTCAAAGGTTCATTTATTATCAGTTCACAACTCTGAAATTCTTCTTCTCCAATTAGACATGAAGACATGAAAGAAAAGAAAGATGACATGATTTTCAAACCTCAAATCCCCCCCTCCCCACACAAAAGAAGCAAACAAACACAGAACAAGCACATCAAACTCCAAATCCCTCCTCCCACACAAAAAAGAACAAAATGGGAACAGGCACATTGACCCTCAAATCCCTCTCCCTGCAAAAAAAAAACTGAGCAAGATCAGGCAAAAAACACAGAATATTAAAAAAGCTATAGGACAGAAAAAAGAAGTCTAGTCCAAGTCCACATCCGAAACTCAGAAGACTTGGGTAACACTCTCCAGGCAAAGCGACCGGCTTTTCCCTGTCCGGCAGTGAGCGACTAAAAGACAGGCAGCCGGCACTCACCCTTCACATTCACCTCAATCTTAATCGTCGTGATCAACCTACCATGAGAGGCCGTTCAGTTTCCTTACTGAAGCCCATGTAGTCAACATCCACTGCTCCACTGTTATAAATCACCTTCTTCACCTCCTCAAAAACCTCAATTAAATTTGCAGAACATACACTACTCCACACAAAGCCATCCAAATGCGAGCAAATCCAGTCCCAGAGAATACTCTCCAATAGCTTCTCCATCACTGATGTTATATCCATGGGCTATCACTCCTAGATTATTCGTTCTTGAACAACTTTCACTATCTCCAATTCTCCAGCATTCCACCATTACTCCCTGTCTTCCGAGGGCAAAACAAAGCACAGAGTTTTGTCAAAATGCCAGGAATCCCAGAAAATCCTAGAATTTTCCTCTCTTGGCTCTTTGTTACTGGTTGTGATGAATCAGCATACAGAGGGAAATTGAAAATTTAGCTGAGTGGTGTCATGACACCCCACCTTGGGACAGTCCGACCATCTTTCATTCTTTCTACTTCCCAAGTATAGACTGGTCATTAAACGTGTGAAACCCACTATGAAGACTATTGAGATCTGGCTGGAGGGGGCTGACTCTGCTCTTCAGCACCAATTCCAGCACACAGACTGGAGTGCGTTTGCTGCCCATGCCACCACAGACTCTCAGATTAACATTGACTTATATAACAACTCTGTCCTTGAGCACATCAACAAGTGTGTAGATAGAGTGACATCACAAAAACAAATAAAAGTTTTCGCCAATCAGAAACCATGGATGAACAGAGAGGTTCGCCTCCTGCTCAAAGCCAGAGATTCAGCCGTCAGGTCTGGAGACCGGGAGGCTTCAGCTCAGCCAGGGCCAACCTGAGGAGGGGAATCTCTCAGGCTAAACACATATACAAACAGAGAATCGAGGAGCATTTCAACTCCTCGGACCCCCGGTGCATGTGGCATGGCACACAGGTCATTACAGACTTCAGACCACCTGGTACTGTGCCCCCTTCCAGCTCTGCTTCCCTCCCTGATGAGCTCAATTACTTCTACGCTTGCTTTGACCGAGAGAACGAGGAGGTCACCCTCAAAGTGGATCTCCCACCTGGTGAACTGCCTCTCTCACTTTCCACCTTCAATGTCTGTGCCACCCTGAGCAGGAGGCAGCTGGTCCGGATGGGATACCTGGCCGTGTGCTCAGAGTCTGTGCAGGGCAGTTGGCCGGGGTCTTCACGGACATTTTCAATCTGTCCCTGGCCTAGGCAGTTGTCCCCACAAGCTTCAAGATCGCCACCATCGTGCCAGTACCGAAGCATTCCACTGCCACGGGCCTGAATGACTTCCGCCCAGTTGCACTCACCCCCATCATTGCAAAGTGCTTTGAGAGACTGGTTCTATCACATCTGAAATCCTGTCTGCTCACTACCCTGGACCCCCATCAAATTGCCTATCGCACCAACAGGTCAACAGAGGACGCCATCTCCACGGCACTTCACTCTGCCCTGACCCACCTGGACAGCCCCAACTCTTAGATCAGAATGCTGTTCATTGACTTTAGTTCAGCGTTCAGTACTGCGATCCCCCTCCAAGCTGATCGTCAAACTTCGCCAGCCTGGTATCAGCTCATCCCTCTGCAGTTGGACCTTGGACTTTCTGACTAACAGACCCCAATCAGTTAAGTTAGACAACCTCTCCTCCTCCAGTCTCACCCTGAACACTGGCTTGCCTCAAGGCTGTGTGCTGAGCCCTCTTCTGAACTCCCTTTTTACCGATGACTGCATTCCTGTGCATGATTCCAACTCCATAATCAAGTTCGCAGATGACACCACAGTGGTTGGCCTGATCAGAAGGGATGACAAGACAGCCTACAGGGACGAGGTCCAGCACCTGGCCCTTAACACCCAGAAGACCAAGGAGATCATTACGGACTTCAGGCATGCTAGGAGCCACACTCACGTCCCCATCTACATCAACTGAGCTGCAGTGGAGTGCGTATCAAGCTTCAAATTCCTTGGTGTCCACATTTCCGAGGATCTCACCTGGTTGTTGAACGCCTCCATCCTGATCAAAAAGGTGCAACAGCACCTTTATTTCCTGCGGAGCTTCAAGAAAGCTCACCTCTGTCCCAGGATACAACTGTACCATTGAGAGCATACTCACCAACTGCATCTCAGAGTGGTATGGCAATTGTCCCGTATTGGACGGCAGAAGCGTGTGGTGAAAACTGCCCAGCGGATTATCAGCACCCAATTGCTCACCATTGTGAACATCTACCATAAACGCTGCCAGGGCAGGGCGAAAAGCATGATCAACGATGCATCTCACCTGAACCATGGACTTTTTACTCTCCTCCCATCCGGTAGGCACTACAGGAGCCTCCGCTCCCACACCAGTAGGCACAGGAAGATCTTCTTCCCTGAGGCTGTGACCCTGCTGAACCTCTCAACACAGCGCTAAGCAGTATTGCACCCATATTGTACCCAGTACTTTTATATTTGTGTGCTGTAGCACTTACTTTTTATTTGCAGTTATCTTCTAAATAACAATATTCTTCGCATTTCTGGTTAGTTGCAATCTGCGTTTCATTGGCTTTGTATCAGTACTGGGCATAATGACAATACAGTTGAATCTAATCTAATCTAATAACAACAATCTCTCACTCAACATCAGCAAGACCAAGGGATTCAGAAGAGGGAAAGCATTGGTGGGTCAGAGGTGAGAGGGTTAGCAACTTTAAATTCCTGGGTGTTACTATTCCGGAGGACCTGTCCTGGACCCAGCATGTCAGTGTAATTGTGGAGAAAGTATGGCAGTGCCTCTAGTTCCTCAGGAGCCTGCAGAGATTCAGCATGACATCAGAATCAGAATCAGAATCAGGTTTATTATCACTGGCACGTGACGTGAAATTTGTTAACTCAGCAGCAGCAACAATACATAATCTAGCAGAGAGAAAGAAAAAAGTAATTAAAATATCATAATAAATAAACAACTAAATCAATTACATATATTGAATAGAATACATCAAAAATGTTGACGAAAGTCTATAGTTGTGTGGCAGAAAGTGTATTGACTGACAGCAACACGGCCTGATGTGGGAACACCAATGCCTTTGAACAGAAAATCCTGCAAAAGGTAGTGGATTTCACCCAGTATATCACGGGTAAAGCCCTCCTAACCATTGAGTGCACCGACATAAAACACCTTCATTTTACAGCAGCATCCATCATCAGAGACCCTCACCGCCCAGGCCAGGCTCTTTTCTCACTGCTGCCATCAGGCAGAAGGTACAAGAACCTCAGGACTCACACCACCAGGTTCAAGAACAGTTACGAGCCCTCAACCATCAGACTCTTGAACAAAAGGGGATAACTACACTCACTTGCCCATCCATTGAGATGCCCCCACAACCAATGATCTTTCCTTTGATTGTTTTTGTAATGTTATATTATTTATTGCTATTTATATAATTTTACATTTGCAGTTTGTTGTCTTCTGCACTCTACTGGATTTTTCATTGATCCTGTTACAGCTACAATTCTGTAGGTTTGCTGAGTATGTCCAAAGGAAAATGAATCTCAGGGCTTATTTATGTACTCTGACAATAAAATGTACTTTGAACTTTGTATAGATCAGAAACAGAATCAGGTTTATTATTATAAACCATAGAAAAACTACAGCACAGAAACAGGCCTTTTGGCCCTTCTTGGCTGTGCCAAACCATTTTCTGCCTAGTCGCACTGACCTGCACACGGTCCATATCCCTCCATACACCTCCCATCCATGTATCTGTCCAATTTATTCTTAAATGTTAAAAAAGAACCCGCATTTACCACCTCATCTGGCAGCTCATTCCATACTCCTACCACTCTCTGTGTGAAGAAGCCCCCCCTTTAAACTTTTCCCTCCTCACCCTTAACTCATGTCCTCCGGTTTTTTTCTCCCCTTGCCTCAGTGGAAAAAGCCTGCTCTCATTCACTCTATCTATACCCATCATAATTTTATATACCTCTATCAAGTCTCCCCTCATTCTTCTACGCTCCAGGGAATAAAGTCCTAACCTATTCAACCTTGCTCTGTAACTGAGTTTCTCAAGTCCCGGCAACATCCTTGTAAACCTTCTCTGCACTCTTTCAACCTTATTAACATCCTTCCTGCAATTTGGTGACGAAAACTGAACACAATACTCCAGATTCGGCCTCACCAATGCCTTATACAACCTCATCATAACATTCCAGCTCTTATACTCAATACTTCGTTTAATAAAGGCCAATGTACCAAAAGCTCTCTTTACAACCCTATCTACCTGTGACGCCACTTTTAGGGAATTTTGTATCTGTATTCCCTGATCCCTCTGTTCTGCTGCACTCCTCAGTGCCTTACCATTAACCCTGTATGTTCTACCTTGGTTTGTCCTTCCAAAGTGCAATACCTCACACTTGTCTGCATTAAACTCCATTTGCCATTTTTCAGCCCATTTTTCCAGCTGGTCCAAATCCCTCTGCAAGCTTGGAAAACCTTCCTCACTGTCCACTACACCTCCAATCTTTGTATCATCAGCAAATTTGCTGATCCAGTTTACCACATTATCATCCAGATCATTGATATAGATGACAAATTACAACGGACCCAGCAATGATCCCTGTGGCACACAACTAGTCACAGGCCTCCACTCTGAGAAGCAATCCTCTACTATCACTCTTTGGCTTCTTCCATTGAGCTAATGTCTAATCCAATTTACCACCTCTCCATGTATACCTAGCGACTGAATTTTCCTAACTAACCTCCCATGCGGGACCTTGTCAAAGGCCTTACTGAAGTCCATGTAGACAACATCCACTGCCTTCCCTTCATCCACTTTCCTGGTAACCTCCTTGAAAAACTCCAATAGATTGGTCAAACATGACCTACCACGCACAAAGCCATGTTGACTGTCCCTAATAAGTCCCTATCTAAATGCAAGCAACATACATCAAAGTTGCTGGTGAACGCAGCAGGCCAAGCAGCATCTATAGGAAGAGGTGCAGTCGACATTTCAGGCCGAGACCCTTCGTCAGGACTAACTGAAGGAAGAGTGAGTAAGGGATTTGAAAGCTGGAGGGGGAGGGGGAGATGCAAAATGATAGGAGAAGACAGGAGGGGGAGGGATAGAGCCGAGAGCTGGACAGGTGATAGGCAAAAGGGGATACGAGAGGATCATGGGACAGGAGGTCCGGGAAGAAAGACAAGGGGGGGGGTGACCCAGAGGATGGGCAAGAGGTATATTCAGACCCTCTGAATATGAGGATGATTTTAAGTTCCCTGGCCCCCACCGCTTTATTTTCACCATGGATGTCCAGTCCTTATATACTTCCATCCCCCATCAGGAAGGTCTCAAAGCTCTACGCTTCTTTTTGGATTCCAGACCTAATCAGTTCCCCTCTACCACCACTCTACTCCGTCTAGCGGAATTAGTCCTTACTCTTAATAATTTCTCCTTTTGCTCCTCCCATTTCCTCCAAACTAAAGGTGTAGCTATGGGCACCCGTATGGGTCCTAGCTATGCCTGCCTTTTTGTTGGCTTTGTGGAACAATCTATGTTCCGTGCCTATTCTGGTATCTGTCCCCCACTTTTCCTTCGCTACATCGACGACTGCATTGGCGCTGCTTCCTGCACGCATGCAGAACTCGTTGACTTTATTAACTTTGCCTCCAACTTTCACCCTGCCCTCAAGTTTACCTGGTCCATTTCCGACACCTCCCTCCCCTTTCTAGATCTTTCTGTCTCTGTCTCTGGAGACAGCTTATCCACTGATGTCTACTATAAGCCTACTGACTCTCACAGCTATCTGGACTATTCCTCTTCTCACCCTGTCTCTTGCAAAAACGCCATCCCCTTCTCGCAATTCCTCCGTCTCCGCCGCATCTGCTCTCAGGATGAGGCTTTTCATTTCTAGGATGAGGGAGATGTCTTCATTTTTTAAAGAAAGGGGCTTCCCTTCCTCCACTATCAACTCTGCTCTTAAACGCATCTCCCCCATTTCACGTACATTCTCTCTCACTCCATCCTCCCACCACCCCACTAGGAATAGGGTTCCCCTGGTCCTCACCTACCACCCCACCAGCCTCCGGGTCCAACATATTATTCTCCGTAACTTCCGCCACCTCCAACGGGATCCCACCACTAAGCACATCTTTCCCTCCCCCCCTCTCTCTGCATTCCGCAGGGATCGCTCCCTACACAACTCCCTTGTCCATTTGTCCCCCCCCCATCCCTCCCCACTGATCTCCCTCCTGGCACTTATCCGTGTAAGCGGAACAAGTGCTACACATGCCCTTACACTTCCTCCCTTACCACCATTCAGGGCCCCAAACAGTCCTTCCAGGTGAGGCATCACTTCACTTGTGAGTCGACTGGGGTGATATACTGCGTCCGGTGCTCCCGATGTGGCCTTTTATATATTGGTGAGACCCGACGCAGACTGGGAGACCGCTTTGCTGAACATCTATGCTCTGTCCGCCAGAGAAAGCAGGATCTCCCAGTGGCCACACATTTTAATTCCACATCCCATTCCCATTCTGACATGTCTATCCATGGCCTCCTCTACTGTAAAGATGAAGCCACACTCAGGTTGGAGGATCAACACCCTATATTCCGTCTGGGTAGCCTCCAACCTGATGGCATGAACATCGACTTCTCTAACTTCCGCTAAGGCCCCACCTCCCCCTCGTACCCCATCTGTTACTCATTTTTATGCACACATTCTTTCTCTCACTCTCCTTTTTCTCCCTCTGTCCCTCTGAATATACCTCTTGCCCATCCTCTGGGTCAGCCCCCCCTTGTCTTTCTTCCTGGACCTCCTGTCCCATGATCCTCTCATATCCCTTTTGCCAATCACCTGTCCAGCTCTCGGCTCTATCCCTCCCCCTCCTGTCTTCTCCTATCATTTTGCATCTCCCCCTCCCCCTCCAGCTTTCAAATCCCTTACTCACTCTTCCTTCAGTTAGTCCTGACGAAGGGTCTCGGCCTGAAACGTCGACTGCACCTCTTCCTATAGATGCTGCTTGGCCTGCTGCGTTCACCAGCAACTTTGATGTATGTTGCTTGAATTTCCAGCATCTGCAGAATTCCTGTTGTTTGCCTATCTAAATGCATGTAGATTCTATCTCTTAGTACTCCCTTACCCACTACCGATGTCAAACTCCGGCCTATAATTTCCCAGATTACTTTTCGATCCCTTTTTAAACAATGGAACAACATGAGCCATTCTCCAATCCTCTGGCACTTCACCCATTGACACCGACATTTAAAATATATCTGCCAAGGCCCCCGCAATTTCGACACTAGTCTCCTTCAAGGTCTGAGGGAATACCCTGTCAGGTCCTGGGAATTTATCCACTTTAATTTGCCGCAAGATAGCACGCACCTCCTACTTTTCAATCTGTACAGTTTCCATGATCTCACTACTTGTTTCCCTTAATTCCATAGACTTCATGCCAGTTTCCTTAGTAAATACAGACACAAAAAACCCATTTAAGATCTCCCCCATTTCTTTTGGTTCCGCACATAGCCGACCACCCCAATCTTCAAGAGGACCAATTTTATCCCTTACAATCCTTTTACTCTTAATATACCTGTAAAAGCTCTTTGGATTATCCTTCACTTTGACTGCCAAGGCAACCTCATGTCTTCTTTTAGCCCTCCTGATTTCCTCTTAAGTATTTTCTTGCACTTTTTATACTCCTCAAGCACCTGATTTACCCCCTGTTTCCTATACATATCATAGAACTCTCTCTTCTTCTTTATCAGAGTTGCAATATCCCTTGAGAACCAAGGCTCCTTTTTCCTATTCACTTTGCCTTTAATCCTGACAGGAACATACAAGCTCTGCACTCTCAAAGTTTCTCCTTTGAAGACCTCCCACCTACCGATCACATCCTTGCCAGAGAACAACCTGTCCCAATCCACGCTTTTTGGATCCTATCTCATTTCTTCAAATTTGGCCGCCTTCCAGTGTAGAACCTCAACCCTAGAACCAGATCTATCTTTATCCATGATCAAGTTGAAACTAATGGTGTTATGATCACTGGAACCCAAGTGCTCCCCTACACACACTTCTGTCACTTGTCCTAACTCGTTTCCTAACAGGAGATCTAATATTGCATCCCCTCTAGTTGGTACCTCTATATATTGATTTAGAAAACTTTCCTGAACACATTTTACAAACTCTAACCCATCTAGACCCCTAACAGTATGGGAGTCCCAATCAATATGTGGAAAATTAAAATCCCCTACTACCACAACTTTATGTTTCCTGCAGTTTCCTGCTATCTCTCTGCAGATTTGCTCCTCCAATTCTCACTGACTATTGGGTGGTCTATAATACAACCCCACTAATGTGGCCATACCTTTCCTGTTTCTCAGCTCCACCCATAAGGACTCAGTAGACAAGCACTCTAATCAGTCCTTCCTGACCACTGCTGTAACATTTTCCCTGACAAGCAATGCCACTCCCCCACCTTTCATTCCTCTGCCTCGATCACATCTGAAACATTGGAACCCTGGAATATTAAGCTGCCAGTCCTGCCCCTCCTGTAGCCAAGTTTCACTAATTGCTATAACGTCATAATTCCACGTGTCAATCCATGCCCTCAACTCATCCACCTTCCCCGCAATACTCCTAGCATTGAAATATATACACCTTAGAAGATTTTCACCACCACTCACAACCTTTCTGTTTGCGATTTTGCTTGAACTTTTAACATCATTTATTTTCACCCGAGCCCCACTGTCAGCTCTGGCACTCTGGTTCCCATCCCCCTGCAAATCTAGTTTAAAGCCTCCCCAATAGCAATAACAAACCTCCCTGAAAGGATATTGGTCCCCTTGTAGTTCAAGTGTAACCCATCTATTATCGCCATGTGTCGTGAAATTTGTTAACTGAACAGCAGCAGTTCAATGTAATACATAATATAGAAGAAGAGGGAAAAAAATAAATCAATTACAATATACCTATACTGTATTGAATAGATTAAAAATCATGCAAATACAGAAATAATATATATTAAAAAAGTGAGCTAGTATTCATGGATTCAATGTCCATTTAGGAATCCGATGGCAGAGGGGAAGAAGCTGTTCCTAAATCACTGAGTGTGTGCCTTCAGGCTTCTGTACCTCCTGTCTGATGGTAACAGTGAGAAAAGGGCATGCCCTGGGTGCTGGAGCTCCTTAATAATGGATGCTGCCCTTCTGAGACACCGCTCCTTGAAGATGTACTTCCTGGGTACTTTGTAGACTGGTACCCAAGATGGAGCCAATGAAATTTACAACCTTCTGCAGCTTCTTTCTGTCCTGTCAGTAACCCCCCATACCAGACAGCGATGCAGCCTGTGAGAATGCTCTCCATGGTAAATCTACAAAGTTTTTGATTGTTTTTGTTGTCATACCAGATCTCTTCAAACTCCTAATGATGTGTAGTCGCTGTCTTGCCTTCTTTATAACTGCCTCGATATGTTGGGACCAGGTTAGATCCTCAGAGATCTTGACACCCAGAAACTTGAAATTGCTCACTCTCTCCATTTCTGATCCCTCTATGAGGATTAATGTGTATTCCTTCGTCTTACCCTTCCTGAAGTCCGCAATCAGCTCTTTCGTTGTACTGACGTTGAGTACAAGGTTGTTGCTCTGACACCACTCCACTAGTTAGCATATCTCGCTCCTGTAACCCTCTCATCTGCATTTGAGATTCTACCAACAATGGTTATATCATCAGCAAATTTATAGTTGGTATTTGAGCTATGCCCAGGCACACAGTCATGGGTATAGAGAGAGTAGAGCAGTGGCTAAGCACACACCCCTGAGGTGCGCCAGTGTTAATTGTCAGTGAGGTGGAGATATTATCACTAATCCACACAGATTGTGGTCTTCCAGTTAGGAAGTCGAGGTTCCAATTGCAGAGAAAGGTACAGAGGCCCAGATTCTGTAACTTCTCAGTCAGGATTTTGGGAATGTTGGTGTTGAATGCTGAGGTATAGTCGATAAACAGCATCCTGACATAGGTGTTTGTATTGTCTAGGTGGTCTAAGGCCGCGTGAAGAGCCATTGAGATTGCATCTGTTGTTGACCTATTGTGGAGATAGATCCCACAGGCCCTGGGGATTTATCCACTTTATTTCTCTTTGAAAGACCTAAAGCCACCTTCTTCTTTATTTCATAATGTCCTGGCATAGTAGGATTTCCCAGACTGATTTCACTATCTTCCATAATCTAATCCTAAGTGAAAAAGTTTTGTTACCCTTTTGCTTTTAATGTACATAAAAAATGCCTTGGTATTTTCTTTAATTCTAATTGCCAATGGCATTTCATGTCCACTTTTCACCCTCCTTATTCCTTGTGTGTGTTCTTTCTGGCTTTCTTTATATTCCTGAAACTTCCTGTCTGAATTCAGCTTCCAATACTTACGTACTTCATCAGAGAGCATCTGCAGAGAGAAAAACAGTTAATGTCTTAAGTTGATGAACTAGAAAAGGTTAGAAATCAATAAACGTGATTGCAAGCAGATTTAATATTTATGTTTTATGAATTCATGTTGCATTTTTCTGAATAACTATTGTTTCTCCATCTGTCATTAACTGAAGGTTCGGGGAGTGAACCTCGGATTCAGATGAAGGGATACCATGGAGCGGGAATCCAGCTTGTGTGTAAATCCAGTGGATGGAATCCTGAGCCGGAGATCCAGTGGATCGGTGGCGATGGGAATGCATTAACAGAGGCTGAGACAAAGTACCACAGAGACTCGGGTCTAGTAAATGTTGAGAGCAGTGTTGGAGTAACGAGACAATCATCAGGCAAACTGAAGTGTATTATCAGGAGCAAACATTTGAAAATAGAACATACGGCAATTATTACAATATCAGGTTTGTGAATTATGATGTTTGATCTAAGGTGATCTAATTTCTCCTGAAAACCTAACCACCAAAGAATAGTTTATCTCCATCATGTCTTTGCCAAAATCATATGCCTGTTGAAGACTGTCACTTGTTTTTAAACAAAGTCTCCTGTAAGTGACAATTTTGCTGTTGGTGCATCTTTTAAATCTGGCACACCATTAAAGGCCAATTGAATCCACAACTTGTCCATTTGGGTTGGACATCAACACAGATATTTTCAATCCTTTGACACTCAGGTGAAACATAAATTCCATCTGAGTGGATACAAATTGGAACATTTGCAAAGACATTAGCATTACAAAACATTTCCCAAAGCATTAGCAACTGCTGCATTGACCTACCTGTGAACTATTGACATTGCTGTGCCCAAGATGAAAGTTCTGTTGATGTCACAGGTGTAGTCTAATTTAAAAAGATCTATAAAAATAATCATCCAGATTACTACTTGAAATTTCTATAAGTTGGCCCAGGGTAATAGGATCAGAGTAGAATTCCAGGCTCAATGATCAGTGTGGGAAATCCCCTCATTATTTTGTATACCTCTGTAAAATCTCCCCTGAATCATCTACATTCCAGTGAATAAAGTTCAAGGCAATTCAATCTCGCCCCACAACACAGGGGCTCAGGTTTCAGTAACTTCCTCGTAAATTTTCTCTCCACTCTTTCAATCTGATTCACATCATTCCCGTAGGCAGGTGATCAAAACCGGACCCAATACTTCAACTTGGTCAGCACAAAGATCTTAGTCAATTTCTACCTAACATCCCACTCTTGTACTCAATACATTGATGTATGAAGGCCAATATGCCAAAGAGTTTTCTTTATGACCCTATCTACTTGAAACACCATTTTCAAAGAATTATGGACTGTATTCCCAGTGTTCTACCACACTCCTCAGTGCCCAACCACTCACTGTGTAACACCAACCCTGGTTGGTTCTACTGAAGAGCAACACCTGGCACTTGTCTGTATTAAACCGTATCTGCCATTTTTCATCCCATTTTTCCAGGTCTTCCCGATATGCTTTAAGCTTTGATTGTCTTTATCACTGTGCAGTAACCCCCAATCCTGATGCCATCCCTCATTGATGATGCAGTTTACCACATTATCATCCAGTTTGTTGATATGGATGACAAACAACAAAGTACACAGCACCGATCCCTGTGGCAGTCCACCAGATACAGGCCTCCAGTCAGAGAGGCAGCCACCTACAATGCTCCCTGACTTCAAATGAGAAATCAATGTCTCTTGCAATCTTGAAAGCCAATCGACTGAACCTTCTTGACCAAACTACCATGCAGGACCTTCTCAAAGGCCTTGCGAAGGTGGATGTAGACAACATCCACTGCCTTGCCTTCATCGACTTTGTAACTTCCTCAAAATCTCTGGTCAAGTCAAATCAAGTCAAGTCAGTCTTATTGTCATATCGACTATAACTGCTGGTACAGTCATAGTAAAAATGAGACAAGATTTCAGGACCATGGTGCCAAATGAAACAACACAGAAACTACACTGGACTATGTAAAACAACACAAAACTACACTAGACTACAGACCTAGACAGAACCGCATAAAGTGCACAAAACAGTGCAAGACAGTACAATAAATAATAAACAAGATAATAGGCACAGTAGAGGGCACCAGGTTGGTGTCAGTCCAGGCTCTGGGTATTGAGGAGTCTGATGGCTTGGGGGAAGAAACTGTTGCACAGTCTGGTTGTGAGAGCCCAAATGCTTCGGTGCCTTTTGCCAGATGGCAGGAGGGAGAAGAGTTTGTATGAGGGGTGCGTGGGTTCCTTCATAATGGTGTTAGCTTTGCGGATGAAGCGTGTGGTGTAAATGTCTGTAATGGCGGGAAGAGAGACCCCGATGATCTTCTCAGCTGACCTCACTATCCGCTGCAGGGTCTTGCGATCCAAGATGGTGCAATTTCCGAACCAGGCAGTGATGCAGCTGCTCAGGATGCTCTCAATACAACTTCTGTAGAATGTGGTGAGGATGGGGGGTGGGAGATGGACTTTTCTCAGCCTCCGCAGAAAGTAAAGACGATGCTGGGCTTTCTTGGCTATGGAGCTGGTGTTGAGGGACCAGGTGAGATTCTCCGCCAGATGAACACCAAGAAATTCGGTGCTCTTAACGATCTCTACGGAGGAGTCGTCGATGTTCAGCGGAGAGTGGTCACTCTGTGTCCTCCTGAAGTCAACAACGATCTCTTTTGTTTTGTTCACATTCAGAGACAGGTTGTTGGCTCTGCACCAGTCCGTTAGCTGCTGCACCTCCTCTCTGTATGCTGACTCATCATTCTTGCTGATGAGACCCTCAACAGTCGTGTTATCGGCGAACTTGATGATGTGGTTCAAGCTGTGTGTTGCAGCACAGTTGTGGGTCAGCAGAGTGAACAGCAGTGGACTGAGCACACAGCCTTGGGGGACCCCCATGCTCAGTGTGATGGTGTTGGAGATGCTGCTCCCGATCCGGACTAACTGAGGTCTCCCAGTCAGGAAGTCTAGGATCCAATTGCAGAGGGAGGTGTTCAGACCCAGCAGTTTCAGCTTTCCAATCAGGTGCTGAGGAATTATTGTGTTGAATGCTGAACTGAATTCTATGAACAGCATTCGAACGTACGTGTCTTTTTTGTCCAGGTGAGTGAGGGCCAGGTGGAGGGTGGTGGCGATGGCGTTGTCTGTTGAACAGTTGGGACGGTACACGAACTGCAGGGGATCCAGTGAGGGGGACAGCAGGGTCTTGATGTGCCTCATGACGAGCCTCTCGAAACACTTCATGATGATGGATGTGAGTACAACTGGATGGTAGTCACTGAGGCAGGATACTGAAGACTTCTTCGGCACTGGGATGATGGTGGCAGCCTTGAAGCACATGGGAACGATGGTGCTGCTCAGGGAGATGTTGAAGATGTCAGTGAGAACATCTGCCAGCTGGTCTGCACATCCTCTGAGCACTCTGCCTGGAATATTGTCTGGTCCAGCAGCCTTCTGTGGGTTGACCCTGCATAGGGCTTTCCTCAGATTGGCCACGGTGAGACACAGCACCTGGTCATTCGGAGGAGGGGTGGTCTTCCTTGCCACCTCGTCATTTTCCATCTTGAAACAAGCATCGAAGTTGTTCAGTGCATCTGGGAGGGAGGAATCACCTGCACAGTCAGGTGGTGTTGTCCTGTAGTTGGTGATGTCCTGAATGCCCTTCCACATGCGCCGCGTGTCACCGCTGTCCTGGAAGCGGCTGTGGATTCGCTGGGTGTGTGCACACTTTGCCTCTCTGATGGCCTGGGACAGTTTGGCCCTCGCTACTGTTAGGGCTGCCTTGTTGCCGGTTCTGAAGTCGGAGTCTCTGATCCTCAGCCACGCACGCACCTCAGCGGTCATCTAAGGCTTCTGGTTAGTGCGTGTAGTGATGGTCTTGGCCACAGTGACATCATCGATGCACTTTCTGATGTAGCTAGTCACTGATGCCATGTACTCCTCTAAGTTGGTGGAGTCGCCATCGGTTGCAGCCTCCCTGAACATGTGCCAGTCAGTGTGCTCAAGGCAGTCTTGAAGAGTAGAGATGGCTCCAGCTGGCCAGGTTTTCACCTGCTTCTGAACTGGTCTGGAGTGTCTGACGAGCGGTCTGTATGCTGGGATTAGCATAACAGAGATGTGGTCTGAGTAACCGAGGTGGGGGCAGGGCTCTGCGGTATGCATCAGGAATGTTTGTATAAACAAGGTCTAATGCATTCGCCCCTCTCGTTGCAAAGTCTACATGCTGATGGAATTTGGGGAGCACTGTCTTGAGGTTTGCGTGGTTGAAATCTCCAGCGACAATAAACAGTCCATCAGGGTGTGCGTTCTGCAGATCGCTAACAGCCCCATAAAGTTCACAGAGCGCCTTCTTAGCATTAGCTCTTAGCATTCACCTATAAGATAGGTTAGACAAATTTATCACACACAAAGCCATATTGGCTATCCCGAATCAGTCACTGTCTGTCCAAATAATTTTATATCCGATCCCTTAGAATACTTCCCAAAAACTTTCCCACTACTGATGTCAGGCTCAGATGCCTATGATTTCCTGGCTTTTTCTTAAATAACATCAGCTATCCTCCAATCCTCTGGCCCCTCACCCATGGCTAAAGATGTTTAAAATATCTCTGAGAGAACATCCTGTGTTTATCCATCCTAATTTGCCTCAAGACAGCAAACACCTCCTCCTCCATAATCTTTATTGGGTTCATTACCTCACTACTGCACAGCTCACGTCAATAGATTCTGTCTCTCTCTTGAGTAAATACTGATGCAAAAATCCATTTAAGATCTCCCACATTTCTGTCCGCTCCATGCGTGGATACCACTCTGATCTTCCACGTGTCTTCTTTAGCCCTCCTGATTTTCTTCTTGCAACTCTTCCACTCCTGAAGTACCTCATTTGTTCCTGCCTGCCTATACCTGTTATGTACCTCCTTCATTTTCTTAACTAGGATCACAATATCTCTTCAAAACAATGTTCTTTAAACCTGTTATCCCTGCCTCTTATTCTGACAGGGACATACAATCTCTGTACTCTCAAAGTTTCCCTTTTGAAAGCCTCTCACTTAGCAAGTACACCATTGCCAGTAATATTCTTTCTTTCTTTCTTTCTTTTTAAATCTTTTTATTGAGTAAGTATACAAAAAAGGTAAGCCATATAAACATTAATACAATGTTAAAGTATAATAAAATTCCAAAAGATAACAATACCAAAAAGAAAATACTACAAACAATGTAATTTAAGCATAAGAAACCAAGATAACATAATAGTATACTAGATTTTATATATATCAATGGAAAAAAAAAGAAAAAAAAAACCCCAAAAAAAAACCCACCGTGCAACTAACTAAAAGCAAAGCAAAGCAATGGGCTAACTTGAAACCAAACAGAGTTAAACTTAAAATCACGTCCTCAATCCCGACCTCCATTAAAACAGTGAAAAAAAAACAAGAAGGGTAAATATTACATTAAATGAAAATATCGAATAAAAGGTCCCCAAATCTGTTCAAATTTAAATGAAGAATCATAAAGGTTACTTCTAATTTTCTCCAGATTCAAACATAAAATCGTCTGAGAAAACCAAAAAAAGGTAGTTGGAGCATTAAGCTCTTTCCAATGTTGTAAAATACATCTTTTCACCATTAAAGTAAGAAATGCAATCATTCTACGGGCTGAAGGGGAAAGATAACTAGAAATTTTAGGTAGTCCAAAGATAGCAGTAATAGGGTGAGGAGAGATATCTATATTTAATACCTTAGAAATAATATTGAAAATATCTCTCCAAAAAGTTTCCAAAGTAGGGCAAGACCAAAACATATGAGTTAAAGAGGCTATCTGCCCCGAACATCTATCACAGAAAGGATTAATATGCGAGTAAAAACGCGCTAACTTATCTTTGGACATATGTGCTCTATGAACCACTTTAAATTGAATTAGGGAATGTTTAGCACAAATAGAGGAAGTATTAACTAATTGTAAAATCTGCCCCCAATCATCCACAGAAATGGTAAGCCCCAATTCCTGTTCCCAATCTACCCTAATCTTATCAAATGGAGCTTTCCTAAGTTTCATAATAATATTATAAATCATAGCCGATGCACCTTTCTGACATGGATTAAGGTTAATTATCGAATCTAAAATATATATAGGAGGAAGCATTGGAAAGGAAGAAAGTATAGTGCTTAGGAAATTTCTAACTTGTAAATATCTAAAAAAATGTATTCTTGATAAGTTATATTTATTAGATAATTGTTCAAAAGACATAAGGGAACCATCTAAAAATAAATCCAAAAACCGTAAAATACCCTTAGTCTTCCAAGTTTGAAAAGCGCGATCCGTAAAAGAGGGAGGAAAAAATATGTTACCTAAAATAGGAATCGCTAACCCGACTTGATTAAGATCAAAAAATTTTCTGAATTGAAACCAAATGCGCAAAGCATATTTAACTATCGGGTTAGAGACCTGCTTAAGGCGTTTCGAATCAAAAGGAAGAGAGGAACCTAAAATAGAACCAAGTGTATAACCCTGAACAGATTGTAATTCCAATGCTACCCATTTAGGAATAGATAGTATGTCCCGGTCAAGTAACCAAAATTTCATATGTCGAATATTAATAGCCCAATAATAAAATCTAAAGTTAGGTAATGCTAAACCTCCATCTCTCTTAGCTTTCTGTAAATGTATTTTACCCAGTCTCGGATTCTTATTCTGCCAAATAAATGAAGAAATTTTAGAGTCAACTTTATCAAAAAAAGATTTAGGAACGAAAATTGGTAATGCCTGAAACACATATAAAAATTTTGGCAAAAAAAACATCTTAACTGCATTAATACGACCAATCAAAGTTAAATATAAGGGAAACCATTTAGATGAAAGTTGAGTAATATGGTCTATTAATGGTAAAAAGTTAGTCTTAAATAAATCTTTATGTTTACAAGTAATTTTAATCCCAAGATATGAAAAGTAATTATTAATCAATTTAAATGGAAATTTATAATATAAGGGAAGATGTTTATTAATCGGAAAAAGTTCACTCTTACTAAGATTTAATTTATAACCTGAGAAAAGACCAAATTGTGCTAATAACTCTAAAACAGCAGGAATGGATCTCTCAGGATTAGAAATATATAAAAGTAAATCATCAGCATAGAGTGATAATTTATGGGACTTTAATCCCCGAGTTATCCCAGTAATATTTGAAGATTCTCGAATAGCAATTGCAAGAGGTTCTAATGCAATATCAAATAATAGGGGACTAAGAGGACAGCCTTGTCGAGTACCACGAAAGAGAGGAAAAAAAGGTGAGTTTAAGGAGTTAGTACGAACCGAGGCTACAGGGGAGTGATATAACAGTTTAATCCAGGATATAAATTTCAAGCTAAAATTAAACATTTCAAGCACCTTAAATAAATAAGGCCATTCTACTCTATCAAAAGCTTTCTCGGCATCTAAAGAAATAACACACTCAGGAACATTTTGTGAGGGAGTATAAACGATATTTAACAATGTACGAATATTATAAAAAGAGTAACGACCTTTAATAAAACCCGTTTGGTCTTCCGAAATAATAGAAGGAAGTACTTTTTCTAGTCTATTTGCTAATAACTTAGAAAAAACTTTAGAATCAACATTTAATAAAGATATTGGTCTATAAGATGCACATTGAGCAGGGTCTTTATCCTTCTTTAGTATTAAAGAAATTGATGCTCTATTAAAAGATTCCGGAAGTTTACCAAGTTTCAAAGAAGCCTCAAAAACCTTATAGAGCCAAGGAATCAATAAAGAAGCAAAACATTTATAAAATTCAACGGTAAACCCATCAGGGCCAGGAGCTTTCCCCAGATTCATAGAAAAAATAACATTCTTAATCTCATCCATTGTAATGGAAGTATCTAATAAAGAAGACATATCCTGTGAAATCTGAGGGAAGTCTAACTTATCTAAAAAATCATTCATATATTTAGAATCTCGAGGAGACTCTGATTGATATAAAGAAGAATAAAAATCACAAAAGGTTTGATTAATCCCCACATGATCCAATATCAATCGATCATTTTGGTTATAAATCTGATTGATTTGAGATTTAACATAATTAGATTTCAATTGATTAGCCAGCAGCTTGCCAATTTTATCACTGTGAACATAAAAATCACTTCTTGTTTTCTTTAATTGGTTTACAATCGAGGACGAGAGTAGTAAACTGTGTTCCATTTGAAGTTCAGTTCTTTGTTTGTATAGCTCCTCAGAAGGAGCCATAACATATTTCTTATCAATTTCTTTAATCTTGTCCACAATTGCCATCTCCTCCTGCTTCTGTTTCTTCCTCAAAGCAACGGAATACGAAATAATCTGACCCCGAATATAGGCTTTAAAAGTGTCCCAAAGAGTGTTAACCGAAATATCTTCTGTATGGTTAATTGTAAAAAAAAGCTCAATCTGTTCATTCATAAAATTAACAAAGTCCGAGTCCTGAAGCAACAGCGAATTAAAACGCCATTGTCTATTGTTTGGTATATTGGCCATAATTTTAATAGAAAGCTTAAGTGGAGCATGATCCGAAATGGTTATAGAATCATAATCACATTTAATCACTGAAGGAATGAGACGAGAATCAATGAAAAAATAATCAATTCTTGAATAGGAATGATGAACATGTGAAAAGAAGGAAAAATCTTTTTCCTGAGGATGCAGAAAACGCCAAATGTCCGTCGACCCAGAATCAGAAAGGAAAAAATTAATCAAATTTGCAGATTTATTAGGTAAAGTCCGTAAAGGAGCCGAACGGTCCAAAGCTGGAGATAAACAGGTATTAAGATCTCCGCCCCAAATCAATGAAAACTCGTTCAAATTCGGAAACTGATCAAACAATGATTTATAAAATTCCGGACAATCCATATTAGGAGCATAAACATTAACCAAAACTACTTTTTTATTAAATAGTAAACCACTAACCAATAAAAATCTACCATTCGGATCAGAGATAATATCCTGTTGTATAAAAGTAACTGAGGAGTCTATAAAAATAGAGACGCCTCGAATCTTAGCATTGGAGTTCGAATGAAATTGTTGTCCCTTCCAGAATTTGAAAAAACGTAGTCTGTCCCCCCTCCGTACATGGGTCTCTTGTAAAAATAAAATTTGTGCTTTAAGTCTCCGGAACACTTTAAAAACTTTTTTCCTTTTAATAGGATGATTAAGACCATTAGTATTCCAGGAGACAAAATTAATAATAGACTCCATAAATCCTAAAGTCAACCCATAACAAGGAGGATTGACAATAGGCGCGACCCACAAACCCGGAGAGGAAACAGAACATACAAAAGATACCGGGGAAAAGGACGCAACCAATACTTCAATAATGTATATAGCCCAAAGAGAAACAAACTAAAACGTGAAGCCCCGCCCCCCCCCCCCCACCCCAAGACCCCAAGGCGAAATCTAAAGCAGACCCGCCAGAAAGAAGCAAGCGCTAAAACTACCCCCATGACTTCCGGTATACGCTCCCTAAAAAAAAGGTATAAATATGAAAAGGATCAGCTAATTGTAAAACAGTAAAAAAATAAGTAAAAAAAAAGTTAGCTCAATTAAAATACACACAGAACAGAACAAAAGCCGGAAAGTATATATTAAAAAAACCCACAATAAACCTCAAACTCATGAATAGACACAGCAACAAAAAAAATAGGATTATTAACATAAAATGATTATAAAAAGCAAAACAGAATAAAATTTAAAAAAAAACTACAAAATTTAAGGCAGTAATATTCTGTCACAATCGGCACTTGCCAGATCCTTTTTGACACCACCAAAATTGGTCTTTCTACATTTTGGAATTTCAATTAAAGGATCAGACCTATCCTCTTCCATAATTACTTTGAGACTAATGGTATTATGATTACTGGATGCAAAGTGTTCCCCTGCAGAAACTTCTGTCACCTGCCCTGTCTCATTCCCTAATAACAGATCAAGTATCACACACTCTCTGTTGAACTTCCATGCAGTGATTAAGGAAACTTTCTTGAGCACATTTGATAAAAAATTTCCCATCCAGCTGTTGTACAGTATGGGAGTCCCAGTCAATACGAGGAAAGTTAAAATCACCTACTATCACAACCATTTAGTTGGAAAGTTGATGGAGAATATCCTGGGAGGCAGGATTTATGAACATTTGGAGAGGTATAATATGATTAGGAATAGTCAGCATGGCTTTGTCAAGGGCAGGTCATGCCTTACAAACCTGATTGAATTTTTTAAGGATGCGACTAAACACATTGATGAAGGAAGAGCAGTAGATGTAGTGTTTATGGATTTCTGAAAGGCATTTGATAAGGTACCCTATGCAAGGCTTATTGAGAAAGTAAGGAGGCATGGGATCCAAGGGGACATTGCTTTCTGGATCCAGAACTGGCTTACGCACAGAAGGCAAACAGTGGTTGTAGATGGGTCATATTCTGCATGGAGGTCGGTGACCAGTGGTGTGCCTCAGGGATCTGTTCTGGGACCCCTACTCTTTGTGATTTTTATAAATGACTTGATGAAGAAGTGGAGGGATGGGTTAGTAAGTTTGCTGATGACACAAAGGTTGGAGGTGTTGTGTGGATAGTGTGGAGGGCTGTCAGGGGTTGCAGTGGGACATTGATAGGATGCAAAACTGGGCTGAGAAGTGGCAGATGGAATTCAACCCAGATAAGTGTGAAGTCATTCATTTTAATTGGTCAAATATGATGGCAGAACATAGTATTAATTGTAAGACTCTTGGCAGTGTGGAGGTTCCGAAGGATCTTGGGGTCGGAGTCCATAGGACGCTCAAAGCAGCTGTGCAGGTTGACTCTGTGGTTAAGAAAGCATACGGTGTATTGGCCTTCATCAATTGTGGAATTGAATTTAAGAGGCGAGAGGCAATATTGCAGATAAATAGGACCCTGGTCAGACCCCACTTGGAGTACTGTGCTCAGTTCTGGTCGCCTCACTACAGGAAGGATGTGGAAATCATAGAAAGGGTGCAGAGGAAGGAGATTTACAAGGATGTTGCCTGGATTGGGGAGCATGCTGTATGAAAGCAGGTTGAGTGAACTCGGCCTTTTCTCCTTGGAGCGACGTAGGATGAGATGTGACCTCATAGAGGTGTATAAGATGATGAAAGTGATCCCGTGGATAGTCGAAGGCTTTTTTCTGGGCTGAAATGGCTGCCACAAGAGGGCACAGTTTTAAGGTGCTTGGGAGTAGGTACAGAGGAGATCTCGGGTTAAGTTTTTTACACAGAGAGTGGTGAGTGTGTGGAATGGGCTGCTGGCAACGGTAGTGGAGGCGGATATGATAGGGTTTTTTAAGAGACTTTTGGATAGGTACATGGAGCTTAGGAAAATAGAGGGCTATGGGTCACCCTAGTAGTTTCTAAAATAGGGACATGTTCAGCACAACCTTGTGGGCCGAAGGGCCTGTATTGTGCTGCAGGTTTTCTATGCTTCTATGTCTCTATTTGTTTCTTGCAACAGTCTGCAATCTGTCTACAAATTTGCTCCCCTACATTATAGAGTCACAGAGAAGTACAGCACAGAAGCAGGTCTTTTGGCCCATCCAGTGCATGCTAAAATATTTAAATTGCCTTCTTACATCAACCTGCACTGGGACAATAGCCCTCTGTATCCCTACTATACATGTACCTATCCAAACTTTTCTTAAACATTGTAATTGTTATCGCATGCACCACTTGTGTTGGCTGCTCATTCCAAAATCTCACGACCCTCTGAATGTGGAAGTTTCCCCTCATGTTCTTCAACTTCTTACCTTTCACCCTGAACCCATGATATTTGGTTGTAGTCCCACCTAACCGCTGGAAAAAGCACACCTGCATTAACTTTGTCTATACCCCTCATAATTTGTACACCTCAATCAAATCTCATCTCAATCTTCTGTGTTCTAAAGAATACAGTACTTACCTATCCCATCTTTCTTTATAATTTGGGTCCTCCAGATGTGGCAACATCCTTGTGAATTTTCTCTGTACTCTTTCAAATATTTTTTACATCTTTCCTGCAAGTAGGTGACCAAAATGCACACAATATTCCAAATTAAGCCTCACCAACGCCTTAAACATTTTCAACATAACATCTCATCTCCTGTACTGAATACATTGATGGCTGAAGGCCAGTGTTGCAGAAGCTTTCTTTATGGCTCTATCTACCTGTGACACAACTTTCAACAAATTATGTACCTGTATTCCCAGATCCCTTTGTTCTGCCACACTCCTCAATGCCCTTCCGTCCGCTGTGTAAAAGCTACCTCCTGGTTGGTCCTACTGAAGTGCAAAATATACTTCCCTGCAATAAATTCCCTCTGCCATTTTTCAGTGAATTTCCCCAGCTGACGCAAATCTCCCTGCAACTCATGATAGTCCACTACACACCCAGTCTGGGTGTGATCCGTAAATTTGCTCATCCAGTTCACCAGATTATCATTGATATACTGTAGATGGCAAACAGCAAACAACCCAGCACCGATTTGGTGGCACACCACTAGTCACAGACCTCCAGTCAGAGAGGCAACCCTCTACTACCACTCTCTGGCTTCTCCCATAAAGCCAATGTCTGATCCAATTTACTACCTCATCCTGAATGCCGAGCGACTGAACCTTCTTGATTAGCCTCTTATGTGGGCCCTTGTCAAATGCCTTACGAAAGTCCATGTGGTCAACATCAACAGCACTGCCTTCATCAATTTTCCTTGAACAACTCAATCAGATTGGTTAGACGTGCCTGACCGCGCATGAAGCCATTCTATCCTTAATCATTCTATGTCTTGGGTGGCAGTGTTAGCTGTGAGGAGGATGCTAAGAGGATGCAGGGTGACTTGGATAGGTTGGGTGAGTGGGCAAATTCATGGCAGATGCAATTTAATGTGGATAAATGTGAAGTTATCCACTTTGGTGGCAAAAATAGGAAAACAGATTATTATCTGAATGGTGGCCGATTAGGAAAAGGGGAGGTGCAACGAGACCTGGGTGTCATTATACACCAGTCATTGAAAGTGGGCATGCAGGTACAGCAGGCGGTGAAAAAGGCGAATGGTATGCTGGCATTTATAGCGAGAGGATTCGAGTACAGGAGCAGGGAGGTACTACTGCAGTTGTACAAGGCCTTGGTGAGACCACACCTGGAGTATTGTGTGCAGTTTTGGTCCCCTAATCTGAGGAAAGACATCTTTGCCATAGAGGGAGTACAAAGAATGTTCACCAGATTGATTCCTGGGATGGCAGGACTTTCATATGAAGAAAGACTGGATGAACTGGGCTTGTACTCGTTGGAATTTAGAAGATTGAGGGGGGATCTGATTGAAACGTATAAGATCCTAAAGGGATTGGACAGGCTAGATGCAGGAAGATTGTTCCCGATGTTGGGGAAGTCCAGAACGAGGGGTCACAGTTTGAGGATAGAGGGGAAGCCTTTTAGGACCGAGATTAGGAAAAACTTCTTCACACAGAGAGTGGTGAATCTGTGGAATTCTCTGCCACAGCAAACTGTTGAGGCCAGTTCATTGGCTATGTTTAAGAGGGAGTTAGATATGGCCCTTGTGGCTACAGGGGTCAGGGGGTATGGAGGGAAGGCTGGGGCGGGGTTCTGAGTTGGATGATCAGCCATGATCATAATAAATGGCGGTGCAGGCTCGAAGGGCCGAATGGCCTACTCCTGCACCTATTTTCTATGTTTCTATGTTTCAATGTCTATCCAAAAACTGCGTCTATAAAAAGTATTCACCCTCCCCCCCCCCGAAGTTTTCATGTTTTATTGTTTTATGACATTGAATCTCAGTGGATTTATTTTGGCTTCTTTGACACTGATCAAAAACAAAGACTCTTTCATGTAAAGTGAAGACAATTTTCTACAAGTTGGTCCAAATTTATTTCAATTATTACAAAATAATTGATTGCACAATTACCCTCCCCCTTCAAAACTGCTCAAGCTCTGTCAGAATGCATGGTGATTGTGAGTGAACAGCCATTTTCAAGTCCAGCCACAAATTCTCAATTGCGGTCTAGACTCTGACTTGGCCACTTGAGGACATTCACTTTGCTGTTTTTTAAGCTATTCCTGAGCTTTGGCTTTATGCTTGGGGTCATTGTCTTAGTGAAAAACAAATCTCCCAAGTCGCAGTTCTCTTGTAGACGGCATCAGATTTTCCTCCAGGATTTCCTTGTATTTTGCTGCATTCATTTCACCCTCTTCCTGCACAATCCTTCCAGGGCCTGCTGCAGTGAAGCATCCCCACAGAATGATGCAGCCACCACCATGCTTCACGGTAGGGATGGTGTGTTTAGTCTGATGGCCAAAAAGCTCAATTTTGGTTTCATCAGACCATAGCACCTTCTTCCACCTGACTTCAGGTTCTCGCACATATCTTCCAGCAAACTCCAGACAAGATTTCATGTGAGTTTTTTTCAACAGTGGCTTTCACTTTGCCACTGTCCCATGAAGCTACGACTGGTGAAGCACCCGGGCAACAGTAGTTGTATGCGCAGTCTCTCCCATCTCAGCCACTGAAGCTTGTAACTCCTCCAGAGTTGTCATCGGTGTCTTGGTGGCCTCCCTCACTCCTCCTCTTCTTGCACGGTCATTGAGTTTTTGAACTGAATTGAATTTAATTGACTTTATTACTTACATCCTTCATGAGGACTAAAAATCTCTACGTTATGTCTCCGACTGAATGTGCAATGTGCAATTTGTAGTAATTTATAACAAATATTCTGTACAACAGGACAGTCAATAGAACATAGAAACAGAATTGTATTAGCATGAATTAATCAGTCTGATAGCGGGCTGGAAGAAGCTGACTGGGAGTCTGTTGGTCCTGGCTTTTAGGCAGCGGTACTGTTTCCCGGATGGTAGCAGCTGGGACGGCTTGTGGTTGGGGTGATTCAGGTCCCCAATGATCCTTCAGGCTCTTTTCACACATCTGTCTTTGTAAATATCCTGAATAGTGGGAAGTTCATATCTACAGATGCTCTGGGCTGTCCGCAACACTCTCTGCAGAGCCCTGTGATTGAGGGAAGTACAGTTCCCATACCAGGCAGTGATGCAGCCAGTCAGGATGCTCTCAATTGTGCCGCTGTAGAAAATTTTTAGGATTTGGGGGCCCATACCAAACTTATTCAACCATCTGAGGTAAAAGATGCGCTGTTTTGCTTTTTTCACCACACAGCCGGAAAGTACAGACTACGTGAGCTCCTCGGTGATGTGCATGCCGAGGAACTTAAAGCTGTTCGCCCTCACAATCCCAGATCCATTGATGTCAATAGGAGCTAGCCTGTCTCCATTCCTCCTGTGGACCAAAACCAGCTCCTTTGTTTTTGCAACATTGAGGACGGCAGATTTACAGCAGTGCCATATTCTTTCCATTTCTTGATAATCGACTTAACTGCACTCCAAGGGATATTCTGTGACTTGGAAATGTTCCTGTATTCATCTCCTAACTTGTGCTTTTCAATAACCTTTTTGCAGAGTTGCTTGGAGTGTTCTTTTGTCTTCATGGTGTAGTTTTGCCAGGATACTGACACCAGCAGTTGGTCCCAGATACAGGTGTATTTTTACTACTGTACATCGAAACACCTTGACTGCACACAGGTCTCCAAAAGCAGATCTCTATTTAACTAATTATGTAACTTCTAAAGCCAATTTGCTGCACCAGTAATGATTTGGTGTGTCTCATGAAAGCGGGTGAATACTTATGTAATCAATTATTCTGTGTTTTATATTTGTAATTAACTTTGAACTTTTGTCGTGATCTACTTTCACGTTGACACAGAAGAGTCTTTTCCTGTTGATCAGTGTTAAAATATGTCAAATTAAATCAACTCTGATTCAATGCCGTGAAACAATAAAATATTATATCTTCGGGGGGGGGGGTGAATACTTTTATAGGCACTGTACTTATATAACTGGTCCCTTACAATATCTTCCAATAACTTTCCCACAACTAATGTCAGACTCACTGGTCTAAAATTTCCTTGTTTGTGTTCAGAGCCTGTTTAAAACAACAGAACAACTTTGGCTTTTCTTCAATCCTTTGGTACCGCTCCTTTTGCAAAGGATGGTTTAAATATCTCTGCTGGGACCCCAGCCATTTCTGCACACCTCTTGTAGGGTCCGAGGGAACACCTTGACAGGCCCTAGGAATTTATCCACCCGGATTTGCGTCAGGGTAGCAAACACCTCCTCCTCTGTAATCTGGGCATGGTCCATGAAGTTGATGCTGCTTTGCCTTACTTCTAAAGACTCTGCATCCGTCTCCTGAGTAAATACAGATGCAAACAATTAATTTAAGATTTCCCCCATGTGTTTTGATCCCACACACGGATTACCTAACATTCTGATCTTCCAGTGGACCAATTTTGTCCCTAGCAGTCCTTTTGCACTTAACATACCTGTAGAACCCTCCTTCACATTGTCTGCTAGAGCAACTTCATGCTTTCATTTAGCCTTACTGATTTCTTACTTAAGTGTTTCCTTGCATTTTATGTCCTCCATAAGCACCTTATATGTTTCTTCCTGCCTCTTCCTGTTATGCATCTTCTTTTCTCTCTTAACCAGGGCCTCAATATCTGTTGAAAACTAAGGTTCCATACACCTGTACACTTTCCACACACTTTCATTCTTCCGGTCAAGCACAATCTTTTTACTCTCAAAATTTGGGTTTGAAAGCCTCCACTTTCAAAGTACACCTGTGCCAGAAAACAGCCAGTCCGAATCCACATTTGCCAGATCATTTCTGATGACATGAAAGTTGGCCTTTCTCCAATTTTGAATTTCAATGAGAGAGAGAGAGAGAGAGAGAGAGAGATAGATATATATAGATATATATATATAGATATATAGATAGAGAGGGCAGAGCATTCCAAAAAAAGAAAACATTAAATGTACATCACCCCAGACTACACTAAAGTGTACCCCTGCCTAATAGGGGTCAAAATTAATGACAGTGTTGCTGGCTGCACTGTTTGCAACAGTGACTTTACTATTGCACATGGTGTGTTAAGACTATAAAAGACATGTTGAGGTGAGTTTAACAGGTCTCATTTGTTCATTAGCATAGCTAACGTTATTTAAACTAGCTGGCTAGCTGCTAAGGAGCAACTTTATTGCAGACATCCCACCTCTCCCAGAAGTTCCAGGAGTCTCCCACAAATTGATGGTGCTACCTCCCTGAAATGATGTTTTGCAGGGTGGGATGTCTGGGATAACCACATTTGACAAACTCTATCCCATCAAATCCTGTTATAGTATAGGATTCCTAGTCAATATGTTGAAAGTTAAAATCACTAACTATAACAACCTTGTGTTTCTTGCAACAGTCTGCAATCTCTTCACAAGTTTGTTGCTTTAAATCCCTAGGCTTGTTGTATGGTCTGTAATATAGCCCCATTAACATGGTCAAACCTTTCTTATTTCTCAGTTCCACCCATGACATCTCACTAGACGAGATCTCCAGTCTATCCTGACGGAGCACTGTCATGATATTTTCCCTGACTAGTAATGCCACCCCTCCTCCTTTAATCTCTCCCGCTCTGTCATGTCTGAAACAATGGACCCCTGGAATACTGAGCTGCCAGTCCTGTCCCTCCTGTACCTGAGTCTCATTACTGGCCAGGACATTGGGTGTATTTAAGGCAGAGATTGATAGGTTCTTGATCGGACATGGCATCAAAGGTTACGGGGAGAAGGCTGGGAAATGGGGTTGAGGAGGGGAGAAAAGGATGGCCATGATTGAATGGTGGAGCAGACTTGATGGGCTAAATGGCCAAATTCTGCTCCTATGTCTCATTGTTTTATTATCATAATTCTGGGTGTTGATCCATGCCCTGAGCTCATTCACCTTTTCTTCGATACAGGAAACAAGAAATCGTTAGTAAGTTTGACATGAAAATAATACTGGACAGCAAATTGTTATGAAAATGTTGCTTCATCAGATATTTGATTGTGTATGATAGACCACATGATGTTGAACTCAAATATAATTTCAGATTCTGGCATCATGCAGGAATTTGGAGAAACAAGAAATTATCTTTTATTGACTAATACATTTAATTACATAATGGTGCTGACGCTTTGCAAAAGTTCAACTATGCTAAAATGTTTTGTTGATTATTTTCATTTCTAGTCAGTGTCTGAGGTTTCTCACTTATGTGTCCAACAATAATCAGCCAGTATTGATGGATTCCAGTTGCCCTGATACTGTTTCTCCATGACCGCAATATCCTGGTAAAACCTTTCACCACATTGACAGCACCAAGATTTGCAGGGAAGCATTCTAAATGGGAATGCAAAAAAGGAATCTTTAGTGACATGTTTCACTTCATGGTTTTGTATGCTTGAATCATGTTGTCAACCGGCTGCATGTAGTTTGGTGCTCTGTAGTTGCCAAAAAAAAAATCAAAAACATTGTTGAATGCCTTCCATGTGATTTTCTCCGGTCCCACAAGGAGTTCTTCAAATTGCCTGTCATTGATAGTCTGCTTGATTTGTGGACCAACAAAAATGCCTTCCTTAATCTTGGCATCAGTTATTCTGACTTGAGTTATGAATTAAAGTAACAAATATAGGTGATTTCAAGAAAAGATGCATGATAGGGAAATTTCACGGTGAATTTCATGATCAGCAGCTCAAAATCCATAAGATACACCCAAAGATATTCAAGACACAAAACCTTTGTTGTTCAGGTGTAATCGGTATGGTGAACAGTGAAAAAGGTTACCAAAAATTACAGAAGGATATGTATCTGCTGAATAAGTGGGCTGAAGGACAACAGAAGGAACTTAATTCATTGGCTATATTTAAGAGGGAGTTAGATGTGGCCCTTGTGGCTACGGGGGTCAGGGGGTATGGAGGGAAGGCTGGGGCGGGGTTCTGAGTTGGATGATTAGCCATGATCATAATAAATGGCGGTGCAGGCTCGAAGGGCCAAATGGCCTACTCCTGCACCTATTTTCTATGTTTCTATGTTTCTATAAGAGCTCGCTATTGCATTTTGGAAAATCAGATCAAGGTAGGTCTTACATAGTGAACAATAGGGCCCGGAGGAGTGTTGGAGAACAGGTGGACCTTGGAGGTCAAGTACATGGTCCCCAGAAAGTGGAGTCACGGGCACATGGGTTGATAAAGGCGGCTTTTAGCACACTGAACTTCATCGGTCAGGGTACTCAGTATAAAAGTTAGAAGGTCATAGTGCAGGTGTATTGGATGCTGGTGAGGCTGCACTTGGAAGTATTGTGTTCTGTTTTGGTCACCCTGCGATTGGAAAGTGTGCAGAATTATTTACAAGGACCTTGCTGGGACTAGAGGGAGTGAGTAATAGGGAGAGGTTGCACAGTCTCGGACTTTATTCCTTGGAGCATATGAGACTGAGAGCTGATCTTATGAGACCCTTCCATTGGTTGGGGTCAAACATGGATATTGCACCTGAGCTGTTTACATGATTATATAAACTGGTACACAAGTCAGGGCAGTATGATATGGAGAGTAAATTGTTGCTCATGTAGCAGGTTTTTGTTCTCCAAACAACTGACACATCAAAAGGAACATCAGAAACCAATACAGTTTGGCATCAGTGGTGTTGAAGGAGTCTAACTCTGGGTTTTTCCTCAGGGTTTACTCCTGAAGCCATCCCCAAGACTGGGTATAGCCACAAGACAGTGGAGGTTTGAGGTCAGAGTTTTCCTTTTGCGAGATGATCTGCCAGCCTCAACTGACAAGCCCCATCTACTCAAAGTGACTCATTTTAAGCTGCCAGTAACCTGCTTTTGGCCCTTCTCCTGACAGTAGAAACCGTTCTGTCAGGCATGAAGGCCAGGAGCTGGACTTGGTTATCAGAGGCTATTTGAGATGCACACCATTGGGAACATTAAATAGGTAGTGGGAGCTCATCCCCACAAACTGGCCTGGCTATAACAAACTGAAGGAACTAGTGATCTTATAGAGATGTATAAAATATTGATGGGCATAGAGAGGAAGAATTCACACAGTTTTCCCCCTCGGTTAAGGTATCAAGAGACCATAAGATCATAAGATATAGGAGCAAAATGAGGCCATTTGGCCCATTGAGTCTGCTCCACCATTTCATCATGGCTGATCCAATCTTCCTGTCAGCCCTGATCTCCTGCCTCCTCCCCGTATCCTTCATGCCCTGACCACTCAAAAATTTATCGATTTCTGCCTTAAATATACAGAAAGACTTGGCCCCTGCAGCTGTCTGTGGCAAAGAATTCCACGGATTCACCACTCTCTGGCTAAAGAAATTACTCCTCAGCTCCATTCTAAAAGGACCCCCTTCTATTCTGAGCAACACACACAAAGTGCTTCGAGGGAAGGGTCTCGGCCTGAAACGTCCACTGTACTGCTTCCTATTGATGCTGTCTGGCCTGCTGTGTTCCACCAGCATTTTGTGTGTGTTGCTTGAATTTCCAGCATTTGCAGATTTCCTCGTGGTTGCGTTCTATTCTGAGGCTGGTATTAGGCTCTCCCACCATAGGAATAATCCTCTCCACATCACTCTATCAAGCTTTTTCCCATTTGATTGGTTTCAATGAGGAATATCAAGCGGTAGTAAATCAAGGCAACTGGGTTGTCAGAGGTTACAATGGGACATCGATAGGATGCAAAACTGGGCTGAGAAGTGGCAGATGGAGTTCAGCCCATATAAGTGTGAGGTGGTTCATTTTGGTAGGTCAAATATAATGGCAGAATATAGTATTAATGGTAAGACTCTTGGCAGTGTGGAGGATCAGAGGGATCTTGGGTTCCGAGTCCATAGGACACACAAACCTGCTATGCAGGTTGATTGTGTGGTTAAGAAGGCATACGGTGCATTGGCCTGCATCAATCATGGGATTGAGTTTAAGAGCTGAGAGGTAATGTTGCAGCTATATAGGACCCTGGTCAGACCCCACTTGGAGTACTGTGCTCAATTCTGGTTGCCACACTATAGGAAGGATGTGGGAACTATAGGAAGGATGCGGGGGAGATTTACAAGGATATTGCCTGGATTGGAGAGCATTCCTGATGAGAATAGGTTCAGTGAACTCAGCCTTTTCTCCCTGAAGCAACAGAGAATGAGAGGTGAGTTGATAGAGGTGTACAAGATAACGAGAGGCATTGATCGTGTGGATAGTCAGAAGCTTTTCCCCAGGGCTGAAATGGCAAGCACCAGAGGGCATAGTTTTAAGCTGCTTGGAAGCAGGTACAGAGGAAATGTCAGGGGTAGGTTTTTAATGCAGAGAGTGGTGAGTGCATGGAATGGACTGCCGATGGCGGAAAAGATCCGGTCTTTTAAGAGACTCGTAGATGGCTACATGGCGCTTAGAAAAATAGGTAGCTCTAAGATAGGGACATGATCGGCACAGTTTTGTGGGCCAAAGGGCCTGTATTGTGCTGTAGGTTTTCTATGTTTCTTAGATGGCTTTGTAAAGCAGCTTGTGCTTGAGCCTACTGGGGGAAAGTTTATCTGAGATTGGATATTATGTAATAACCCAGATCTTATTTCAGATATTAACATAAATGAACCCTTAGGAGGCAGTGATGACAATAGGATTGAATTCATAATGCAATTTCAGAGGGAGAAGCATAACTCACATGTATCTGTATTGCGATGGAATAGAGGGAATTGCAGGTGGATGAGGAAGGAGCTTGCCCAGGTGGATTGGAGGAAGATATTGGCAGGGATGACCCTGGGATGTCATCTTATGGGGATTTATGTGGAAGACTTTAGGGGATGACAGCGGAGCAGAGATGGCTGAAGTTTCTGGGAATAGTTCACAAGGTGCAGGATAGATATGTCCCACAGAGGAAAAAGTTCTCAAATGGCAGGGGTAAGCAACTGTGGATGACAAAGGAAGTTAAGGACTGCAGATATGCCAAAGAAAGTGAATAAGTGGTAGCAAAAGTGAGTGGGAAGTTGGATGATTTAAAATTCAACAAAAAGGCAACTAAAAAAGCTGAAAGGAAAAGATGAAAAATGAAAGCAGACTAGCCAGTAATATAAAGCAGAATACAAAAGGATATTTTTTTCAGTTATATAAAGAGTAAAAGGGAGGTGAGCGTTGATATTGGACCACCGAAAAAGGAAGCTGGTGAGGTAGTAATGGGGGACAAAAAAAATGGCAGATGAACTTAATGGGTGCTTTGCATCTGTCTTCACTGTGGAAGACACCAGCATTTTGCCAGACATGCGTGAGTGTCAGGGAGCAGGAGTGAATGCCATTGCATTTACAAAGGAAAACGTGCCGGGCAGGCTCAAAGGTGCTAAGACAGATTCCTGAGAGAGGTTGCTGAAGAGATATCGGATGTGTTGGTCATGACCTTTCAAGGATCACTTGATTCTGACTTGGTCCCGGAGGACTAGAAAATTTCAAATGACTTCACTCTTTAAGAAGGGAGGAAAGCAAAAGAAAGGAAATTATAGGACAGTTAGCCTAACCTCAGTGGTTGTGAAAGTGTTGGAGTCTGTTGTTAAGGATGCGGTTTCAAGGTACTTGGAGACTTATGATATAATAAGTCGAAGTCAGCATGGTTCCTGTGAAGAGAAATCTTGCCTGACAAATCTGTTAGAGTTCTTTGAGGAAGAAGCAGGGTGGACAAAGGAGAGACAGTGGATGTCATTTACTTGGATTTTCAGAAGGAATTTGATGAGGTGCCACACATGAGGCTGCTTAACAAGATAAAATCCTATAGTGTTACAGGAAAGATACTGGCATGGATAGAGGAATGGCTGACAGGCAGGAAGCAGCGAGTGGGAATAAAGGGGGCCTTTTCTGGTTGACTGCCGGTGACAAATAGTGTTTCTCAGGGGTCAGTATTGGGACCGCTGCTTTTCATTGTTTGTCAGTGATTTAGATAATGGAATTGATGGTTTTATGGCAAAGTTTGTGGATGATACAAAGGGGCGGAGGGGTAGGTAGCACTGAGGAAGTTATGCGGTTGCAGCAGGACTTAAACAAATTGGAAGAATGGGCAAAAAATGGCAGATGGAATACAGTATTGTGAGGTGTATGATAGTGCATTTTGGTAAAAGGAACAGTAGTGTGGACTATTATCTAAATGGGGAGAATGTTAAACATCAGAAGTGCAGAGGGCCTTGGGAGTTCTCCTGCAAGGCTCCCAGAAGGTCATTTACAGATTGAACCTGTGGTAAAGAAGGCAAATGCAATGTTGGTATTTATTTCAAGAGGAATAGAATATCAAAGCAAGGAGATAATACCTAGCCTTTATAAGACACTGGTCGGGCCACAGTTTTGGTCCCTATATCGCAGAAAGAATGTGATGTCATTGGAAAGAGCCGAGAAGAGGATGTGTCCAGGAATGACGTGGTTAACATATGAGGAGTGTTTGGCAGCTTTGGGTGTGTACTCACTGGAATTTAGAAGAATGCATGGGGATCTCATTGAAACCTACCGAATGTTGAGTTTGCCGGGATACAGATTCCACCAATAGTTTGTCCTTCCAGATACAGGTGTATTTTTACTGCAGTCATTTGAAACACCTTGACTGTACACAGGTCTCCAAAAACAGATCTCTGTTTAACTAATTATGTGACTTCTAAAAACCATTTTGCTGCACCAGTGATGATTTGGTATGTCATATGAATGGGGATGAATACTTATGCAATCAGTTATTCTCTGTTTTATAGTTGTAATAAACTTAGATCATTTTCACACTGACACAAAAGAGTCTTTTTCTGTTAATCAGTTTCAAAAATTGCGGAATTAGGTCACCTGTGATTCAATGCTGTAAAACAGTACAATCTGAAAACTTCCAAGGGGCGGGGGCGGGTAGTGAATACTTTTTAGAGGCACTGTACTTATATATCTGATTCCTTTCAATACCTTCCAATAACTGTCCCACAACTAATGTCAGACTCACCAGCCTATAATTTCCCTGGTTTATGTTCAGAGCCTGTTTTAAACAACGTAACAATGTTGTCTATACTACAATCCTCTGGTACCGCTTCTGTTGCGAAGGACATTTTAAATACCTCTGCTGGGGCCCCAGCAATTTCTGCACACCTCCCGTAGGGTCTGAGGGAACACCTTGCCGGACCCTGGGGATCTAACCACCCTGATTTGCATCAGGGCAGCAAATACCTCCTCCTCTGTAATCTGTACAGGATCCATGAAGTTGATGCTGTATTGCCTTATTTATAAAGACTCTGCATCTGTCTCCTGAGTAAATAGAGATTCAAAGAAGTAATTTAAGATCCCTCCCATCTGTTTTGATTCCACACATGGTTAACCTACCATTCTGATCTTCCAGCAGACCAATTTTGTCCCTAGCGGTCCTCTTACACAACATATCTGTAGAATCTCTAAAGATTCTCCTTCATGTTGTCTGCTGGAGCAATGTCATGCCTTCTTTTAACCTTCCTGATTTCTTTCTTAAGTGTTCTCTTGTTTTTTGTGTAATCCATCAGCATCTCATATGTTCCTACCTGCTTATCCCTGCTGTACAACTCCTTTTCTCTCTTAACCCGAGCCTCAGTATCTTTTGAAATCGAAGGTTCGCGACACCTATTATCTTTACCTTTTATTCTGACACAAGTACAGGCTTTGCACTGTTAAAATTTGGCTTTGAAAGCCTCCACTTTCAAAGTACACTTTTGCCAGAAAATAGCCAGTCCCAATCCACATTTGCCAGATCATTTCTGATGACATGAAAATTGGCCTTTCTCCAATTTAGAATCTCAACCCGCGGACCAGACCGATATTCTTACTTATTTACTTTGAAAATCCAAGTACACAACATCAACTAATTCTCCTTTATTTATCCTGCTTGATATTTCTTTAAAGAATTCCAACAGATTTGCAGGCAAGATTTTCCCTTGAGAAAACCATGCTGACTACAGACTATTTTATCATATGCTTCCAAGTACCCTGAGACCTCATCCTTAAAAATCGACTCCAACATCTTCCCAACCACTGAGGTCAGACTAACTGGCCTATAATTTCCTTTCTTGAAGAGTGGAGTAACATGTACAATTTTCCGGTCTTCTGCACCCATTGTAGAATCTAGTGATTCTTGAAATATCATTATTAATACCTCCATGATCTCTTCAGCCAACTCTTTCAGCACTCCGGGTGTACACTGTCTGGTCCAGTGACTTATCTACCTTCAGTCCCAGGAACATTCTCTCCTGTTATGGGGCTTCACACACTTCATGATCCCTGACACCTAGAACTTCTACCATACTGGTAGTGTCTTGCACAATGAAGACTGATGCAACTTCAGCTCATCTGCCATTTTGTCGTCCTCCATTACTACCTCTCCAGCATCATTCTCGAGTGGTTTAATATCCACTTTCACCTCTGTTTTACACTCTACATATCTGAAGAAACTTTTGGTATCCTCTTTAATATTATCGGCTAATAATATTACTTTCATATCCCATCTTTACCTTAATTACTTTTTAGTTGGTTTTTAAAGGTTTTCAATTCTACAACTTCCTACTATTTTTTGCTCTATTATACGCCCTCTCTTTGGCTTTTATGTTGGCCTTGACTTCTCGTTAGCCATGGTTGTGTCATCGTTCCTTTAGAAAATTTCTCCTCTTTGGGATCGCATATATCCTATGCCTTCTGGATTGCTTCCAGAAATTCCAGGCATTGCTGCTCTGCTGTCATCCCTGCCAGTGTTCTTTTCCAATCAATTCTGGCCACCTCCTCTCTCTGCCTCTGTAATTCCCTTTACTCCACTGCAGTACTGATACATCTGACTTGAGCTTCTCCTTCTCAAATTTCAGGGTGAATCTTAACATATTATGATCGCACTCCCCTGACGGTCCTTTTACCTGAAGCTCTTTAATCAATTCTGGTTCATTGCACAACACCCAATCCAGAATAGCTGATCCTCTATTGGGCTCGACGAGCTGCTCTGAAAAGCCATCTTGTCGGCATTCTGGAAATTCCCCCTGCACCAGCCTGATTTTCCCAATCTACCTGCATATTGAAATCCCCCATGGCTATTGTAATATTGTCCTTGTGGCATGCATTTTCTATCTCCCATTATAATTAGTAGGCCACATCCTTACTACTACTTGGGGGTCTGTATGCAACTCCCATCAGGGTCTTTTTATCCTTGCAGTTCCTTAGCTCTATCCAGAATGATTCAACACCTTCTGGCCCTATGTCACCTCTTTCTAATGATATCACTTTTTACTGCTTCCTCTGCTTTCCTGCCTGTCCTTTTGATACAATATGTATCCTCGGACATTATGATCCCAACTGGGATCTTTTCTCCCTCACCTTAACTGGGAAAAGATTGTGTGGGCACGTGGACAAGTGGTTAAGGCATTCAACTAGCGATCTGAAGGTCGTGAGTTCGAGCCCCAGCCGAAGGAACGTGTGGTGTCCTTGAGCAAGGCACTTAATCACACAGTGCTCTGCGACAACACTGGTGCCAAGCTGTATGGGTCCTAATGCCCTTCCCTTGGACAACATCGGTGTCATGGAGGGGGGAGATTTGCAGCATGGGCAACTGCTGGTCTTTCATACAGTGAAGACTTTCCAGGCGCAGACCCATGGTCTCGCAAGACTACTGGATGCCTTAATGTTAATGATCCCACCTATAATTCAATGATGCCTACAACATCATACCTGCCAATCTGTAACTGTGCTACAAGTTCATCTACCTTATTCTGAATACTGCACACATTCAAATACAACACCGTCAGTCCTGTGTTCACCCTTTTTGATTTTGCCCACCATTTACATTGCATCTCCCTTGTTGACTGCAATTTTGCCCTATCAACAGCCTCTGCTCACTTCACATTGCCTCTGTTTGTAAACCAGCCACCTCATCTTCAGCACTATTATCCACCTTTCTGCGATGCTTCTTGCATTGAAACATGTGCAGCTCAGAACACTAGTTGCTCCATGCTCAGCCTTTAGATTCCGAACTTTGTCTGAGGTCTTATCAGCATCTGTCTCTGCAACCTCTCCACTTACTGTTCTGTTGTAGAGAGCATACTTTTAAGGTAAGGGTGAAAAGATTTAATGACAACCATTTTTCTACTGAAGTTGTTGTCTGGAATGAGCTGCCAGAGGAAGTGTTTGAGGCGAGTACAATTATAATAATCAATATCCTGGCTCATTGCATCACGATCTGGTGTGACAGTCAAATGCCTGGGAATGTAAGAAGCTGCAGGGAAAAGTGGACTCAGCCCAATACATCAGGGGCAAATCCCTCCCCACCATTGGTAGTATCTACAGGAGGCTCTGCCTGAAGAAGGCAACATCCATCATCAAAGATTTTCACCATTCAGCCATGCCCTCTCCTTGCAGTGACCATTAGGCAGAAGCTACAGAAGCCTGAAGCCCCCACACAACCAGGTTCAGGAAAAGCTACTTTCCTTCAACTGTTCAGTTCATCAACTAACTCACAAAACTCTAATCACTATCTCAGTACAACAACACGATGACAACCTTGATCACTCTGCACTACAACAGAGATTGTTTCCTTTTCAAGCTGATTGTGTTCTTTCTTGTAAAAATTACGTATAATTTATGTTTTCCTTGTGAATGCTACCTCTGTGACACTGTATAGCCTGTGATGGTGCTCCAAGTATGTTTCTCTTCTGGCCTGTTGCTTTCATGGACTTGTGCATATGACAATAAACAACACTGAAACTCTGAAGAGACAATTTGTCAGGCACATGGACAAGGAAGGTTGAGAAGGATCTGGGCTAAACACTGGCAAATGGGACTAGTTTGGATGGGGCATGTTGGTCATTATGGACCAGTTGGGCTGATGGACCTGTTTCTGTGCTGTATATCTCTACAATTAAACATCAGTGACAGTGATGAAGTCTCAGAGCCTCCATTATAATGTTCCATTGCAGCCATTTCTGGTTCTTCCAGTAAACACCTATTGATGTTACGTTTACCAGGACGCTGCCTGGTTTAGAAAGTATGCATTATGATCAGAGATTAAGGGAGCTAGGGCTTTACTCTTTGGAGAGAAGGAGGATGAGAGGAGACATGATAGAGGTGTACAAGATAATAAGAGGAATAGATAGAGTGGATAGCCAGCACCTCTTCCCCAGGGCACCACTGCTCAATACAAGAGGACATGGCTTTAAGGTAAGGGGTGGGAAGTTCAAGGGGGATATTAGAGGAAGGTTTTTTAATCAGAGAGTGGTTGGTGCATGGAATGCACTGCCAGAGTCAGTGGTGGAAGTAGATACACTAGTGAAGATTAAGAGACTACGAGACGGGTGTATGGAGGAATTTAAGGTGGGGGCTTATATGGGAGGCAGGGTTTGAGGGTCGGCACAACATTGTGGGCCGAAGGGCCTGTACTGTGCTGTACTATTCAATGTTCTATGTTACAGGAGGAGGCTGCTTGGGCAGTTGTGGACTTTGCACCCTAATGGAGTTTTACTGAACTAATTCTGCTGGGGTGCATTGTAGATTTTTTCATTGTCTCATTCACTGATCTTTATTCTACAGATGATCTCTTCCCTGCTGTTCCTGAATGGGTCCTGCCACTGGTCGTCACCATTTGTGTTGTAATTGCTGCAAACTCCACTGTGATTTATTGGAATGTGAAACAAAACAGACGCATAAAAGGTATGTTTCTGCAATATTGTGAAGTACTGGCCTGGAAATCCAGTGGAAAATCTCCCAGTTTCCCTCTGAAATTTCCATGAAAGCCAGAGCATTTGCTGGAGAAATCATGTAAAATCCACATTTCCCAGCAGGCTCTGACATTCCAGCAGTGAACGTTGTCTCTGGAAAGAATATTTGCAGCCATAGAGATGGGAAGTAAGGAAGAAATCTGCCCGATGTTGCATCTCCTGTGTCTGCATGATGAAGTGCCAGGAGGTTCAACTGGTCACTGATTCACTTGTACTTCCTGTAACTTGGTTCCCCATATTTAGGCTCCTCTGCAGTGGTGAAACCGGGTACACTTTGTACGATAACTTTGTTTCATAGCTCAAACCAAATTTGAAAACTACGTATTTTGATTGTGTAACCTATCCCACTCTAAGCTCTCCACTCACGGTGTCCTACAATGTTCTCAAAGGCTTAACAGAGGATGAAGAACAAAACTTCATCTTTTAAGTAGGAAAGCACAAAAATGCTGGAGGAACTCAGCATCTGTGGAAAGTCAACATCTCAGAGCAAGACCCTTGATTGGAAAGGAAGGGTGAGGAAGCCTGCAAAAACATGGGTGGAGGGGAAGGAGTACAATTCAGAGGCTGGCAGGTGAGGGAAAAGATTGGTGGATGAGGGAGGGAATTGAAGTATGAAGATGGGAGATGATAGGTGGAAAAGGTAAAGGGCTGAAGAGAAGGAATCTTGTAGGAGAGGAGAGTGGATCATGGGAGATCGGGAAGGAGGAGGGAGCTGATAGGCAGGGTAGGAGAAGCAGTAAGAGAGGAGTCAGAATGGGGAATGGAAAAAGAGAGAAGAGGGAGGGCATCAGAGGGAGCTGATAGGCAGATTATGAGAAGAGAAGGGGTAATTGGGGAGTCAGAATGGGGAATGGAAAAAGAGAGGGCGAGGGAGGAGAAATTGATATTGATGCCATCAGGTAGGAAGCTACCCAGACGGGATATCAGGTGTTGCTCCTCCAACATGAGAGTGGCCTCATTGTGCCTGGAGAGGAGGCCACGGACCAGTATGTTGGAATGGGAAAGGGGATTGGCATTAAAATGGCTGGCCACTGGGAAATCCTGCTTGATGGGGCTGACCAGACGATCCCCCAATCTACATCCGGTCTCACGAATGTAGAAGAGATCACACTGTGAGCACCATATACAGCTGGTAGCTCACAGCATTTCAAATTCAACACTGAGTTTAACCACTTCAAACCATGGTCACCATGTTCATGTTTTCTGACAGCAACTGTTGGTAATGGTTTATGTGTTGTCATGTAAACCTTGACCCTAACATTGACCCACGGTGTATTTCCTCACCACTTCAACATTTTTTTTGTCTCTGATGGGAGACCGTCAACCATGAGTTTGCCTGACCCTCTGAGTGTCCCCATTCTTTCAGATCTCCAGCAGCTGAAGTGAAATCATTGTCCTGAAAACTTGTTGTTCTAATATACCACTGGTCTGTCTTTTCAGAGCTGGAACTTCAGAAATATATCATAGAATCTGGTAAGATTTCAATATTGAAATATTTTTATAAACTGTAAGGAAAAAGTTTTATTTAATAAAATCAACCTTTTCTTCTGTTAGCATTAATCATTTAACTCCCTCATGACATTACTTTGTTTAGAGATTCATAAATTAAGAATAATAAACTAATTCCCTGTATTTTACAACCAAGGATCCTTGAAATAATCTGGATGAAATACAAGAGACCTAAGAATAGGAGCAAGCAATCTTCTCTGGGAACAGTAGCTTAAGCAGAATCTGTCGGGGCTAAAACCATTAGCATAATGGTTGGTGAGGGAATGTATTTTTCACATTTAGGGCAAAAAATACATCAAGACTGGATGTTTTGGGTTGAAATGCAAACACGAGGAAATCTGCAGATGCTGGAAATTCAAGCAACACACATCAAAGTTGCTGGTGAACGCAGCAGGCCAGGCAGCATCTCTAGGAAGAGGTACAGTCGACGTTTCGGGCTGAGACCCTTTGTCAGGATGGCCTGGCCTGCTGCATTCACCAGCAACTTTGATGTGTGTTGTTTTGGGTTGAAACCCTGCATAAAGATTGTTGCAGGATTTTGACCAAATATGTCGACATTTCACTTCACTCCCCCAACATTCTCCCCCACCCCGCAAGATGCTGCTCAATGATTTCCTCCACCCGTTGTTTGTTGTGTGAACTAATCCTTGCCATGTGAATGGAATGCACTGGGTGGAATTTTCCAAGCCCTTGTGCTTTGGGTGCTTCACACCAACCTCGAGAACATGGTGGCAGCTTCCTAGAACTGCGTTTGTATTTCTGCACTGAACATCAATCACCACTCTGACGCAGGTTGATAATATTACAGGGTCAGATGTTGCTGATCCCAGCCTACACTCACCCTGTGTCTGCACCCGTGTTCTGCAGCCCGACAGTCCCGAAAGGTCCGATCAGTGTCACTGGTTTATCACTGGACAAAACACCAATGACACAAAGAGCAACTCAGTCACAGATGTTGGAGTCAGCATGACCACTGACTGCTCTAATGACACAGACACATGAAATGTGTTTAATATATCGCCAGTGTTCTTGTGTGTCATTGAAGTAAGTCTTAGTTTTTTATTTATAACGTTACTTTTATTCATATGTTTCCATCGTGGTTTGCCTTTATTTTTTTAGGACAATGGAAACCCCCTGTGCAGTCAGGTATGTGTCCCCACTCCTCTCTCTCCCCTCTCCCTCTCTGCCCTCTACCACTCATGCCCCCCTCTCTCTCCCCTCCTCTCTCTCAGCCCACTCGCTCCCAGCCCCCTCCCTCTCCCACCCCTCTCTTCTCCTCCCCTCTCCCCCCCCTCTCCCCACACCCCCTCACTCTTCCACATCCCCCTCCCTCCTTCCCCATCCTCCCCCCTCTCCACCTGAATGAAGATCAAGGTAAGATGGTGGGACACAACTCATCCCACCAGGAGAAGGGCAAAGGTCAGACATTTCCTGTTGAAGAAAGCGAGGGATATGAGTTGGTTCAGGAGTTCGTGTACTTGGCTCAGTGAACCCTCCACCAACATTCTGTTTGAATCCGACAGGATCCAATCTCCGTGCGGCAACAATAGCTCGAGCCAATTCTACAGCTCATTCTCTTTGAGAATTTCTCCCATTGCTGGTGGGATTGGTAAACTTTCCCTGCACTGGGAGGGAATTACTGCATCACCCGCCCACTCCCAGACAAGATGATAGTGGACTTGGTTAAGCCCAGGGGTCCTGGCTCATCAGACAGCAAAGCCTCCTTTGCCAGTGATCTACAGCAGGATCTCCAACCTTCAGCATCCATATTTTCAGGAAGTTGTGTAAATAAGTGAGCGACTATTTCCTCCCAAATCCTGTCAGCAAGTTTCCATCAGCAGGTCCAAACTTTAACATGGATTTGGCTGAATTCTGCAGTGACAATCATTTACCATCAGTGGATCTCGGGGCTGAATTCTTGTTTTTTGTGGGCAAATTAGGCTCTGGTTCAGAAGAGGAAGAAGGATCAGGCAGCACGGAACAAATGAGGTACTTGAGTATCAGAAATGCAAGCAAACACTTGAGAGGAAATCAGGAGGCTAAAATAAGCCATGAAGTTGCTCCAGCAGACAAGGTGAAAAAGAATCCCAAGGACTTCTACAGATATGTGAAGAACAAAAGAATAGCACGGGACAAAACTGACCCACTTGAAGATCAGCGTGGCATCTGTGCAGGGAGCCTAAAGAGATGGAAGGAAATCTTAAATAGATTTTTTACATCTGTATTTACTCAGGAGATGGACAGAGTCTCGAGAAGTGAGGCATAACAGCAGGGAGATCATGGACCATATGGAGCTGACAGAAGAGGAAATGGTTGCTGAATTAGGGTGAATAAACACCCAGGGCTTGACAAAGTCCCCCTTCAGACCATGTGGGATGTTAGTGCAGAAATTGCAGGGGTCCTAACAGAGGTACTTAAAGCATCCTTAGCCACAAGGGAGGTACCAGAGGATTGAAGGAGAGTTAATGTTGTTTCATCATTTAAGAAAGGCACGAAGAATACGCCAGGAAATTATAGGCAGCCGACTCTGCCATGGGTAGTGGGTAAGTTAACCTACGGGACAGGAAATTTCAGTATTTTGGTGGACAATGACTGATTAAGGATAGTCTACACGACTTTGTCTGTGATAGCTCATGTCTAATCAATCTTACAGAGTCTTTCCAGGAAGTTTCCAGGAAGTTACCAGTAAGGTTGTTGAAGGGAAGATGGTGGATGTTGTCTACATGGACTTTAACAAGGCCTTTGACAAGATGCCGCTTGGAAGTTTATTCAGGAAGGTTCAGTCATTTGCCATTGAGGATGAGGTAGTGAATCGGATTTGATATTTGCTTCACAGGAGAAGCCAGTGAGAGGTAGTAAATGATTGGTAGGGTGAAGGAACCCTGGGTGACAAGTGAGGTGGAAATTCCAGTCAGGTGGAAGAAGGCAGCATACATGAGGTTTAGGAAGCACAGATCAGATGGATCTATTGAGGAATATAGGGAAGCAAGAAAGGAGCTTAAGAAGGGGCTGAGAAGAGCAAGAAGGGGGCATGAGAAGGGTAAAGGAAAACCCCAAGGCATTCTTCAATTATGTGAAGAACAAAAGGATGACAGGAGTGAAGGTAGGACTGATTAGAGATAAAGGTGGGAAGATGTGCCTGGAGGCTGTGGAAGTGAGCGAGGTCCTTAATGAATACTTCTCTTCGGTATTCACCAATGAGAGGGAACTTGATGATGGTGAGGACAATATGAGTGAGGTTGATGTTCTGGAGCATGTTGATATTAAGGGAGAGGAGGTGTTGGAGTTGTTAAAATACATTAGGATGGATAAGTCCCCGGCGCCTGATGGAATATTCCCCAGGCTGCTCCATGAGGCAAGGAAAGAGATTGCTGAGCCTCTGGCTAGGATATCTATGTTCTCGTTGTCCACAGGGATGGTACCAGCGAATTGGAGGGAGGTGAATGTTGTCCTCTTGTTCAAAAAAGATAGTAGGGACAGTCTGGGTAATTATAAACCAGTGAGCCTTATGTCTGTGGTGGGAAAGCTGTTGGAAAAGATTCTTGAGATAGGATCTCTGGGCATTTAGAGAATCATGGCCTGATCAGGGACAGTCAGCATGGCTTTGTGAAGGGCAGATCGTGTCTAACGAGCCTGATAGAGTTCTTTGAGGAGGTGACCAAGCATACAGATGAGGGTAGTGCAGTGGATGTGATCTATGTGGATTTTAGTAAGGCATTTGACAAGGTTCCACACGGTAGGCTTATTCAGAAAGTCAGAAGGCATGGGATCCAGGGAAGTTTAGCCAGGTGGATTCAGAATTGGCTTGCCTGCAGAAGGCAGAGGGTGGTGGTGGAGGGAGTACATTCAGATTGGAGGGTTGTGACTAGCGGTGTCTCACAAGGATCAGTTCTGAGACCTCTACTTTTCATGATTTTTATTAACGACCTGGATATGAGGGTTGAAGGGTAGGTTGGCAAGTTTGCAGATGACACAAAGGTTGGTGGTGTTGTAGATAGTGTAGAGGATTGTTGAAGATTGCAGAGAGACATTGATAGGATGCAGAAGTGAGCTGAGAAGTGGCAGATGGAGTTCAACCCGGAGAAGTGTGAGGTGGTACACTTTGGAAGGACAAACTCCAAGGCAGAGTACAACGTAAAAGGCAGGATACTTGGCAGTGTGAAGGAGCAGAGGGATCTGGCGATACATGTCCACAGATCCCTGAAAGTTGCCTCACAGGTAGAAAGGGTAGTTAAGAAAGCTTATGGAGTGTTATCTTTCATAAGTGGAGGGACAGAGTTTAAGAGTCGTGGGGTAATGATGCAGCTCTATAAAACTCTGGTTAGGCCACACTTGGAGTACTGTGTCCAGTTCTGGTCACCTCACTACAGGAAGGATTTGGAAGCATTGGAAAGGGTACAGAGGAGATTTACCAGGATGCTGCCTGGTTTGGAGAGTATGCATTATGATCAGAGATTAAGGGAGCTAGGGCTTTACTCTTTGGAGAGAAGGAGGATGAGAGGAGACATGATAGAGGTATACAAGATATTAAGAGGAACAGATAGAGTGGATAGCCAGCGCCTCTTCCCCAGGGTACCACTGCTCAATACAAGAGGACATGGCTTTAAGGTAAGGGGTAGGAAGTTCAAGGGGGATATTAGAGGAAGGTTTTTTACTCAGAGAGTGGTTGGTGTGTGGAATGCACTGCCTGAGTCAATGGTGGAGGCAGATACACTAGTTAAGTTTAAGAGACTACTAGACAGGTATATGGAGGAATTTAAGGAGGGGGGGTTATATGGGAGGCAGGGTTTGAGGGTTGGCACAACATTGTGGGCCGAAGGGCCTGTAATGTGCTGTACTATTCTATGTTCTATGATTGCCTGTCTGACTGCTGCCCTGTGACTAGTGGAGTGCTGCCGGGATCGGTGAAAGGTACATTATTGTTTGTCTTCTGTATCACCGATCTGGATGATAATATAAAAACTGCAACAGCAAATTTTCAGATGACACCAAGATTGTGGGTCTGATGGACAGGGAGGAAGGCTATCAAAGCTTTCAGCAGGATGGACCAACTGGAACCATGGGCTGAAAAATGACAGATGAAATTTCATGCAGACAAGTGTGAGGTGCTGCACTTTGGAAGGACTAACCAGGGTAGGACTTGCAGGGTGACGGGTCGGACACTGAGGAACAGAAGGATCCAGGAATACAGATCCTTAATTCCTTGAAAGTTGTGTCACAGGTTGTAAAGAGAGTTTTGGCACATTGGCCTTCATAAATCATAAATTGAGTGCAGGAGTTGCAATGTTATGTCGAAAACATTGGTGAGGCCAAGTCTGGAGTATTATCTGCAGTTCTGGTCACCCACCGACAGGAAAGATCAATATGATTGAAAACGAGTCCAGAGAAAACTTGCACAGCTGTTGACTGGGCTTGAGGACCTACCTGAGTTATCGGGCAGGGTTAAATAGGTTAGGAGTTTATTCCACTGAGTGTAGGAGAATGAGGGGAAATTTGACAGAAGTGTACACAATTATGAGGGGTATAGATAGGATAAATGCACGCAGACATTTTCATTGAGGTTCAGTGAGACTAGAACTAAAGAGCATAGGACAAGAACCATCCTCCATAATTATCTTGCAACTAATGGAATTATGATCGCTTGATCAAAAGTGTTCCCCTCCACACACTTCTATCGCCTGCCTAGTCTCTATCCCTGTCACTCACTCTTTACTTGCAACCTCTATATATTGATTAAGGAAAGTTTCCTGAAAACAGTCGACAAACTCAGTCACATCCAGTCCTTTCACAGTTGGGAAATCCCAGACAATATAAGGAAATACAAAATCACTCACAATCAATTGTACTGAACAATGAACGAGGACAGGTGACAGATCACTCAGTGGGTGAGCTTTTTGGAGACAGTGACCACAACTCCCTCACTTTTCCCATAGCCTTGGACAGGGATTTGAGCAGCCAGTGTAACTGGAGGATGGTGAGTTACGATGTTATTAGGTGGGAACTTGGGATTGTCAACTGGGAATGGTAGTACATATGGAAATGGACAATGTAGATATGGTGTTTGTTTAGGGAGCACTTGCATGGGTTCATGGACAGGTTTGTCCCATGGAGACAGTGAAAGGGTGGGAGGGTGAAGAAACCATGGTTGACAAGACGTGCAGAACATCAGGTCAAGAGGAAGCAGGAAGTTTAATTCCAGTTTTGGGAAGAAAAGTTCAGATGGGGTCTAGAGAGTTACAAGGTAGCCAGGAAGGAGCTGAAAACTGGACTGAGGAGAGCTAGAAGACACCAGAGGGCCTTGATGAGTAGGATTAAGGAAAACTCCAAGGCATTGTACACATACATGAAGAACAGAAGGATAAATAGAGTGAGGTAGGAATGATCAGGGACAGAAGTGGAAACATGCCTGGAGTCAGAGGAGGTTGGAAGGGTCTTTAATGAAGACTTTGCTTTAGTATTCACTACTGAGAGAGAGACAATGATTTTTCTGAGAACAGCACAAAACAGGCTGATATGCTAGAACATTGACATTCAGAAAGAGGATGTGCTGGTTGTTTAGTAAAGTATTAGGATGGATAAGACCACAGTCTATACCACAGGTTACTATGGGAAGTGAGGGAAGAGATTTCTGTGCCATTGGTGGTTATCTTTGTCTCCTCATTTGTCACAGTAGTGGTGCCATATGCCTGGAGAGTGGCATATTAAACTAATTTGACAGGGGGATGGGAACCGGAGAGATCGTGCTGAGGATGAGGTAGTTGGTTTACAAACAGAGGCAGTGTGCAGTGAGATTCCTGGCAAGGAGAGGCTGATGATAGGGGAAAGCTGCAGTCAACAGGGTGAGTTGTATATTAAAAGGTGGACAAAATCTAAAAGGTTGAATACAGGATTCAAGGTGTTATATTTGAACGTGCGCAGTATACAGAATAAGGTAGATGAACTTGTCGCAGAGTTACAGATTGGCAAGTATCATGCTGTAGGCTTCACTGATCGTGGCTGAAATAAGATTATATCTGTGACCTTAATGTCCAAGGATGCACATTGAATCAAAAGGACAGGCAGGAAGGCAGAGGGGGCTGCGTGGCTCTGTTGGTAATAAAATATGAAATCAAATCATTAGAAGGAGGGGACATCAGATCAGAAGGTGTTCAATAATTATAGACAGAGCTTTGGAATGGCAAGGGTAAAAAGACCCTGATGGGAGTTGTATGCAGACCCCAAACAGTAGTACGTGGTCTGCAAGCTACAACAGGGGATAGAAGGTGGATGCCAAAAGGGCAATGATACAAGGGGGGATTTCAATATGTGGGTAAATTGGGAAAATCAGGTTGATGTGGGATTCCACGAGAGGGAATTTCTACAAAGCCTCAGAGAAGGCTTTTTAGAGCAGCTTGTGGTTGAGCCCACCAGGGGATCTGCTATTCTCAAATGGGTGAAATGAACTGGAATTGATCAGAAACCTTAAGGTAGAAGAACCCTAAGGGGAAAGTGATCATAATATGATCGAATTCACACTGAAAATTTGAGAAGGAGAAGCAGAAGTCAGATGTATCAGTATTACAGTGGAGTAAAGGCAATTACAGAGGCAGGAGAAAGGAGTTGGCCAGAATTCATTGGAAAAGAACACTGGCAGGGATGATGGCAGAGCAGGAATGGCTGGGATATGATACAAAGGACATTTATTTTCGGAATTTTCTGCACCGGAGGGCTATGTGGTCTCAGTCATTCAGTTCATTTAAATTCACAGGGCCCTCAAATCCCCTGTGTTATAGAAGATGATCGGCCTCATTTTCTACCACATTACAGAAGTGAATGTACTGCAGGTCCTAAAATGCATAAAGGTAGATAAATCCCCAGGAGGGATTGAAAGGTTGCGGATGTTGTTTCCTTATTCAAGAAAAGGAGTAGAGATTGCCCAGGAAATTATAGACCAGTGAGTCTTATTTCAGTGGTTGGTAAGTTGAAGGAAAAGATGCTGAGAGGCAGGATTTATGAACATTTAGAGAGGCATAATATGATTAGGAATAGTCAGCATGGCTTTCGTAAAGGCAGGTCGTGCCTTGACCCTGATTGAAGTTTTTGAGGATGTGACTAATCACATTGATGAGGATAGAGCAGTAGATGTAGTGGAAATGGATTTTAGCAAGGCATTTGATAAGATACCCCATGCAGGGCTTATTGAGAAAGTGAGGAGGAATCCAAGGTGGTTCATTTGGTAGGTCAAATATGATGACAGAATATAGTATTAATGGTAAGACTCTTGGCAGTATGGAGGATCAGAAGGATCTTTGGGTCCGAGTCCATAGGACACTCAAAGCAGCTGCGCAGGTTGACTCTGTGGTTAAGAAGGCATACGGTGCATTGGCCTTCATCAACCGTGGGACTGAGTTTATGAGCCGAGAGGTAATGTTGCAGCTCTATAGGACCCTGGTCAGACCCCACTTGGAGTACTGTGCTCAATCTGGTCGCCTCACTACAGGGAGGATGTGGAAACCACAGAAACGGTACAGAGGAGATTTACAAGGACGTTGCCTGGATTGAGGAGCATTCCTTACGAGAATAGGTTGAGTGAACTCGGCCTTTTCTCCTTACAGCGATGGAGGATGAGAGGTGACCTGACAGAGCTGTACAAGACAATAAAAACATAGAAACATAGAAAATAGGTGCAGGAGTAGGCCATTCGGCCCTTCGAGCCTGCACCGCCATTTATTATGATCATGGCTGATCATCCAACTCAGAACCCCGCCCCAGCCTTCCCTCCATACCCCCTGACCCCTGTAGCCACAAGGGCCATATCTAACTCCCTCTTAAACACAGCCAATGAACTGGCCTCAACTGTTTCCTGTGGCAGAGAATTCCACAGATTCACCACTCTCTGTGTGAAGAAGTTTTTCCTAATCTCGGTCCTAAAAGGCTTCCCCTCTATCCTCAAACTGTGACCCCTCGTTCTGGACTTCCCCAACATTGGGAACAATCTTCCTGCATCTAGCCTGTCCAATCCCTTTAGGATCTTATACGTTTCAATCAGATCCCCCCTCAATCTTCTAAATTCCAACGAGTACAAGCCCAGTTCATCCAGTCTTTCTTCATATAAAAGTCCTGCCATCCCAGGAATCAATCTGGTGAACCTTCTTTGTACTCCCTCTATGGCAAAGATGTCTTTCCTCAGATTAGGGGACCAAAACTGCACACAGTACTCCAGGTGTGGTCTCACCAAGGCCTTGTGCAACTGCAGTAGTACCCCCCTGCTCCTGTACTCGAATCCTCTCGCTATAAATGCCAGCATACCATTCGCCTTTTTCACCGCCTGCTGTACCTGCATGCCCACTTTCAATGACTGGTGTATAATGACACCCAGGTCTCGTTGCACCTCCCCTTTTCCTAATCGGCCACCATTCAGATAATAATCTGTTTTCCTATTTTTGCCACCAAAGTGGATAACTTCACATTTATCCACATTAAATTGCATCTGCCATGAGTTTGCCCACTCACCCAACCTATCCAAGTCACCCTGCATCCTCTTAGCATCCTCCTCACTGCTAACACTGCCACCCAGCTTTGTGTCATCCGCAAACTTGGAGATGCTGCATTTAATTCCCTCATCCAAGTCATTAATATATATTGTAAACAACTGGGGTCCCAGCACTGAGCCTTGCGGTACCCCACTAGTCACCGCCTGCCATTCTGAAAAGGTCCCGTTTATTCCCACTCTTTGCTTCCTCTCTGCTAACCAATTCTCCACCCACACCAATACCTTACCCCCAATACCGTGTGCTTTAAGTTTGCACACTAATCTCCTGTATGGGACCTTGTCAAAAGCCTTTTGAAAATCCAAATATACCACATCCACTGGTTCTCCCCTATCCACTCTACTAGTTACATCCTCAAAAAATTCTATGAGATTCGTCAGACATGATTTTCCTTTCACAAATCCATGCTGACTTTGATCATTTCACCGCTTTCCAAATGTGCTGTTATCACATCCTTGATAACTGACTCCAGCAGTTTCCCCACCACCGACGTTAGGCTAACCGGTCTATAATTCCCCGGTTTCTCTCTCCCTCCTTTTTTAAAAAGTGGGGTTACATTAGCCACCCTCCAATCCTCAGGAACTAGTCCAGAATCTAACGAGTTTTGAAAAATTATCACTAATGCATCCACTATTTCTTGGGCTACTTCCTTAAGCACTCTGGGATGCAGACCATCTGGCCCTGGGGATTTATCTGCCTTCAATCCCTTCAATTTACCTAACACCACTTCCCTACTAACATGTATTTCACTCAGTTCCTCCATCTCACTGGAGCCTCTGTCCCTTACTATTTCTGGAAGATTATTTATGTCCTCCTTAGTGAAGACAGAACCAAAGTAATTATTCAATTGGTCTGCCATGTCCTTGCTCCCCATAATCAATTCGCCTGTTTCTGTCTGCAGGGGACCTACATTTGTCTTTACCAGTCTTTTCCTTTTTACATATCTATAAAAGCTTTTACAGTCCGTTTTTATGTTCTCTGCCAGTTTTCTCTCATAATCTTTTTTCCCCTTCCTAATTAAGCCCTTTGTCCTCCTCTGCTGAACTCTGAATTTCTCCCAGTCCTCAGGTGAGCCACTTTCTCTAGCTAATTTGTATGCTACTTCTTTGGAATTGATACTGTCCCTAATTTCTCTTGTCAGCCACGGGTGCACTACCTTCCTTGATTTATTCTTTTGCCAAACTGGGATGAACAATTGTTGTAGTTCATCCATGCAACCTTTAAATGCTTGTCATTGCATATCCACCGTCAATCCTTTAAGTGTCATTTGCCAGTCTATCTTAGCTAATTGATGTCTCATACCTTCAAAGTTACCCCTCTTTAAGTTCAGAACCTTTGTTTCTGAATTAACTATGTCACTCTCCATATTAATGAAGAATTCCACCATATTATGGTCACTCTTACCCAAGGGGCCTCTCACGACAAGATCGCTAATTAACCCTTCCTCATTGCTCAAAACCCAGTCCAGAATTGCCTGCTCTCTCGTTGGTTCCTCGACATGTTGGTTCAAAAAACCATCCCACATACATTCCAAGAAATCCTCTTCCTCAGCACCTTTACCAATTTGGTTCACCCAGTCTACATGTAGATTGAAGTCACCCATTATAACTGCTGTTCCTTTATTGCACACATTTCTAATTTCCTGTTTAATACCATCTCCGACCTCACTACTACTGTAATGAAAGGCATTGATTGTGTGGATAGTCAGTGGCTTTTTCCCAGGGCTGAAATGGCTAGCACGAGAGGGCATGGTTTTAAGGTGCTTGGAAATAGGTACAGAGGCAATCTCAGGGGCAAGTTTTTTGTGCAGAGAGTGGTGAGTGCGTGGAATGGGCTGTCAGCGGCGGTGGTGGAGGCGGAAATGATAGGGTGTTTTGAGAGACTCCTGGACAGGTACATGGAGCTCAGAAAAATAGAGGGCTATGGGTAAGCCGAGGTAATTTCTAAGATCAAGACATGTTCGGCACAGCTTTGTGGGCTGCAGGGCCTGTATTGTACTGTAGGTTTTCTGTGTTCTATCTTCATCAGCTGGGCCAGTTGGCCAGTGAATGGCAGATGGAATTTAATTCAGAGAGATGTGGGTTTTGGGAAATTAGACCAGGACAGGATTTACACAGGAATCAGTGGGTCCATGGAGAATGTTGTAGAACAAGGAGACCAGGAGGTGATTGCCCTCATCAGTCAGAATATTGAGTGCTGGAGTTGGGTTGTCACGTGATGTGTGTGCAAGACATTGGGAAGGCCACATTTGGAGCAATGTGTAAAGTTCTGGTTACCTTTCAAAAGGAAGGCTGTCATTAAACTGAGAGGGAATAAAATAGATTTACAGGGACATTACCAGGACTGGAGGGTTTGGTTTACAAGGAGAAGCTGGGACTTTCCCTGGAGCTGAGGAGGCTGCCAGAGGAAGTTTAAAGGAATAATGGATACACACAGGCAAGTGGGACAAGCTCATTGAAGCAAGTTGGCCAGGATGAATGAATTCGGCCGAACAGCCTCCCTGACCTCCTCTTTAAATGCCTCCAGTTTTCACTCACCCCGTCCTCATCTGGATCCAGTTGTTGCCGCAGCCCTTCCTCACACCCGTTTACACCACCTACCTCCTATTTCTTTCCATTTTTGTTGCTGGCTTTCGGCCTCAAACATCGGCTGTCTATCTCCCTCCACACACGCTGCTTGACCCGCTGAGATCCTCCAGAGTTTTAGTGTGTTGATCGGGAAAACTCCGCTCTCCATCCCGGTGGAAGAACCTCGGGAAGATGCTGGTTGTCCATCCGCTGTGTTTGTGTAAAACCCCGGGAAAGGTTCCTGTCGGCCACCGGACTGCGCCTGAGGCCCAGCGGCCTCTCCCCCGGTCCCGTCCCGGGGCCGCGCTGCCCGAGTCTCCCCGCGATCCCCGGGGACTCTCTAATTCTCTGCTTCTCCCCCCAGTCTCTGTCACCCTGGATGTGGAAACGGCGCATCCGCTGCTCGAGGTGTCTGAGGATCGGAAGAGTGTGAGACGGACCCGGACCCGGAGGAATCTCCCTGACACCGGGAAGAGGTTCACAGTCTGGCCTTGTGTGCTGGGATCGGAGGGATTCACATCGGGGAGACATTACTGGGAGGTGGAGGTGACGGGGAATCGGTGGTGGTGTCTGGGAGTCGCCGCAGAGTCTGTGAAGAGGAAGCGATGGGTCAGACCGAGTCCGGAGACCGGATTCTGGATCATCGGGCGGGTTAATGACGAGATGTGGGTTCGCACCTCCCCTGACTCCCGTCTCCCTGCCGGTCCCATCCCCGGGAGGGTGGGAGTTTATCTCAGTTACCAGTCCGGGACAGTTTCATTTTACAACGCGGAGACCAAGTCCCATCTCTACATTTTCACCGGGAATAAATTCACGGGGAAACTTTATCCTTTCTTCTGGATTTGGGATGAAAACCAGTGGCTGAGAATCTGCTCCGGTTCCGCTCCGGGTCTGTAAACGGGTCGGGTCCCGGGACCGGCGTCAGGAGTAAGTCAGTGTAAATATAAATGTGCGGAGAGTGAAATAAACACGATGTGAGAATTATCGATCCATTAATTTTAACTCGTTCACCGCATTGTCAACGGAACAGAAACACCGCGGATTCAGCAGCAGCCGCGGGCGGCGGGTCCTGAGCTCCCCGGCTCCCCCGGGTGCTAAAGTCCACCGGAACTGACCGGGTAACTGGGACAAGTGGTGGTGGGGCTGACTGGGAGAGGGAGGTCAGGGTGAGTCTTGGGGAACGGGACAGGGACCGGTGGTAACACACAAAGTGCCAAAGAATCGGTACAGAAAGTTGGAAGGAAGGGGGAGTAAAAGCTGACAGCTGATCCGGATGAGGGAGGGGTGGAGTGTGGAAATGTGTCAGAAACTGGGAGGTGAGAGGTGGTGGAGACAAAGATGATGGAATCTGGCTGGAGAGGAAAGTGAAGACTGGAATAAAGGGAGGGAGCTGGGGAGGAGTGTGTGGGGGACGGGAAGATGGAGAGGGTGGGAAAGAAAATGGCCACACGCTTCCTGTGGGATTATCATTGTGGAATTGGGTTACTATTTCCTTAATCTTCCTGGTGGCCTCTGGGATGTGATCTGTGAAGTGAGTTTTGTTGTCCTGATTCATTTTGTATGGAACTGCAGCATTCTTGTCCAATCTGGGCACACATGGTTCCTTTCTCGGATAAAACAAAGTCCAAAGCTGTTTGGATTTGCAATGCCACTGTATGGACCAGCACCAATTCTGCCGACAATTAGATATTGCTTATTGGCTTGGATCGAGAGCATATGCAGTTTAATTTACTAACTTTTCCAATGCTGATGTCATGTTAATCAGTTCCTGTGCTGCTTTACCAGCTCCCTGATCAAGTGTTACATTCCCCAGGGACAAGAGACTCCTGGATAGGAACATGGAGCTGAGAAAAATCGAGGGCTGTGGGTAAGCCTAGGTAGTTCTCAGGTAAGGACATGTTTGGCACAGTTTTGTGGGCCGAAGGGCCTGTATTGTGCTGTAGGTTTTCTGTGTTTCTATGTAACACTAAGTCCTTTTTACCCTGGGGTTATTGTCGTACAGAGGTATACACCGTCCTCTGAAACACTGGTTGTTTCCAAATTTACATCCCCATCCCCCAGTGACATTCTGGCCATCCGATAAGGGGATGAAGGGTCTACGTTTCTCAGTCCCATCGTCATTGTACCAGAAATACCCTGGGCTGAGGGCTTGGGCCAATTAAAGTCACAGTTCATCTCTGTTTCAGTGAAGGACACATCCATTTCTACATGTGCCAGGACAGCCGTACACACCCAGCAGCTTGAGTGTTCGTGGCAGGGAAAGGACACGATCTAATCCGACTGCCATGGGTAGGCACCATCTTACAGTGAGAGGTGTGAATCCATGACGGTTTGTCTCTTACCTTGATGGCTGCGTTAGTGACCAGCAAAACCTGAAATGGTCCTTCAAATCGAGGTTCCAAACAGTTCTTTCTTTTAAATGTCCACACCAACACGTAGTCTCCAGGTTCAATGTCGTGGCATTTAAGGCCCACACTACTGGTTTCTGGGCTTTTACCTGTTGATGATATTTAGTGATGCTGCCCAGCTTTAATTTCTCTGGTAGTTTTAGCAGTCGACCAAGTGCTCTCGTAGTGCAGCCCACATCTGAGACCAACTTATGCACAGAAAGGTCTCAGGTAGCCACCATGGACAGTCCCCAGCCCGGCTACAAAGGAAGGAGGGTTGGGCAGGGGGAAAGCAACCCCATCCCGTAAAATCCCAGAGCTACAGAAACACCAACAGAAGCTCCAAAGACCTCATCCCAAAGATCTTCAAATTCTTGACCCACACTGGGAAATCCTGTCTTACATCATTACAGCTCCTTGTGTGGGTTCGGTCTAATAACACACGACTGTAATTCTATTCCGTTGCCTTCTCATTTGTAATCTTGACTTCCTTCGATACCAAATGCCGTAAATGTGTTCTTCACTCTCTGACAGACAGATTCAAGTCGGCTGCTACCAGGTTTCTTTTCAAAGCCTTTTACTGTTGTACTCCAGGATGATCACTCTGCGTGCCTGGCCCACTTTGTCTCCCCTGGGCCGGGTGACTTGATGATCAGCTCAGCGGAGCAATCTCGGGGACAATGATATTGACAAGAGTCTGAGGCCACGTCCAGTCCAGAGGGGGTGAGGAAGACTGATATCCTCCCCTCAACAGCAGTCATGAATTTAAAGTTAACAATTAGCTTTGCTTGTCACACGTACATCGAAACATACAGTGAAATGGGTTGTTGTGCGTCAATCACCAACGCAGTCTGAGGATTGTTCTGGGCGCTGGCCACAAATGCCAATACACTTCTGGTAACATAGCATGCCCGAAACTTACTAAACTCAACCTACACATATTTGGAATGTGGGAGGAAACCGGATCATCCGGAGGAAAATCACACAGTCACAGGAAGAATATGCGAACTTCAAGACAGCAGCGGGAACTGACCCTGGTTCCCTGGCACTCCAATAGCGTTACACTGACTGCTGGGCTACCGTGACACCCGAACTGGATGGGTTTTTACAACAATCCTGTAAAAATGAAAGAGTCACTGATGCTAGTGTTTAAGGCTAGATTTACTTGATATTTCAAGTTACATTCTGAGTTATTGCTGATGAGGTTCGAACTCCTCTGACAGTTTTAATTAGCCAGACCCATTTTTCCCCCGGACTGGGGAATCGAGAACTGATCGTATAAAGTGAGAAGTAAAAGATGTGACAAGAATTTTCACACAGATAGTGGTCAGCCATAGGAAGTATTTCCTGGGGCAGCAACAGCTAATAGGAGGAGGCATAATTTTAAGAGATTGGAGGAAAGTATAGGGGGACGTCAGAGGTAGATTTTTACACAGAGAGTGGCGAGTGCGTGGAACTCTTTGTAAGGGTGGTGGTAAGGCAGAAACAAAATGTTGTAACTGCTCGTTAACTTACAAAATGTTGTCAGCTGAAGTCTCTCGTTTTGACCTTCTCAAGGGCAGTCGATGGGCAGTAAATGTTGTTCCTGCTGCCGATGCCCACATTCCGGACACAATAAATTCTTGTGCCTGTTCCCAGCAATTACATTTCGTTTCTGCTCTTCCTGCAGTACCGGTTTCCAGCAGCAGGGGGCGGTCCTGCACCGTGAAACTGACCTTTGGGCCGCTCGCCATCTCCACCCTCTGGCTGAAAGCGGTACTGCAATAAACTGAATTTCCTCAACGACATCAACTTGACTAGTGGTCGCCAACCGGTCGATCTTTGAGACTTTCCCAGTAGATCCCTAAAAAAATAAATACACAAATATTGTTGTAATGTGAGCATTATAAAAATAAGTAATACTAATTAGGATAATGGTAATATATCAATACTCTGGGTACTGAAAACTGTTTTCGAGATTGTGTCCGAGTTGCGGGGGTTTAGTTCCGTTCTTTCTGCCCAGTGTGCATATGTGTATAGCTCTCCTGCTGTAGAAAAGACCAGAGGTAAAACCCCGCAACCCGGAAGCAACCCCACCACCAAGCGCATCTTTCCCTCCCCAACTCTTTCTGCTTTCTGCAGGGATCGCTCCCTATGCGACTCCCTTTTCCATTTGTCCCACCCATCCCTTCCCACCGATCTCCCTCCCGGTACTTATCTCTGTAAGCGAAACAAGTGCGACACATGCCCTCACACTTCCTCCCTCACCAACATTCAGGGCCCCAGACAGTCCTTCCAGGTGAGGAGACACTTCACCTGTGAGTCGGCTGGGGTGATATACTGCGTCCGGTGCTCCCGATGTGGCCTTTTATATGGCGAGACTCGGCGCAGACTGGGAGACCATTTCGCTGAACACCTACGCTCTGTCTGCCAGAGAAAGCAGGATCTCCCAGTGGCCACACATTTTAATTCCAGGTCCCATTCTCATTCTGATATGTCTATCCATGGCCTCTCCTACCGTCAAGATGAAGCTACACTCAGGTTGGAGGAACAACACCTTATATTCCGCCTGGGTAGCCTCCAACCTGATGGCATGAATATTGACTTCTCTAACTTCTGCTAATGCCCCTCCACCCCTTCTTACCCCATCCCTTATTTATTTTTTTTATTTTTTCCGGTTTTTTCCCCTTTCTGCTCCCTCTGTCCCTCTCACTATAACTCCTTGCCTGCTCTCCACCCTCTGGGCTCCCCTGCACCCTTTCTCCCAAGGCTTCTCGTCCCATGATCCCCTCCCATCTCCAGCGTTGTATCCCTTTTGCCAATCAACTTTCCAGCTCTTAGCTGCACCCCTCCCCTCCTGTCTTCTATCATTTCGGATCTCCCCCTTCCCTTCCCACTTTCAAATCTCTTACTAACTCTTCCTTCAGTTAGTCCTGACGAACGGTCTCGGCCCGAAACACGGACTGTACCTCTTCCTATAGATGCTGCCTGGCCTGCTGCGTTCCACCAGCATTTTGTGTGTGTTGCTCTCTTTACAAACAGCTTTCCATAGCGGGAGTATTGCTATATTACCAACATCCTAATTTGTATTAGTCAGTCAGTTTCGTTTATTGTGATTTAGAAATGCATGCATTAAAAAATAATACAACATTCTTCCAGAATGATATCAGAAGAAAAACAAAGGACAAACCAAGCCTAAAACTGACAAAAACCACATAATTATAACATATAGTTACAACAGTGCAAAGCAATACCATAATTTGATAAAGAGCAGACCATGGGCATGGTAAAAAGTATGAAAGTCCCAAAAGACTCATCATCTCACGCAGGCGGTAGAAGGGAGGAACTCTCCCGCCATGAACCTCCAAGCGCCACTAACTTGCCGATGCATTGGAGGCACCCGACCGCAGCGGACTCTGAGTCCGTCCAAAAACTTCAAGCCTCCGACCAGCCCCTCCGACACAGCCTCTCCGAGCGCCATCCTCTGCTGAGCGCTTCGACCCTGCCCCGGCTGCCGAGCAACTAGCAAAGCCGAGGACTCGGGGCCTTCTCCTCCGGAGGTTCTGGACCACACAGTAGCAGCAGCCCCGAAGCAGGCATTTCAGAAGTTTCACCAGATGCTCCTCCGTGCTCTCACGTTCGTCTCCATCAAATCAGGATTGTGCATGGCACCCTACTTGACAAATAACAGACAACACCACCGGAGCGGCCGCTACGAGCTGGGTCGCGCTGCCATCTTCGCCCGCTGTTATCTTTATAATGCTCAGATTACAACACTTCTCCCCCTGTAAATTCCAACATTCCCCAAATGTAAATAACTGGGAAACAACAAAACAGTGGTGTCATTATCTTGCGAACCCCTGAAACTTATACTAGTGTCTCAGTAACAGCTTACCAATACAAAACACCTGAAAAACGTGGCAGATTCAACATTCAGTCTAACAAAGGAAACTGTCCATTCAAATATTCAGTCTGCCAGAAGGTTTGCGAGGGTACTGTGCTGCAACAGATGAAAATTATTAAATCTAAGTACAGGAGCTGTCTTACTGACAGACACCTCACAGACTGTCTCAGACTGGCTGTCTGTAGCTATGAGCCAAATTTCAGGGAACCAGCAGAAAGTATTCAGACCCAGTCATCACACTGAGTGCAACAGTCAATTTTTATTCATTTATTTTTCGTGTTGAAATAAAATTAAACAATGAAACATAGAATTAAAGATGTTGTAATGTGAGCATTATAAAAATAAGTAATACTAATTAAGATAATGGTAATATAGCAATAATCCCACTACGGAAATCTGTTTGTAAAGAGAGATTGTTTCCGGGTTGTGGGGTTTTACTTCCGGTCTTTTCTGCCCGGTGCGCATGCGTGTGACGAAACGATTTAGTAGGTCGATCTTGCCTTTCGCTAAGGCTGAAGTAGGGGTTTTGGGGCTTAAAAAGGTTGGTGACAAGAAAGAGGTTGTGCTGGAGCTTTTGAAAATTATTAAGTTAGTTAAGTCACTGGGACTGGATGAGATATACCCCAGGCTACTGTGGGAAGTGAGGGAGGAGATTACTGAGCCTCTTGTGATGATCTTTGCGTCATCAATGGGGATGGAAGAAGTACCAGAGGATTGCAGGGTTGCAAACGTTGTTCCTTTGTTCAAGAAAGGGAGATGAGATAACCCAGGAAATGATACACCAGTAAGTCTGACCAGTGATGGGATAGTTGTTGGAGAAGATCCTGAGAGGCCGGATTTATGAGCGTTTGGAGAGACATAATCTAATTAGGGATAGTCAGCATGGCTTTGTCAAAGACGAGCCTGATGAGTTCTTTGAGGATGTTACAAAACACATTGATGAAGGTAGAGCAGTGGATGTAGTGTATATGGATTTCAGTAAGGCATTTGATAAAATTCCCCATGCGAGGCTCCTTCAGAAAGTTAAGGGGCATGGGAATCCAAGAAGACCTTGCTTTGTGGATCCAGAACTGGCTTGCCCACAGAAGGCAAAGGGTGGTTGTAGGTGATTCATTTTCTGCATGGAGGTCAGTGACCAGTGGTGTTCTGCAGGGATGTGTTCTGGGACCCCTCTTCTTTGTGATTTTTATAAATGACCTGGATGAAGTGTCACTAGGTTTGGATATGGCCCAAGGCTGAAAGCAGACAGGCAGCAAAGCATTGCGGTGCTGTGTGCAAGTCTCGACAAGCACTGTGACGGAATGAATGGAGTTAAATGCTATCACAGTGCAATAATAATTAGCTGACACATGAATATTCACAAGCGCAATTGCTGTATCCACTGCTCTGCCAAATCCGTGGTTGTGACAGGACCCCCCTCTCTAGGCGTAGCCCCTGAGGCACCACAGCCCTGTGTCCGGTGAAAGTCCCGGATGGGCGACTTGGCCAAGATGTCCTTCACCGTTCTTCTGGGCCATACCCTTCCCAGTCCACAAGCTGCTGGACCCTACCACATACCCGGCGAGATGCCAGGAGGTGCTGCACAGTATAAACAGGGGAACCATCTACCAGGCGGGGAGGAGGGGTGACTGGGACCAGGGGAGAGGTAGTAACCGGCTTGAGCTGGGAAACATGGAATACTGTGTGGACCTTCAGTGATGCTGGCAGATACAATCTATAGGACACCTTGCTGACAGCCTTTTCCACTACAAACAGTCCCACGTAGTGTGGTGACAATATCTGGCTCTCAATTTGAGGGGAAGATCACTTGATGCCAACCAGACCTCCAGCCCTGGCTTGAATGGCCTTACCCGTCGACAGAGCTGATCATCCTGCCAGGAATGTTGTTTCTGGGCGCACAGCAGAGAAGCCCTGGCTCGTCTCCAGGTGTGCTTGTGGCGTTAGATCAGCTGTTCAGCAGCAGGAGCTCCTACGTCAATCTTCTGTCACAGCCATCGATTCGGCGGAACAGTAGATACGGAAATTGCGCTTGTGAATATGCTCGTGTCAGCTAATTGTTATTCATTGTGATAGCATTTAACTCCATTCATTCCATCATAGTGCTTGTTGAGACTTGCTGTCACCCAGCTGGATATGGCCCAAGAGCGGAGTGCGAGACACTGACGCGGGTCGATAGTTCACAGATTTTAATGTGAACAGTGTTGAAGGGAAAAGAGAACAATAAACGCTCAGCTAGACAGGGCCGTTAACTAAAATTTTCAATTAGAAAACAAAGCCTGAACTACGGCGGAAAAGAACGACTAAATATAAAAAGAATACCGCTAATCTTCAGAGTCAGTTGACTCGACAGTCCAATTTCTCAGGCAAGGCGGAAAGCAGATGGGCAGCGAAGCGTTACTGTGCCTGATAGCTTCATGAATCCCCTTACTCCAATGAAACACTCTCCCAACTTGTCTGTTCCTATCCTCTCCAATGCTATGGTAAAGAAGATAGAATTGTGATCACTATCTCCAAAATGTTCTCCTATTGAGAGATCTGACACCTGACTAGGTTAATTTCCCAATACCAGATCAAGTACAGCCTCTCCTCTTGTCGGCTTATCTACATTTTGTGTCAAGAAACCTTCCTGAACACACCTAACAAACTCCACCCTTGCTCTAGGGAGATGCCAATCAATATTTGGGGAAATTAAAATCTCACACCACGACAGCCCTGTTATTATTACACCTTTCGAGGATCTGCCTCCCTCTCTGCTCTTCGATGTCCCTGTTACTATTGGGTTGTCTATTAAAAACACCCAGTAGGGATGCGTTGTCTCAACAGAATTATTTAATATCTATAGTGAAATGATTCTCAGAGAAATCAAAGACCTAGATGGGATAAAAATTAGAGATAAAAATTTATATCAACAATATAAAGTATGCAGACGATACCACCCGAATAGCAAGTGCTGCAGAAGACCTACAAATCCTCCTAGATGAAATAGTACAAACAAGTACAGATTTTGGTTTAACCATCAACTGTAAAAAAAACTAGATGTATAGTATTACGTACCCCGTAACTGGATTGCCAAACCAGCAGAAATGGATCACTCAGTTGGAGTCTGGAGTACTAGAACTAAGAAAGTTTTATTAAAGAAACAAGCAACACAGTAATCGAAAGGATAATAAATGCAACAGTTCAGTGATGATAAACACACATGTGCACAGAAGTAAGATAACAGCATCAATCAAGCTCTATCGTTGTCTAGGGGTAAATGACCAATTTCAAAATGACTCAAAGTTCAGTCCAGTTAGTAGTTCAATTCGCAGTAATCGTTGCCATGGCGATGGACAAGGTGGGGGAAGAGAGACAGAGAGAACAGGAACAACTGATCATTCAGAACGGCTTCACTCACAGACCAGCGGGATGGCTCACAAGCAACTTTTGGGCGGGTCCTTGGTGATGTCACCTGAGGTCACCGACTGTGACCCCTCCTCCAGATGCGGTCGATCCTCTGCAGTGAACCCGGCACCCAGGCAAGGGCGGACACACACCGGGTTCCCGCTGATCGTACCTTTCCACCCTTGTCGTTGTCTGATACTTCTCACCCACTCGTGAGAGGCGCACCGCTTCCAGGGTCTCGTTACCTCGGGTGGCGTGTGTCCCCGTCTTAGCGAACCTGTCCCTTTTTATCCCCCTGCTGGGGTATCGCCTGTCCATCACTTCAAACAGTTCAGGGTTCAAAGGGGGGAGCCGCTCCAGACAGCTCTCTCTCCCACGTCCCTTCATTACACATCTCCAGACGCTGCTCCATTGTTCCTTATCTCTCCTTCCCCTGAGGGCAGGTGGCAGACCAACTGCTGATGCCACTGATGCTAGCCCAGGCCAGCAAACATCTTAATTTTATGTGTATTCTCGTAACACTTCCCCCCTTTAAGGATTTTTACCAGGAGGTAAAAATTACAAACATGACTACATTATCGGATACATACACAATATACATCTTTAACAGTTATTTAGCTAACACAGCGAGTTTGAAGCTGTCAACACCTTGACAGACAGTCATCACATTTTCTGTTCCTTTTACACGTGTTATTAATAATCCCTTAGACCAGGCTCCAACTCAGCAAACTTCATAGTGGCCAAAAACACTGATGAATTGCGACCAATGTAACCTCTCATTTGGTTTTGTCCCGGACCACAATAACAAGGGTCGTCCCATTCCGACTCAATTTTCTCTCGCAAGGGCTTAGTAGGAGGGGAACGGGTATTGACCGCAGAGTTATTGCAAAACTTCCTGCAGTACCCCACCATCTCCAAAAGCCTTCTGAGGGCCCTCTTGTCTGTCGGGGTTGGGAGGTCAGCGATAGCCTGCAGTGTAGCTTGCATCGCTGCCAGCTGCCCCTGTGTCACCACAATTTCCAGGTAAGTGACCCTCATGTGGCCGAATTCATTTTTTCCAAGGTTCACTATCAAGCTGGCTTCAGACAGCCGTATTAAATTGCCAATACACACCTCTGTGTTCATCAGCCCTTTAGTCACTGAATTACTCAAAAAATATGGGTGTTGTTTACTTGGCTGCCCTATTGTAACAGACATAACCCAACGTCCCAGTTCTTTGCTTTTCCTCGGGACAATCAAACACATGGGTGCGAGTCGTTTAATTACTCCTTCGAAAGATTCGCTTTGTTCGGGGATTAAGGGAGAGACCTTATCAGTAGACCTGGCCAAAACAATAGCCTTCTCCCATCTGACCGATCCCATCCTAATCTTTTCAAAATGGTTCTTTTCTCTTATCAGGGGGCCCCTAGCTTCATTGATTTCCACGCTAACACCGACTAGGTTTGTTAGCATATCAAAAGCCGGTGACCGTCTCAGTTCGCGTCGGTCATGATCAATAACATTTTTCCCCCTGGGCAGCCGGTAAATCTCTTTCATGATTCCACCAACTGTTTCCTCCAGCACCGCAAAATGTCCACCGGGGGGTACCTCGTGGGCCATGTTAAAAACCTCATCCCCATAACTCTTTTGCACCACCCCCCACTCCTCATCTGCGGATGCTGTACTTGATTTCCCTTTCTTCCTTAGCACCTCCTCATCCGCACAATAGCTTGTCAAGGCTGTGTCAGAGAGAGCGGTCTCGGCAAAAACCATCAGCCCCTCGTCTCGCTCCTGCGTCTGCACAAATTCTTTCCCGGCTACTGCTACGTCCGTCCCAGCTCCCTCACTACCACTTGTCTCACTACCCTCTTTCTTATACAAGGTTGGCAGAAATGTTTCAGCCAAATTCACCATCGCGGGCGGGGCCTCCATGCTGGCAGGCTGACCCGTCAATCTCACGACTGGGAACATGATTCCTCCGGCGATGTCATTACCGAGCAAGACTTCCACGTCTTTCATCGGTAATTCGGACCTCACCCCGATCGAGACTAGTCCAGAGACCAGGTTGCTCTGTAAATGTATCTGGTGCAAAGGGACTGACTCTGTCCCTTCCCCAACACCTTTGACCTCTACCTCCCCAGTCTGGGTCTCTGAGCTAAACTCTAATACACTCTTCAGTATTAGTGACTGACACGCTCCCGTGTCTCTCCAGATCCGCACTGGAACTGGTTTTAACCTCTCCTTCACTGACACCAGTCCGGCCGAGATAAACCTCTCGCGCCCTTCCTGGACTTTTTCAGACCTGTCCTTCCCTAGCGGATCGCTTAACAGCTCAATACAGCCATTCAAAATTTCCGCTTTTCCTTTCCCCGTCTCCTTCCTTGGGGCAAAGCACCTGGACGCAAAGTGTCCGACTTTCCCACAATTATAACAGACGACCCCAGGAGACTTCCTACCAGACTGCTCCCGGTCTACCTTATCCTTTTCACTAGTCCCCGGCTTACTTTCTGACTTTTCCGGCGGACTCTCCCCGCCGTCCTGACTACCCTTCTGGTAGCCTTTACTCGGGGCAAACTTCATTTTATGCGTCAACGCATACTCATCCGCTAACTTAGCAGTTGCGGCTAACGTGGCTGCCTCTTTCTCATCGAGGTAGGGTCTCATACCCTCAGGGACACAACCTTTAAACTGCTCAATCAGAATCAGCTGCAGCAGTCTGTCATAATCCCCCTCTACCCCTTTCGAGGCGCACCAACGCTCACAATATGTTTGCATCTCACGAGCAAACTCCAAATACGTGCGGTCCCACTGCTTCCTCGTGTTCCGGAACCTTTGCCGGTATGCCTCCGGGACCAACTCATAAATCCTGAGGATGGCCTCTTTCACCACCTCATACCTCTGGGCATCTTCCGCGGACAGGGCTGAGTAAGCTTCTTGGGCCTTCCCTTTCAGTACACTCTGAAGTAAAACAACCCACTTATCCCTCGGCCAGTCCTGACTTATAGCCACTTTTTCGAAGTGGAGGAAGTACCGATCCACATCGGTATCGTCAAATGGGGGAACCAGCCTAACCTCCTGGGTCGCCCGGAACCCTCCACCTTGGTTCGGCACGAGCCCCTGCTCGGCCCTTATCCTTAACTTTTCCAACTGGAATTCCCTTTCCCTCTGTTTCTCCTCTCTCTCCAACTGTCTGTCCCTCTCTCTCTCTTCTCTCTCCAACTGTCTTTCTCTCTCTTGCCTTTCTACCTCTCTCTCTTTCTCTTCGTGTTCTAACTGCCGTACCCGGAACTCGTGCTCGAGTCTCAGTTTTTCAAGCTGTACCTGTACTGCGTCTCCAGCAGGTTTTTCAATAGACACCACCCCCAGCTCACCTTGGGGAAACACACCTTTAGATACATAGTGCTCTACAATAGCTCTGTGTATCTCCTCTCTCCTCATTGTCGACTTCACCTTAGAAAGATTCAACCGTTTGGCCACAGCTAACAATTCCGATTTCCTGGCATCCTCTAATGCCTCCAAGGTCGGCGCCTTTATAAATTCCTCAACCTCCATTTCTGCTGTTTGTCTTTTCTTTCTTTCGGGAATTTTAACCCAATCAATTTACTCCGTCCCAAATTTAGCGTTCAAAATCCCCGACGAGCCCCCACTTATGTTACGTACCCCGTAACTGGGTTGCCAAACCAGCAGAAATGGATCACTCAGTTGGAGTCTGGAGTACTAGAACTAAGAAAGTTTTATTAAAGAAACAAGCAACACAGTAATCGAAAGGATAATAAATGCAACAGTTCAGTGATGATAAACACACATGTGCACAGAAGTAAGATAACAGCATCAATCAAGCTCTATCGTTGTCTAGGGGTAAATGACCAATTTCAAAATGACTCAAAGTTCAGTCCAGTTAGTAGTTCAATTCGCAGTAATCGTTGCCATGGCGATGGACAAGGTGGGGGAAGAGAGACAGAGAGAACAGGAACAACTGATCATTCAGAACGGCTTCACTCACAGACCAGCGGGATGGCTCACAAGCAACTTTTGGGCGGGTCCTTGGTGATGTCACCTGAGGTCACCGACTGTGACCCCTCCTCCAGATGCGGTCGATCCTCTGCAGTGAACCCGGCACCCAGGCAAGGGCGGACACACACCGGGTTCCCGCTGATCGTACCTTTCCACCCTTGTCGTTGTCTGATACTTCTCACCCACTCGTGAGAGGCGCACCGCTTCCAGGGTCTCGTTACCTCGGGTGGCGTGTGTGTCAGTCTTAGTGAACCTGTCCCTTTTTATCCCCCTGCTGGGGTATCGCCTGTCCACCACTTCAAACAGTTCAGGGTTCAAAGGGGGAGCCGCTCCAGACAGCTCTCTCTCCCACGTCCCTTCATTACACATCTCCAGACGCTGCTCCATTGTTCCTTATCTCTCCTTCCCCTGAGGGCAGGTGGCAGACCAACTGCTGATGCCACTGATGCTAGCCCAGGCCAGCAAACATCTTAATTTTATGTGTATTCTCGTAACAATAGTAATATCAAAACAGCAGGATACTCCCAACTGCCAATTGTACATCGGTAGCAAGAGATTGAACAAAGGACCAGCTTTAATTACCTTGGTGGCTTTATATCACAAGATGCTAGAAGTAAAGTAGAAATAAAAAGAAGAATTGCCATTGCCAAAACCAACTTCCAAAAAATGAAACCCATTTTTATCAACAGACACATCTCTTTGACAACAAGGCTTAGGCTAATAAAATGTTACATCTGGTCAGTTTTGCTGTATGCTTCTGAAACATGGACCATAACAACAGAACTCCAAAGAAAGTTAGAAGCAACAGAAATGTGGTTTCTTAGAAAAATGCTGAAAAAACCATATAGAAATAGGGTAACTAATGAGACAGTACTCCAACTTGTCCATACAAACAGATCTTTAATGAGAACATTAAATGAGAGGAAACTTCAATTCCTGGGCTATGTCATCAGAAAGGGAGAAATAGAATGCCTTACATTACAAGGCTCTTGGCCGTAGACCTACATTCCACCTTGTTGGTTTTCATCTGCCATGATACACACCAACGTCCCCTTCCACCCCCTTATGATGGCCCATTCTGCATTTTGGAATTGGGAGAGAAGACTTTCAACTCAGATAAGAGGGGTAAACCTGAATATATTTTGGTAAATCATCTTAAACCAGCCCATCAAGATTTGGAGAGCATGACCATTAGCGTGTTAACACCACTTCTGGACAAGCCGAAGGCCCTGTTGCTGCACTGACAGAACATAGACCCCGGGCTGTTGGCTCGTCTGAGCTCCAGACAGGCTCACAAAGCCGCTTGTAGGGAATTGTGTTTTTGTGTGTGTGTGTGGGTGTGTGTGTGTGTGTGTGTGTGTGTGTGTGTGTGTGTGTGTGTGTGTTGGGGGGGTGGGGGGGGGGGTTGCTGTGTAGGGTAATGTAATTGGGGAAAATGTACATAACTCAGAACAACCAACATTGAGTTTCACTCTCAGAGGCTGGTCTGATGCAATTACATAAAGTTTTTTTTAATCACACTTTGTGTTCAGTGTTTGGAGTATAATAAAGGAGTTGTTACAGCTTTTCTTAAGCACAAAATGCCTTCACCATTTTTATTTGCAAAAACCTACAGTGTTCTCTAAAGGCAGAGTGCACTGAGGAAAAGCTTTTGGATGGAAGGTCGACTTTCGGGTGCACAGAACCCAAAATGTGCAGATTTTACAGTGAAGGGCGTTTGAACACGATGTTCCTGGCTTGCTGTTCACTGCTTGTTTAACATTCCTTTACAAATATCATATAATTTATACGCCATGACCTTGGCACAGAGCCTAATGATGACCTGGCCTCACAAATATTGCTGGATGCAAACCAAACTTTACTTTCTCAATTTACAAGATTGGTACATCAATTATTCTGGAGGATGTGGTGATGTTTTGCTTCCTTGAACTGCCCAGTTACCTCTGGTGAATGTCTCCCAGTGTTGCTGGGGAGGGTGTTCCACCATTCAGACACTGCTGGGGAAGGGATTCCTATACAGGGTGTGTCTGAGCCACCAAATGCAATGCGGGTGAAAAGGAGAAAGGTCCAGCAAGGAATCGTAGGAATCCAGGACCACTGGAGTCCTGATGAAGGGTCTCAGCCCAAAACAGTGACTTCTAATTCTTCTCCATAGATGCTGCCTGACCTCTCAGAATTCCTCCAGCATTTGCTGTGTTACTCCAGATTTCCAGCATCCACAAAATTGTGTGTGTGTGTGTGTGTGGTGCATGTGATACATTATGCTGTCATACATTTCATCCATCTCACAAATACATACAAAAGTCAGCTATTTATAATTTTTAACCAAATAAGAGGCACTTGAAAACTTTTTTGTAATTACATACATCTATAATCTCACTTTCAAGGATAGTTCATTCATTGCAATTAAGTAGTGTGAACAATTTCACAAGTTACTAAATATAAAATGCTTTATCTTTTGATTCCATGTGTCTGTGAGATAAAGAAACATAATCAAACAAGATTTTGTGATAATTACCCTGGAGTGAGATGACAATTCCCGTTCAGTAACAGCAGAGTGCAGTGAATCACTCTCATCTCAGCAGAAGAGTCAAGAGGCTGAGAAGCTGGAGGAGAGGGAGTGGGTGTGGAGAGGGGGAGCGAGGTAGTGGTGGAGTGAAGAGGGGGAGAGAGTGGTGTTAGTTCTTCCATTTGTGGGAAGCTGTGAGCATCCCCTCCCGCACTGTCCTCAGCACCAATGTTCACCAACCCCACTCCCAACAGCCTGAGAAAAACTGTCCTTGGCCTCTCCACGCAAGGTGGGAACAAGTTACCAGGTTCAGCACTGAGCCCCCACCTCACTTTAGAAATGTAGGGAACATTTCTAACCAACGGTAGGTTTTCTCGGTCACCCGGTGCGGACATGGCCCAAGTGCAGAGCGGGAGACACTGAAACGGGTCGATATTTCACAGACTTTAATGCGAACAGTGTTAAAGGGAAAAGAAAACAATAAACACGAGGCCAAACAGGGCCGTTAACTGAAACACTCAAATGGTAAACGAAGCATAAACTGCGGCTGAAAAGAACAACTAGTCTAGACAATAGACAATAGGGGCAGAAGTAGACCATTCGGCCCTTCGAGCCTGCACCGCCATTCTGAGATCATGGCTGATCATCTACTATCAATACCCGGTTCCTGCCTTGTCCCCATAACCCTTGATTCCCCTATCCATCAGATACCTATCTAGCTCCTTCTTGAAAGCATCCAGAGAATTGGCCTCCACTGCCTTCTGAGGCAGCGCGTTCCACACCTCCACAACTCTCTGGGAGAAGAAGTTCCTCCTCAATTCTGTCCTAAATGACCTACCCCTTATTCTTAAACCATGCCCTCTGGTACTGGACTCTCGCAGCATCTAGAACATATTTCCTGCCTCTATCTTGTCCAATCCCTTAGTAATCTTATATGTCTCAATCGGATCCCCCCTCAATCTCCTTAATTCCAGCGTGTACAAGCCCAGTCTCTCTAACCTCTCTGCATAAGACAGTCCGGACATCCCAGGAATTAACCTAGTGAACCTATGCTGCACCTCCTCCACAGCCAGAATGTCCTTCCTTAACCCTGGAGACCAAAACTGCACACAATACTCCAGGTGTGGTCTCACCAGGGCCCTGTACAAATGCAAAAGGATTTCCTTGCTCTTGTACTCAATTCCCTTTGTAATAAAGGCCAACATTCCATTAGCCTTCTTCACTGCCTGCTGCACTTGCTCATTCACCTTCAGAGACTGATGAACAAGTACTCCTAGATCTCTTTGTATTTCTCCCTTACCTAACTCCACACCGTTCAGATAATAATCTGCCTTCCTGTTCTTGCTCCCAAAGTGAATAACCTCACACTTACTCACATTAAACGCCATCTGCCAAATTTCTGCCCACTCATCCAGCCTATCCAAGTCACCTTGAATTCTCCTAACATCCTCATCACATGTCACACTGTCACCCAGCTTAGTATCATCAGCAAACTTGCTTATGTTATTCACAATGCCTTCCTCTAAATCATTGACGGAAATTGTAAACAGCTGTGGTCCCAATACCGAGCCCTGTGGCACCCCACTTGTCACCACCTGCCATTCCGAGAAACACCCATTCACTGCTACCCTTTGCTTTCTATCTGCCAACCAGTTTTCTATCCATGTCAATATCCTCCCCCCAATGCCACGAGCTCTGATTTTACCCATCAATCTCCTATGTGGTACCTTATCAAATGCCTTCTGAAAGTCAAGGTACACCACATCCACTGGATCTCCCGCGTCTATCTTCCTGGTTACATCCTCGAAAAACTCCAATAGATTAGTCAAGCATGATTTGCCCTTGGTAAATCCATGCTGGCTCAGCCCAATCCTATCACTGCTATCAAGATATACAGCTATTTCATCTTTAATAATGGACTCTAGCTTCTTCCCCACTACTGATGTTAGGCTAACAGGGCGATAGTTCTCTGTTTTCTCCCTCCCTCCTTTCTTAAAAAGTGGGATAATATTAGCCATTCGCCAATCCTCAGGAACTGATCCTGAATCTAAGGAACATTGGAAAATGATCACCAATGCATCCACAATTTCCAGAGCCACCTCCTTTAGTACCCTAGGATGCAGACCATCTGGACCTGGGAATTTGTTAGCCTTCAGTCCCATCAGTCTACTCATCACCATTTCCTTCCTAATGTCAATCTGTTTCAGTTCCTCTGTTACCCTATGTCCTTGGCTCATCCATACATCTGGGAAATTGCTGGTGTCTTCCCTAGTGAAGACAGATCCAAAATACTTCTTAAATTCGTCTGCCATTTCTCTGTTTCCCATAATAATTTCTCCCAATTCATTCTTCAAGGGCCCAACATTGTTCTTAATTATCTTCCTTCTCTTCACATACCTAAAAAAAAACTTTTTCTATCCTCCTTTATATTCCTAGCTAGCTTGCGTTCATACCTCATTTTTTCTCCCCGTATTGCCTTTTTAGTTATGTTCTGTTGCTCCTTAAAAATTTCCCAATCATCTGTCTTCCCACTCACCTTAGCTCTGTTATACTTCTTCTTTTTTAATGCTATGCTATCTCTGACTTCCTTTGTCAACCACTGTGGCCATTTTCCCCCCTTTGAATCCTTCCTTCTCCGGGGGATGAACTGATTTTGCACCTTGTGCATTATTCCCAAGAATACCTGCCATTGCTGTTCCACTGTCTTTTCTGCTAGGATATCCGACCAGTCAACTTTGGCCAGCTCCTCCCTCATGGCTCCATAGTCTCCTTTGTTCAACTGCAATACTGACACTTCTGATCTGCCCTTATCCCTCTCAACTTGCAGATAAAAACTTATCATATTATGGTTACTACCTCCTAATGGCTCCTTTACTTCAAGATCACTTATCAAATCCTGTTCATTGCACAACACTAAATCCAGAATAGCCTTATCCCTGGTCGGCTCTCGGACAAGCTGCTCCAAAAATGCATCCCATAGGCACTCTACAAACTCCCTATCCTGGGGTCCAGTACCAACCTGATTTTCCCAGTTCACCTGCATGTTGAAATCCCCCATAACTACTGCGACATTTCCTTTGCCACATGCCATTGTTAACTCCCTATTCAACTTGCACCCAATATCCATGCTACTGTTTGGGGGTCTGTAGATAACACCTGTTAGGGTCTTTTTGCCCTTACTGTTCCTCAGTTCTATCCACACTGACTCTACTTCTCCTGATTCTATGTTCCCCCTTGCAAAGGACTGAATCTCATTCCTCACCAACAGGGCCACCCCACCCCCTCTGCTCACCTTTCTGTCCCTTTGATAGCACGTATACCCTTGTGCATTCAATTCCCAGGTCTGATCGCCCTGCAGCCATGTCTCCATTATCCCAACAACATCATAGCTACCCATTCACACCTGAGCTTCAAGCTCATCCGCCTTATTTCTGACACTTCGTGCATTCAGATATAGAATTTTTAACCCATTTCTCCTCTCTGTTTAAATCGCTGCCTATTGTGCATAACCCAGCTCCCCGAACTCTCACAAGGCTATACGCCCCTTGAATTTTGTTGTCCTTCTTAAATTTACTTACTCTTTCTGCACATTTAACTCCATGCTCTGTCAGACCATCCCTCTGCACATGTATCCTCCTTATCACTCGTTCCGCCTCACCTTTCTCTACTTCACACTTAATATTCCGGAACCCTGTAGTCCCCACCTGTCCTTTATACTTCATCTCACAATCCTCTCTCACATTCTGGATCCCTGCCCCCTGCAAATTTAGTTTAAACCCCCCCAAGCAGCACTAGCAAACTTTCCTGCAAGAATGTTAGTACCCCTCCAGTTTAGGTGTAAACCGTCCCGTCGGAACAGATCCCACCTTCCCTGGAACAAAGCCCAATTATCTAAAAACCTGAAGCCCTCCCTCCTGCACCATCCTCTCAGCCATGTATTGATCTGTATAATCCTTCTGTTCCTCGCCTCACCCTCATGTGGCACAGGTAGCAATCCTGAGATTGTTACCCTGGAGGTCCTGCCCTTCAGCTTCACACCTAACTACCTGAACTCACTACGCAGGACCCCCTCACTCTTCCTACCCATGTCGTTGGTCCCTACATGGACCACAACATCTGGATTCTTGCCCTCCCTCTCGAGAATAACCTGCACCTGATCTGAGATGTCCCAGACCCCAGCACCGGGGAGGCAACATACCATCCGAGACTCCCGATCTCCCTCACAAAATCTCCTATCTGCCCCCCTGACTATAGAATCCCCTATCACTACCGCTGTCCTCTCTTCCCTCCTCCCCTTCTGAGTCGAGGGTCCAACCTCAGTGCCAGAGACAGGACCACTGCCACTTGTTCCTGGTAGGTCATCCCCACCAACAGTATCCAAAATGGTATACTTATTGTTGATGGGAATGGCCACAGGGGTGCTCTGCTCTCTCTGCCTGCTCCCCCTCCATCTCCTGACAGTCACCCAGTTGCCTACCTCCCGTCTTTTCAGTGTGACTACCTCCTGATAACTCTTACCTATCTCTCTCTCTGCCTCCCGAATGATCCGTAGTTCATCCAGCTCCAGCTCCAATTCCCTAACTTGCTCCGATAGGAGCTGCAGCTGAATGCACCTTCTGCAGGTGTGGTCATCAAGGACAACTGCGTTGACCCTGACCTCCCACATACTGCATACGGAGCACACCACTGCTCGAACTATCTTCCCCATTACCTGATCCCAGATTAATCAGAAAAAATGAAAAAGTACCTACCGACCTTACCTTTTTTCCTCAGCAAGCACGTACTCAGGCTCACTGATTACCTCTCACCGAAGACCCCCTTACGCCGAAACCCACTGAGCCAAAGCCCAGCACTCTGCTCCCGTGCACTCCGCTGCCCGCACCTGAAAGTGGGCCTCTTTTTAAACTCCGCACTCGCTGCTGACGTCACCCGCACCTGTGCAGTTTTACCTTCCTCCTCAGGTAATGCCTAGGTAGTCCCGATCTTCCTCAGCCTACCTACAACGATTGATCCTTCGATCCTCCGATCTCCAGTCGTCCGTCAACCTCGAGCACTCCTTGCTCCCGCACCGACGCTGCCCGCGCCTGAAAGTGGGCCTCAGTTGACTCGACAGTCCAATTTCTCAGGCAAGGCCGAATGCAGGCAGTGAAGTGTTGCTGTGTTCTGTTCAAGTCTTGGCAAATACTACGATGGAATGAATGGAGTTAAATACTATCACAATGAAACAATAATTAGCTGACATGTGCATAACACAAATGCACCTCAATCGGGTCATCTCTCATCCTCCATCGCTCCAAGGAGAAAAGACCAAATTCACTCAATCTATTCTCATACGGTACACCCTCCAGTCCAGGCAACATCTTGGAAATCTCCTCTGCACTCTCTCTATAGTATCCACATCCTTTCTGTAGTGAGGTGAGGTGAGGTATCCAGTTGGCCATCTTACCCAGGATTCCATGCTGAACGGCCTGTTACTGTGCTGTACTGTTCTGTTCTGTGTTTAATGTTTTAAGTATCTCATCCGGGATCCCACCAATTTCTTCTTCGTTTTTCCACAAAGTTCCACAAACTATGCCCTCTCATGCTAGCCACTTCAACCCAGGGAAAAAGCCTCTGAATATCCACACAATCAATGCCTATCATCATCTTGTACACCTCACTCAGGTCACCTCTCATCCTCAGTCACTCCAAGGAGAAAAGGCCACATTCACTCAACCTATTCTCATAATGCATGCTCCCCAATCCAGGCAACATCCTTGTAAATCTCCTCTGCACCATTTCTAAGGTTTCCACATCCTTCTTGTAGTGAGACAACCAGAATTGAGCACAGTACTCCAAATGGGATCTGAACAGCGTCCAATATAGCTGCAACATTGCCTCGCAGCTGTTAAATTCAATCCTACGATTGATGAAGGCCAATGCACTGTATACCTTTTTAATTTCAGAGTTTAAAACCATGTGGGTGGAGCTTATTTGAAGGGGGTAAGAAAGGGCCATGTAAATCACGTCAGGAACACCGCCTGGACAAAGCATTAGGTGCATCTGACAACCACCGAACACCACAACCCTCACCACAGATCAATGGCAGGTCTCCACATACATACAGTGAGAAGATCCATCTCTGGCTCCTCTGTATACTCTGGTGAAGCGGGAGAATGACAAGGGTTCCTTTAGCTGTAAATATAACTACATGATGGAAAATGACATCTTATATCTGGCGGATACCCCTGACAACCAATTGGTAGGAACCACCCGTTCCAGTCCCCTTATTTTACATCTTGAACATACCATCCCCTGAGCTGGTCATTTGGGTCAGCAGAAAACCTACCTGAGAGTAAGCCACAGATTCTATTGGCCATCTATGTATGCTGATGCCCAGCAATATTGTACTTTCTACCATGAGTGCCAAAAGACCTGCCACATCCGACACATGGACAGAGTCTCACTACAGCCTTTGCCCATCTACCCCATTCAAACGTATTGCTATGGACATTGTAGGCCCTCTAGAGAAAAGCAGCTCTGGTTTACGTTATATTTTGGTCATTTCTGACTATGCTACCCAGTTCCACAAGATCACAAGACAAAGAAGCAGATGTAGGCCATTCGGCCCATAGAGTCTGCTCTGCCACTCCACCATGAGCTAAACTATTCTCCCATCTAGTTCCAATTTAAGGCTTTTCCCCATATCCTTTGATACCCTGACTAATTAGATACCTACCAATCTCCTCCTTAAACACCCTCAATGATCGGGCCTCCACAGCTGTACGTGGCAACGAATTCCATAATTCCACGACCCTCTGGCTAAAAAAATTTTTCTCATCTCTGTTTTAAATGGGTACCCTCTAATTCTAAAACTGTGGCCTCTTGTCTTGGACACACCCACCAAGAGAGACAGCCTTGCCACATGTACTCTGTCCAACCCTTTCAACATTCGAAATGTTTCTATGAGATCCCCTCTCATTCTTCTATACTCTAATGAATACAGTCCAAGAGCCGACAAACGCTCCTCATATGTTAGCCCCTGCATTCCAGGAGTCATCCTCGTAAATCTTCTCTGAACTCTCTCCAACATCAGTATATCCTTTCTAAAATAGGGGGCCCAAAACTGCACACAGTATTCCAAATGAGGTCTCACCAGTGCCCCATAGAGCCTCATCAACACTTCCTTACTCTTATACACTATTCCTCTTGAAATGAATGCCAACATAGCATTCGCTTTCCTTACTGCCGATCCAACTTGGTGGTTAACCTTTAGGGTACCCTGCACAAGGACCCCCAAGTCCCTTTGCACTTCCGATTTTTGAATTTTCTCTCCATCTAAATAATAATCTGCCCGACTATTTCTTCTTCCAAAATGTACAACCCTACATTTCTCAACATTGTATCTCATCTGCCATTTCTTTGCCCACTCTCCTAAACTGACCAAGTCTCTCTGCAACCTTTCCGTTTCTTCAACACTTCCTGCTCCTCCACCTATTGAAGTTGAAATATCCTTATTGTCACTGCATAGTACAATTTGTCATGCACCAACACAGTGAAAATGAGTTTGCAACTCAAACTCAATACTGTAAAACAACAAATAAAATAAATAAACAATAAATAAAATCAAGTAACCAGCCAGTACAAGCAATGTCCAGCAGTACAAAAGCACAACTCAGATGCATGACAGCCATAAATCTGGTAAAGTAGCAATATAACAAATTTATGGATGATGCTTGATCGATTGGTTCAGAGCAATTATAGCTCTGGGGAAAAAGCTATTTTTCAGTCTGGAAGTGCAGGCATAGAAAATCTTATAACGTCTGCCAGATGGAAGAAGTTCAAACAGATGATTGCATGGGTGTGTATTGTCCTTACAGATGCTTGTAGCTTTCCTTAGGCAGCGAGAGCTGTAGGTGTCCTCCAGGACTGGGAGCTGTGTCCTGATGACCTTCTGTGCGCTAGAGACGACCCGCTGAAGTGCTTTCCTATCAGCTGCTGTATGGCTGAGATACCACACAGGGATGCAGTATGTTAAGATGCTCTCTATGGTGCAGTGGTAAAAGGTCACCAGCATCTGTTCAGGGAGACCAGCTTTCTTCAGCGTCCTGAGGAAAAACAAGCATTGCTGTGCTTTCTTAACTATTGTAGTGGTGTTAGTGGACCATGTAAGGTCTTCTGAGATCTGTATTCCCGGAAACGTGAAACTGGACACTCTCGCCACTATGTTTCCGTTAATGTAGACTGGAGCATACTCGTTATCCTGTGACTTTCCAAAGTTGATAATTAGCTCTTTAGTCTTTGCTGTATTAAGAGACAGGTTGTTCTCTGAGCACCAGCTCACTAAGTTCTGTACCTCCGCTCTGTATGCTGATTCATCTCTGTTGGAGATCAACCCGATCACTGTTGTGTTATCTGCAAATTTGACGATGGTATTGGCGTTACATGCAGGTACACAGTCGTAAGTGAAGAGGGAGTAGAGTATGGGACTCAATACACAACCTTGTGGTGTACCAGTGTTGAGGATAGTAGTGGAGGACAGGTGAAGGCCCAGTCTCACTGCCTGGGAACGCTCTGACAAGAAATTCAGGACCCAGTTGCAGAGTGATGAGCTGAGGCCTAGCTGGTGGAGTTTGGAGATGAGCTTGCTGGGGATGACAGTATTAAAAGCAGAGTTATAATCAACAAACAACATCCACACTTATGTGCCCTTTCCCTCCAGGTGTGTCAGGACAGTGTTAAGAGCTAATGTCTTGGTGTCGTCCGCAAACTTAGCCACAAAACCATTTAATCCATAACCTAAATCATTGATATACATCGTAAAATTAAACGACCCAACACCGACCCCTGCGGAACATCACTAGTAACCGGCAACCAATCAGAATAGGATCCCTTTATTCCCAGCCTTTGCTTTCTGCCTATCAGCCAATGCTCCACCCATTCCCATATCTTTCCTGTAATTCCATGAGCTCTCATGTTATTAAGCAACCTCTTATGCGGCACCTTATCGAAGGCCTTTTGAAAATCCAAATACACAACATCCACAGCCTCTCCCTTGTCAATCTTATTTGAGATTACTTCAAAAAATTCCAATAGGTTGGTGAGACAGGATCTTCCTTTCATGAAACCATGCTGGCTTGGGCCTATGTTGTCATGTACCTCGAGGTATTTCATAACCTCGTCCTTGAGGATCGACTCCAATAACTTTCCAACTACCGATGTCAGACTAATAGGTCTGTAATTTTCTTTTTGCTGCCTCCCTCCTTTCTTAAACAGCGGAACTACATTTACGACCTTCCAATCCTCCTGAACCATGCCAGAGTCTATTGATTCCTGGAAGATCATTTCCAATGCCTCTACAACCTCCAAAGCCACCTCCTTCAGAACCCGTGGGTGCACCTCATCCGGTCTGGGAGACTTATCTATTCTTAGTCCATTTAGCATCCCAAGCACTTTCTCTCTAGTAATCTTGACTGTACCTAATTCTATTCCCTGAGACCTCTGGCTATCAGATATGTTGCTAATGTCTTCCACTGTGAAGAGTGATGCAAAATACTCACTTAGTTCCTCTGCCATCTCTTTGTTACTCATTATAATTTCTCCAGCATCATTTTCAATCGGTCCTATATCTACCCGTGTCACTCTTTTACTCTTCATATATTTAAAAAAACTCTTGAATCCTTTTTTATGTTAATTGCCAACTTCCTTTCATAATTCATCTTTTCTTTCCTAATGACTATCTTAGTTTCCTTCTGTAAGTTTTTAAAAGTCGTCTAGTCCTCAGTTTTCCTACTAATTTTTGCTTCTTTGTACGCGGTCTCTTTTGCTTTTATTTTAGTGTTAACCTCTCTCGGTAGCCACATTTGTGCCATTTTTCCATTCATGATTTTCTTTTTTCTTGGAATATATTTTTCCTGCACTTTCCTTATTTCTTGTAGGAATTTCATCTAATTCTGCTCCACCGTCCCTCCATCTAGCTTACTTTTCCAATTGATTTGGGCCAGTTCCTCTCTCATACCACTGTAATTTCCCCTGTTCCACTGAAATATCGATACACCTGATTTCATCTTCTCCTTTTCGAATTTGAAACTGAACTCAATCATATTATGATCACTATTTCCGAACGGTTCTATCACCTCCCTGCTCATTGTTGCCAGAGGAAGATGTCTGTGTGTAACAATTTCTCTCTCTCTCCCTCGTTCACTTCCCCCGGAGGAATTTTCCTGCATTTAAATGATCTCTCTTTCCTACTTGATGGTGCAATGGTTAATCGATGTAGTTTGTGGAATGGACTCTGTAGTTCAGTTATGATGTATTTCTGGTTTCTGGTTGCTCCTCTTGTTGCTACTTTGTGCAACTTTGATCAGGGCGGCCTGCAAAGAACAAACGGCAAGGTACAGATTGAACTGAACTGCACATTCATGGACTCCTTTGATCATTTAGTGGGTTGGTGTTTTATATACTGCGTCTTTCGCATTTGCTAAATTTTTTTTGTGTGTGGGGGGGGTGCGGTTGATGTTTATCTTCAAACAGGTCCCATGGTTTTCTTTGTTCCATGGTTGTGGGAAGATGAATCTCAGGGTTGTTTACTACATACACACTTTGCAGACGGTAAAGGTTCTCATGTTCTGAGATTTATATGATTATTGGACTGAACTTTAAATTGATTTTCTTCAGCTTTTCAGTGTTTTTTTTGTTGTGTCTGATTGGCAGGTGGGAGATCTATTTTTTTTGTGTGTAATGGGGGACTGGCGATTTGGTGCTGTTGTCGCTGTTCTTTTCTGCGAGTGATGGGTCGGGGATTGTTCTTGTCGTAGTGTTTTTGCTGCGGGGAGAGGGGGAGGTTTGTGATCTGCGAGCTTTGATCTTTTCTTTCTTGTGCTCATCGGTGTTGGCTTTTTTTCATCAACACTCGGAGTCTGTCTGTATTTAATGGCTATCTGGAGTCGACAAATATCAGAGCTGTATTGTACATGCATAATTTGACAATAAAATGAACCTTTGAACCTCTGATAATAAATGTACCTTGGATCTTTGAATGCATTGTGTACACAACAAAGTATGCTTAAACAGAATATTTAGAATTTTTTCAAATATTACAGAAATACTAAGTACACAACAACTTCCACACACTAACCCACCACTTCACACACTCAACCATCATTTGATTATTTCCTGTCGGTCAGTCTTTGCACAGACACTCCTGTGCCTAGCGTTACTTCATGGACACACAATCAATCTTTGTCCATAAGCAATCTTAATATTTACATTTAAGGCATTCTTATTTTATTGTGTTTTTTTTGTGTTTCTCAGATCTGGTGTAACAATTATGTGTCTGAACAGGTTGGCAATGCTAATTCTCCTGCTAACCTTCCCCCTTTGCCCGGTTAGTCACTCCCCTCGTTCTGTCCCTGGTCTAGTTTCCTCAGTAGTTCACACACTTTGCCCTCCCATTCTGCAGTTCTTGGGAGTTCACCATTTACACACCCCAACAGTAAAACAATCACTAGCTTGGCTAATCAAAACAGTCCCTTCAGTTAGTCTGCTCTACATAAGAGTAAGGATTCTAGACACAGGTGTTCCAAACAGTTTCATTTCTTTCCACTCACTCTGTCACATCGATTTGCAGACCGCAGAACAGTCCCAGAAAACCCGAGAGATAGTTTTGGGCATCCTAAAATAATGCCTGGATTAGTGGGAGCAGACTCACTACCCCTACGCAGGCAGATTTTAAACCCTCAGCTTGGCTTTGCTGAAGAGGTGTGGAGGTTGGATTTGACGGTTGGTGAATAGTTTTATTGGAAAGTTAATGACAAAGTCTATCATGGAGAAAGGCTCCATATATTTGTAAATTGTTGTACGTTTGTTTTCACTTGTCTGTTTGTAAATATCTGTACTTTTTTTCTTCACAACTTTTGGGCAGCTTTGGTTCTTTTTTTAACTTGGCACCAAATAAAACCCCTTGCACTCACGTGTGTTGCTGCTTACCATCTGTTTTTTTTCCAACCGGTGACCCTCGTCGGGCAGCTCACCCACTCCTGATAGCGAGGTGTGACAAGTTATTTTGTACTATTTTGCACTTGTGTACAGGAAATTACATCTTGAATCTGAAACTTAGTGCCTTCCACATGATTTTTGACCAAAAATACTTAATGAGCTCATCTGCCACTTCTTTGACCCCCTCCCCCCACTGTTACTGACTCTCCAGCTTCATTTTCCAGCAGTCCAATACCCACTCTATCCTCCCTGTTACTCATTATATATCTGAATAATCTTCGCGTCTCCTCTTTAATCTTATTAGCTAGCATAACTTCATATTTCATCTTTTCTCTTCTTATTTATTTTTTTAGTTGCCTTCTGTTGGTTTTCAGAAGCTTCCCAATTCTCTAGCTTCCCTCTATTGTTTGCTACATTATATGCCCTCTTTTTATTTATATTTCTGCTGTCCTTCATAAATAGAGACCCTACATCAGTGATCCTCACAGCTCAGGATGATACAAAATTCTCTGCAAAGCTCCTTACCATCTCCTCCCTTGGTTCACATAACATCCTAAAATAAAGTTCAAGGATTAATCCACCCTTATGCATTTCAGGAACTCCAAAACTTCATAATGTTGATGTGTTCCTGGATTTCATTATTTTCTTCCCTGACTTCACCAGCTTTCATGTTCTTATCCTTACTCGAGTCTTTGCCCATTTACCATCGCTCCAAACAGACACCATATTGATCCTAAAGGGGACCTGCTCTTGCCCCAGCTACTCTTTTCCTATTAAACTGTGTTAAGATACTGTGCAAGAAATTGAAACTTTTGGTAATAAGGAACTCACTTTATCCCAGATTTCAGGTTTCCACTCCATGAATAAAGACAATAGACAACAGACAAGAGACAATAGGTGCAGTAGAAGACCATTCGGCCCTTCGAGCCAGCACCACTATTCACTGTGATCATGGCTGATCATCCACTATCAGTATCCGGTTCCTGCCTTATCTCCATGACCTTTGATTCCGCTATCTTTAAGAGCTCTATCCATCTCTCTTTTGAAAGCATCCAGAGACTTGGCCTCCACAGCCTTCTGGGGCAGAGCATTCCATACATCCACCACTCTCTGGGTGAAAAAGTTTTTCCTCAGCTCCGTTCTAAGTGGCCTACCCCTAATTCTTAAACTGTGGCCTCTGGTTCTGGACTCACCCATCAGCGGGAACATGCTTCCTGCCTCCAGCATGTCCAATCCCGTAATAATCTTATATGTTTCAATAAGATCCCCTCTCAGCCTTCTAAATTCCAGAGTATACAAGCCCAGTCGCTCCAATCTTTCGACATATGACAGTCCCGCCATCCCAGGAATTAACCTTGTGAACCTACGCTGCAAGAATGTCCTTCCTCAAATTTGGAGACCAGAACTGCACACAGTACTCCAGGTGTGGTCTTACCAGGGCCCTGTACAGCTGCAGAAGGACCTCTTTGCCCTTATACTCAATTCCCCTTGTTATGAAGGCCAGCATGCCATTAGCTTTCTTCACTGCCTGCTGTACTTGCATGCTTGCTTTCAGTGACTGATGTACAAGAACACCTCGATCTCGTTGTGCTTCCCCCTTCCCTAACTTGACTCCATTTAGACAATAATCTGCCTTCCCATTCTTACCACCAAAGTGGATAACCTCACATTTATCCACATTAAAATGCATCTGCCATGCATTTGCCCACTCACCCAGCCTGTCCAAGACACACTGCATTCTCATAACATCCTCCTCACATTTCACACTGCTTTGTGTCATCAGCAAATTTGCTAATGCTACTTTTAATTCCCTCATCTAAATCATTAATATATACTGTAAACAGCTGCGGTCCGAGCACTGATAGTATCAATTCCAAAGACTCACTGGTGTATAATTTCCTGGCCAATCTCCACTCCCTTTCTTGAATAATGGAACAACATCCGCAAACAATTGTTCATCCCAGTTTGGCAAAAGAATAAATCAAGGAAGGTAGTGCACCCGTGGCTGACAAGAGAAATTAGGGATAGTATCAATTCCAAAGAAGAAGCATACAAATTAGCCAGAGAAAGTGGCTCACCTGAGGACTGGGAGAAATTCAGAGTTCAGCAGAGGAGGACAAAGGGCTTAATTAGGAAGGGGAAAAAAATTATGAGAGAAAACTGGCAGGGAACATAAAAACTGACTGTAAAAGCTTTTATAGATATGTGAAAAGGAAAAGACTGGTAAAGACAAATGTAGGTCCCCTACAGACAGAAACAGGTGAATTGATTATGGGGAGCAAGGACATGGCAGACCAATTGAATAATTACTTTGGTTCTGTCTTCACTAAGGAGGACATAAATAATCTTCCAGAAATAGTAGGGGACAGAGGGTCCAGTGAGATGGAGGAACTGAGCGAAATACATGTTAGTAGGGAAGTGGTGTTAGGTAAATTGAAGGGATTGAAGGCAGATGAATCCCCAGGGCCAGATGGTCTGCATCCTAGAGTGCTTAAGGAAGTAGCCCAAGAAATAGTGGATGCATTAGTGATAATTTTTCAAAACTCGTTAGATTCTGGACTAGTTCCTGAGGATTGGAGGGTGGCTAATGTAACTCCACTTTTTAAAAAAGGAGGGAGAGAGAAACTGGGGAATTATAGACCGGTTAGCCTAACGTCGGTGGTGGGGAAACTGCTGGAGTCAGTTATCAAAGATGTGATAACAGCACATTTGGAAAGCAGTGAAATGATCGGACAAAGTCAGCATGGATTTGTGAAAGGAAAATCATGTCTGACGAATCTCATAGAATTTTTTGAGGATGTAACTATTAGAGTGGATAGGGGAGAACCAGTGGATGTGGTATATTTGGATTTTCAAAAGGCTTTTGACAAGGTCCCACACAGGAGATTAGTGTGCAAACTTAAAGCACACTGTATTGGGGGTAAGGTATTGATGTGGATAGAGAATTGGTTAGCAGACAGGAAGCAAATAGTGGGAATAAACGGGACCTTTTCAGAATGGCAGGCGGTGACTAGTGGGGTACCGCAAGGCTCAGTGCTGGGACCCCAGTTGTTTACAATATATATTAATGACTTGGATGTGGGAATTAAATGCAGCATCTCCAAGTTTGCGGATGACACGAAGCTGGGTGGCAGTGTTAGCTGTGAGGAGGATGCTAAGAGGATGCAGAGTGACTTGGATAGGTTGGGTGAGTGGGCAAATTCATGGCAGATGCAATTTAATGTGGATAAATGTGAAGTTATCCACTTTGGTGGCAAAAATAGGAAAACAGATTATTATCTGAATGGTGGCCGATTAGGAAAAGGGGAGGTGCAACGAGACCTGTGTGTCATTATACACCAGTCATTGAAAGTGGGCATGCAGGTACAGCAGGCGGTGAAAAAGGCGAATGGTATGCTGGCATTTATAGTGAAAGGATTCGAGTACAGGAGCAGGGAGGTACTACTGCAGTTGTACAAGGCCTTGGTGAGACCACACCTGCAGTATTGTGTGCAGTTTTGGTCCCCTAATCTGAGGAAAGACATCCTTGCCATAGAGGGAGTACAAAGAAGGTTCACCAGATTGATTCCTGGGATGGCAGGACTTTCATATGAAGAAAGACTGGATGAACTAGGCTTGTACTCGTTGGAATTTAGAAGATTGAGGGGGGATCTGATTGAAACGTATAAAATCCTGAAGGGATTGTACAGGCTAGATGCAGGAAGATTGTTCCCGATGTTGGGGAAGTCCAGAACAAGGGGTCACAGTTTGAGGATAAAGGGGAAGCCTTTTAGGACCGAGATTAGGAAAAACTTCTTCACACAGACAGTGGTGAATCCGTGGAATTCTCTGCCACAGGAAACATTTGAGGCTGGTTCATTGGCTATATTTAAGAGGGAGTTAGATATGGCCCTTGTGGCTACGGGGGTCAGGGGGTATGGAGGGAAGGCTGGGGCGGGGTTCTGAGTTGGATGATCAGCCATGATCATAATAAATGGTGGTGCAGGCTCGAAGGGCCGAATGGCCTACTCCTGCACCTATTTTCTATGTTTCTATGTTTCTATGAACCCTGCGGTACCCCACTGGTCACTGCCTGCCATTCCGAAAGGGACCCGTTAATTGCTACTCTTTGTTTTCTGTCAGCCAGCCAATTTTCAATCCATGTCAGTACTCTGCCCCCAATACCATGTGCCCTAATTTTGCCCACTAATCTCCTATGTGGGACTTTATCAAAGGTTTTCTGAAAGTCCAGGTACACTACATCCACTGGCTCTCCCTTGTCCATTTTCATAGTTACATCATCAAAAACTTTCAGAAGATTAGTCAAGCACGATTTCCCTTTGTAAATCCATGCTGACTCGGACCAATCCTGTTACTACCATCCAGATGTGTCGTAATTTCATCTTTTATAATTGACTCCAGCATCGTTCCCACCGCCGACGTCAGGCTAACCAGTCTATAATTCCCTGTTTTCTCTCTTCCTCCCTTCTTGAAGAGAGGGACAACATTAGCCACCCTCCAATCCACAGGAACTGATCCTGAATCTATAGAACATTGGAAAATGATTACCAATGCATCCCTGATTTCTAAAGCCTCCTCCTTAAGTACCCTGGGATGCAGACCATCAGGTCCCAGGGACTTATCAACCTTCAGACCCAACAGCCTATCCAACACCATTTCCTGCCTCATATAAATTTCTTTCAATTCATCCATTATCCTAGGTCCTTTGGCCACTATTACATCTGGGAGATTGTTTGTGTCTTCCCTAGTGAAGACTGATCCAAAGTACCTGTTCAACTCGTCTGCCATTTCCTTGTTCCCCATAATAAATTCACCCGCTTCTGTCTTCAAGGGCCCAATTTTGGTCTTAACTATTTTTTTTCCCTTTTCACATACCTAAAGAAGCTTTGACTATCCTCCTTTATATTCCTGGCTAGTTTACCTTTGTACCTCATTTTCTGTCTGCATATTGCCTTTTTAGTTACTTTCTGTTGCTCTTTCAAACTTTCCCAATCCTCCGGCTTTCCACTCGTCTTTGCTACGTTATATTTCTTCTCTTTTATATTTATACTGTCCATTACTTCCTTTGTCAGCCACGGCCTTCCCTTACTCCCCTTAGGATCTTTCTTCCTCCTTGGAACGAACTGATCTTGCACCTTCTACATTATTCCCAGAAACATTTGCCATTGCTTTTCCACTGTCATCCCTGCTAGGGTATTGTTCCATTGAACTTTGGCCAGCTCCTCCCTCATAGCACCATAGTTCCCTTTGTTCAACTGTAATACTGACACTTCCGAGTTTCCCTTCTCTCTCTCAAATTGTAGATTAAAACTTATCATATTATGGTCACTACCTCCTAATGGCTCCTTTACCTCCAGGTCCCTGATCAAATCTGCGGTTCATAGCACAACACTAAATCTAGAATTGCATTCTCTCTGGTAGGCTCCAGTACAAGCTGTTCTAAGAATCCATCTCGGAGGGACTCCACAAACTCCTTTTCTTGGGGTCCAGTACCAGCCTGATTCCTCCAGTCTACCTGCATGTTGAAAGGTGCCCAAAGAAAGAGTAAAACGGTGATGTGAGTTAACAGGTTTGTTTAGAAACTTATCTTCTTTCTCTTTCCCTCTCTACCTATATCTTTGAATCTCTCATGCCTTGATTTATTCATCAAAAGGTATTGATCTGGTCATACACTCAATGAAATAAAAACCACAATTCCATAATAGCGAGATGTAATTCCAATTAAGGTTGCAAGTCATGCTGTGCTTACAGATGCCAGGTATGAGATTCCCACATTTTGAAAATAAATAATTAGTGAAGAACATGAATTGGTATTTTGGAAAACAGGTTGGGAATGATTGGAGTGTTATTTACTCAATTCTAGAACTTAAATGCAGATATGGAGTAAGGTCTAAAAGTCAAAAGATAGAATAAAAACATAACTAGCATAATGAATAAACTCTTCCAAATGGTTACAGCTATCGATTTTAACCAACTTTTCAATGACAAACTCTGCTATCTTCATCAGGGATGATGCCAGGGAATGTCTAGTCGGTGGTGTGGCAGAGTTTATCATCGAAACTGTGGTTAAAATCGAGACCTGTATGCGGCTGGAAGTCCGAGAAGAGTTTATTTATCATATACGCTGGGAAAGCACTAGATCCTTTTATAACTAGCATATTTTATTTACTTTGATTGATTTACAAAATGAAACAGTATGGAAACAGGCCAGTTGGTCCACAAAATTTGTGTTAACATCAAACATCCACTGACATTAATCCTGCCCTCATTCATTTTATTCTAATCATATTCACATCAGCTCCCCAAACTTTCCTCAAGTCGTTACACTATTTACAGCAACCAATTAGCTAACCAATCTGAGAGTTTATGGGATGCATGAGTAAACTAAGCATGCAGGGCAATCCTGCACTGTCACAGAGAAAATGTGTAAATTCCACAAACAAGGCTTGTGGTCAGGATTACAACTGAGTCCTTTAATCTGCGAACCAATAATACTATATGAGCTGCTGTGTTGCTTTTGGTTTGAGGTACATGAGTAATTACCCCAGTAGTAACTAACTAACTTCCTGGATTTCCTTTGATCAACTGACAGTGTCCTAAGAAAACAACTCTGCTGTTAGCATCAGTGTTTCTTCATCAGGCCACGGCTTCCCTCACAATCCTTCTCATGTTAACTCTGTACCTCCTGTGACACAACGTTTGTCATGACCAACATATGCAGCAAGATTTCTCACAAAGGTTCATCAAGTGATTGAGCAACTTCAGGGACTGAGAAAGTTGGCTGCAAACGGTGGCAGAGTTTAACTGTCAGGAAATTGCACTTCATGTATTTTTTCCTCTTATTTCTTTTTCTCTATAAGATATACGCAAGGAGAAATTCTCCCAAAGTTTAAACAAATGACCAAGTATTGACTAACTTGAGAGTTAAGTGCACTCTGGGCTTTTAATACATGGCAAAGAATGATGGATAAAATTGTGGAAATAGAAGAAAATTATCCAGTGCAACACAACATTTGTTCAGAAATGGAAAATTATATTCTAGTAAAATACATTGTGGTGTATACCAAATTTCTGAAGAATTCAGCAGGCCAGGAAACATTTGCCGAGCAAAAGAGTCAGTATTTTGGGCCAAGGACCTTCCATCAGAATTGGAAAAACAGGAAGTTTTAAGTTGCAAAGTCCTGTACAGTGGAGAGAAGGTATAATGACTGTGATCGGGTGCAGACCAAGGTTGCTATTAGAACTATTACTAAAAAAAAACAGTTAATAGAGCAGTTTGAGAGGGAGAAGCATAACTCACATCTATCAGTATCACAATGGAATAAAGGGAATTACAGAGGTACGAGAGAGGAGCTTGCCCAGGAGGATTGGAGGAGGACACTGGTGGGGATGACAGCAGAGCAGAGATGGCTGAGGTTTCTGGGAATAGATCACAAGGCACCGGATAGTTATGTCCCACAGAGGAAGAAGTTCTCAAATGGCAAGGGCAGACAACTGTGGCTGACAAAGGAAGTTAAGGACTGCATAAAAGCCAAGGAAAGGGCATATAAGGTAGCAAAAGTTAGTGGGAAGTTGGATAATTGGGAAGCTGTTAAAATCCTACAAAAGGCAATGAAAAAAGCTATATGAAGGAAAAGATGAAATATGAGGGTAAACTAGCCAATAATATAAAGAAGGTTACAACAAGTATTTTTCAGCCATATAAAGAGTAAAACAGAGGTAAGAGTTGATATTCACTCACTGGAAAATGATGCCGGTGGGGTTTTAATGGGGACAAAGAAATGGCAGATGAACTTAAATGGAACTTTGCATCTGTCTTCACTGTGGAAGACACAAGCAGTGTGTCAGAGGTCCATGAGTGACAGTGGGCAGGAGGGCGTGCAATTACTATTACAAAGGAAAAAGTGCCAGGCAAGCTCAAAGTTCTTGTGGTAGATAAGTCACGTGGGTCAGATGGAGCACATCCTAGAGTCCTGAGAGGTTGCAGAAGAGATAGCAGATGCATTGGTCATGAACCTTCAAGTTTCACATGATTCTAGCATGGTCCCAGAGGACTGGAAGAGTGGAAATGTCACTCCACCCTTTAAGACCATAAGACCTTAAAACCATAAGATATAGAAGAGGCAGTAGGCCTTTTGGCCCATTGAGTCTGCTCCACCATTCAATCATGGGCTGATCTAATTCTCCAATTCTTCTAGTCATCCCCACTCCCCTGCCTTCTCCCCATACCCTTTGTTGGCCTGGCTAATCAAGAACCTATCTATCTCTGCCCTAAACACACCCAATGACGTAGCCTCCACAGCTGCTCGTGCAGCAAATCCCACAGGTTTACCACCCGCTGATGAAAGTAATTTCTCCACATCTCAGTTCTAAATGGACATCTTTCAATCCTGAATTCGTGCCCCTTCTCCTAGATTCCCTTAACATGTGAAATGACTTTGCTATATCTAATCTGTTCGGGCCTTTTAAAATTCGGAATGTTTCTATGAGATACCCCCTCATTCTCCTGAAATCTGGGGAACACACACAAGAGCAGCCAGGAGTTTCTCATATGGTAAGCCTTTCATTGGTTCTCGTGTATCTTCTCTGAACAGTCTCCACTGTCAGTATATCCTTTCTAGCAGCTCCTCCCGTGGAGGGTTAGACACCCTGAGCCAATAGGCTGGTCCTGGACTTATTTTCTATCTGGCATAGTTTGTATTTTGTTGTTTGATTGTCTGTGGTTTTGCATTGCTATATTATGCTCTATTCTTGGTTGGTGCAGTTGTAACAAAACCCAATTTCCCTCGGGATCAATACAGTATATATATATATCTGTCTATCTATCTATCTAAATAAGGAGCCCAAAACTGCACACAAAACTCCAAGTGTGGTCTCACGAATGTCTTATAGAGCCTCAACATCACATCCCTACTCTTATATTCTATACCTCTAGAAATTAATGCCATCATTGCGTTCTCCTTCTTCACCTCTGTCTCAACCTAAAGGTTAACCTTTAGGGTATCCTGCACAAGTACTCCCAAGTCCCTTTGCATCTCTGAATTTTTGAATTCTCTCCCCATCTATATAATAGTCTGCTCGTTTATTTCTCCCATCAATATGCATGACCATACAACTTCCAACATTGTATTTCATTTGCCGCTTCTTTGCACATTCCCCTAAACCAATTAAGTCTCTCTGTTTCCTCAACACTACCCGCTCCTCCATCCTCATTTAGAATGGAACAGGGCAAATGAAAGGAAATTACAGTCCAGTAAGCCTAACCTCAGTGGTAGAGAAAGTGCTGGAGTCTAATGATAAAATAAGTTGAAGTCAGTATGGTTTCTGTGAAGGGAAATCTTGCCTGACAAATCAGTTAAGAGATTTTTGAGGAAGTAACAAGCAGGGTGGACAAAGTAGAGGAAGGGGATGTCATTCATTTGGATTTTCAGAAGGCGTTTTATAAGGTGCCACACGTGAGGCTGCATAACAAGATTAAAATCATCTTGTGTTACAGGAAGGATACTGGCATGGACAGAGGAATGGCTGACGGGCAGGAGGCAGCAAGTGGGAATAAAAGGGGCCTTTTCTGGTTGACTGCCGGTGTCTGGTGGTGTTCCTCGGGGTCAGTATTGGGACTGCTGCCTTTCACATTGTTCGTCAATGATTTAGAATGGAATTGATGGTTTTGAGGCAAAGTTTGTGGTTGATATGAAGATGGGTGCAGGGGTAGGTAGTGCTGAGGAAGCAAAGAAACTGAGGAAGCAAGGACTTAGACAAATTGAAAGAATGGGCAAAAAATAGCAGATGTTAGGAAATGTACAATAATGCATTTTGGTAAAAGGAACAATAAGACCAGAAGACATAGGAGCAGAATTAGGCCATTTGGCTCATCGACTCTGCTCCGCCATTGAGTCATGGCTGATCCTTTTTATCCTCCTCCTCAACTCCATTTCCTGGCCTTCTCCCTGTAACATTAAATGCCATGTCCAATCAAGAACCTATCAATCTCTTCCTTAAATACACCCAGTGACCTGGCCTCCACAGGGGCACATGGCAACAAATTCCACAATTTCACCACCTGTTGGCTAAAGAAATGTCTCCACATCTCTGTTTCAATGACATCCCCCCTCATCCTTCTAAATTCCAGTGAGTACACCCAGAGTCATCAAACGTGTCTCATATGATAACCTTTTCATTCCTGGAATCACCTTTGTGAACATCCTCTGGATCCTCTCCAATGCCAGTACATCTCATCTCAGATGAGGAGTGCAAAACTGTTCACAATACTCAAGGTGAGGCATCGCCAGTGCCTTATAAAGCCTCCGCATCACATTCCTGCGTTTGTATTTGGACCTCTTGAAATGAATGCTGACATTGCATTTGTCTTCCTCACCACTGACTTAACCTGCAAGTTAACCTTTATGGTATTCCACACAAGGACTCCCAAGCCCTTTTGCATCTCAGGCTTTTCAATTTTCTCCCCGCTTAGAAAATGGTCCACACATTTACTTCTACTACCAAAGTTCGTAACCATGCATTTTCCAACATTATAATTCATTTGCCACTTTCTCGCCCATTCTCCTAATCTGTCTAAGTCCTTCTGCATCCTACCTGTTTCCTCAATACTACCTGCCCCTCCACCAATCTTTGTAACATCTGCAAACTTGACAACAAAGCCATCTATTTTATCATCTAAATCATTTATATACAGCATAAAAAGAAGTGGTTCCAACACTGACCCCTGCAGAACACCACCAGTTACTGGCAGCCAACCAGAAAAGGATCCTTTTATTCCCACTCGCTGCCTCCTTCCAATCAGCCAATGGTCTAACCATGTTAGCAACTTCCCTGTAACTTGATAGGAAAGTTACATTCTCTTAACTCCCCTCTGTAAAGACCGCCTGACCTGCTGAGCTCCTCCAGCATTTTGCATGCATTGCTTCTAACCATGACTTCTTCTGTAATCTTTTTCCTAACTGATCCCCTAGCATGCTCAACAACAAACTGCTCTAAAATCCATCTCTTAGGCGACCAAGAAAGTCACTTTCTTGAGATCCATCACCAACCTTATTTTCCCAATTGACCTGTATGTTAAAATCTCTCATGACTATCATAACATTGCCTTTTTGACATGCCTTTTCTATTTCCTGTTGTCATCTGTGGACCACCTCCCAGCTACAGTTTGCAGGCCTGTATATAACTGCCATCGGGGTCCTTTTACCCTTGCAGTTTCTTAACTCAACCCACAGGGATTCAACATCTTCTGATCCTATTGCAATCCTGCAGAGTCTGCAACAGATTTTGTTTTTTCCAGCGAAGAGAGTCCCGCACTGTAAGCACTGAACACAATACATGTGTCCTCTGGGGGCCAGAGCTTAGCACAAATAGCTGAAACTTGTCACAAGAGGATTTGACTTTTAAGCCAGCCCTGAAGTTTGCCTACAAGGGCACCGAGGAGCGAGTATGCCACTCTAAACCAGGGAGGTGCTGTTCAAAAAGTCCACACAGCACCCTGATGCAACGTGTGCTGAACATTGAAACGGATCTCCAGCACTTTACCAGCAACTCCGGGTTCTCAGAAACATGAAATGCAAATGAAGGCCTTGTGACACGAGCATATTCATGCTGTGCTGGAAACCACCAGCAAAATGTTCTGTAGGTTTCACCAGTAAAGGCAATGGGGTTGTAGATAAATGTCCACACAAAGTGTGTAAAAGTGCACAAGGCTGTGCTTCTGCATGTTATTCACATCAAACCCAACAATGAACTGTTAACAATTAACTGTCTACACAACAGTGACAAAACTTACTTCTACATTGACCTGGCATGAAAGTTAGTATGATGCTGAATACTGGGCCATCTGTGTCACTCGGGCCAGAGCGCATATACAAGGAGAGGGTGACCACTGGTCTCTTGTAGCCAACATACATTCACTGCTTGTCACCCTGTTGAGTTGAGTTACGGGAAAGATTGAACAGGTTAGGACTTTATTCCTTGGAGCATAGTAGAATGAGGGGAGATTTGATAGAGGTTTGCAAAATTATGAGGGGTATAGACAGAGAAAATGTGAATAGGCTCTTTCCACTTAGATTAGGAGAGATAAATATGAGAGGACATGGCTTTAGGGTGAAAGGGGAAAGGTTTAGGGGGAACATTAGGGGGAACTTCTTCACTCAGAGAGTGGTGGGAATGTGGAACGAGCTGCCATCTGACGTGGTAAATGCGGGCTCACTCTTAAGTTTTAAGAATAAATTGGATAGGTACATGGATGTGAGAGGTCTGGAGGGCTATGGACTGGATACAGGTCAATGGGACTAGCGGAATAATGTTTCGGCACAGACTAGAAGGGCTGAATGGCCTTCCTTCTGTGCTGTAGTGTCCTATGGTTCTATGGCAGTAAATGGATGCTACGCCTGGTTGTAGTTAAGGGGCAGAATTGTACCACAGGGCAAAACTGGCTTCAAAATTTCAAATTAAACTCAGAAAGGAAGGAAGGTCTTTGACCACACACACACACACACACGCACACGCACACGCACGTGATCACTGGCTTGATAAGCTTCCGACCTTAAGCAGGTGTATGGGAATTGAAAGGTTTTCACATGAAGATCCACGTGGAAGTACAAGCCTCTCACACCATCCACACTTTCCAAACTGTTCTCCAGATCTCAAAAGAAGCAGTTGTGCATGAACTGGGCTGTCTGAAGAGACATGGTATTCTGTATCAAGTTAAGCTGTGATTGGGCTGCTCCTATTTGCAGTCATTCCAAACCAGGGGGAAACAGTGATGCTATGGGACAAAATTGCTACCTGGAAGTTCATACACATATCTCAATTTTTTTTGCAATCTTGACAGGCAATTGGATTCAAAAAGATGAATTTATCCCGACTAAATAGCAGATGGGCCTGAATCCAGTGACTGACATGTCTCACAATTAACACAGCTTTTCTGGAGGTTAATCAGCACCAGAAGTTATGCACTGTACTGCAGATGAGATTTTGGATCAGCTCAATTATGCTCTTTGCTTCATTTGTGAAATCCTGGTTTCAGTATGGAACAGCCAGGGGTAGTGATGGTCTGACTGTAGTCTTAATGGAATCAGATTCAGCATGCAAAATGCCAATTTCCACAAAGTCGATGCAATTATCAAAGTACCACCTTCAGCTGATGCAGCCAAACTCAGGTCATTGTTGAGTTTGTTGAATTATTAGATGTTTCCTCATCAATGTGTGAAGCACCTTCAATAACTGCAAAAGACTGAGGTTATGTGAAGTACCAAAAGGCTATTATTCACTGTACAATGCAGCCTCTATGGTGAGTGTCTGCCCCGGACTGAGGGGGAGGGGCAAGGCGAAACCCTTTATACAGGATTCTGTGGGAGGAGCCACGGGGCAGTCAGCAGAGGGGCGCGTCCAGACAGTTAACCCAGTGACAACATATATACATGGTTTACCACAATGTGTCAACCTTCATGCAACCATTTCAGGGGTAAACATGACCAGAGGCCAGATAGAATTGGTCTCCTGCATTGCTAAAAAGCATTAACTTTTGCAGGTGACTGGGATGCTACAATTCAGAGAAATGCCCGAGATTTGCTTGTCTAACATATACTGTGTTACACACAGGTGTAGGATACCCAACTGCATTTGTTTCTGGAGCCCTGCTTACACTGAAATAAAATGGAGCATTCATTAGGGTCAAGAAATATCACGATTACTTGTAATAGGTCACACACCTCACAATGTATTTAGCACAAGTTTAGCAGCACCAACCCCGCTGCAGTGAGAACACAGCCCTGGGCCTTAACTATGTTGTTCTCTGACTGCAAAGTCCAATGTACGTGCTGTTAAGGCCATATAAATGCAGATTGCTCAATCGCTGTGCAAAATCAGTCAGGAAGAATCGGATTCAGATTCACCTACTTATCACCTATACATCTGTAATGAAAGATTTAAATGTGATTCCTTCCTTGAGTATATGTTAATATGTGTATCACAAATAAGACAAAATGGAGTTAGCCTGGGATATGAGAATGTGTCGGGAAACCAGTTCACAGCCATGTTCCAAGGACTCCATGTGAGCACCAGTGCATTGCCTTGAGAGCAGAAAATGGTGAAAAACACATTTGTCTGGGAAAGTACGAGGGAACCAGAGTGTTAGAGCAGATAGTGAGGTGGAGGAGTATAAAGGTCATGCGAGAACTGTAAGTATAGTGCATGGAGTAAAGCCAGATCTAACATACAAAGAGGCTTTGAGGAAAGAGAAACAGAATAAAGGGTAGTAAGGTAGAAGGGCTAAAGTGCGTGTACTTCAATGCAAGAAGCATCAGGAACAAAGGTGATGAACTGAGAGCTTGGATACATACATGGAATTATGATGTTGTGGCCATTACAGAGACTTGGCTGGCACCAGGGCAGGAATGGATTCTCAATATTCCTGGATTTCAGTGCTTTAAAAGGGATAGAGAGTGGGGGAAAGGGGAGGGGGGTTGGCATGACTGGTCAGGGATACTATGACAGCTACAGAAAGCGTGGGTAATGTAGCAGGATCCTCTTTTGAGTCAGTATGGGTGGAAGACAGGAACAGGAAGGGAACAATTACTTTATTGGGAGTATTCTATAGGCCCCCTGCTAACAGCAGAAATACCAAGGAGTAGATTGAGAGGCAGATTTTGGAAAGGTGCAAAAATAACAGGTTTGTTATCATGGGTAACTTTAACTTCCCTAGTATTGATTGGCACCTGATTAGTTCCAATGGTTTAGATGGGGCAGAGTTTGGTAAGTGTGTCCAGGGTGGCCTCCTGTCACAGTATGTGGACAGGCCGACGAGGGGGAATGCCATACTAAATCTAGTACTAGGTAAAGAACCAGGTCAGGTCACAGATCTCTCAGTGGGTGAGCATCTGGGAGACAGTGACCACCACTCACTGGCCTTTAGCATTATCATGGAAATGGATAGAATCAGAGAGGACAGGAAAATTTTTAATTGGGGAAGGGCAAATTATGAGGCTATAAGGCTAGAACTTGCAGGTGTGAATTGGGATGATGTTTTTGCAGGGAAATGTACTATGGACATGTGGTCGATGTTTAGAGATCTCTTGCAGGATGTTAGAGATAAATTTGTCCCGGTGAGGAAGATAAAAAATGGTAGGGTAAAGGAAGCATGGGTGACAAGTGAGGTGGAGAATCTAGTCAGGTGGAAGAAGGCAGCATGTATGAGGTTTAGGAAGCAAGGATCAGATAGGTCTATTGAGGAATATAGGGACGCAAGAAAGGAGCTTAAGAAGGGGCTCAGGAAAGCAAGAAGGGGGAATGAGAAAGCCTTGGCAAGTAGAGTAAAGGAAAACCCCAAGGCATTCTTCAATTATGTGAAGAACAAAAGGATGACAGGAGTGAAGATACGACCGATTAGAGATAAAGGTGGGAAGATGTGCCTGGAAGCTGTGGAAGTGAGCGAGGTCCTCAATGAATACTTCTCTTTGGTATTCACCAATGAGAGGGAACTTGATGACGGTGAGGATAGCATGAGTGAGGTTGATGTTCTGGAGTATGTTGATATCATGGGAGTTGTTAAAATACATTGGGATGGATAAGTCCCCGGGGCCTGACGGAATATTCCCCAGGCTGCTCCATGAGGCAAGGGAAGAGATTGCTGAACCTCTGTCTAGGATCTTTATGTCCTCGTTGTCCACAGGAATGGTACCAGAGGATTGGAGGGAGACGAATATTGTCCCCTTGTTCAAGAAAGGTAGTAGGGATAGTCCGGGTAATTATAGACCAGTGAGCCTTACATCTGTGGTGGGAAACCTGTTCGAAAAGATTCTTAGAGAAAGGATCTATGGGCATTTAGAGAATCTTGGTCTGATCAGGGACAGTCAGCATGACTTTGTGAAGGGCAGATCGTGTCTAACATGCCTGATAGAGTTCTTTGAGGAGGCGACCAGGCATATAGATGAGGGTCGTGCAGTGGATATGAGCTACATGGATTTTAGTAAGGCATGTGACAAGGTTCCACATGGTAGGCTTATTCAGAAAGTCGGAAGGCATGGGATCCAGGGAAGTTTGACCAGGTGGATTCAGAATTGGCTTGCCTGCAGAAAGCAGAGGGTCATAGTGGAGGGATACATTTGGATTGGAGGGTTGTGAGTAGTGGTGTCCCACAAGGATCAGTTCTGTGACCTCTACTTTTCGTGATTTTTATTAACGACCTGGATGTGGGGGTAGAAAGGTGGGTTGGCAAGTTTGCAGACGACACAAAGTTTGGTGGTGTTGTGGACAGTGTAGAGGATTGTCGAAGATTGCAGAGAGACATTGATAGGATGCAGAAGTGGGCTGAGAAGTGGCAGACGGAGTTCAACCCGGAGAAGTGTGAGGTGGTACACTTTGGAAGGACAAACTCCAAGGCAGAGTACAAAGTAAATGGCAGGATACTTGGTAGTGTGGAGGAGCAGAGGGATCTGGGGGTACATGTCCATAGATCCCTGAAAGTTGCCTCACAGGTAGATAGGGTAGTTAAGAAAGCTTACGGAGTGTTAGCTTTCATAAGTCGAGGGATAGTGTTTAAGAGTCGCAGAATAATGATGCAGCTCTATAAAACTCTGGTTAGGCCACACTTGGAGTACTGTGTCCAGTTCTGGTCGCCTCACTATAGGAAGGATGTGGAAGCATTGGAAAGGGTACAGAGGAGATTTACCAGGATGCTGCCTGGTTTAGAGAGTATGGATTATGATCAGAGATTAAGGGAGCTAGGGCTTTACTCTCTGGGGAGAAGGAGGATCTTCCCCAGGGCACCACTACTCAATACAAGAGGACATGGCTTTAAAGTAAGGGGTGGGAAGTTCAAGGGCGATATTAGAGGAAGGTTTTTTACTCAGAGAGTGGTTGGTGCGTGGAATGCACTGCCTGAGTCAGTGGTGGAGGCAGATACACTCGTGAAGTTTAAGAGACTAGTAGACAGGTATATGGACGAATTTAAGGTGGGGGGGGTTATATGGGAGGCATGGTTTGAGTGTCAGCACAACATTGTGGGCCGAAGGGCCTGTAATGTGCTGTACTATTCTATGTTCTATATTCTAGATGGAATCCACTTACACTTCTGTTAGCTGGCCAAATTCATGCAGTTTAAATGATGATTTTACCAAAATTCTTATATATATTTCAAAATATTCCTTTCTTTTAATTAAGTTTTTTGATCAGGTTGATTCTATTATTTCATCTTTTGTTTGGAATAATAAAAGACCAAGAATTGGAAAATATCATTTACAAAAATTAAAAAAGGATGGAGGTCTTGCTTTGCCTAATTTAAGAACGTAATATTGGGCTGTTAATATATGTTATGTGTGTTCTTGGTTATACTGGACCGATAAAAATGAACGACCACCTTGGGTTGATTTGGAATTGAAAGTTGTGGAAGAATTTTACCAAACTTTGTTATCAGCAGTCTCTTTGCCTGTACAACTAGCCAAAATTTCTAATCTAAATTTATATCCTGATTCAACAGTCATTACGAATTTGGTATCAGTTTCGTAATTTTTTAATCTTGAAAAAGTTAACCTTTGTAGCGGTGTGCTACACACAGCGCTACAATAACCACACGGAGTCGGTGAGTTGGAGATGCGATAAAGAGATTTATTCAAACTTCGCGGCCTGCTTTAAAGCCCTCCCGTTCCCGCCCTCCCTGGGGCGGGACTGCTGTGGGGAATGCATAGTCCCAGACCCTTTCCGCGTGCGGGATTTTCCCCCTGCTGGTGAAGATGGCCTGGCGCCCTTGTCGGGGCCGGCCCTCTGCCTGCATGCGCTGTTTCGTGAGCCGGTTCGTGGATGCTAGAAAATGGGTCGCCACATACCCCCCGCCCCCCAGAACCGGCGGTACCTCCCCCAGTGTCCACAGTCTGGATCGGCCTCTGTTTGGGAGGTCTGCCCCTGCGCCGCGGTGCCTGAGCCTGGACCGGCAGCGCCAAGTCCACATGAGCCGGTTTGAGTCGGTCCACCGTGAAAACCTCCTCTCTCCCCCCAATGTCCAGCATGAACGTGGACCCGTTGTTCCTGATCACCTTAAACAGCCCCTCGTAGGGCCGCTGTAGCGGTGCCCAGTGTCTGCCCCATCATACAAAAAGAAACTTACAGTTCTGCAGGTCTTTGGGTACGTAGGTCGGGCTCTGTCCGTGCTGTGAAGTGGGGATGGGGGCCAGGTTACTGAGCCTCTTCCATAGTCTGTCCAGGACTGCTGTGGGTTCTTCCTCTTGCCCCCTTGGGGCTGGTATGAACTCTCCTGGGACTACCAAGGGTGCGCTGTACACCAACTCGGCCGACGAGGTGTGCAGATCTTCCTTGGGCGCCGTGCGGATTCCGAGCTGGACCCAGGGAAGCTCGTCCACCTAGTTAGGCCCCTCCAGGCAGGCCATGAAAGCCGACTTCAGGTGACGGTGGAAACGCTCCACTAGTCCGTTCGACTGTGGGTGGTAGGCAGTTGTGTGGTGTAGCTGCGATCCTAAAAGGCTGGCCATGGCTGACCACAGGCTGGAGGTGAACTGGGCGCCCCTGTCGGAGGTAATGTGGGCCGGTACCCCGAAGCGTGTTACCCAGGTTGCGATCAGTGCTCGGGCGCAGGATTTGGAGGTGGTGTCAGTGAGCGGGACTGCCTCTGCCCATCTGGTGAACCGGTCTATCATAGTTAGGAGATACCGTGCTCCTCGCAACACTGGCAGGGGCCCCACGATATCCACATGAATGTGGTCGAACCTCCGGCGGGTGGATTCGAACTGCTGCGGCGGAGCCTTGGTGTGCCGCTGCACCTTGGCCGTTTGGCACTGCATGCACGTTTTGGCCCATTCGCTGACCTGTTTACAAAGCCCATGCCACACGAACCTGTTGGAGACCAGCCGGACAGTTGTCCTGATGGAGGGGTGCGCTAAGTTGTGAATGGACTCGAAAACCCGCCGGCGCCAGGCTGCTGGGACGACGGGGCGGGGTTGGCCGGTAGCTACGTCACATAGTAGGGTCCTCTCACCGGGGCCTACGGGGAGGTCTTGGAGCTGCAAACCGGAGACTGCAGTCCTGTAACTGGGGATCTCAGCGTCTGCCTGCTGTGCCTCTGCCAGCGCTGCATAGTCCACCCCCTGGGACAGGGCCTGTATGGTCGGTCTGGATAGTGCGTCCGCCACGACGTTGTCCTTTCCTGAGACATGCCGGATGTCCGTCGTGTACTCGGAGATGTAGGACATGTCGCTGCTGGCGGGACGACCAGGGGTCGGACACCTTAGTGAACGCAAAGGTAAGCGGTTTGTGGTCCGTGAACGCGATGAAGGGCCTACCTTCTAAGAAGCACCTGAAATGCCGGATTGCCAGCTATAGTGCCAATAGCTCCCGGTCGAAAACACTGTATTTGACTTCGGGTGGTCGTAGGTGTTTGCTGAAGAACGCCAGGGGTTGCCAGCGACCCTCGATGAGTTGTTCCAGCACTCCACCGACTGCTGTGTTGGATGCGTCCACCGTGAGGGCAGTAGGAACGTCCATTCTGGGGTGCACTAGCATCGCGGCGTTTGCCAAGGCTTCTTTGGTTTTAACGAAAGCGGCTGCGGCCAGTTTGTCCCAGGTAATGTCCTTGCCCTTACCCGACATCAGAGTGAACAGGGGCGCATGGTTCGGGCTGCTGAGGGGAGGAAACGGTGGTAGAAATTCACCATACCCACGAATTCCTGCAGGCCTTTGATTGTGTTGGGTCGGGGGAAGTGGCGGACCGCGTCTACCTTGGCGGGCAGCGGGGTTGCCCCGTCTTTAGTAATCCTGTGGCCCAGGAAGTCGATGGTGTCGAGACCGAACAGGCATTTGGCCGGGTTGATTGTATGACCGAATTCGCTCAGTCGGGCGGAGAGCTGGCGGAGGTGGGACAGATGCTCCTGCCGACTACTGCTGGCTATGGGGATGTTGTCCAAATAGATGAATGCAAAGTCTAGGTCGCGTCCCACCGCGTCCATTAGCCGCTGGAACATCTGTGTGGCATTCTTTAGACCAAACAGCATTCGGAGGAATTCGAAAAGTCCAAACGGGGTGATGAGTGCTGTTTTGGGGATGTCGTCCGGATGTACAGGGATTTGATGGTATCCCCGGACGAGGTCTACCTTGGAAAAGATCCTTGCGCTGTGTAGGTTTGCTGCAAAGTCTTGAATGTGCCGCACAGGGTAGCGGTCTGGCGTTGTAGCCTCGTTCAGTCTGCGGTATTCACCGCATAGTCTCCAGCCCCCCGTTGCCTTGGGCACCATGTGCAGGGGGGAGGCCCATGGGCTGTCAGACCGTCGTATGATCCCCAATTCCTCCATCTTCTTGAACTTCTCCTTCGCCAGTCGGAGCTTGTCCGGGGGAAGCCTTCGAGCATGGGCGTGGAGGGGTGGTCCCTGGGTCGGGATGTGGTGCTGTACTCCGTGTCTGGGCATGGCTGCCGTGAACTGCGGTGTCAGTACTGATGGGAAATCCGCCAGGACCCTGGTGAATTCATCGTCGGACAGCGTGATGGAGTCCAGGTGTGGGTCTGGCAACTTTGCTTCACCCAGGGAGAACGTTTGAAAAGTCTTGGCATGGACTAGTCGCTTCCCTTGCAGGTCGACCAGCAGGCTGTGGGCTCGCAGAAAATCCACCCCCAGGAGTGGTTGGGCGACGGTGGCCAGTGTGAAGTCCCACGTGAACGGGCTGGAGCTGAACTGTAGCCGCACCGTAGGTTCATATTGTGCTGTCATTTGTGGCCCTCAGGGTGGGTCCCGGTTCTCTGTTGCGGGTGTCGTAACTCGTTGGAGGTAAAACACTGATTTCCGCTCCGGTCTCGACCAAAAAGCGGCGTCCCGACTGCTTGTCCCAGACGTACAGGAGGCCGTCCTGATGGCCAGCCGCCGTAGCGATCGGCGGTGGCTGGGCCTTGGCGTTTCCCGGGAATTTGCAGGGTGGTCTACAGCGGCGGGCCTCTGAGCCCCACCACTGGTGGTAGAAGCACGATTGTTCGTTGGGTTCTGCTGCCGGGCCTGGTCTGGTCTGTCGTTGGGCATGCGGCTTGGTGATCTGTGTGACGGATGCCCCTCTCTCCTTCCTGGCATTCCACAGCACATCTGCTCGGGCCGCCACCTCCCGGGGGTTGCTGAAATCTGTGTCTGACAGCAGCGGGTGTATGTCCTCGGGCAGTTGCTCTAGGAACGCCTGCTCAAACATGAGGCAGGGTTTGTGTCCTTCAGCCAGGGCCAGCATTTCGTTCATTAATGCCGATGGCGGCCTGTCTCCCAAACCATCCAGGTGCATTAAGCGGCGTGCTCGTTCGCACCGTGAGAGTCCAAAAGTCCTTATGAGCATGGCTTTGAATGCTGTGTATTTGCCGTTCTCTGGGGCGACTGTATAAACTCCTCAATTTGTGCAGCTGTCTCCTGGTCGAGGGAGTTCAGCACGTAGTAGTAGCGAGTGGACTCCGAGGTTATCTGCCGAATGTGGAATTATGCTTCTGCCTGTTCCAACCACAGACGGAGTCTCAGCGGCCAAAAGCTTGGCAGTTGTAACGAAACTGCGTGAACAGATGCGGCGTCGGTCATCTCTGGTCCAAATATCGCTTGGGCCATCGAGGTCACCAAATGTAGCGATGCTACACACAGCGCTAGAATAACCACACGGAGTCGGTGAGTTGGAGTTGCGATAAAGCGATTTATTCAAACTTCGCGGCCTGCTTTAAAGCCTTCCCGTTCCCGCCCTCCCTGGGGTGGGACTGCTGAGGGGAATGCATATTCCCAGACCCTTCCCGTGCGCGGGATTTTCTCCCTGCTGGTGAAGATGGCCGGGCTCCCTTTTTGGGGCTGGCCCTCTGCCTGCGCGCGTTGTTTCGTGAGCCGGTTCGTGGGTGCTAGAAAATGGGTCGCCACACCTTCTTAGTTTAATTTATCGAAACTATTTATTTCAACCTTCACATAGTAATCCTACCTTTTTTCTTTTGAGGAATAAAGGAATTTATTCCTTCATGGATCTGTTTCAAGATGGCCGATTGATGTCTTTTGAGAAATTAGGAACAAAATATTCTCTCTTGTAACCACATTTTTCAGTATCTTCAGGTCAGACATTTCTTACAAGAATATTTAAGTAATTTTCCATATATACAAGATTCTGACGTGTTAGACATTATTTTAAAAATGAATCCTTTAATGAAAGGTTTTATTGGGAAAATTTATAATTTACTATTACAACAGTACAATTATCCTTTCCTTAAGATTAAGCAAGATTGGGAAAGAGAGCTTAACATGACTTTGATAACAGAGGATTGGTTGCGAATTTTGAAGTTGCTTAACTCTTTTTCGATTTGTGCCAGTCATTCTCTAATTCAATATAAAATTGTACATCGTTACTATTTGACAAAGGAGAGACTGTCTAAAGTATTTCCATCTGTTGATAGTGCGATAGATGTAAGAGTGAGACAGCTACATTAACACATATGTTTTAGAAACATAGAAAATAGGTTCAGGAGTAGGCTATTCGGCCCTTCGAGCATGCACCGCAATTCAGTACGATCATGGCTGATCATCCAACTCAGAACCCTGTACCTACCTTCCCTCCATAACCCCTGATTCTTTTGGCCACAAGGGCTATATCTAACTCCCTCTTAAATATAGCCAATGAACTGGCCTCAACTGTTTCCTGTCGCAGAGAATTGAACAGATTTATCACTCTCTGTGTGAAGAAGTTTTTCCTCATCTCAGCCCTAAAAGGCTTCCCCTTTATCCTCAAACTGTGATCCCTCGTTCTGGGCTTCCCCATCATCGGGAACAATTTTCCTGCATCTGGCCTGTCCAATCCCTTTAGGATTTTATACGTTTCAAATCAGATCCCCCCTCAATCTTCTAAATTCTAGAGAGTATAAGCCAAGTTGATCCAGTCTTTCATCATATGAAAGTCCTGCCATCCCAGGAATCAATCTGGTGAACCTTCTTTGTACTCCCTCTATGGCAAGAATGTCTTTCCTCACATTAGGGGACCAAAACTGGACTGCACACAACAGTCCAGGTGTGGTGTCACCAAGGCCTTGTTCAACTCCAGTAGTACCTCCCCGCTCCTGTACTTGAATCCTCTTGCTATGAATGCCAGCATACCATTCGCTTTTTTCACCGCCTGCTGTACCTGCATGCCCAGGTCTCGTACAATGACACCCAGGTCTCGTTGCACCTCCCCTTTTCCTAATCAGACACCATTCAGATCATAATCTGTTTTCCTGTTCTTGCCACCAATGTGGATAACCTCACATTTATCCATATTAAATTCCATCTGCCATGAATTTGCCCACCCACCTAACCTATCCAAGTCACCCTGCATCCTCTTAGCATCCTCTTCACAGCTAACACAGCCGCCCAGCTTCACGTCATCCGCAAACTTGGAGATGCTGCATTTAATTCCCTCGTCTAAGTCATTAATATATATATTATAAACAACTGGGGTCCCAGCACTGAGCCTTGCGGTACCCCACTAGTCACTGCCCGCCATTCTGAAAAGGTCCCATTTATTTCCACTCCTTGCTTCCTGTCTGCCAGCAATTCTCTATCCACATCAATAACATACCCCCAATACTGTTTTGGTCGTGTTCAGTGTTGAAACAGTTTTGGAAATCTATTTCCTCTACAATTTCTAAAGCTTTGAAAATTAAATTAAAACCTAATAAATTGATAGTTTTTTTTGATATAATCCCTCAATATATTCACGGTATTTCTATATCAGACCAACATGTAATTGCATTTGTTACATTATTGGCCAGAAGGGCTATTTTATTGAAATGGAAAGATGCTTCTGCTCCCACTGTGATACAATGGTTCTCTCAGGTGATGTTATGTATTAGTTTGGAGAAAATCAGAAGTCCAACTTTTGATCCTCAATTTGACTTTGAGTAAAGGTGGGGTTCTTTTGCCCGCTACTGTCATTTGATTTCAGTTAATTAAGGTGGTCCCCTTCTGATTCTTGTGTAAATGGATTTAGTTGGCAGATTGATGTTTTTCTTTTATGGAAGCTTGTCTGGCGTATAGCTCCAGGGTTGTACTCCCAATGGTTTTTTTCAGTTTTTTGTTAGTAGGGGTTTTTAGGGTTTTTTTTTGTTTTAGTTTGTAGGGGTTCTTTTTTCCCTCAATTTTTTCCAAAAAATGTAGTTTTAATATTTTGTTTTTTCCTATAATTATTGATATATTGTTTAACTTTGTTAATCAGTTATTTGATAATTTAATTCTTATTATACATTTTGATATGTTGATTTGATTACCTTAATTTTCTTTGTTGATTTTCAGTAATAATTAATAAAAAGATTACAAATGAAAAAAGTAAAAGAAAAAAAAAGAAACAACATGGAATCATCTTCTTTCAAAAGGCTCAGATTTAACCGCAACAGGGAAGCCCGATGTTCTGAGGGGGTGTAATTTTTTGATAAGAAGGATCAGCAATGTGCAGATCATGACTGCATTCAGTGGGGTTCAAAGGTTCACCATACTGTTACTGAGTATCACCCCAGTGTTGCTGATTCAAGGGCCTTGTCCCAGAGCTGTGTCCCTTGGCTGTGACTAGATCAAGCAAAGTATCTGAGAGTCAGTGTTTTGTCAAGTTGCTGAAAATCCCCTCTTCAAAGCCACTCCGTGTGTGGAACTGTCTGTGGACTCTGCTGAAGTGGAACAAACGTGTGCTGGCCACAACTGTGTCCACTCAAAATGTCTGGAAAAGCTTCCCACCAAGTGACTGTGACTAACAGGATGGTGAGTCCTGGGAGACAACTGTTTGCAATTTCTAGATTATCAAGAGTGATGGTGCTGCTTCTCCACTTCAAATCAATGATGCTGGTTCCATCCTGATCTCAGTCTGGGGCTGTTGGGAATTGCACAGTCTCAGACTGATGGGTTTCCCCTGGTCACAGTTTCCAGTGAAAATAATTAAGGATATTGATCCAACGTCTTTGATGTGGGTCCCACGCAGACTCCATGGGCCCGATTACCTCCACCATGTCATACGGAAAAATGAAGTTCGGAAAATTCAAAAAGATTTTCACAAGCAGTTTTTTTTATTAAGTGCAATCGTGAACAATAGCCAGATCAGAAATGTGTACAATTAAAAACATTAAAGAATAGTAGCAATACTGGAGTCATGATGATCATGATGAAGTCTGCTGGAGAGGGACACTTATACACATGCTGTCCTCCATAATTCAAAGAGATTGAAGGATAAGGTTGCAGGGTGACAGAACTTGGCAGGGGCACTTGGAGCTAAAAACTAATCCCCACCGGGAGAAAACAGCACCTGTTCTTTCCGCACTGTTCTCCAGCAGTTTAAGGACTAAGTCCAGCCGGAACATAACTCACAAGTGCTCTTGAAAGTCAGGTATTAACCCTACCTACCAACTACCAAGCATTTCCATCCTGGTCCCCTTCATGATAGCTTATGAAGAAGCACGTGACTTCCCTCCCGGAGATGATAGGTGTTTGTGCACTCGACTCTTGAAGGCTTGGACCCCATCGTCGCAGATGTTTCCAACCACAGCATCTGGAAGGTTGTTCCAAATTCTGACAGCACAGTGAAGGAAGCTTCTATCCAGTGTGTAGGTTCTCACATCAGGCATAGAAAATGCATGAGCAGGCACATATAATCTTGATCATGTGGTGCGCTGTCTCTCAGGATGAAGGCAGCATGGTGCGAAGGTCTGCAGGGCTGTGGCTGGTGGGCATTTTGTACAGCCCAGTAGCTGCAGCAACCTGTCGTCTGTGGTGTAAGCTACTGATGGCTAGCTTCTCACGAGCTGTGGCTTCATCTACACCTATCATCCTGAGAGCCTTTCTTTGAATGGTATCAAGCCGGCTGGGGACACTCTGTGAGGAATTCATTCATGATAAGCAGGCATACTCCATGATACTCCGCACCTGGGTTTGTTTTTATGGATCTTCTCCTCCCACAGTTTAATTTTGGAATTCCCACATTATCCTGCTCATCTCTAACCAACAATCCCCTGTCTAATTTTAAAGCTTCTGCAAAGACCCATCGCCACCTTCTCTGGTAATATCAGAGCTGCAACTCAACGACTGACTGAAACACGAACTGTGCAATACATGATTCTGTCAAACAAACAAATAACGAGTGCAGAAGCAGGAGGTGCAACGAAATTTCTCCAATAAACTTTATCCCAAAGTTCCGTGCCAGCGTGTGTCGTCTCCTTCTAACCGTCAGCCCTGCAGCCATGACAGGCTGATAGCTGTCACTATGAATAAATCAACCCCAACTGGATTCAGGAACAGTTTCATCCCAGTCACCACCAACACCCCACTCCCCCATCCCATCATCAGATTTCTGAACGGTCCATGACCACTGCCTAGTTATTCCTTTTCTTTACACATTTTGTATATTACGTGGAGTTTTATGTCTTTGCACTGTATTGCAAATCAACAAATTTCCTACCATATAAGATAGTGATAATAAAACTGATTCTGAAGAGCACCACTCTCCCTCGATGTCCAAAGAAACAAGGGAACTGATTGTGGATTACAGGAGGAACAGAGACAGGCTCGCCCCGATCAATATCAATGGGACTGCAGTTGAGAGGGTGAGTGGTTTCAAGTTCCTCAGTATACACATCACTGAAGATCTCACCTGGACTGTACACACCGGCTGTGTGGCTAAAAAAATGCACCAAGTCCTGCCGAAGGGTTTTGGCCCGAAACGTTGACTGTACTCTTTTCCATAGATGCTGACTGGCCTGCTGAGTTCCTCCAGCATTTTGTATGTGGTTCTCATTGTTCCAGCAACTCCAGATTTTCTCTTGTTTGTGATTTGATTACTACTCTGCGAAGTCTCTTCCAGGGACGCCTATCCTGAAGATGTTTAAATCTTCCCTTCGACGGGAGTTCAGTGAAACTCTCTCGCACTGCTCCCCCGCTGTGATCCTGTGATCACTTGAGATAATGCATGATGCCGTCTCCAAACAAGAAACAGTCTATCCCGATGCATTTCAAATCATAGTCTGGGACTTCATCCAGGCTTGTTTGAAGAAAACCCTGCCCGATTATCATCAGCATATAACCTGTAGCACCAGAGGCCCCAGCAGACTAGAGCACAGCTATACTAAGATGAGGACTGCCAGCCACTCCATGCCCTGACCAAATTTTGGTAACTCTGATCACTTGGATGTCCTTCTCCTACATACATACAGGGAGAGAGTAAAGAGCAAAACTCCAGAGATTGGGACAAGCAAGAGATGGTCATTGGAGGTACAGGAGCAGATATATGATTGCTTCGAATCGGTGGACTGGGCAGTGTTTAAGGACACATCTATGGATCCGAATGAATACACTATGGTTGTCATGGACTTTAAAACTGTTGTACACGAGTGTCTCCCCACAAAATCATTCAAGTCTTCCCCAATCGGAAGCCGTGGATGAAACATAAGATCCACAATCTGGTAAGGACTGGATTAGAGGCATTCAAGTCTGGTGTCCAAGAAAGCCGCAAGAGGTCCAAGTACTTGAATACTAACCAGTCCACCAATTCAAAGCAGTCATGGAGGACCTCATCCATTTCCTCCGTCCAATACGACACTACTTTTGACACCGTGACCTCCCGCTTCAGTTTTGCTTGTAAGCTGGGAGCAGGAGTACGGCCTGATGGTCCGATTTTTCCGAAGTGAGCTCGTGGGACAGAACGGTAGGCATCCTTGACTGCTGTGTAGCAGTGGTCAAGTATATTCGGGCTTCTAGTGGGGCAGGAGACATGTTGGGATAACTTCGGCAGCGCCGTTCTGAGGTTGGCCTGGTTAAAGTCCCTGGCTGTAATGAACAAAGCCTCCGGATACCTGGTCTCAAGTTCACTGATGTCGGCATACAGTATGTTCAGAGTACACTCCATGTCCACCTGGGGGGGAAATGTAGACCACTGTCAGTATGACCGAGGTGAATTCCCGTGGCAGATAGCAGGGACGACACTTCACCGACAGGTGTTCCAGGTCCGGGCTGCAGGAGTTTGTCAGTTCCACTGTGTCCGAGCACCACCCAGTGTTGACCAGTAGGCAGATACCACCTCCCCACATCTTGCCGAAAGACGCTGTGCGGTCCGTCCGATGGATCGAAAATCCCTCCGGTCGGATGGCACAGTTGGGGGTGGCAGGGGAGAGCCAGGTCTCGGTGAAACAGAATACACAGCAGTTCTGCATCTCCCTGCAGTAGGTGAGTCTCCCTTTAAGATCATCCACCTTGTTCTCTATGGCTTGCACATTAGCCAGTAGGATGGTGGGCATAGGGACACCGAAGCCCCTCAGCTTCAATCTCACCAGCAGCCCAGCTCTTTTCCCACGCTTCCTCGGTAAGTAGTGCATCTTTCCAGGTCTCCATCGATACAGGGTGTTGTTGTCAGCTCTTTGATGTTGGTGGACGCGTCCCGCGGGAATCGATCGGCGGGTCGCGTCGTCGTGCGCTCCGGGTCGGGCCGAGTGACAGGGGAGGCTCCGCTGCCACTTCCAGCTGCCGGGGGCCCGGGCTGTCGATTGGGTCGGGCCCCGAAGCCGACACTTAATCCCGGATGGTCGGGCTCCTTGTTGAAACGAGTCCGTAAGCCGAGTCACGGTGGTGGAGGCCTCCGCTCCAGCCGAGCCTCGGGCTCGATTTCCGAGGTCGGCGCCGGAGGCCTCACTTCCGGCAACTGTGGATGGCCACCAACGGGGCTTTACGGTGGTCGCTCCGGGGAAGCGTCTGGGGCACCTTGAGGTCTCCGCTGTCCCTTCTGTGTGGTCGCAATGGGCCGTGTCTCCAAGCGCTCCGGCTCGGTAGCAGACCGCGGGTCTCCGGGAACGTGGTGCGCCTCGCTGGTCGGGCCCGGAGTTTAAGAAGCATTTCTGGCGCGGCGCTCTCCAGCTGGGTCAGTAGCTTCGCCAGGGGGTTGTTGATCTAGATTGGCGGTTTAGGAGGGTTTCTCGGGTGGAGGATAGCGGAGAGGGCAGTTTGCCCGGGAGAGCCGCCAGTTACCGGCACCATCCCGTTAAATTTAAATTTACATCCGAATGATAGAGATTATTCTTTTTATTCACATGTTCATAATAAATATTCGCGAATTGATTATTTTATAGCTGATTTCCGATTTTTGTCCAAAGTCCAGAAATGTGAATATTATGCTATGTCTTGGATCATGCACCCTTAAGCTTAACTTTTGAGTTAAATGATGTTAGTAATATAAACTTGCCTTGGCGCTTTCCAGAAAACTTATTACAAAGTTCGGACTTTGTCAAATTTATAGTGATTCAGATAAAAGATTTCTTTCTTCTTAATAATACGGGAGATGTCTCAAAATTGATTATATGGGATACACTTAAAGCATATTTGCGAGGTCAGATAATATCCTATTTGGCTAAGCTCAAGAAACAGGCAAAAATAGAATTAGATAGAATTTCAAAACAAATTAAAGACCTGGATAACACTTATGCATTTTCTCCTAATGTTGATTTATTTAAACAAAGGGTTGAACTTCAATCAGAATATTATTTACTATTAACTTCTCCTATTGAAAGAAATTTGCTTAAATTAAAAAGTCAATTTTATGTGTTTGGAGATAAAAGTAACAAGCTATTAGCTTCTCAGCTTAAAGCAGTTAGAGCTAAAACACAAATTTTAAAAATTCATAAGGGAGATGGTAGTTTAGCTTGTAATTATGAAGATATTAATAAAATTTTTCAAGACTATTACAGTGAACTCTATAAATCTCAGTTTCCAGCTGACCCTTCTAATATGTATGCAAAAGATTGATTTTCCTAGAATATCGAGGAATTTACCATCCTGGATACTGTTGGTGGGGACGACCGACCAGGTGTGAGCCATGGTGGCAGGGCCTCCGGCACTGAGTCTGACCCAGTGGTGCAGAAGGGTGGAATGGAGAAGAGGAGAGCTGTCGTCATTGGAGACTCTGTAGTCAGGGGAGCAGACAGGAGATTTTGTGGACATGAGAATGACACCCGCGTGGTTTGTTGCCTGTTGGGTACCAGGGTCCGGGATGTCTCTGACCGGGTGCACAACATCCTGGTACGAGAGGGAAAGCAACCAGAAGCCGTGATACATGTTGGGACCAACGACATAGGCAGGAAGAGGGATGAGGTCCTGATGTGTGAGTTTCAGGAACTAGGCAGAAAGCTGAAGAACAGGACCTCAAGGGTGGCATTCTCAGGATTGCTGCCAGTGCTATGTGACAGTGATGGTAATAATTGGAGGAGATGGCAGTTGACTGCGTGGCTGAGGAGTTGGTGCAGGGAGCAGGGTTTTAGATTTTTGGATCACTGGGGTCGCTTCTGGGGAAGGTGGGACCTGTACAGATTGGATGGGTTGCACCTGAACTCGAGGGGGAGCAATATCCTTGCAGGTAGGTTTGCTAGCATGGTTCGGGAGGGTTTAAACGAATTTGCAAGGGGGATGGGACTCGGAGTGATAGAGCAGTGAAAAAAGTGCATGGAGTAAAGCTAGATCCAACATATAGAGAGGCTTTGAGGAAAGGGAAGCAGAATAAACAGTGTAAAGACTGTAAGGTAGACGGGCTGAAATGTGTGAACTTCAATGCAAGAAGCATCAGGAACAAAGGTGATGAACTGAGAGCTTGGATACATACATGGAATTATGATGTAGTGGCCATTACAGAGACTTGGCTGGCACCAGGGCAGGAATAGATTCTCAATATTCCTGGATTTCAGTGCTTTAAAAGGGATAGACAGGGTGGATAAAGGGGAGGAGGGGTGGCATTACTGGTCAGGGATACTATTACAGCTACAGAAAGGGTGGATAATGTAGCAGGATCCTCTTTTGAGTCAGTATGGGTGGAAGTCAGGAACAGGAAGGGAGCAGTTACTCTATTGGGGGTATTCTATAGGCCCCTTGGTAGCAGCAGAGATACAGAGGAGCAGATTGGGAGGCAGATTTTGGAAAGGTGCAAAAATAACAGGGTTGTTATCATGGGTGACTTCAACTTCTCTAATATTAATTGGCACCTGATTAGTTCCAAGGGTTTAGATGGGGCAGAGTTTGTTAAGTGTGTCCAGGATGGATTCCTGTCACAGTATGTGGACAGGCCGGCTAGGGGGAATGCCATACTAGATCTAGTACTAGGTAATGAATCGGATCGGGTCGGGTCACAGATCTCTCAGTGGGTCAGCGTCTGGGGGACAGTGACCACCGCTCCCTAGCCTTTAGCATTATTATGGAAAAGGATAGAATCAGAGAGGACAGGAAAATTTTTAATTGGGCAAGGGCAAATTATGAGGCTATAAGGATAGAACTTGCAGGTGTGAATTGGGATGATGTTTTTGCAGGGAAATGTACTATGGACATGTGGTCGATGTTTAGAGATCTCTTGCAGGATGTTAGAGATAAATTTATCCCGGTGAGGAAGATAAAGAATGGCAGGGTGAAGGAACCATGAGTGACAAGTGAGGTGGAAAATCTAGTCAGGTGGAAGAAGGCAGCATACATGAGGTTTAGGAAGCAAGGATCAGATGGGTCTATTGAGGAACATAGGGTAGCAAGAAAGGAGTTTAAGAAGGGGCTGAGAAGAGCAAGAAGGGGGCATGAGAAGGCCTTGGTGAGTAGGGTAAAGGAAAACCCCAAGGCATCCTTCAGTTATGTGAAGAAAAAAAGGATGACAGGAGTGAAGGTAGGACCAATTAGAGATAAAGGTGGGAAGATGTGCCTGGAGGCTGTGGAAGTGAGCGAGGTCCTCAGTGAATACTTCTCTTTGGTATTCACCAATGAGAGGGAATGATGACAGTGAGGACAATATGAGTGAGGTTGATGTTCTGGAGCATGTTGATATTAAGGAAGAGGAGGTGTTAGAGTTGTTAAAATACATTAGGACGGATAAGTCCCCGGGGTCTGATGGAATATTCCCCAGGCTGCTCCATGAGGCGAGGGAAGAGTTCGCTGAGCCTCTGACTAGGATCTTTATGTCCTCGTTGTCCATGGGAATGGTACCGGAGGTTTGGAGGGAGGCGAATGTTGTCCCCTTGTTCAAAAAAGGCAGTAGGGATAGTCTGGGTAATTATAGACCAGTGAGCCTTACGTCTGTGGTGGGAAAGCTGTTGGAAAAGATTCTTAGAGATAGGATCTATAGGCATTTAGAGAATCTTGGTCTGATCAGGGACAGTCAACATGGCTTTCTGAAGGGCAGATCGTGACTAACAAGCCAAATAGAGTTCTTTGAGGAGGTGAACAGACATATAGATGAGGGTAGTGCAGTTCATATGATCTATATGGATTTTAGTAAGGCATTTGACAAGGTTCCACATGGTAGGCTTATTCAGAAAGTCAGAAGGCATGGGATCCAGGGAAGTTTGGCCAGGTGGATTCAGAATTGGCTTGCCTGCAGAAGGCAGAGGGTCATGGTGGAGGGAGTACATTGAGATTGGAGGATTGTGACTAGTGGTGTCCCATAAGGATCAGTTCTGTGACCTCTACTTTTCGTGATTTTTATTAACGACCTGGATGTGGGGGTAGAAAGGTGGGTTGGCAAGTTTGCAGATGACACAAAGGTTGGTGGTGTTGTAGATAGTGTAGAAGATTGTCACAGATTGCAGAGAGACATTGATAGGATGCAGAAGTGGGCTGAGAAGTGGCAGATGGAGTTCAACCCGGAGAAGTGTGAGGTGGTACACTTTGGAAGGACAAACTCCAAGGCAGAGTACAAAGTAAATGGCAGGATACTTGGTAGTGTGGAGGAGCAGAGGGATCTGGGGGTACATGTCCACAGATCCCTGAAAGTTGCCTCACAGGTGGATAGGGTAGTTAAGAAAGCTTATGGGGTGTTTGCTTTCTTAAGTCGAGGGATAGAGTTTAAGAATCACGATGTAATGATGCAGGTCTATAAAACTCTGGTTAGGCCACACTTGGAGTACTGTGTCCAGTTCTGGTCGCCTCACTGTAGGAGGGATGTGGAAGCATTGGAAAGGGTACAGAAGAGATTTACCAGTACGCTGCCTGGTTTAGAGAGTTGGATTATGATCAGAGATTAATGGAGCTAGGGCTTTACTCTTTGGAGAGAAGGAGGATGAGAGGAGACATGATAGAGGTGTACAAGATAATAAGAGGAATAGAGAGAGTGGATAGCCAGCACCTCTTCCCCAGGGCACCACTGCTCAATACAAGAGGACATGGCTTTAAGGTAAGGGCTGGGAAGTTCAAGGGGGATATTAGAGGAAGGTTTTTTACTCAGAGAGTGGTTAGTGCGTGGAATGCACTGCCTGAGTCAGTGGTGGAGGCAGATACACTAGTTAAGTTTAAGAGACTACTGGACAGGTGTATGGGGGAATTTAAGTTAGGGGCTTATCTGGGATGCGGGGATTGAGGGTCGGCACAACATTGTGGGCCGAAGGGCCTGTACTGTGCTGTATTATTCTATCTGTTGAAGATCAGCAAATTCTTGGTGCTCCTTTTACTGAAAGAGAAATTCAGAAAGCTATTCTTTCAATGCAATATGGTAAAGCTCCTGGATTGGATTTTTTTTTGTAGGATTTTATAAAAAATTGAAGATTTGCTTACTCCTTATATGTTGGAAATTCTTAAAGATTCTTTTCTGCTAGGAGAGTTACGTTCCACATTTTATGAAGCTTCTATTTCTTTAATTCATAAGAAAGATAAAGACCCTACTGATAGTGCTTCATATAGACCTACTTCATTATTAAATGTGGATGCTAAAATTCTTTCTAGAATAATGGCTAATCGGATGGATAATATGCTAGCTAAAATTATTTCTCAGGATCAAACAGGTTTTATAAAAGGTTGTTATTATTTTCTCTAACACTCGGAGACTGTCAAATGTTATATACTCATCCCTCTCTAAAACTCCCCAATGTGTTGTTTCTCTAGATGCTGAAAAGGCATTTGATAGAGTTGAATGGAAATATCTATTTAAAGTTTTAGAGAAATTTAGCTTTGGTACTAATTTTAATAAATGGATTAGATTGATATATAGAAGCCCTACACTGCTATTACTAATAACTGTAGATCCCCCTTTTTCCAACTTTTGCGGGGTACGAGACAAGGATGTCCGTTAAGCCCTTTGTTATTTAATTTGGTGTTGGAACCTTTGGCCTTTGCACTTTGTTAAGCTAAAGATATTCAAGGAATTTCTATAAATGGGACTATTCATAAGATTTCTCTTCATGCGGATGATCTTTTGGTTTATGTTTCGAATCCTGAAGAATCTATTCCTAGTTTATTGAAATTATTAAATTAAATTGGATTGTTTTCAGGATATAAATTAAACCTGCATAAAAGTGAATTACTTTCTTTAAATGATTCTGCTTCTATATATGATGACATTCCTTTAAAAGTTACGGATTCTTTTAAATATTTAGGTATTATCACTAAAAATTATGGAGACCTTTATAGAGCTAATTTAGTTTCCTTAGTGGATTTTATGAAGCAATTTTTTTTCTAGATGGAATCCACTTACACTGTCATTAGCCGGTCGAAATCATGCAGTTAAAATGATGATCTTACCAAAAATTTTATATGTATTTCAAAATATTCCTATTTTTCTAACTAAGAAGTTTTTTGATCAGGTTGACTCTATTATTTCATCTTTTGTTTGGAATAATAAAAGACCAAGAATTGGAAAATGTCATTTACAAAAATTAAAAAAGGATGGAGGTCTTACTTTGCCTAATTTAAGAATGTATTATTGGACGGTTAATATACGCTCTACATGTTCTTGGTTATATTGGACCGATAAAAATGAACGACCACCATGGATTGATCTGGAATTGAAAATTGTGGAACAATTTCATTTAACTTCATTATTAGGAGCCCCTTTACCTGTACAATTATCCAAAATTTCTATTCTAAGTATAAATCTTATGATTAAGCAGTCATTACGAATCTGTTACCAGTTTCGTAAGTTTTTTAATTTTAAAAAAATTAACCTTCTTAGTTTAATTTATCGAAACTATCTATTTAAACCTTCACTTAGTGATCCTACCTTTTCTCTTTGGAGGAACAAAGGATTTTTTTCCTTTAAGGATTTGTTTCAAGAAGGCGGATTGATGTCCTTTGAGAAATTAGTAACTAAATATTCTCTCTCATATTCACATTTTTTGCAATATCTTCAGATCAGACATTTCTTACAGAAATATTTAAGTAATTTTCAATGTATACAAGACTCTGACCTGTTAGACATTATTTTAAAAATGAACTCTTTCGTGAAAGGTTTTATAGGGAAAATTTATAATTTACTATTACAACAGGATAACTATCCTTTACTTAAGATTAAGCAAGATTGGGAAAGAGAGCTTAACATGACCTTGATAACAAAGGATTGGTTGCTAATTTTGAAGTTGGCTAACTCTTCTTCGATTTGCTCCAGTCATTCTCTAATTCAATTTAAAGTTGTACATCGTTATTATTTGACAAAGGAGAGATTGTCTCTAAAATATTTTCTAATGTAAATAGTGTGATAGCTGTAAAACTGAGATAGCTACATTGACACATATGTTTTGGTCGTGTTCTGTATTGAAACAGTTTTGGAAATCTATTTTTTCTATAATTTCTGAAGCTTTAAAAATCAATTTACAACCTAATAAATTAACAGTTTTGTTTGGTATAATTCCTCAATATATTCACAGTATTTCTATATCAGACCAACACATGATTGCATTTGTCACATTATTGGCTAAAAGGGCTATTTTATTAAAATGGAAAGATGCCTGTGCTCCCACTTTGATACAATGGTTCTCTCAGGTGATGTTATGTATTAGTTTGGAAAAAATTAGAAGTCGAACTTTTGATCTTAGATTTGACTTCCAGAAAAGGTGGGGTTATTTTGCCCGTTATTATCATTTGACTTGAGTTAATAAAAATGGTCCTTTTCTGATGCTTGGGTATATGGATTTGGTTGGTGGATTGATGTCTGTTTTTATGGAAGCTTGTATGGCTCATAGCTCCGGGTGTGTGCTCCAAATGCGGTTTTCCCCATTTTTTTTGTTATTAGGGTTTTTTTTGTTTTAGTTAGTAGGGGTTCTTTTTTCTTTCTTTCTTTTTTCCAAAAAAAAGCTTTAACATTTTGTGTTTTTTTTATTATTATTATTGATATACTGTTCAGTTTGGTTGATAGTTTAACTCTTATTCTACATGTGGATATGTTGTCTTGATTATTTTGATGTATTTTTCTCCGTTGTTGATTTTCAATAATAATTAATGAAAAGATTTAAAAATGAAATGAAAATGGAATATGTAGTGATGGTAACACTCGAAGCACTGGGGATTCCCAGCATGTCAGGAGGGAAATGGACAGTTGACGTTTCGGCTCAAGTCCTTTCATGCGAAGTGAAATCGGAGAGCAGATGACCGGTGCAGAACGGTGGCGACAAGGATGAAGACTGAGCTGGCAGGTGATGGGTGGATACAGGTGAAGGGGTGCGAGTTAGATGGGGAAGGGTTGGAGTGTGGAAATGTGTCAGGAACTGGGAGCTGAGGGATGTCAGTGACAAAGGACGGAAGGTTTTGGAATCTGACAGGAGAGGGAAGTGGAGCCTGGAATAAACGGAGAGAGGTGGGGAGGGGTGTGTGGGTGATGGACAGATGGAAAGAGTGGGCGAGGAGGGGAAAGAGATAGGGTCACGGGGCTGACGGATCAGGAGGAGAGAAGATTAAATAGGAAAAGTGATTTTGGGAGTTGGTGGGGTTGGGAGAATGACAACCGGGAGTTTGAGAATTCGATGTTCACTACGCCAGGTTGCAGGCTGCCCAGACGGAGAATGAGGGGCCGTTCCTCTAATTTACGAGAATTATAGAGCCGGGATCTCTGCATTGAATAAAATATTCGATTTGGGACTCATTTTATACATAGGAAATGAAGGAAAAACAAAGCAGGTCAGTCAGGATCCTGGAGAGAGGAACGGAGCTTGCGTTCCATATCGATGACTTCTCCCGGAATTGGTTCCAAAGCTGCCTGTCCTGCTGCTGGTTTCAAGTATTTTCTGTTTTGTTTTGGTTCTTCAAGCTTCTGATTCGAGACACAGATAGGAGTGCAGCCTAATTTCCTTCTGAAGGGGCTGAAGAAAAACACATCTGATAGGAGGGGAGAGTGGACCTTTAGAGAAATCGAAGTTCATGCCGTCAGGTTGGAGGCAACGCAGAGACGAAACTTGAAGTGTTTCTTGGTTTTGTGGCTGTCTGCGGGACGACGAACCCCAGGATCGTATACTGCAACATACTCAGATAATAAAAGTACTTTGAATCTTTGCAGATGCTGGACTCCGGCAGTGCAGCCTAATTTCCTCCGGAATCATGATCTCGGTCATCTCTTTGTCTCCACTGATATTGCTTGATCGACTGAGTCTCGCAGAAATTTAATTTGAGGAAGTTCAGTTCATCGTAGTGGCGATTCAACCAGACGATGAGGATTGCAAGTGGCGCAAAGGTCTGTGCAGTTTGACGGTGCAGGATCCCCACCTGCTGCTGGAAACCGGTACTGCAGGAAGAGCAGAGAAAATGCTGAAACTCGACTGGAACAGGGACAAGAATTAACATTTACTGCCCACCAGCTGTCCAAAATAAAGCGAATTCATACTGCAGTTTGAGAGGTAGAAGCATAAATCACATTTATCAGTATCGCGATGGAATAAAGAGAATTCTAGAGGCATGAAAGAGGAGCCTGCCCAGTTGGATTGGAGGAGGGTATTGGTCGGATGACGGCAGAGCAGAGGTGGCTGAATTTTCTGTAAATAGTTCACAGAGCGTGGGATAGCTATGTCTCACAGAAGAAGTTGTTCTCAAATGGCAGGGCTAGGCAACGGTGGCTGATAAGGGAGGTCAAGTACTGCATAATAGCCAAGGAAAGGGCATACAAGGTCTCAAAAGGCTGATTAGGAAGATTTTAAAATCCAACAAAAGGCAACAAAAAACTATAAGAAGGGAAAAGATGAAATATAAGGGCAAACTAGCCAATTGTATTTTTTTCAGTTATATAAAGAGTAAAAGGGAAGTGAGAGGTGATATTGGACAACTGAAACATGTAGCTGGTGAGGTAGTAATGGGGGAAAAAGAAATAGTAGATCAACTTCATGGGTACTTTACATCAATTTTCACTCTGGAAGACGCTAGCAGTGCGGCAGAGGTTCGTGTGTGTAAGGGAGCAGGAATGAGTACCATTGCTATTGTAAAGGAAAAAGTGCGAGGCAAACCCAAAGATCTTAAGGTGGATGAGACACCTGGAGCAGATGGACTACATCCCAGAGTCCTGAGAGGTTGCTGAAGAGACAACGGATGCATTGGTCATGATCTTTCCAGAATCACTTGATTCTGGCAATGTTTCAGAGGACTGGAAAATTCCAAATTTCACTCCACTCTTTAAGAAGGGAGGAAGGCAAAAGAAAGGAAATTGTAGGCCAGTTAGTCTAACCTCGGTAGTTGGGAAAGTGTTGGAATTTATTAAAGATGAGGGTTCAGGTACTTGCAGACTAAAGATGCATGAAGTAAGTGAAAGTCAGGACGGTTTCTGTGAAGGGAAGTCTTGCCTGGCAAATGTGTTAGAATTCTTCAAGGAAGTAACAAGCAGGATGGACAAAGGAAAGGGCAAGGATGTCATTTACTTGCATTTTCAGAAGGCATTTGATAAGGTGCCTCACATGAGGCTGCTTAACAAGATAGAACACTATGGTGTTACAGGAAAGATACTAGCATGGGTAGAGGATTGGCTGACAGGCCGGCAGGAGGCAGTGAGTGGGAATAAAGAGGGCCATTCTGGTTGGCTGCCAGTGACTAGTGGTGTTCCTCAGGGGTCAGTATTGGGACCGCTACTTCTCACGTTGTTTGTGAATGATTTGGATAATGGATTTGATGGCTTTGTGGCAAAGTTTGCAGATGATACGAAGGTAGATGGAGGGGTAGGTGGTGCAGCAGAACATAGACAGATTAGAAGAATGGGCAAAAATGTGGCAGATGGAATACAGTGTTGGGAAAAATGCACTATAATGTATTTTGGTAAAAGGAACAATCATATGGACTATTATCTAAATGGGTGAAGGGTCATACATCAGAGGTGCAGAGGGACTTAGGAGTCTTCATGTAAGACTCCCAGAAGGTTAGTTTACTGGTTCAGTCTGTGGTAAAGAAGGCAAATGCAATGTTGGCATTTATTTCAAGTAGAATATAAAAGCAAGGAGATAATGCTGAGCATTTATAAGACACTAGTCAGGCCGCACTTGGAGTATTGTCAACAGTTTTGGGCCCTATATCTCAGAAGGAATGTGTTGGCATTTGAGAGACTCCAGAGGAGATTGACAAGGATGATTCCGGGAATGAAGGGGTTAACATATGAAGAGCGTTTGGCCGCTGTGGGCTTGTCCTCACTGGAATTTAGAAGAATGTGGGGGAAGGGGGAATCTCATTGATACCTACCGAATGTTGAAAGGACTAGATAAGGTGGATGTGGAGAGGATGTTTGTAATGGTGGGAGTATCCAGAACTAGAGGACACAGACTCAAAATTGAGGGAGAACCTTTTGGAACAGAGGTAAGGATGCTTTCTTCTCCAGAGAGCAGTGAATCCATAGAATGCTCGCCACAGTCTGCGGTGGTGGCCAAGTCTATTGGTATCTTTAAGGCGGAAGTTGATCATTTCCTGATCGGTCAAGGCATCAAAGTATATGGCGAGAAGGCAGCTGTATGGGATTGAGTGGCATCTGGGATCGGGCGTGATGGAATGGCGGAGCAGACTCGATAGCCTAATTCTGCTCCTGTCTCTTTTGGTCTTATGGTGTAAATGAGGTACCACCCCCTACGCGCACACAGAGTGACCCTCAAACCTAGGACAGGGCGCCTCCAAGCCTCCGACTCGAGTCCTTGACCCCGGCCGCACAGAATCGCGAATATTGAGCTTTGATTTCCAGACTCACCTGCTTCGGTCTTCGATCTTCAGGCCTCGATTTCCAAGCTTGCCAATCCCTGGAATCCGAGCTCCGGCTTAGACCCCTGGACTCTTGCGGTCTCTGGACCCCACTGATCCCGGCAATCACCGACTCTGCCTTCATTTCTCTTGTAGAATCTGCAGCAAACTGGGAAAGTCACGAAAGTGCTCTCAAAGTACAGCTGTTAGATACGTGGGTTTGCCCAAAGGAAATGTGGCGGATTCGCTTCGCACTTTAGGGCAAGTGTGTTTATTATGTGCGACAAAAATCAAACTGACAAGCATTCGATAAAATAGAGAAAATATATCCACCAGAAAACAGGACAATAGCTCTGTATGTTGCCAAGTGTGAACTCCTCGCAGCCTCGCTCTTCCTCTTCGACAGGGAGCGATGAGCCCTCTTTATTAGGCACCAGGACATGACATCGTTAATTACCCACAAAGATGACTAAGAATAAATCTGGATTAGAGTAGGACGCACCCCACAATATAGTTACAATCATATTACTGTCACATACCCCATGACGGGTTAAAGATCCAGCAGATTTGGAAAACACTTTGGGGTCTGGTATTGCTATTAAGTGATACTCTTTTATTAGTAACCACGCAATACAGTAATATAAAATCAGATACATCAAACAAATATATGTGTGTGTGTGTGTGTGTATTGTTACGAGAATACACATAAAATTAAGATGTTTGCCGGCCTGGGCTAGCATCAGTGGCATCAGCAGTTGGTCTGCCACCTGCCCTCAGGGGAAGGAGAGATAAGGAACAATGGAGCAGCGTCTGGAGATGTGTAATGAAGGGATGTGGGAGGAAGAGCTGTCTGGAGCGGCTCCCCCCTTTGAGCCCTGAACTGTTTGAAGTGATGGACAGGCGATACCCCAGCAGGGGGATAAAAAGGGACAGGTTCGCTAAGACAGACTCACGCCACCCGAGGTAACGAGACCCTGGAAGCGGTACGCTTCTCACGAGTGGGTGGAAAGGTACGATCAGCGGGAACCCGGTGTGTGTCCGCCCTTGCCTGGGTGCCGGGTTCACTGCAGAGGATCGACCGCATCTGGAGGAGGGGTCACAGTCGGTGACCTCAGGTGACATCACCAAGGACCCGCCCAAAAGCTGTTTGTGAACCATCTCGCTGGTCTGTGAGCCATCTTGCTGGTCTGTGAGTGAAGCCGTTCTGAATGATCAGTTGTTCCTATTCTATCTCTCTCTTCCCCCACGTTGTCCACCGCCATGGCAACGATTACTGCGAACTGAACTACTAAACTGGACTGAACTTTGAGTCATTTTGAAATTGGTCATTTACCCCTAGACAACGATAGAGCTTGATTGATGCTGTTATCTTAATTCTGTGCACATGTGTGTTTATCATCACTGAACTGTTGCATTTATTATCCTTTCGATTACTGTGTTGCTTGTTTCTGTAATAAAACTTTCTTAGTTCTAGTACTCCAGACTCCAACTGAGTGATCCATTTCTGCTGGTTTGGCAACCCAGTTACGGGGTACGTAACATAAGTGGGGTTCTCGTCCGCGATTTTGAACGCTAAATTTGGGACGGAGTAAATTGATTGGGTTAAAATTCCCGAAAGAAAGAAAAGACAAACAGCAGAAATGGAGGTTGAGGAATTTATAAAGGCGCCGACCTTGGAGGCATTAGAGGATGCCAGGAAATCGGAATTGTTAGCTGTGGCCAAACGGTTGAATCTTTCTAAGGTGAAGTCGACAATGAGGAGAGAGGAGATACACAGAGCTATTGTAGAGCACTATGTATCTAAAGGTGTGTTTCCCCAAGGTGAGCTGGGGGAGGTGTCTATTGAAAAACCTGCTGGAGACGCGGTACAGGTACAGCTTGAAAAACTGAGACTCGAGCACGAGTTCCGGGTACGGCAGTTAGAACACGAAGAGAAGCAGTTAGAAAGGCAGGAGAGACAGTTAGAAAGGCGGGAGAGAGAGAAAGAGGTAGAAAGGCAAGAGAGAGAAAGACAGTTGGAGAGAGAGGAGAAACAGAGGGAAAGGGAATTTGAGCTGGAGAAGTTAAAGATAAGGGCCGAGCAGGGGCTCGTGCCGAACCAAGGTGGAGGGTTCCGGGCGACCCAGGAGGTTAGGCTGGTTCCCCCATTTGACGATACCGATGTGGATCGGTACTTTCTCCACTTCGAAAAAGTAGCTATAAGTCAGGAATGGCCGAGGGATAAGTGGGTTGTCTTACTTCAGAGTGTACTGAAAGGGAAGGCCCAACAAGCTTACTCCGCCTTATCCGCGGAAGATGCCCAGAAGTATGAGGTGGTGAAGGAGGCCATCCTCAGGATTTATGAGTTGGTCCCGGAGGCATACCGGCAGAGGTTCCGGAATGCGAGGAAGCGGTGGGACCGCACGTATTTGGAGTTTGCTCGTGAGATGCAAACATATTGTGAGCGTTGGTGCGCCTCGAAAGGGGTAGAGGGGGATTATGACAGACTGCTGCAACTGGTTCTGATTGAGCAGTTTAAAGGTTGTGTCCCTGAGGGTATGAGACCCTACCTCGATGAGAAAGAGGCAGCCACGTTAGCCGCAACTGCTAAGTTAGCGGATGAGTATGCGTTGACACATAAAATGAAGGTTGCCCCGAGTAAAGGCTACCAGAAGGGTAGTCAGGACGGCGGGGAGAGTCCGCCGGAAAAGTCAGAAAGTAAGCCGGGGACTAGTGAAAAGGATAAGGTAGACCGGGAGCAGCCTGGTAGGAAGTCTCCTGGGGTCGTCTGTTATAATTGTGGGAAAGTCGGACACTTTGCGTCCAGGTGCTTTGCCCCAAGGAAGGAGACGGGGAAAGGAAAAGCGGAAATTTTGAATGGCTGTATCGAGCTGTTAAGCGAACCGCTAGGGAAGGACAGGTCTGAAAAAGTCCAGGAAGGGCGCGAGAGGTTTATCTCGGCCGGACTGGTGTCAATGAAAAAGAGGTTAAAACCAGTTCCAGTGCGGATCTGGAGAGACACGGGAGCGTGTCAGTCACTAATACTGAAGAGTGTATTAGAGTTTAGCTCAGAGACCCAGACTGGGGAGGTAGAGGTCAAAGGTGTTGGGGAAGGGACAGAGTCAGTCCCTTTGCACCAGATACATTTACAGAGCAACCTGGTCTCTGGACTAGTCACGATCGGGGTGAGGTCCGAATTACCGATGAAAGACGTGGAAGTCTTGCTCGGTAATGACATCGCCGGAGGAATCGTGTTCCCAGTCGTGAGATTGACGGGTCAGCCTGCCAGCATGGAGGCCCCGCCCGCGATGGTGAATTTGGCTGAAACATTTCTGCCAACCTTGTATGAGACAGGGTGTAGTGAGATAAGAGGTAGTGAGGGAGCTGGGACGGACGTAGCAGTAGCCAGGAAAGAATTTGTGCAGACGCAGGAGCGAGACGAGGGGCTGATGGTTTTTGCCGAGACCGCTCTCTCTGACACAGCCTTGACAAGCTATTGTGCGGATGAGGAAGTGCTAAGGAAGAAAGGGAAATCAAGTACAGCATCCGCAGATGAGGAGTGGGGGGTGGTGCAAAAGAGTTACGGGGATGAGGTTTTTAACATGGCCCACGAGGTACCCCCCGGTGGACATTTTGCGGTGCTGGAGGAAACAGTTGGTGGAATCATGAAAGAGAGTTACCGGCTGCCCAGGGGGAAAAATGTTATTGATCATGACCGACGCGAACTGAGACGGTCACCGGCTTTTGATATGCTAACAAACCTAGTCGGTGTTAGCGTGGAAATCAATGAAGCTAGGGGCCCCCTGATAAGAGGAAAAAACCATTTTGAAAAGATTAGGATGGGATCGGTCAGATGGGAGAAGGCTATTGTTTTGGCCAGGTCTACTGATAAGGTCTCTCCCTTAATCCCCGAAGGAGTAATTAAACGACTCGCACCCATGTGTTTGATTGTCCCGAGGAAATGCAAAGAACTGGGACGTTGGGTTATGTCGGTTACAATAGGGCGGCCAAGTGAACAACACCCATATTTTTTGAGTAATTCAGTGACTAAAGGGCTGATGAACACAGAGGTGTGTATTGGCAATTTAATACGGCTGTCTGAAGCCAGCGTGATAGTGAGCCTTGGAAAAAATGAATTCGGCCACACGAGAGTCACTTACCTGGGAATTGTGGTGACACAGGGGCAGCTGGCAGTGATGCAAGCTACAGTGCAGGCTATCGCTGACCTCCCAACCCCGACAGACAAGAGGGCCCTCAGAAGGCTCTTGGAGATGGTGGGGTACTGCAGGAAGTTTTGCAATAACTCTGCGGTCAATACCCGTCCCCCTCCTACTAAGCCCTTGGGAGGGAAAATTGAGTCGGAATGGGACGACCCTTGTTGTTGTGGTCCGGGACAAAACCAAATGAGAGGTTACATTGGTCGCAATTCATCAGTGTTTTTGGCCACTATGAAGTTTGCTGAGTTGGAGCCTGGTCTAAGGGATTATTAATAACACGTGTAAAAGGAACAGAAAATGTGATGACTGTCTGTCAAGGTGTTGACAGCTTCAAATTCTCTGTATTAGCTAAATAACTGTTAAAGATGTATATTGTGTATGTATCAGATAATGTAGTCATGTTTGTAATTTTTACCTCCCGGTAAAAATCCTTAAAGGGGGGAAGTGTTACGAGAATACACATAAAATTAAGATGTTTGCCGGCCTGGGCTAGCATCAGTGGCATCAGCAGTTGGTCTGCCACCTGCCCTCAGGGGAAGGAGAGATAAGGAACAATGGAGCAGCGTCTGGAGATGTGTAATGAAGGGATGTGGGAGGAAGAGCTGTCTGGAGCGGCTCCCCCCTTTGAGCCCTGAACTGTTTGAAGTGATGGACAGGCGATACCCCAGCAGGGGGATAAAAAGGGACAGGTTCGCTAAGACAGACTCACGCCACCCGAGGTAACGAGACCCTGGAAGCGGTACGCTTCTCACGAGTGGGTGGAAAGGTACGATCAGCGGGAACCCGGTGTGTGTCCGCCCTTGCCTGGGTGCCGGGTTCACTGCAGAGGATCGACCGCATCTGGAGGAGGGGTCACAGTCGGTGACCTCAGGTGACATCACCAAGGACCCGCCCAAAAGCTGTTTGTGAACCATCTCGCTGGTCTGTGAGCCATCTTGCTGGTCTGTGAGTGAAGCCGTTCTGAATGATGAGTTGTTCCTATTCTATCTCTCTCTTCCCCCACGTTGTCCACCGCCATGGCAACGATTACTGCGAACTGAACTACTAAACTGGACTGAACTTTGAGTCATTTTGAAATTGGTCATTTACCCCTAGACAACGATAGAGCTTGATTGATGCTGTTATCTTAATTCTGTGCACGTGTGTTTATCATCACTGAACTGTTGCATTTATTATCCTTTCGATTACTGTGTTGCTTGTTTCTGTAATAAAACTTTCTTAGTTCTAGTACTCCAGACTCCAACTGAGTGATCCATTTCTGCTGGTTTGGCAACCCAGTTACGGGGTACGTAACAGTATGTAAATACAGAAACCAAGCATCTTCAAGCCTAGGGGTAACTGGATACAGTCTCACGATGATGAGTAAAGTTCAGTTCAGTTCATGGTATTGAGTTGAGTAGTGATGGAGAGAGAAAGGTGTTTAGTTCTTCAGGTGAGCCAATGCCGTCAATCTTCCCATTGTCCTCTAAAACTTCCAAGTTAGCCAAACTTGACCAACGTAAGAGCACCATCTTCGAGTGATAGTCTACCAACCCAGGTGAGGGTTAGACACACTGGTGAACTCCACAAGGTCGCTCTTTCATGCACTAATAATCACAGATCGATCCCTCAGAATCGATCCTCAGTCCCACACTCATGGGCACCTGTACAGGATACTGGTAACTTCACCACACCCTTGTGCATCTGCGTGTGCTGTGAAACAAGCAATTACGCTGGTTTAAATACTGTTGCTCTGAACACCAGCAGTCCATCAAGTAGCTCCTCCCTTCTCTCTCTGTAGGAACACAGAAGCTGGAAGTATCCTTGCATAAGTGTAAAGTACGCTACAGAGGAACCATCATACCATCTCCAAGCAGTCTTCGCCTCTCTCTCTCTTAATAACAAGATGTCAGTGTTGGATCTCTCTCTCTCTCTCTCTCTCTCTCTCTCTCTCTCTCTCTCTCTCTCTCTCTCTCTCTCTCTCTCTCTCTCTCTTTTAAAAGCACTGTTCATAGGGATAATTCAGGTTCCCCTAACATTACAAAGAAAGGAGAATTACCTATCCTATTTAGAGTAAGCGAACAACATATACACATCCCTGGTAGTAAAGAAATAGAATATTCCATCGTGTATGGTGGGAAAGGCACCATCGATCCAACCCGGGCCCATGAGCTCAGTTTAGGACCCATTATGAGAATATACTGGGATGACACTGAAGTGCGTACACTCAGTTCAATAACAGCGGGATGACAAGTCAATGTTTGTGTGTTGAAATGTGTTTGTGTAAGGAAGGCTGCTGTCCTCCCCTGAACATGTATTTAATCATGATGATTAACTTTGCTTGTCACATGTACATCGAAACATACAGTGAAGTGGGTCGTTTCAGACCAACACTGTCTGAGATATGCTGGGGGCCGCCCACAAGTCTCACCATCATCCCTTGCCCGTAATTTACTAACCCTAATCCATACACCTTTGGAAAGTGAGGGGGAAACCCACACAGGCACAGGAAGAATATACAAACTGCTCACAGACAGCAGTGGGAATTGACCGGCGTTGTAACATCGTTACACTAACTGCTGGGCTACAGTGCCACCCGAATCCGATGGGTTTTTACAACAATCCTGTAAGAATGAAATGGCCACCAACACTGATGCCGGTATTTACTTTAAGGCTAAATTTACTTGGTATTTGTAGTTATATCCTGAGTCGGTAGTGATAAGGTTTGATCTATTATGTCCGGATAAATTAGCCAGACAGCTTTTTCACACAGATGATGGTCACAACTGTCATAGGAAGCATTTCCCTGGGCGGTATGGCTAATACAAGGGGCATAACTTTAAGAAGCCTAGAGAAAAGTATCGGGGGTTGGGGTTGTTGTTACAAGTAGATTATTACACAGAGTGGTGGGTGCGTGGAATGCTCTGAAAGGGTACTGATAGAGGTAGATACATTAGGGGCATATAAGAGACTCAATCAGGTGAATGAGTGAAAAAGGAGAACTATGTGGGAGAGAAAGCTTAGATTTATCATAGAGCAGGTTAAAACGTCTACGCAACATCATTAGCTGAAGGGCCTGTACTGTTTATATTCTTTGTTGTGTGTCTACTTAAAAGATATTTAGATATGGACATGGATATGGGTCATATACAGGTAAATGGGACATCTTAGTTTGGCACTGTGGTCCCACTGTAACCACTGACAACACTGTAGACTATCCACAACACCCCAAACCTTTGTGTCATCTTACTAACCCACCCTTCTACTTCTTCATCCAGGTTATTTACAAAAATTACAAAGAAGAGGGGTCTTCAATATCAGATCCCTGTGGAACACCACTGGTCATCGACCTCCGTGCAGAATATGCACCATCTACAACCACCTTTTGCCTTCTGTGGGCAAGCCATTTCTGAATCCATAAAGCAAGGTCCCCGTGGATCCTATGCTTCCTTACTTTCTGAAGGAGTTTTGTCGGGGGAACCTTATCAAGTACCTTACTGAAATCCATATACACTACATCCACTGCTCTACCTTCATCAGTGTGTTTTGTTACATCCTCAAATAATTTAATCAGGCTCATAAGGCACGATCTGCCCTTGAAAAAGCCATGCTGATCCGTAATCAAATTTTGTCTCTCCAAATGCTCATAAATCCTGCCTCTCAGGATCTTCGCCATCATTGAAGTCAGGCTCACTGGTCTATAATTACCTGGGTTACCGCTACTCCCTTTCTTGAACAAGGGAACAATATTTGCAACCCTCCAATCCTCCGGTACTTCTTCCATCCCTATTGCTGATGCAAAGATCATCACAAGAGGCTCAGCAATCTCCTCCATCACTTCCCACAGTAGCCTGGGGTATATCTCATCTGGTCCCGGTGATTTACCTAACGCCTGCTGCGTTCCGCCAGCATTTAGTGTGTGTTGCTTGAATTTCCAGCAACTGCAGGTGTTCTCGTGTTTGACTTACCTAACTCAATGCTTTTCAAAAGCTCCAGCACATCCTCTTTTTTAATGGCTAGCTGATGCAGATTATGAAATTCAGTGTATTGCAGTACCGCTTTCAACCAGAGGGTGGAGATGGCGAGCGGCCCAATGGTCAGTTTCACGGTGCAGCATCGCCGCCTACTGCTGAAAACAGGTACTGCAGGAAAAGCAGAAACAAAACGTAATTGCTGGGAACCGGCAATAGAATTTGTGTCCGAAATGTGGGCGTCGGCAGCAGGAACAACGTTTACTGCCCATTGACTGCCCTTGAGAAGGTCGAAACGTGCGACTTCAGCTTACAACATTATGTTTATGCCTTACCACCGCCCACACCAATCTCTGTGTAAAAATCTACCTCTGACATTCCCCTCATCTCCTTACAATTATGCCCCTTCGTATTAGTTTTTGCTGCCCCGGGAAATACATCCTATGGCTGACCACCCTCTGTGTGAAAATTCCTGCCACATCTTTTCCTTCTCAATTTATACCGATTAGTTCTTGATTCCCCATTTTGCGGGAAGAAAAAGTTCCGGTTAATTAAAACTGTCACAAGAGTTCAAACCTTATCACCAACGACTCAGGATGTAACTTGAAATATCAAGTAAGTCTAACCTTAAAGTAAACACCAGCGTCAGTGACGGTGGCGATTTCATTTTTACAGGATTGTTGTAAAAACCCACCCAATTTGGGTGGCATGGTAGCCCAACAGTTAGCGTAACGCTATTACAGCGCCAGTGACTCGGTCTCAGTTCCCGCTGCTGTCTTTAATTTTGCATATTCTTCCTTTGGCTGCGTGGGTTTCCTCCGGATGCTCCGGTTTCCTCCGAAATTCCAAAGATGTATAGGTTAGGGTTAGTAAGTTTCGGGCATGCTACGTTGGCGCCAGAAGTGCGTCGACATTTGCGGGCTGCCCCCGGCACAATCCTCAGACTGTGTAGGTGATTAACGCACAGCGACCCATTTCACTGTATGTTTCGATGTACACATCGGTACCAATGACCTAGGAAGAAAGAATGAGGAGGTCCTGAAGAGTGAGTATAGAGAGCTTGGTAGGAAGTTGAAAAGCAGGACTTCGAGGGTGGATTGCTACCAGTGCCACATGCCAGTGAGGGTAGGAATAGGATGCTCTGGCTGATGAACACATGGCTCAGAAACTGGTGTAGGGGGCAGGGTTTCAAATTTCAGGATCATTGGGACCTCTTCTGGGGCAGGTGGGACCTGTACAAGAGAGACGGGTTACACCTATACTACAAGGGGACCAATATCCTTGCAGGGAGGTTTGTTAGTCCTATTGGGGAGGGTTTAAACTAGATTTGCAGGGGGATGGGAACCAGAGTGCCAGAGCAGATAGTGGAGCGGGGGTGAAAATAAATGATGTTAAAAGTTCAAGCAAAGTCACAAATAGAAAGGTTGTGTGTGGTGGAGATAATCTTCTGAGGAGTGTCTATTTCAATGCAAGGAATATTGCGGGGAAGGCTGATGAGCTGAGGGCGTGGATTGACACATGGAATTACGACATTATAGCCATTAGTGAAACATGGCTACAGGAGGGGCAGGACTGGCAGCTTAATATTGCAGCGTTCCGATGTTTTAGGCGTGACAGAGGCAGAGGAATGAAGGGTGGTGGGCACAGGGGTGGGGGGTGGCGTGGCATTACTAGTCGGAAAATGTCACAGCAGTGCTCAGGCAGGACAGATCAGAGTGCTTGTCTACCGAGGCCATATGGGTGGAGCTGAGAAACAGGAAAGGTATGACCACATTAATGGGGTTGTATTATAGACCACCCAACAGTCAGCGAGAATTGGAGGAGCAAATCTGCAGAGAGATAGCAGACAACTGCAGGAAAAATAAAGTTGTGCTAGGAGGGGATTTTAATTTTCCTTATATTAATTGGGACACCCATACTGTTAAAGGTCTAGACAGGTTAGAGTTTATAAAATGTGTTCAGGAAAGTTTTCTATATCAATGTATAGAGTTACCAACTAGAGAGGAGGCAATGTTAGATCTCCTATTAGGAAACAAGTTAGGACAGGTGACAGAAGTGTGTGTAGGGGAACACTTTGGTTCCAGTGATCATAACACCATTAGTTTCAACTTGATCATGGATAAAGATAGATCTGGTCCTCGGGTTGAGTTTCTAAACTGGAAAAAGGCCAAATTTGAAGAAATGAGAAAGGATTGAAAAAATGTGGATTGGGACAGGTTGTTCTTTGGCAAGGATGTGATTGGTAAGTGGGAAGCCTTCAAAGGAGAAATTTGGGCAGTGCAGAGTTTGTATGTTCCTGTCAGGATTAAAGGCAAAGTGAATAAAAATAAGGAACCTTGGTTCTCAAGGAATATTGGAACACTGATAAAGAAGTAGAGAGAGATGTATGACATGTATAGGAAACAGGGAGCAAATAAGTTGCTTGAGGAGTATAAAAAGTGCAAAAAATACTTAAGAAAGAAATAAGGAGGGCTAAAAGAAGACATGAGGTTGCTTTGGCAGTCAAGGTGAAGGATAATCCAAAGAGCTTCAACAGGTATATTAAGAGCAAAAGGAATAGTATGGGATAACATTGGTCCTCTTGAAGATCAGATTGGTCGGCCATGTATGGAACTAAAAGAAATGGGGGAGATCTTAAATGTTTTTTTTTTTGCGTCTGTATGTAGTAAGGAAACTGGCACGGAGTCAATGGAAAGAAGGCAAACAAGTAGTGAGATCATGGAAACTGTACAGATTGAGGAGGAGGAGGTGCTTGCTATCTTGAGGCAAATCACAGCAGATAAATCCCCAGGACCTGACAGGGTACTCCCTCAGACCTTGAAGGAGACGAGTGTTGAAATTGCAGGGGCCCTGGCAGATATATTTAAAATGTCGGTATCTACGGGTGAGGTGCTGGAGGATTGGAGCTCATGCTGTTCCGTTGTATAAAAAAGACTCCAAAAGTAATCTGGGAAATTATAGGCCAGTAAATTTGACGTCGGTAGTAGGTAAATTATTGGAAGGAGTACTGAGAGATAGGATCTACAAGTATTTGAATAGTCAGGGACTTATTAGGGAGAGTCAACATGGTTTTGTGCGTGGTAGGTCATGTTTAACAAATCTATTAGAGTTTTTCAAAGAAGTTACCAGGAAATTGGATGAAGGGAAGGCAATGGATGTTGTCTATATGGACTTCAGTAAGGCCTTTGACAAGGTCCCGCATGGGAGGTTAGTTAGGAAGATTCAGTCGCTAGGTATACACGGAGAGGTAGTAAGTTGGATTAGACATGGGCTCAGTGGAAGAAGCCAGAGAGTGGTAGTGGAGGATTGCTTCTCTGAATGGAGGCCTGTGACTAGTGGTGTAGTGCTGGGTCCATTGTTATTTGTCATCTATATCAATGATCTGGATGATAATGTGGTAAATTGGATCAGCAGATTTGCTGATGATACAAAGATTGGAGGTGTAGTGGACAGTGAGGAAGGTTTTCAAAGCTTGCAGAGGGATTTGGACAGCTGGAAAAATGGGTTGAGAAACGGCAGATGGAGTTTAATACAGACAAGTGTGAGGTATTACACTTTGGAAGGACAGACCAAGGTAGAACATACAGGGTTAATGGTAAGGCACTGAGGAGTGCAGTAGAACAGAAGGATCTGGGAATACAGATACAAAATTCCCTAAAAGTGGCGTCACAAGTAGGAAAGGTCGTAAAGAGAGCTTTTGGTACATTGGCCTTTATAAATCAAAGTATTGAGTATAAGAGTTGGAATGTTATGGCGAGGTTGTATAAGGCATTGGTGAGGCCAGATTTGGAGTATTGTGTGCAGTTTTGATCACCAAATTACAAGAAGGATATTAATAAGGTTGTAAGAGTGCAGAGAAGGTTTACAATGATGTTGCCGGGACTTGAGGGACTGAGTTACAGAGAAAGGTTGAATAGTTTCGGACTTTATTCCCTGGAGCGTGGAAGAATGATGGGAGATTTGATAAAGGTATATAAAATTATGATGGGTATAGATAGTGTGAATGCAAGCAGGCTTTTTCCACTGACGCTAGAGAAGAAAAAAAAGAGGACATGGGTTAAGGGTGAAGGGGGTAAAGTTTAAACGGAACATGGGGGGGCCTTCTTCATACAGAGAGTGGTGGGAGTGTAGAATGAGTTGCCAGATGAAGTGGCAAATGCAGGCTCACTTTTAATATTTAAGAAAACCTTGGACAGGTGCATGGATGAGAGGTGTACGGAGGGATGTGGTCCAGGTGCAGGTCAGTGGGACTAAGCAGAAAAATGGTTTGGCACAGCCAAGAAGTGCCAAAAGGCCTGTTTCTGTGCTGTAATGTTCTATGGTTCTATGGGATAGAATTACAGTAGTGTGTGATTAGACCCACACAAGGAATAGTAATGATTAACAACTAGAATGCCAAGTTATTAGGTGAGACAGAAGACAAGAGAAAAATAGATTAGTACTGTGCGTGAGGTGGAGGTGGGGAAGACAAGAGTGATATCGCTTCTGAAAGAGGAAGGAAGCGCAGCTGAGAGCAAAAGCTAGAAACAGGAACTATGGCAGGTCGCCCCCTAGAGGGGAAATTACAAACTACAGGAACATCTCCACAATTGAGCGATAGAGGCTTGGCTCCCATTCTGGGCACTGCACTTTAAGAAGACAGGATTTCCCAGTGTTGGTCAAGAATTGGAATCGGAATCAGGTTTATTATCACTGACATATGTTGTGAAACTTATTGTTTTGCGGCAGCAAGACAGTGCAGTAAATAATTTTACAAGTTACATGGTGCAAATTAGTGTGGTACTGTTGATGGTCCATTCAGAAATCTGATGGCAGAAAAAACAAGGTGTTCCTGAAACATTGAGTGTGTGGGTTCAGGATCCTGTACCCCTCCCTGATGGTTTCAGAGAGAAGAAGGTAGTCCTGCCTGGCGAGGATTTTAATGATGGTCTCCACATTTTCGAGGAATTCTCTTTAGAAGAATACCTCGATGGTGGGGAGGCTGGTGCCCATAATGGAGCTGAGTTTCCAACCCTCTGTAATGATTTCCGATCCTGGGCATCAGCACCGCCACACCAGTTATGTAGCCAGTGTGAATGCTGTCTACGGGACATCTGTAGAAGCTTGCAGGAGTGAGGGATTTTGATTTCATTGAGAGACGTGGGGGTAGGAGAGAAAGGTGTCATGTAATTGAAGAAATGTTCAAGTCAAGTCGTGTCGAACTTATCCTCGTGTACAGGACACAGTTACAGTCTGGAGACACGAGAGGCTGCAGATGCTGGAATCCAGAGCAACACACCTAGACCATTAGAGATAGGAGCTGAGCTCGGCCATTCAGCCCATCAACCCTGCTCCATCATGGCTGATCCCAGATCCAACTCAACCACATACACCTGCCTTCTCACCATATCCTTTGATGCCCTGATCAATCAGGAAACAATGAACTTCTGCTCTGAATATACCCACGACCTTGGCCTCCTTCGCAGTCTGTGCAGAACGTTCCACAGACTCTCTACCTTCTGGCTAAAAAAATCCTTCCTACCTCTGTTCGAAAAGGTTGCCCCTCAATTGTTCAGCTGCGCCCACTGGTTCTGCAAACATCCACCCATATCCACCTTTTGTAGTCCTATCAGCATTCAGTAGATTTCAATGAGATCCCCACGCATTCTTCTAAATTCCAGTGAGTACAGGTCCAAAGCTGCCAAAAGCTCCTCATATGTTAACCCCTTCATTACAGGAATCATGCTTTTGAACCTCCTCTGGACTCTCTCTAATCACAACACATCTGTTCTGAGATGTGTGACCAAAAACTGTTGCTAATACTCCAAGCGCACCCTGATTTATTTTTATCATTAGTCTCCAAGTACCCGAAAACCTTCTCCTTAATAATAGACTCCAACACTTTCCCAACCACTGAGGTTAGGTTAACCGGCCTATAATTTCATTTATTTTGCCATCCTCGCTCAGAATCAAGTGATTCTTGAAAGATCTTGACCAATGCACACAAAATGCTTGAGGAAATTCAGCGGGCCAGGCAGCATCTGTGGAGGGAAACAGACTGTACGGAGTAAGAGTTTCGAGGGGGAAATGTCGATTGTCCATCACCCTCCATAGATGGTGCCTGACAGCTCCCCACCACACCCGGTAGGAACCCAGACATCACCCCCCACCACAACCACCGCCCAGTGGCTCATGCGTTACAATGGAAAACTTGCTTGCAACAGCATCGCAAGCACAGACAACAGCAGAAAAGTTAGATTCTACGTCAATTATACAAGGCAGTGAAGAAAGTGTGCGAGAAAGGATGAGTGGAGGGTGAATGGAGGAGTTTCAAAATGTAGCAAGATGTTTGTTAAAAGAGATAATCCCACAATTTGGGGTCTTTTGGAAACTCTGCAGCGACAACAGTACCCATTTCACTGGTAACGGAATTAAAGAAACACGCAAGCCTTACAGGAGGATTTGTGGGCACGTGGCCAAGTGGTTAAGGCATTTGACTATCAACCTGAAGGTCGTGAGTTTGAGTCCCAGCCAAGGCAACATGTTGTGTCCTTGAGCAAGGCACTTAATCACACAGTGCTCTGCGGTGACACTGGTGCCAAGCTGTGTGGGTCCTAATGGCTTGCCTTGGACAACATTGGTGTCGTGGAGAGGGGAGACTTGCAGCATGGGCAACTGCTGGCCTTCCATACAACCTTGCTCAAGCCTGCGCCCTGGAGAGTGAAGACTTTCCAGGTGCAGATCCATGGTCTCGCAAGACTAACGGATGCCTTTAATTTAGTTTACAGGAGGATCAACATTTCCAATGTAACTACCATCCTCAGTCAACGGGCCGAGTGGAAAGGATGAACGAAACAATTAGAACAAACTTAACGAAATGCGTGAGGAAATTGGACTGAAGTGGAATCAGCTACTGCCTTTGGTTCTGATAACTAGTCGAGCCACTGCTAATAGAACCACTGGGCTGTCTCCACATGAAATCACAACGGAACAGCCCCTGTGCCTGCCATCTGATGCACCATCAGGAATTAAACAAATGCAGGTACACGACCTGGATGAGAGCATGTTGAATCATTGCATTGCCTTGACAAAAAGCATCACTAAATATCATCAACAGCTGAAAGAAACCCAGAAACCAGTCGTTTGGGCCCTAAATGCCACGACATTGAACCTGGAGACTACGTGTTGGTGTGGGCATTTAAAAGAAAGAACTGTTTGGAACCTCAATTTGAAGCATCATTTCAGGTTTTGCTGGTCACTAACACAGCCATCAAGGTAAGAGACAAACCGTCATATGGATTCACACCTCTCACTGTAAAATGGTGCCTACCCATGGCAGTCGGATTAGATCGTGTCCTTTCCCCACCACGAACACTCAAGCTGCTGGGTGTGTACAGCTGTCCCAGCACATGTAGAAATGGATGTGTCCTTCACTGAAACAAAGATGAACTGTGACTTTAATTGGCCCAAGCCCTCAGCACAGGGTATTTCTGGTACAATGACGATGGGACTCAGAAACATAGACCCTTCATCCCCTTATCGGATGGCCAGAATGTCACTGGGGATGGGGATGTAAATTTGGAAACAACCAGTGTTTCAGAGGGTGGTGTATACCTCTGTAAGACAATAAACCCAGGGTAAAAATGACTTGGTGTTGTCTCTGGAGAATGTAACACTTGCCTCGGGAGCTGGTAAAGCAGCACAGGAACTGATTAACATGACATCAGCACTGGAAAAGTTAGTAAATTAAACTGCATGTGCTCTCGATCCAAGCCAATAAGCAATATTTAAATTGTCGGCAGAATTGGTGCTGGTCCGTACAGTGGCATTGCAAATCCAAACAGCTTTGGACTTTGTTTTATCCGAGAAAGGAACCATGTGTGCCCAGATTGGACAAGAATGCTGCACGTACGTACGAGATGAATCAGGACAACAGAACTCACTTCACAGATCACATCCTAGAGGCCACCAGGAAGATTAAGGGAATAGGAACCCAATTCCACAATGATAATCCCACAGGAAGCTTGTGGCCATTTTCTTTCCCACCCTCTCCATCTTCACATCCCCCACACGCTCCTCCCCACCTCCCTCCCTTTATTCCAGTCTCCACTTCCCTCTCCGACCAGATTCCATCATCTTTGTCTCCACCACCTCTCACCTTCCAGCTTCTGACACATTTCCACACTCCACCCCTCCCTCATCCGGATCAGCTGTCAGCTTTTACTCCCCCTTCCTTCCACCTTTCTGTACCGATTCTTTGGCACTTTGTGTGTTACCACCGGTCCCTGTCCCGTTTCCCAAGATTCACCCTGACCTCCCTTTTCCAGTCAGCACCACCACCACTTGTCCCAGTTACCCGGTCAGTCCCAGTGGACTTTAGCACCCGGGGGAGCCGGGGAGCTCAGGACCCGCCGCCCGCGGCTGCTGCTGAATCCGCGGTGTTTCTGTTCCGTTAACGGATGCGGTGAAAGAGTTAAAATTAATGGATCGATAATTCTCACATCATGTTTATTTCACTCTCCGCACATTTATATTTACACTGACTTACTCCTGACGTCAGTCCCGTTTACAGTCCCGGAACAGATTCTGAGCCACTGGTTTTTATCCCAAGTCTCCAAGAAAGGATGCAGTTTCTCCGTGAACTTATTCCCAGTGAAGGTGTGGAGATGGGACTTGGTCTCCGCGTTGTAAAATGAAACTGTCCCGGACTCGTAACTGAGATAAACTCCCACCCTCCTGGGGATGGGACCGGCAAGGAGAGGGGATTCAGGGGAGGTGTAAACCTTCATCACATCATCACGCCGCCTGATGATCCAGAATCCACACTCAGGAGTAGTTCCGATCGATCTCTTCCTCTCCACAGATTCTGCGGCGACTCCCAGACTCCAGTGCCGATTCCCCGTCACCTCCACCTCCCAGTAATGTCTCCCCGATGTGAATCCCTCCGATCCCAGCACACATTCCCAGTTTGTGAACCTCTTCCCGGTGTCAGGGAGATCCCTCCAGGTCCCGGCCCATCTCACACTCTTCCGATCCTCAGACACCTTGAGAGATGGACTGGCTGTTTCCACATCCAGGGTGACAGAGACTGGGGGGAGAATCAGAGAATTAGAGAGTCCCCGGGAATCGAGGGGAGACTCGGGCAGCGCGGCCCTGGGACTTGTGGAGAGGCCGCTAGGCCTCAGGCACATTCGGGTGGCTGATGGAAACCTTTCCCGGGGTTTAACCCAACCATAACGGACAGACAAACAGCATCTTTCCGAAGATTTTCCACTAGGATGGTGAGCGGAGTTTTCCAGATCACAAAATTCTGGAGGAACTCACCAGGTCAAGCAGCATCTGTGGAGGGAGATAGACAGTTGATGTCTGAGGCCGAAAGCCAGCATCAAGAATGGAAAGAAGGAGGGAATAGCCAGTGGAAACGGGTGTGAGGAGGGAGTGGAGCTACGACTGGATCCAGATGAGGGCTGTGTGAGTAAAAACTGGAGGCATTTATAGAGGAGGTTTGGGAGGCTGTTCGGCCGAAATTCATTCATCCTGACCAACTTGCTTCAATGAGCTATTCCCTCTTGCCTGTGTACCCATTTGTTCCTTTAAACTTCCTCTGGCAGCCTCTGAAGCTCCAGGGAAAGTCCCAGCTTCTCCTTGTAAACCAAGCCCTCCAGTCCTTGTAAATCTGTTATATTCCCTCTTGGTTTAATGACAGCCTTCCTTTTGGAAGGTAACCACATTGCTCCAAATGTGGCCTTCCCAATGTCTTGTACACACGTAGTGTGATGTCCCAGCTCCAGCACTCAGTATTCTGATGGATGAAGGCAATCACCTCCTGGTCTCCTGTTCCACAACACTCTCCAGGGACCCACTGATTCCTCTGTAAATTCTGTCTTGGTTTGCCTTTCCAAAACCCACATGTCTCTGAAATAAAATTCATCTGCCATTCAGTGGCCCACTGATCCAGTTGATGAAGATTCCTACAAGAGGAGAGGCTGTACTTGATCTGGTATTGGGAAGTGAACCTGGTGAGATTCCTGGTCTGTCAGTGGGAGAGCATTTTGGAGATACTGATCACAATTCTATCTCCTTTACCATAGTATTGGAGAGAGATAGGAACAGACAAGTTAGGGAAACATTTAGTTGGAGTAAGGGGAAACATGAGGCTATCAGGCAGGAACTTGGAAGCATAAATTGGAAACAGACGTTCTCAGGGAAAGGTACAGAAGAAATGTGGCAAATGTTCAGGGGATATTTGCATGGAGCTCTGCATAGGTACGTTCCAATGAGACAGGGAAAGGATGGTAGGGGACAGGAACCGTGGTGTATAAAGGCTGTTGTAAATTTAGTCAAGAAGAAAAGAAGAGCTCACAAAATGTTCGAAAAACTAGGTAATGATAGAGATCTAAAAGATTATAAGGCTAGCAGGAAGGAGCTTAGGAATGAAATTAGGAAAGCCAGAAAGGTCCATGAGAGGGCCTTGTTGGACTGGATTAAGGAAAACCCCAAGGCATTCTACAAGTATGTAAAGAGCAAGAGGATAAAACGTGAGAGAATAGGACCAATCAAGAGTGACAGTGGAAAAGTGTGTATGGAACTGGAGGATATAGCAGAGGTACTTAATGAATACCTTGCTTCAGTATTCACTATGGAAAAGTATCTCAGCGATTGTGGGGATGACTTACAGCAGACTGAAAAGCTTGAGCAGGTAGATAATAAGGAAGAGGGTGTGCTGGAGCTTTTGGAAAGCATCAAGTTGGATAAGTCACCGGGACGGGATGTACCCCAGGCTACTTTGGGAAGTGAGGGAGGAGACTGCGGACCTCTGGCAATGTCTTTGCATCTTCAATGAGGACGGGAGAGGTTCCGGAGGATTGGAGGATTGCGGATGTTGTTCTCTTATTCCAGAAAGGGAGTAGAGATAGCCCAGGAAATTATGGACCAGTGAGTCTTACTTCAGTGGTTTGGAAAGTTGATGGAGTAGATCCTGAGATCTTCAGTAAAATAATTGTTCTCAGTAAAATAATTGTCTCTCTCTCAGTAATTAATACTGAAGCAAAGTCTTCATTAAAGACTTTTCCAGCCTCCACTGTCTCCGGGCATGTTTTCACTTTTATCCCTGATCGATCCTACCCTCACGCTAGTCATCCTCCTGTTCATCACGTATGCATACTATGCCTTGGGGGTTTCCTTAATCCTATTCACCAAGGCCCTTTCGTGTCTTCTGACTCTGCCCAGTCCAGTTTTCAGCTCCTTCCTGGCTACCTTGTAACTCTCTAGAGTGCCGTCTGATCTTTGCTTCCCAAAACTGAAAGTAAACTTCCTGCTTCCTCTTGACCTGATGTTCCACATGTCTTGTCAACCATGGGCTCTTCACCCAGATTTGGCCTCAGCAATGTTTACAACACAACATTGCAACTCCTGTACTCAATTTATGAAGGCCAATGTGCCAAAAACTATGCTTACACCCTGTGACACAACTTAAGGAATATTCCTCAATCTTTCTGTTCCTTGTGCCCTAGCGCTCACCATACAAGTCTACCCTGGTTTGTCCTTCCAAAGTTCCACAGCTGACATTTGTCTGCATGAAAGTTCATTTGTCTGTTTTCAGCTTATTTCTCCAATTGGTCCATCCTGCTGAAAGCTTTGATAGCCTTCCTCCCTGTCCATCAGACCCACAATCTTGGTGTCATCTGAAAATTTGCTGTTGCAGTTTATCACATTATCATCCAGATCGGTGATACAGAAGACAAACAATAATGGACCTTCCACTGATCCCAGCAGCACTCCACTAGTCACAGGGCAGCAGTCGGAGAGGCAATCATTTACTACCTCTCACTGGCTTCTCCCATGAAGCAAATATCAAATCCAATTTGCTACCTCATCCTGGGACAAGTGGGAGAGAGCCGGGGGAGAGTGGAAGAGGGTGAAGGGGCAGAAGAGAGATGGGGAAGAGAGGAGGGCAGAGAGGGGGAGGAGTGAGGGAGGAGAGAGTGAGAGGGAAAGGGTGAGAGGGGTTGGAGAGGGGGAGAGGGGGTAGTGGGAGAGAGAGGGTGGGGGAGAGAGGGGAGGAGATGGGGGACGGTGATTGGGGTGAGAGGATGGAGAGTGATAGAGAGTGATGGAGGGGTAGAGAGGGGATGGAGGGGTAGAAGGGGGTAGAGAGGGGGAGGAGAGAACTGAGAGGGGTAGAGGGGGCAAGGGGTAGAGGGGGAGAGAGGGGGCAAGGGGGAGATGGGGGTGAGGTCAATTATCTTCTGTAACATGGGGGAATTGAGGGCCCTGTAGTACTGGCACAGAAGAGGAGCTGAGGCCTGGGACAGTGAAATGATGACAGAGAAGGTTTTGAAGGATACGGGCCAAATGCTGGTAAATGGGCTGAGGGGTGATCTGACAGAAATATATAAGATTATGAGGGGTGCAGAAATCCCGCACCAACCTGGTTTTCCCAATTGACCTGCATATTGAAACCCACCCCCCTTGTAATATTACCCTTTTGGCATGCTCCTTCTATCTCGTGTTGTAGCTTGCAGACCACTTATTACTGATTGAGGGTTTGTATACAACTCCCATCAGGGTCTTTTTACCCTTGCCATTCCAAAGCTCTGTCTACAATTATTCAACAGCTTCCAATCTGATATCCCCTCTTACTAATGATTTGATTTCATTTTTTTTTACCAACAGAGCCATGCAGCCCCCTCTGCCTTCCTGCCTGTCCTTTCGATACAAAGTGCTTCCTTGGACATTAAGGTCACAGCTATGATCTTCTTTCAGCCACGATCAGTGATGCCTACATCATGATTCTTGTCAATCGGTAACTGTGTTACCTTATTCTGTATACTGCACACATTCAAATATAACACCTTCAGTCCTGTATTCAGTCTGTTTGATTGTGCCCACTTTTTACATTACATCTCACCCTATTGACTGCAATTTTCCGCTATCATCAGCCTCTCCTTGCCAGGAGTCTCATTGCACACTGCCTCTGTTTGTAAACCAACTCCCTCATCCTCAGCACGATCACTCCGGTTCCCATCCCCCTGTCAAATTAGTTTAATATGCCACTCTCCAGGCATATGGCACCACTACTGTGACAAATGAGGAGACAAAGATAACCGCCAATGACACAGAAATCTCTTCCCTCACTTCCCATAGTAACCTGTGGTATAGACTGTGGTCTTATCCATCCTAATACTTTACTAAACAACCAGCACATCCTCTTTCTGAATGTCAATGTTCTAGCATATCAGCCTGTTTTGTGCTGTTCTCAGAAAAATCATTGTCTCTCTCTCAGTAGTTAATACTAAAGCAAAGTCTTCATTAAAGACCCTTCCAACCTCCTCTGACTCCAGGCATGTTTTCACTTCTATCTTTGATTGGACCTCCCTTCACTCTAGTTATCCTCCTGTTCTTCACAATGTGTACAATGCCTTGGGGTTTTCCTTAATCCTACTCATCAAGGCCTTCTTGTGTCTTCTAACTCTCTTCAGTCCAGTTTTCAGCTCCTTCCTGGCTATCTTGTAACTCTCTAGAGCCCCGTCTGATCTTTGCTTCCCAAAACTGGAAATAAACTTCCTGCTTCCTCTTAACCTGATGTTCTACATGTCTTGTCAACCACGGTTTCTTCACCCTCCCACCATTTCACTGTCTCCATGGGACAAACCTGTCCATGAACCCATCCAAGTTCTTCCTAAACAAACACCATATCTATATTGTGCATTTCCCGTTGTACCACCATTCCCAGTTGACAATCCCAAGTTCCCACCTAATAGCATCATAACTCACCATCCTCCAGTTACACTGGCTGCTCAAATCCCTGTCCAAGGCTATCGGAAAAGTGAGGGAGTTGTGGTCACCGTCTCCAAAAAGTCCACCCACTGAGTGATCTGTCACCTGCCCTGGTTCATTGCCTAGTACAATTGATTGTGAGTGATTTTATATTTCCTTATATTGTCTGGGATTTCCCATCTGTGAAAGGGCTGGATGTGACTGAGTTTGTCAACTGTGTTCAGGAAACGTTCCTTAATCAATATACAGAGGTTGCAACTAAAGAATGTGTGATAGGGAAAGAAACAAGGCGGGCGATGCAAGTGTGTGGAGGGGAACACTTTTGATCAAATGATCATAATTCCATTAGTTTCAAGATAATTATGGAGGATGGTTCTTGTCCTGTGCTCTCTAGTTCTAGTCTCACTCAACCTCAGTGAAAATGTCTGCGTGCATTTACCCTATCTATACCCCTCATAATTGTGTACACTTCTGTCAAATTGCCCCTCATTCTCCTACGCCCAGTGGAATAAAGTCCTAATCTATTTAACTCTGCCTGATAACTCAGGTTGGTCCTCAAGCCCTGTTAAGAGCCATGCAAGTTTTCTCTGTACCTGTTTTCCTGTAGGTGGGTGGCCAGAACTTCGGATAATACTCCAGACCTGGCCTCACATTGCACACATTAGGGTTGCAGCTCCTGCACTCAATTTATGATTCATGAAGGCCAATATATCAGAAACTCTTTACAACCTGTGGCACTACTTTCATGCAAATAAACATCTGTATTCTTAGATCCCTCTGTTCCTCAGTGTCCTACCCCTGACCCTGCAAGTCCCACCCTGGTTAGTCCTTCCAAAGTACAACACCTCACACTTGTCTGCATGAAATTTCATCTGTCATTTTTCAGCCCATTTTTCCAGTTGGTCCATCCTGCTGTAAGCTTTGATAGCCTTCCTCCCTGTCCATCAAACCCCCAATCTTGGTGTCATCTGAAAATTTGCTGTTGCAGTTTATCATATTATCATCCGGATCGGTGTTACACAAGACAAACAATAATGTACCTTTCACCGATCCCGGCAGCACTCCACTAGTCACAGGCCTCCAGTCAGACAGGCAATTACTTACTACATGTGGAACATCACTGGCTTCTCCCATGAGGCAAATGTCAAATCCAATTTGCTACCTCATCCTGAATGGCAGGTGGCTGAACCCTCTTGAATGAACTCCCAAGATGTGTTACTACACACAAAGTCGACTATCCCTAATCAATCCGTCTCCAAACACTGCAATGTCCTTTCCCTTAGAATAACTTACCCACTATTGAGGGCTGACTCAGCTGCCTGTAATTTCCTGGCCTATTCTTAGCACCTGTTTTAAATAACGGAACATTAACTCTCCTTCAATCCTCTGACAGCTCCCTTGTTGCTAAGGATGCTTTAAATACCTCTGTTAGAATCTCTGCAATTTCTGCACTCACATCCCACATGGTCTGAAGGGGGACTTTGTCAAGACCTGGGTCTTTATTGACCCTAATTTGCCTCAGTTCAGCAACACATCCTCCTCTGTCAGCTCCATACGGTCCATGATCTCCCTGCTGTTTTGCCTCACTTCCAGAGACTTTGTCCATCTCCTGAATAAATACAGATGTAAAAAATCCATTTAAGATTTCCCTCCATCTCTTTAGGCTCCATGCACGGATGCCACACTGATCTTCAAGTGGGTCAGTTTTGTCCCGTGCTATTCTTTTGTTCTTCACATATCTGTAGAAGTCTTTGGGATTCTTTTTCACCTTGTCCGCTGGAGCAACTTCATGGCTTATTTTAGCCTCCTGATTTCCTCTCAAGTGTTTGCTTGCATTTCTTAGACTCAAGTACCTGATTTGTTCCTTGCTGCCTGAACCTGCCTCGTTCTTCTTAACAAGAGCCTCATTTTCCACAAAAACAAAATTTCCTGAACCTTTTAGCTTTGCCTTTTATTCACATAGGAACATACAAATTCTGTACTCTCAAAATTTTAGAGGTCTCCCACTTACCAAATACAGCTTTGACAGAAAACAACCTGTCCCAATCCACACTTGCCAGATCCCTTCGGATATTAACCAGTTGGCCTTTTACTAAAATAGAATCTCAATTTGAGGATTAGACTTATCCTTCTCCATAATTACCTTGAAACTAATGGGATTATGATCAGTGGATCCAAATCCCGTCACACACTCTTGTCACCTAATTACCTGATAGGAGATCCAGTATTGCATTCTCTCTACTTGGACATCTACCTGTTAAGGAAAACATCCTGACACATTTGATGATCTCTATCCCACCCAACTGTCTGCGATCTCTCTATGAATTTGCTCCTGTAAATCCTGCAGACTTTAGGGTGGTCTACAATATAATCCCATCAACATGGTCATAAATTTCTGATTCCCCAGTTCCACCCATATAGCCTCAGTAGACAAGCCCTCCAGTCTGTCCTGCCTGAGAACTACAGTAACATTGTTCCCTGGCTAGTAATACCAGTTTTTCCCCTTGTGCTCTGTCATATTTGGCAATTTTTCCTATGTTCCTATGTCAAAAACAATGGAACCGGGAACACTGAGCTGCTGGTCCTGCCCCTCCTCCAACCAATGGCTACAATGTCATAATTCCACGTGCTGATTCACGCTTTAAACTCACCCGCCTTACGTACAATACTTCTTGCATTGAAATGGATGCAACTCAGAACATTCTTCCCACCATACTCAACCTTCCAATTGCTGTCTTTGTATGTAGTGTTAACAGCATCTTTTCCCACAACCACTCCAGATCTGCTCTGGCACTTTGGTTCCCATCGCCCTGCAAGACTAGTTTACACCTCTCCACCCAGCACAGAGCAGTACCAGCAAATCTTCACATTTGCAAACAAAGCATACAAAATTTATATTCTATGCTTTGACCTATGAATGCAATCATGCCACATGACTTTTTCCACCTTTGTGAGAACACATCACCCTGAACTCCTTCAACCTCCTGAATACCTCCCATTACACCAGGACTGATTCATTTTCAAAAAGCTGTTTATACTAAACCTCTCAGTCTAGTAACACAAGATCTTACCTTCATGGCCACATATCCTCTTCCACTCTGAAAACAGAAAGAACAGACACGACTGAAGAAATCTCTTGTGGATTTAGTGTGCCATTAATTTCACATGAAACAGCTTTAGATACATAATAGGAGCTCCTAATTCTGCATCACCACTTGTAGGTCAGAAGGTAAATGTTTATCATCAAGGACCATGTCAGTAACTTTCCCAAACGGAGATCCCAGAATCTCAGTCTCCACCATCACCATTTCCCATGGGGTGGAAGATACAAAAGCCTGAAAGCAGCCTGAAGGACAGCTTCTACCCTGCTCTTATAAGACCATTGAATGATTTCCTAGTACAATAAGATGCACTCTTGATCTCACAATCTACTTCAATATGGTCTTGCTCCTTATCATTTACCTGCACTGCACTGGCTCTGGAGCTGGTACACTTTTCTCTGCATGTTATTGTTTTACCTTGTTCTATCAATTCACTGTGTCATTAATTAATCTGTATGAACAGCATGCAAGACAAATTTCTGGTGCTTGTTACAGTAATAAACCAATTCCAATTCAATTCAATTTCCATCCACGCAGTTGAACAGAAAATCCTGACCAAATTTACACGTCAGTCCATCTCACAGGTAAAGCTCATCTGCCGGACGGCTGAAGCTGAGAATGTGGATCATAAAAAGAATTCAGCCCTGACATCCACTGATGGTAAATGATTGTCACTGCAGAATTCAGCCACATCCCCGTTAAAGTTTGGACCTGCTGATAGAAACTTGCTGACAGGATTTGGGAGGAAACAGTCACTCATTTATTTATACAACTACCTGAAAATATGGATGGTGAAGGTTGGAGATCCCGCTGTAGATCACTGGCAAAGGAGGCTTTGCTGTCTGATGAGCCAGGATCCCTGGGCTTAACCAAGTCCACTATCATCTTGTCTGGGAGTGGACGGATGATGCAGTAATTCCCTCCCAGTGCAGGGAATGTTTACCAATCCCACCATCAATGGGAGAAATTCTCAAAGCGAATGAGCTGTAGAATTGGCTCGAGCTATTGCTGCCGCATGGAGTGTGTATCCACAATGTTGGTGGAGGGTGCAATGAGAAGAGTACATCGAACTCCTGAACTAACTCCTATCCCTCGCTTTCTTCATCAGGAAATGACTCATGTCTGAGAGGGGGGAGAGAGGGCTGGAGAGAGAGGGGGAGAGAAGGGAGAGAGGAGGGAGTGAGAGGGAGAGGAGAAGAGAAGGGGAGGTGGAAGGGGAGGCAGAAGAGAAGGGGAGGTGGAAGAGGGGGTCAGAAGAGGGGGACGGAAGAGGGGGAACAGAAGAGAGAAGGGGTGGAAGAGAGAGTGGGAGGGGAGGGAGTGAGAGGACAAGGGGAGGAGAGGCAGAAGAGAGAGGTGGGGCAGGGGGTGGGAAAAGGGGGGAAGAGGGGTTGAAGATGTGGGGGAAGAGGGGAAGGGACGGTGAAGGGGAGAGAGGCGAGGTAGGGGGAGGAAGGAGAGAGCACTGGAGAGCTGGGAAGAGAGAGGGAGGGTAGGGAAAGCAGAGAGATGGAGGGAGAGAGAAGGCCTGGGTGAAGGAGAGAGTGGGAGGGAGATAGGGAGTGAGGGAGGAAGAGAGAGTCAGGAAGAGAGAGGGGAAGAAAGAGTAAGGAAGAGAGAGAGGGGAAGAGAAAGAAGAGAGAGTAAGAAAGAGAGAGGGAGGAAGAGAGATGGAGGGAGAGAGAGGGAGGGAGAGAGAGGGAGGGAGAGAGAGGGAGTCAGGGAGAGTGGGTGATGAGAGAGTGGATGCAGAGACGGGGGTTAGAGAGAGGGGGAAGAGGTTTAGAGTGGGTTTAGAAGTGGGGTGTAGAAGGGGGGTGTAGAGGGGGTGTGTAGGGTGGGGTGTAGAGGGGGCTGTAGGGGAGCGGGTAGAAGGGGGTAAACTGTGGGTTGGAGAGAGGGTGTTGGAGAGAGAGTGTTGGGAGAGTCGGGGGTCTAGAGAGGGTATGATATGGGGTTGGAGAGAGGAGGATGCAGAAACGGGAGTTCAGAGAGGGTGATAGAGAGTGGGGGTTTGGAGAGACTGAGGGGTTTTTAGAGAAAGGGACGGATTATTAGAGAGAGTGAGAGGTAATTGGAGAGAGGGAGCGGTTTTCAGAGGGGGGGAATTAGAGAGAGGGGGGAATTAGAGAGAGGGGGGTGTAGAGTTGGGTGGTAGAGAGGGAGTTGGTCGAGAGTGTAGATGGGGTGTAGAGGGGGGTAGAGAAGGAGGGCAGAGAGGGGTAGAAAGGTGGGTATAGGGGGTGGGTAGAGGTGGGTAGGGGTAGAGAGGGGTAAGGGGTGGAGAGGGGGTAGGGAGAGTTGGAGAGGGGGTGGAGAGGGGAGTTGGAGGGTGGGGGTGAGAGCCGGTGTGAGAGGGTGAGTGGGGATGTAGAGGATGGGGGTTAGAGGTGGGGGTAGGGGGTAGAGAGAGTGTAGAGAGAGAAGGGTACACAGGGAGAGGGGTTCACAGAGCTGAGTACAGAGAGAGGGCAAGCAGAGGAGGTGTGAGGGGGTTTAGAGAGTGGAGGTTGGAGGGGGTTAGTGAGAGAGGGTTAATGAGAGAGAGGTCAGAGAAAGGTTTAGAGAGAGAAGTTGGAGTACAGGGATTAGAGAGAGGGGTGTTAGAGAGAAGGGGGTTAGATAGAGAGAGGATAGTTAGAGAGATGGGGTATAGAGAGCAAAGGTTCGAGGGGGAGAGGGTCTAGAAAGAGGGGGGTAGAGAGGGGTTGAAGAGAGTGGGGGTGAGAGGGGGAGAGGGGAGAGAAAGGGAGGGGGAGAGGGAGAGAGAGGGGAAGAGGGGTAGAGAGGGAGTGAGGGGGAGAGAGTGGGGGGAGACAGAAAGAGTGTGTGGGAGATAGGGTTGCTGAGAGGGGGCAGATGGGAGGTTGCAGAGATGGGGGGTGGAGAGAAGGTGGTCAGAGAGAGGAGTGGAGTGGAGAGGGTGGTTGGCCAGGTACGAGGGGAGAGGGAGCAGGGGGGTCAGAGTGACAGGGACAGTGAGAGAGAGGGGACAGAGTGGGAGAGATGGGGGACAGAGAGAGAGGTGGTACAGAGAGAGAGGGGGAAGAGAGAGAGAGGGGAAGAGAGAGAGAGGGGGGCAGAGAGAGATGGGGGACAAAGAGAGAGGGGGGTCAGAGAGAGAAAGGGTGGACAGAGAGAGGTGGTACAGAGAGAGATGGGGGGGACAGAGAGAGGGGGGTACATAGAGAGGTGGGGGACCGAGAGAGAGATGGGGGGACAGAGAGAGGGGGAAGGACACAGAGAGAGAGAGAGAGAGAGGGACAGAGAGAGTGGTGGGGGCCAGAGAGAGAAAGAGATGGGGGACAAAGAGGGAGAGAGAAAGGGGGACAGAGAGAGAGGAGGGACAGAGTGAGAGGGCAGACAGAGAGAGGGGCGGCAGAGAGAAGGGGGACAGAGGGGGGCAGAGGGTGGGGCAGAGTGGCAGGACAGAGAGGGGGGACACAGATAGTGGGGTAGAGGGAGTGTAAAGAGAAGGGGGATAGTGAGTGGGTTTAGAGAAAGTGGGGGTAGTTGGTGGTGGTTGGAGAGGGGTAGACAGAGTGGGTACTGAGAGAAGGGGTAGAATGAGTGGGGGGATAACGATTGGGGAAGAGAGTGGGCGGAGAGATTGGTGAAGATTTAGAGAGCGGGGACAAGGCAGTGCGGGGGGTATGAGAGAGCGGTTTAAAATCATGGTGTGTAGGGTGGGGGGGTTACAGTGGGGTGGTCAGAGTGGGGTGGTTAGAGTAGGGGGTAGAGAGAGGGGGCACAGTGAGAGAGGGCGCGGGGCAGGGAGGGCGGCAGAGAGAGAGAGGGGGGCAGAGAGAGAGGGGGGGCAGAGAGAAGAGAGACAGAGAGAGAGGGGGCAGAGGGGGGGGGCAGAGAGAAGAGAGACAGAGAGAGAGGGGGCAGAGAGAGAGGGGGGCAGAGAGAGAGAGAGGCAGAGAGAGAGAGAGGGGCAGAGAGAGAGAGAGGGGCAGAGAGAGAGAGAGGGTGGCAGAGAGAGAGAGAGGCAGAGAGAGAGAGGGGCAGAGAGAGAGGGGTGGCAGAGAGAGAAGGGGGCAGAGAGAGAGAGAGGGGCAGAGAGAGAGAGGGGCAGAGAGAGAGGGGGGCAGAGAGAGAGAGGAGGGCAGAGAGAGAGAGGCAGAGAGAGGGGCAGAGAGAGAGAGGGGGGCAGAGAGAGAAGGGCAGAGAGAGAGAAGGGCAGAGAGAGAGCGGCAGAGAGAGAGGGAGGCAGAGAGAGAGAGGCAGAGAGAGAGCGGCAGAGAGAGAGGGAGGCAGAGAGAGAGAGGCAGAGAGAGAGCGGCAGAGAGAGAGAGAGAGGCAGAGAGAGAGGGGGGCAGAGAGAGAGCGGCAGAGAGAGAGAGAGGCAGAGAGAGAGAGAGAGGCAGAGAGAGAGAGAGGGGCAGAGAGAGAGAGGGGCAGAGAGAGAGAGAGGGTGGCAGAGAGAGAGAGAGGCAGAGAGAGAGAGGGGCAGAGAGAGAGGGGTGGCAGAGAGAGAGGGGGGCAGAGAGAGAGAGAGGGGCAGAGAGAGAGAGGGGCAGAGAGAGAGGGGGGCAGAGAGAGAGAGGAGGGCAGAGAGAGAGAGAGGCAGAGAGAGGGGCAGAGAGAGAGAGGGGGGCAGAGAGAGAAGGGCAGAGAGAGAAGGGCAGAGAGAGAGCGGCAGAGAGAGAGAGAGAGAGGCAGAGAGAGAGAGAGGCAGAGAGAGAGAGAGGCAGAGAGAGAGAGAGGCAGAGAGAGAGAGGCAGAGAGAGAGGGGTGGCAGAGAGAGAGAGGGGGCAGAGAGAGAGAGGGGGGCAGAGAGAGAGAGGGGCAGAGAGAGAGGGGGCAGAGAGAGAGAGGGGGGCAGAGAGAGAGAGAGAGAGGCAGAGAGAGAGGGGGATCATGGAGGGGGCTGTCGGGGGGGCTGTTCAGGGGGGTGTGCTTGGGGCGAGGCTGCACGGGAAGGGTGCTGCTTGGGAGGGGGTAATTGGAGAAGGGTGATTTGGAAGGGGGGATTTGGAGAGGGGGTAGTGGGAGAGAGGGTAGTCGGAGAAAGGGTGATTTAGAGAATGGTGTTAAAGAGGGCTGTTAGGGGGTGATTTAGGGATGGGTGAGTTAAGAAGGGGGTGAGTTAGGGATGGTTGGAGTTAGGGAGGGGTGGAGTTAGGAGGGGTGGAGTTAGGGGAGGGAGAGTTAGGGGAGGGGGAGTTAGGGAGGGGGACTTGAGGGGTCAGTTAGGGGAGGGGTCAGTGAGACGGAGCAGCAGTGAGAGAGAGGGGCATTTAGAGAAAGGTTGTGTTCGTGAGGGGGTGCTAGAGGGAAGGGGATTTCGAGAGGAGGATTCGGGGAGAGAGATCTTGGGGGGCTGCTCGGTGGGGTGCTGCTCGAGGGGGGTCTGCTAGGGGGAGGCTGCATGGGAGGTGTGCTGTTCGGGAGGGGGGAGTTAGCAAGTGGGTTTGGAGAAGGGGGAGTTAGAGACAGGGGGATTTTGGGAAGGGGGATCTAGGGTGGGACTGCTTGGGGTGGGCTGCTCGGGGGGGGAGTTAGCAAGTGGGAGTTGAAGAGTGGGGCAGTCGGACAGGGGATGATATAGAGAGAGGGGGAGGTAGAGAGAGGGGAGGTGTAAGAGGGGGAGGTGTGAGAGGGGAAGGCACCCTCCTCTGTCGTTCATTCAGCTGATCAGAGATGTGAGGGGGGATGAAAACGTGTTGAGGCCGCAGGACTCTGTCAGTGGGGTGAAATCCTCACGTGTAGCCCCTGGTGGTGAAGTGAACGGAGCCGGCTCCACCCGGAAATTGATAAAGGAGGTGGTGGCCAAGCTCAGGACTGAGGGGTCGGTAGGCAGGGCCCACCCCAGCGGACGGACAGCGCAGAGGGCTGCGAGTGGTGGGGGGTCCGCGAGAAGAGGGGAGGCCGGTAGCGTGTGATATAACTGTGGAAAAGAGGGACATTTTTGGAGAGAATGTGAGTGGCAGGGGTGTACTATAACTGTGGGGAAGAGGGACACTTCCGGCAGGGATGTGGGCAGCAGAAAGCCCCTCAGAGGGGGAGTCCTCGGGCATCTGAGCAGGGAGAGGTGTCGGGAAATTTAGAGGAGACCCAGTGAGGGAACGGCCTGGTGTCTCTTGGGGAACATGTTCCCAGCGATGTACCAAGGAGCACCCACCCCCCGGAGAGGTTGGCCTATGTAGCGCCTGGGGAGCCGGGTGTGATCTCTGGTGTTTTGGGGAGTTATGTCACTGCTTTCTGCACTTGGATTGGGCTGTGTGTTCTTCAGGAAGGGTTGGAGAATTATCTGAATGTCATGAGGGCATGACCTAATTTGGTGGGGGGGGGGGGAGAATGTAGGGTTCTGAGTAATATTAACTGTAATGTTAACTGTTAACTGCTAATTATAAAATGGCTTCTCTGAAGTGTAATAATGAAATGGGTTCTTGGTAATGTTAACTATAAGGTAATGTTCTCTGTAGTCGAAATGTTTGTGTTATAGTTATAGATAATGGAGGAACTAACCAATGGAAGCTATATTATTCTATCTGTATGTGTGGGAACCTGGGTCAGTGCGCGGGCTTTTCGGGAGGAGAACCAAAGAGGAAGGACGTGCTGGACGTGCTCTGGTGACCACAGTGGTTGGTCCCAGCTGGCGGGTCGAGGAGGTCGGAGGAGATTGAATGGTGGAACGAAGACCCCGTTAATAAGTTTGGCGCCTTTTACTTTCCTTTTATATTGTATCTCTATTAATTACATTGTTCCAGTGAGATTTATAAAGTGTAACCTGTAATCTGTAAATTGTGTGCTGTCTGATATTTGATGTGTGAGTTTGTACCAGCGTGCATTACACAGCAACTACGCAAACGTCAGACACGGTTTGGCAAGCGGACGGGGTTTCCCCTAGACAAACACAAACCGATAGCCCTGAGCGTTACAGTTGTAAAATACAGGGAATTAGTTTATTATTCTTAATTTATGAATCTCTAAACAGAGCTATGTCATGAAGGATTTAAATAATTCATCCTAACAGATAGAAAGATTGATTTTATTAAATAAAATGGCTAATTCTTGTAGTTTCTGAATATTTCAATATTGAACTGTTACCAGATTCTACGATGAATTTCTGAAGTTCCAGCTCTGAAAAGACAGACCAGTGGTATATTAGAACAAGTTTTCAGGACAATGACTTTGCTTCAGATGCCGGAGATCTGAAAGAATGGGGAACACTCAGAGGGTCAGGCAGCTGCGGAGAGGATCATCAAACTCATGGTTGATGGTCTCGCATCAGAGACAAAAAAATGTTGAAGTGCTGACAGGTGTCAGAGAGAAGAGCCAAGTGAGGAAATACATTGTGGGTCTATGTTAGGGTCAAGGATTAAATGACGACACATAAACCATTACCAACAGTTGCTGTAGAAGAACATGAACATTGTTCCCATTCCCATTCCACCATATTGAGCCTCCTCTCCTGGCACAATGAGGCCACTCTCATGTTGGAGCAACAATACCTGATATTCCGTCTGGGTATCTTCATAGCTGATGCCATGAATATCAATTTCTCCTCCCTCCCCCTCTCTTTTTCCATTCCCCATTCTGACTCCCCTTTTACCCCTTCTCTTCTAACCTGCCTTTCACCTGGCTGATGCCCTCCCTCTTCTCTCTTTTTCCATTCCCCATTCTGCTTCTCCTATCCTGCTTATCAGCTCACTACCTTCCTGATCTCCCATGATCCACTCTCCTATCCTACAAGATTCCCTCTGCTTCAGCCTTTTACCATTTATCACCTCCCCTCTTCACACTTCAACTCCCTCCCTCATCCATCAGTCTCTTCCCTCACCTGCCTTCAACTACCAGCCTCTAAATTGTACTCCTTACCCACCACCCATCTTCTTGCGGGCTTCTTCACCCTTCCTTACGTGAGAATGCTGTTCTTGGACTGCAGTTCAGCATTCAACATCATTGTTCCTCCAGGGAGGAAGGGGACAGAGAAACGGTGAAGGGGCAGAGAGAGCGGCATGGGGCAGGGGGACGGGGTAGAGAGAGAGGTGAGAGAGAAAGTGGGGAGAGGGGGTGAGAGTGTTGGAGGAAAGTGGGGAGAGGGGTCTGAGAGTGAGGGTTTGAGAGTGGGGGGAGAGGGGGAAGAGAGAGGGGAGAGAGAGGGAGAGAGGAGGGAGAGAGGGGGACAAGGGGGTGAAGAGGGGTGAACAGAGTGGAGGACACACAGGGGGGCACACAGAGAGGGGGCAGACACAGAGGGGGGCACAGAGAGTGGGGACACAGTGTGGGGGACACAGAGAGAGGGGTGACACAGAGAGAGAGGGTGACACAGATAGTGGGGTAGAGAGAGTGTAAAGAGAAAGGGGGATAGTGAGAGGATTTAGAGAAAGTGGAGTAGTGGGTGGTGGTTGGAGCAGTGTAGAGAGAGTGGGTACTGAGAGAAGGGGTAGAACGAATGGGGGAGAGCGACTGGGGAAGAGAGTGGGCAGAGAGTTTGGTGATTTAGAGAGCGGGGCAAGGTAGTGTGTGGGGTATGAGAGAGGGGATTAACAATTAGGGTGTTAGAAAGAGTAGGGTGTAGATGGGAGTAAAGAGAGTGTGGGGTTCAGGGTGGGTAGAGAGAGGGGGATAGAGACAGAGGGTGTGTAAAGTGAGAGGGGGGTTAGAGAGAACAGTGTTAGAGAGAGGGGGTGTAGAGACAGCACGTGGGGCAGAGTGGGGGAGAGAGAGAGGGAGCGTGGTAGAGTGAGAGAGAGGGTGGCAGAGAAAGAGCGACAGGGCCACAGAGAGGGAGAGGGCAGCACAGAGACAGAAAGAGGGCAGCACAGAGAGAGAGAAAGGGCGGCAGAGAGAGAGGGGGGGGGCAGAGGGAGAGAGGCAGAGAGAGAGAGGGGGCAGAGGGAGAGAGGCAGAGAGAGAGAGGGGTGCAGCTGGCAGAGAGAGAGGCTGACAGAGAGGGAGAGGGTGGCAGAGAGAGAGAGGGGGCAGAGGGAGAGAGGCAGAGAGAGAGAGGGGTGCAGCTGGCAGAGAGAGAGGCTGACAGAGAGAGAGAGGGAGAGGGTGGCAGAGAGAGAGAAGGGGCTTCGAGAGAGGTGTTGCTTGGAGAGTGGGGCTTGGAGAGAGGGGGCAGGCTTGGGGAGAGGGGCGTGGGGAGAGGGGTGGGCTTGGGAGGATGGTCTGAGGGGGTAGGTGGGGGTGAGGGGGAGGGGTGAGTGAAAGTGGATGGGGAGGGGTGTATCTGGGGTGAGAGATGGGGCTGAGAGAAGGGGAGAGAGGAGGGTGAGAGAGTAGGGTGATAGAGAGGCATGTGTGTGGGGTGAGGGAGAGGGGATGGTGGTAGAGGGGGATAGACAGGTTACAGGGGGTTAGAACGGGTGGGGAGTGGAGGGAGTTAGAGGGGTTAGAGAGTGGAGTCCAGAGTACATGTTTAGAGGGAGGTATAGAGGGTGGGCTCTAGAGGGAGCTAGAGGGGTTGTAGAGGGTGGTGGTGTAGACATTTGGGGGTGGGTGAGACAGGGTGAGTTAGAGAGAAAGGCAGTTAGAGAGGTTGTGTTCGTGAGAAGGGTGCTAGAGGGAAGGGGATTACATGAGGGGGATTTTGGGGAGGGGGATCTTGGGTGGATGCTCGGTTGTTTGCTCAGGGGGTGTGCTGGGGGTTCTGCTCAGGAGAGGGGAGTTAGTGAAGGGGGAGGTGGAGGGGGGATTCAGAGAGGGGCTAGTTTAGAGAGCGGTGTTACGGAGGGGGGAGTTGGGGGGAGTAAGAGATGGGGGAGTTAGGAAGGGGGGAGTTAGAGGTTTTTGCTCAGGGGGTGTGGGGGCTGAACGGGGGAGGCTGCACGGGAGGTGTGCTGCTCGGGAGGGGGAGTTGCTGGGGGGGAGTTAGCAAGGGGGTTGGATGGGGGTGGTAGTAAGTTAGCGAGGGGAGGAGTTAGAGATGGTGCAGTCAGGGTGGGGGATTTCAGGGAGGGGATCTTGGAGCGGGCTGCTCAAGGGGTGGGGGCTGCTCAGAGGGGTCTACTTGGGGGGGTGCTGCTTGGGGAGAGGCGGCACGAGAAGTCTGCTGCTCGGGAGGGGGAAATTGGAGGGGGGGATTTGGAAGAGGATAGTCAGAGAGGGGGTGATTTAGATAATGGTGTTTTATGAGGGGGTGTTAGGGAGGGGATGAGTTCAGGATGGGGTGAGTTCGAGCAGGGGTGAGTTGGGGGGGAGTTGGGGGGGCAGTGAGAGAGGAGAAGTGAGAGAGAGAGGGGCAGTGAGAGAGAGGGGCATTTAGAGAGAGGTTGTGTTCGTGAGAGGGGTGCTAGGAGGGAAGAGGATTTTGAGAGGGGAATTTCAGGGAGGGGGACCTTGGGGGGCCTGCGCGGGGGAGGCTGCATGGGAGGGGTGCTGCTCGGGAGGGGGGAGTTTCTGAGTGGGGGAGTTGGCAAGGGGGTTGGAGAGGGAGGGAGTTAGGGGGCAGTTAGAGAGAGGGGGATTTTGAGAGGGAGATTTTGGGGAGAGGGATCTTGGGTGGTGCTGCTCAGAGGGCTGCTCCGGGGGGGGGGGTCTGCTCAAGAAGGTGGGGGGGCTACTCGGGGGGGGAGTTAGCAAGGTGGGAGATGCAGAATGGGACAGTCGGAGGGGGGTGATATAGAGATGAGGGGTTAGAGGGGGAGGTTAGAGAGGGATAGAGTTGGAGAGTGGGGGAGGTAGAGAGAGTGGGAGGTAGATAGGGGAGGTAGAAGGGGTGTAGATCGAGGGGGTAGGCAGTAGGTGGGGGTAGCTAGGTGGGTAGAGAAGGAGTGGGTTGAGTGAGGTGGGGATAGGGAGAGGGGTTACAGAGAAGGGAAGTAGAGAAAGAGGCATGGATAGAGGTGGGTAGAGGGGTGGAGGGAGCGCAAGGGGGAGGGAACAAATGGAGGGATGGGGGGTGGGGAGAGTGCGGGAAGAGGGCGGATGGGGAGGGGTTGGGAAGAGGGGTCGGGAAGTGGGGCTGGGAGGTGGAGGGGAGAGGGTGGGGAAAAGTGTGGGGGAGCAAAAGGGAGAAGTGAGAAGGGGCAGTGCGGGAGGGGAAGGGTCCTGAGAGAGGGAGGTGCGGGTGAGGGGGGAAGGGGGAGGGCACAGGAGTAGGGAGGGAGAGAGTGGAAGGGGGAGGAAGAGGGTGAGTCGGTGATGGAGAGAGCAAGAGGGTGGGAAGCATTTATTCCCACTCTCTGTTTTCTGCTGATCAGCTATTGCTCCACCCTGCTAGTACCTTCCCTGTAATTCCATGGCTTATTATATTCCTAAACAGCCTCATCTGCGGCACCTTGTCAAAGGCCTTCTGAAAATCCAACTACACCACATCTGCTGCATCTCCTTTGTCTACCCTGCTTGTAATTTCCTCAAAAAATTACAGTAGGTTGGTCAGGCAGGACTTTCCTTTCAGGAAACTATGCTGCTTTTGGTCTATCTTGTCATGTGCCTCCAAGTACTCTGTAATCTCATCCCTAGCAATCGATTCCACCAACTTCCCAACCACTGATGTCAGGCTAACAGGTCTATAGTTTCCTTTCTGCTGCCTCCCACCCTTCTTAAATAGTGGAGTAACATTTGCAATTTTCTAGTCATCTGGTACAATGCCAAAAACTATCGATTCTTGAAAGATCATTGTTAATGTCTCTGCAATCTCTCCAGCTGCTTCCTTCAGAACCTGAAGGTGCATTCCATCAGGTCCAGGAGATTTATCCACCCTCAGACCATTAAGCTTCCTGAACACCTTCTCAGTCGAAATTTTCACTGCACAAACTTCACTTCCCTGACACTCTTGAATGTCCGATATACTGCAAATGTCCTCCACTGTGAAGACTCGGGGAAAGAAAAGGAATGAGAGAGGGGTGTGAGGGTGGAGTCTGAGAGAGGGAGGTGACAGGGAGAAGAGAAGCTGAGGGGCGGAAGGGGGTGTTGGGAGGAAGTGGGGTAAGATGCAGAAGAGAGGTGAGGGGCAGAAGGGGAAGCAACGGGAGGAAGGGGGTGAGGGGGTGAGGGGCTGATGAGAGGAAGGGGGTGACCAGGGAAAGGGGGTGACGGGGGCAAGGGGGTGACGGGGAGAGTGCAGTGCAGTGGGATAAAGGATAAAGGGTGGGGGAGTTGGAGGAGGTGAGGGGGTGATGGGGAGGTGGGGCTGAGTTGGGGAGGTGGCAGTGAGGGGGAGTGGGGGTGATGAGGGGGAGGTGGGGGTGAGTGGGGGATGTGGGGGTGATGAGGGGGAGGGGGTGTTAAAGGGAAGTTGGGGAGGTGAGGGGGCATTGGGGAGGTGAGGGGGAGTTGGGGTGGTGAGGGTCACTGAGAGGTATTGATCGGACCTTCAGGGACTGTCGGGCTGCAGATCACGGGTGCAGACACAGGGTGAGTGTGGGCTGGGATCAGCAATATCTGACCCTGTAATATTCCAGCCTGCATCAGAGTGGTGATTGATGTTCAGTGCAGAAATACAAACCCAATTCTAGGAAGCTGCCACCATGTTCTCGAGGTTGGGGTGAAGCACCCAAAGCACAAGGGCTTGGAAAATTCCACCCACAGCATTTCATTCACATGGCAAGGATTAGTTAACACAACAAAGGGGGAGGAAATCAGCATCTCGGGGGTGGGGGTATTGGAATGTTGGGGGAGAGAAGTGAAATTTTGACATTTTTGGTCAAAATCCTGCATCAGTCTTTATGCAGTTTTTCAACCCAAAACATCCAGTCTCAATGCTGTTTTTGCCCAAAATGTCAAAAATACCTTCCCTCACAAATCATCCCTCCCCCGACAGATTGTGTTTAACCCACTGTTCCCAGAGAAGTTTGATTGCTGCTATTCTAAAGTCTGTTGTATTTCATCAAGATTATTTCAAGGATCCTTGGTTGTAAGGTACAGGGAATTAGTTTGTTATTCTTAATTTATGAATCTCTAAACAGAGCTACAGTTGAAGTCAGAAGTTTACATACACTTGGGTTGAAGTAATTAAAACTCATTGTTTAACCACTCCACAGATTTCAAATTAGCAAACTAGTTTTGGTGAGATGTTGAGGACATCTACTTTGTGCACAACACGAGTAATTTTTCCAACAATTGTTTACAGACAGATTATTTCACTTTTAATTGACTATATCACAATGCCAGGGGGTCAGAAGTTTATAAACAAAGTCAAAAGAAATCAGTCAAGACCTCAGAAAAAAATTGTGGACCTCCACAAGTCTGGTTCATCCTTGGGAGCAATTTCCAAACGCCTGAAGGTACCACGTTCATCTGTACAAACAATAGTACGCAAGTATAAACACCATGGGACCACGCAGCCGTCATACCGCTCAGAAAAGAGACGCATTCTGTCTCCTAGAGATGAACGTACTTTGGCACCAGAAGTGCAAATCAATCCCAGAACAACAGCAAAGGACCTTGTGAAGATGCTGGAGGAAATAAGTAGACAAGTATCTATATCCACAGTAAAAGGAGTCCTATATCGACATAACCTGAGAGGCTGCTCAACAAGGAAGAAGCCACTGCTCCAAAACTGCCATAAAAAATGCCAGACTACAGTTTGCAAGTGCACATGGGGACAGAGTTACAGAATACACGTGGACTAAGATGTTAACTGTCCTGTGCTATCACCAGTGGGATCTTACTTTTTGGAGAAATGTCCTCTGGTCTGATGAAACAAAAATTGTACTGTTTGGCCATAATGACCATCGTTATGTTCAGAGGAAAAAGGGTGAGGCTTGCAAGCTGAAGAACACCATCCCGCCGTGAAGCATGGGGGTGGCAGCATCATGTTGTGGAGTGTTTTGCTGCAGGAGGGACTGGTGCAGTTCAGAAAATAGATGGCATCATGAGGAAGGAAAATTATGTGGATATATTGAAGCAACATCTCAAGACATCAGTCAGGAAGTTGAAGCTCATTTGCAAATGGGCCTTCCAAATTGACAATGACCCCAAGCATACCTCCAAAGTTGTGGCAAAATTGCTGAAGGACAACAAAGTCAAGGTATTTGAGTGGCCATCACAAAGCCTTGACCTCAATTTGATAGAAGATTTGTGGGCAGAACTGAAAAAATGTGTGTGAGCAAGGAGGCCTACAAACCTGACTCAGTCACACCAGTTTGTCTGGAGGAATGGAACAAAATTCCAGCAACTTATTGTGAGAAGCTTGTGAAAGTCTACCCAAAATGTTTGACCCAAGTTAAACAATTTAAAGGCAATGCTACCAAATACTAACAAAGTGTATGTAAACTTCTAACCCACTGGTAATGTGATGAAAGAAATAAAAACTGAAATAAATCATTCTCTCCACTATTATTCTGACATTTCACATTCTTAAAATAAATTAGTGATCCTAAATGACAAAAGACAGGGAATGTTTTCCAGGATAAATGTCAGGAATTGTGAAAAACTGAGTTTAGATGTATTTGGTTAAGGTGTATGTAAACTTTTGACTTCAACTGTATGTCATGAAGGATTTAAATAATTAATCCTAACAGATAGAAAGGTTGATTTTATTAAACAAAATGGCTATTTTTTATAGTTTCTGAATATTTCACTGTTGAAATCTTACCAGATTCTATGACGGACTTCTGGAGTTCCAGCTCTGAAAAGACAGACCAGCGATATATCAGAACAACAATACGTTTTCAGGACAATGATTTGGCTTCAGATGCTGGAGACCTGAAAGAACGGGGAACACTCAGAAGGTCAGGAAGCTGCGGAGAGGATCATCAAACTCATGGTTGACTGTCTCCCATCAGAGATAAAAAAATGTTGAAGTGGTCACAGATGTCAGACAGAAGAGCCAAGTGAGGAAATACACCATGGGTCCATGTTAGGGTCAAGGTTTAAATGACAACAGAAAAATCATGAAAACAGCGATCATGGTTTGAAGTGGTTAAACTCAGTGCTGAATTTGAAATGCTGTGAGCTATTAGCTGTATATGGTGCACACCTACATTCGTGACAACTGATGTAGATTGGGGGACTGTCTTGTAGACCACTATTGCTCCATCCACATCAAGCAAGATTTCCATATAACCATATAACAATTACAGCACAGAAACAGGCAATCTCAGCCTTTCTAGTCTGTGCTGAACTTTTACTCTCACCTAGTCCCACTGACCTGCACTCCGCCCATAACCCTCCATTCCTTTCCTGTCCATATATCTATCCAATTTAACTTTAAATAACAACATCGAACCTGCCTCAACCACTTCTGCTGGAAGCTCGTTCCACACAGCTACCACTCTCTGAGTAAAGAAGTTCCCCCTCATGTTACCCCTAAACTTTTGCCCTTTAACTCTCAGCTAACGTCCTCTTGTTTGAATCTCCCCATTCTCAATGGAAAAAGCCTATTCACGTCAACTCTATCAATCCCTCTCATAATTTTAAACACCTCTGTCAAGTCCCCCCTCAACGTTCTGCACTCCAAAAAATAAAGACCTAACTTGTCAACCTTTCTCTGTAACTTAGGAGATGAAACCCAGGCAACATTTTAGTAAATCTCCTCTGTACTCTCTCAATTTTATTGACATCTTTCCGATAATTTGGTGACCAGAACTGTACACAATACTCCAAATTTGGCCTTACCAATGCCTTATACAATTTCAACATCACATCCCTGCTCCTATACTCTATTCCTCTAGAAATGAATGCCAACATTGCATTCGCCTTCTTCACTACTGACTCAACCTGGAGGTTAACTTTAAGGGTATCCTGTACGAGGACTCCCAAGTCCCGTTGCATCTCAGAACTTTGAATTCTTTCCCCATTTCAATAATAGTCTGTCCGTTTATTTTTTCTGCCAAAGTGCATAACCATACACTTTCCAACATTGTATTTCATTTGCCACTTCTTTGCCCATTCTTCCAATCTATCCAAGTCACTCTGCAGACTCTCCGTTTCCTCAGCACTACCGGCCCCTCCACCTATCTTCGTATCGTCAGCAAACTTAGCCACAAAGCCATCTATTCCACAATCCAAATCGTTGATGTACAATGTAAAAAGAAGTGGCCCCAACACTGTCCCCTGTGGAACACCACTGGTAACCGGCAGCCAACCAGAATAGGATCCCTTTATTCCCACTCTCTGTTTCCTGCCAATCAACCAACGCTCTATCCACGTATGTAACTTTCCCGTAATTCCATGGGCTCTTATCTTGTTAAGTAGCCTCATGTGTGGCACCTTGTCAAAGGCCTTCTGAAAATCCAAATATAAAACATCCACTGCATCTCCCTTGTCTAGCCTACTGGTAACTTCCTCAAAAAATTATAATAGGTTTGTCAGGCAGGATTTTCCTTTAAGGAATCCATGCTGAGTTCTGCCTATCTTGTCATATGCCTCCAGGTACTCTGTAACCTCATCCTTGACAATCAACTCCAACAACTTCCCAACCACCGATGTTAAACTAACAGGTCTATAATTTCCTTTTTCCTTCCTTGCCCCCTTCTTAAATAGCGGAGTGACATTTGTAATCTTAGAGCCTTCCGGAACCATGCCAGAATCTATCGACTTTTGAAAGATCATCGCTAATGCCTCCGCAATCTCCACAGCTACTTCCTTCAGAACACGCGGGTGCATTCCATCTGGTCCGGGAGATTTACCTACCTTTAGACTATTCAGCTTCCTGAGTACTTTCTCTGTGGTAATTGTGACTGCGCACATTTCTCTTCCCTGTCACCCTTGAGTGTCCGGTATACTGCTGATGCCTTCCTTAGTGAAAACTGATGCAAAATACTCGTTCAGTTCCTCTGCTATCTCCTTATCTCCCATTACAGTTTCTTCAGCATCATTTTCTATTGGTCCTATATCTATTCTCACCTGTCTTTTACTCTTTATATACTTGAAAAAGCTTTTAGTATCCTCTTTGATATTATTTGCTAGCTTTCTTTCATAGTTAATCTTTTCTCTCTTAATGACCTTCTTGGTTTCCTTTTGTAAGGTTTTAAAAACTTCCCAATCCTCTGTCTTCCCACTAATTTTTGCTTCCTTGTATGCCCTCTCTTTTGCTTTAACTTTGGTTTTGACTTCTCTTGTCAACCACGGTTGCATCCTTTTTCCTCGAAAATGTCTTCTTTTTTGGAATATACCTGTCTTGCACCTTCCTCACTTCTCACATAAACTCCAGCCACTGCTGCTCTGTCGTCTTTCCCGCCAGTGTCCCTTTCCAGTCAACTTTGGCCAGTTCCTCTTATGCCACTGTAATTTCCTTTACTCCACTGAAATACCGACACATCAGATTTTGGCTTCTCTTTTTCTAATTTCACAGTGAACTCAATCATGTTATGATCACTGTCTCCTAAGGGTTCCTTCACCTCAATCTCTCTAATCACCTCCGGTTCATTACACAATACCCAATCCAGTACAGCCGATCCCCTAGTGGGCTCAACAACAAGCTGTTCTAAAAAGCCATCTCGCAGACATTCTACAAATTCTCTGTCTTGACATCCTTACTGAAGGCTTTACTGAAGTCCGTATAGACAACACCCACCGCTTTACCCTCATCAACTTTCCTAGTAACCTCATCAAAAAATTCAATGAGATTTGTCAAACATGACCTTCCACGCACAAATCCATGTTGACTGTTCCTAATTAGACCCTGTCTATACAGATAATTATATATAACATCTCTAAGAATACTTTCCATCAATTTACCCACCACTGACGTCAAACTCACAGGCCGATAATTGCTAGGTTTACTCTTAGAACCCTTTTTAAACAATGGAACCACATGAGCAATACACCAATCCTCTGGCACCATCCCCGTTTCTAATGACATTTGAAATATTTCTGTCAGAGCCCCTGCTATTTCCACACTAACTTCCCTCAAGGTCCTAGGGAATATCTTGTCCGGACCCAGAGACTTATCCACTTTTATATTCCTTAAAAGCTCCAGTACTTCCTCTTCTTTAATCGTCATACTTTCCATAACTACCCTTCTTGTTTCATTTACCTTACACAATTTGATATCCTTCTCCTTAGTGAATACCGAAGAAAAGAAATTGTTCAAATTCTCCCCCATCTCTTTTGGCTCCGCACGTAGCCATCCACTCAGATTCTCTAAGGGACCAATTTTATCCCTCACTATCCTTTTGCTATTAATATCACTGTAGAAACCCTTTGGAATTATTTTCACCTTACTTGCTAAAGCAGCCTCGTATCTTCTTTTAGCTTTTCTAATTTCTTTCTTAAGATTCTTTTTACATTCTTTATATTCCTCGAGCACCTCATTAACTCCAAGCTGCCTATATTTATTGTAGATCCCTCTCTTTTTCTGAACCAAGTTTCCTATATCCCTTGAAAACCATGGCTTTCTCAGACTTTTAACCTTTCCTTTCAACCTAACAGGAACATAAAGATCCTGTACCCTCAAAATTTCATCTTTAAATGACCTCCATTTCTCTATTACATCCTTCTGATAAAACAAATTGTCCCAATCCACTCCTTCTAAATCCTTTCGCATCTCCTCAAAGTTAGCCTTTCTCCAATCATAAATCTCAGAAACTGGGTCCAGTCCAATCCTTCTCCATAATTATATTGAAACTAATGGTATTGTGATCACTGAACCCAAAGTGCTCCCCAACACATACCTCCGTCACCTGCCCTATCTCATTCCCTAACAGGAGATCCAACACTGCCCCTTCTCTAGTTGGTACCTTTATGTATTGCTGCAAAAAACTATCATGCACACATTTTACAAACCCCAAACCATCCAGCCCTTTTACAGAATGGGCTTCCCAGTCTATGTGTGGAAAATTAAAATCTTTCACAATCACAACCTTGTGCTTACTACAAATATCTGCTATCTCCTTACAAATTTGCTCCTCCAGTTCTCGTTCCCCATTAGGTGGTCTATAATACACCCCTATAAGCATCACTACACCTTTCCCATTCCTCAATTTGACCCAAATAGCCTCCCTGGACAAGTCCACTAATCAATCCTGCCAGAGTACCGCTGTTATATTTTCTCTGACAAGCAATGCAACACCTCCCCATCTTGCCCCTCCTATTCTATCACACCTAAAGCAATGAAATCCTGGAATATTTAGTTGCCAATCACACCCCTCCAGCATTTCCCAGTGGCCAAGTCTTTTAATGCCAATCCCCATTCTTATTCTGACATATTGAGCCTCCTCTCTTGGCACAATGAGGCCACTCTCATGTTGGAGGAACAATACCTGATATTCCGTCTGGGTATCTTCCTACCTGATGGCATGAATATCAATTTCTCCTCCCTCCCCCTCGCTTTTTCCATTCCCCATTCTGACTCCCCTTTTACTCCTTCTCTTCTAACCTGACTTTCACCTCCCTGATGCCCACCCTCTTCCATTTCCATACCCCATTCTGCTTCTCCTACCCTGCTTATCAGCTCACTACCTTCCCAATCTCCCATGGTCCACTCTCCTCTCCTACAAGGTTCCCTCTGCTTCAGCCTTTTACCATCTATCACCTCCCCCCTTCACACTTCAACTCCCTCCCTCATCCATCAATCTCTTCCCTCACCTACCATCACCTGCCAGCCCCTAAGTTGTACTCCTTACCCACCACCCATCTTCTTGCTGGCTTCTTCACCCTTCCTTACGTGAGAATGCTGTTCTTGGATTCAACACCATAGTTCCCTCCAGGCTCAACAAGAAGCTCAGAGACCTCGGCCTTCAGCCTGCCGTGTGTAGCTGGATCCTAGACTTCCTGTCAGATCACTGGCAGGTGGTAAGAGTGGGCTCCCTCACCTCTGCCCCTTTGACCCTCAACACAGGTGCCCCTCAGGGCTGTGTACTAAGCCCCCTCCTTTATTCTCATGACTGTGTAGCTACCCACAGCTTCAATCTGCTGATTAAATTTGCTGACGACAGATTAGCCTAATCTCAAATAATAATGATGCAGCCGACAGAGAGGAAGTCATCACCCTGATATAATGGTGCCAAGAAAACAGCCTCTCCCTCAATGTCGCAAAAATAGAGGACCTGGTTGTGGACTACAGGAGGAATGGAGACAGGCATTCTATAGACATCAATGGATCTGGGGTTGAGAGGGTGAACAGCTTTAAGATCCTCAGCATAAACATCACCGAGGATCTCACGTGGTCTGTACATACCGGCTGTGTGGTGAAAAAGGCACAACAGCACCTCTGTCACCTCAGACGGTTGAGGAAGCTTGGTATGGCTCCACAAATTCTAAGAACTTTCAATAGGGGCATGATTGAGAGCATCCTGACTGGCTGCATCACTCCCTGGTAAGGGAACGGTACTTCCCTCAATCACAGGTCCCTGCAGAGTGGTGCAGACAGCCCAGCACATCTGTAGATGTGAAGTTCCCAACATTCAGGATATTTACAAAGGGGATCGTCGACATTTACAAAGAAAGGTGTGTAAAAAGGTTCCGAAGGATTATTGGAGACCCGAGTCACCCCAGCCACAAATTGTTCCAGCTGCTACCATCTGGGAAAAGATACCATAGCATAATAGCCAGGAACAACAGGCTCCGGGACAGCTTCTTCCACCAGGCCATCAGCCTGCTTAATTCATGCTGACACAACTGTATGTCTGTGTTATATTGACTATTCTGTTGTACATAATATTTATCCTAAATTACTATAATTGCACATTGCACATTTAGATGGAGACATAACATAAAGATTTTTACTCCTCATGTATATGAAGGATGTAAGTAATGAAGTCAGTGTAATTCCTTTTCAGTCAATGGTCTTGGTCTGAGACGTTGACTGTTTATTTCTTTCCACAGATGCTGAGCTCTTCCAGCATTTTTTGTGCTTTACTGCTTAAAAGATGAAGTTCTGTGCTCTGTCCTCTGGAAAGCCTCCTTAGAACATTTTAGGACTCCAAAAGTGCAGAGCTTACAGTGGGATAGATTACACATTAAAAATGCAGAGTTTTAAAATTTGGTTTGAGCTATTGAACAAAGTTATCATACAAATTGTGCCCAGTCTCACCACTGGAGAGCAGCCTAAATATCGGGAACCAAGTTACAGGAAGTACATGAATCTCCTGGCACTTCATCAGACAGACACAGGAGATTGAACATCGGGCAGTTTCCATCCTTACTTCCCAACTCTATGGCTATAAATATTCTTACCAGAGACAATGTTCACTGCTGGAATGTCAGAGCCTGCTGGGAATGTGGATTTTACAAAATCTTTCCAGAAAATGCTCTGGCTTTCCACAGAAATTGCTGAGGGAAACTGGGATATTTTCCACTGGATTTCCAGGCGAATACTTCACACTGCAGAAACGTACCTTTTATGCGTCTGTTTTGTTTCACATTCCAATAAATCAGGGTGAAGTTAGCAGCAATTACAACACAAATGGTGACGACCAGTGGCAGGACCCATTCAGGAACAGCAGGGAAGAGATCATCTGTGGAACAAAGATCAGTGAATGAGACAATGAAAAAAATCTGCAATGCACCCCAGCGGAATTAGTTCAGTAAAATTCCATGTGGTGGAAAGTCCACAACTGCCCAAGCAGCCTCCTCCTGTAACATCAATAGATGTTCACTGGAAGAACTAGAAATGGCTGCAATGGACTGTTATAATGGAGGCTCTGAGACTTCATCACTGTCACTGATGTTTAATTGTAGAGATATACAGCACAGAAACAGGTCCATCAGCCCAACTGGTCCATAATGACCAACATGCCCCATCCAAACTAGTCCCATTTGCCAGTGTTTAGCCCAGATCCTTCTCAACCTTCCTTGTCCGTGTGCCTGACAAATTGTCTCTTCAGAGTTTCAATGTTGTTTATTGTCATATGCACAAGTCCATGAAAGCAACAGGCCAGAAGAGAAACACACTTGCAGCAACATCACAGGCTATACAGTGTCACTGAGATAGCATTCACAAGGGAAACATAAATTATAAGTAATTTTTACAAGAAAGAACGCAATCAGATTGAAAAAGAAACAATCTCTGTTGTAGTGCAGAGTGATCAAGGTTGTCATCGTGTTGTTGTACTGAGATAGTGATTAGAGTTTTGTGAGTTAGTTGATGAACTGAACAGTTGAAGGAAAGTAGCTATTCCTGAACCTGGTTGTGTGGGGACTTCAGGCTTCTGTAGCTTCTGCCTAATGGTCACTGCAAGGAGATGGCATGGCTGAATGGTGAAAATCTTTGATGATGGATGTTGCCTTCTTGAGGCAGCACCTCCTGTAGATACTACCAATGGTGGGGAGGGATTTGCCCCTGATGTATTGGGCTGAGTCCACTTTTCCCTGCAGCTTCTTACATTCCCGGGCATTTGACTGTCACACCAGATCGTGATGCCATGAGCCAGGATACTGATTATTATAATTGTGCTCGCCTCAACCACTTCCTCTGGCAGCTCATTCCATAAAGCAACTTCAGTAGAAAAATGGTTGTCATTAAATCTTTTCACCCTTACCTTAAAAGTATGCTCTCTACAACAGAACAGTAAGTGGAGAGGTTGCAGAGACAGATGCTGATAAGACCTCAGACAAAGTTCAGAATCTGAAGGCTGAGCATGGAGCAACTAGTGTTCTGAGCTGCACATGTTTCAATGCAAGAAGTATCGCAGAAAGGTGGATAATAGAACACAATCTGAATGAAAAAATGAACAATGTCTGCTTTAGTGCAAAATGATCGATGTGGTCATCGTGTTGTTATATTGAGGTAGTGATTAGAGTTTTGTGAGTTAGTTGATGAACTGAACAGTTGAAGGAAAGTAGCTTTTCCTGAACCTGGTTGTGTGGAGACTTCAGGCTTCTGTAGCTTCTGCCTAATGGTCACTGCAAGGAGAGGGCATGGCTGAATGGTGAAAATCTTTGATGATGGATGTTGCCTTCTTCAGGCAGAGCCTCCTGTGGATACTACCAATGGTGGGGAGGGATTTGCCCCTGATGTATTGGGCTGAGTCCACTTTTCCCTGCAGCTTCTTACATTCCCGTGCATTCGGATTGCCAGACCAGATCATGATACAACCAGCCAGGGTACTGATTATTGTTATAATTGTTATTATTGTGCTTGCCTCAACCACCTCCTCTGGCAGCTCATTCCACATACCAACTTTAGTTGAAAAAAAGTTGCTGCTCATTTTCCGGTTAAATCTTTTCACCCTCACCATAAAACTATGCCCTCTACAACAGCACAGTTAGTGAAGAGGTTGTGGAGGCATATGTTGGTGAGACCTCAGACAAAGTTCGGAATCTAAAGGCTGAGCATGGTGCGACTGGTGTTCTGAGCTGCATATATTTCAATGCCAGAAGTATCGTAGGAAAGGCGGATAATAGTACTGAAGATGAGGTGGCTGGTTTAAACAGAGGCAATGTGCAGTGAGGAGAGGCTGTTGATAGGGCAAAATTGCAGTCAACAAGGGAGTTGCAATGTAACTGGTGGGCAAAATCAAAAAGGGTGAACACAGGACTGAAGGTGTTGTATTTGAATGCGTGCAGTATACAGAATAAGGTAGATGAACTTGTAGCACAGTTACAGATTGGCAGGTATGATGTTGTAGGCATCTTTGAATCATGGTTGAAAGAAGATTATAGTTGGGATCATAATGTCCGAGGATACACATTGTATCGAAAGGACAGGCAGGAAAGCAGAGGGAGCAGCATTGCTCTGTTGGTAAAAAAATGATATCAAGTCATTCGAAAGTGGTCACATAGGGTCAGTTAGTTTTGACTCATTGTGGATAGAGCTAAGGAACTGCAAGGGTAAAAAGACTCTGACGGGAGTTGTATACAGAACCCCAACCCGTTGTAAGAATGTGACATACAAATTATAATGGGAGATAGAAAACGCATGCCAAAAGGGCAATATTACAATAGTCATGGGGGATTTCAATATGCAGGTAGATTGGGAAAATCAGCCTGGTGCAGGATTCCTACAGGGGGAGTTTCTAGAATGCGAAACATTCTTGATCATGGAGGCATTAATAATCACTAGGTTCTGCAATGGGTCCAGAAGACTGGAAAATTGCAAATGTTACTCAACTAATTTCAAGAAGGGAGAGAGGCAGAAGAAAGAAAACTCTAGGCCAGTTCGTCTGACCTCAGTGGTTGGGAAGATGTTTGAGTTGATTTTTAAGGATGAGGTCTTAGGGTTCTTGGAGGCATATGATAAAATAGGCCATAGTCAGCATGGTTTTCTCAAGGGAAAATCTTGCCTGACAAATCTGTTGGAATTCTTTCAAGAAATATCAAGGAGGATAGATAAAGTAGAATCCATTAATGCTGTGTACTTGGATTTTCAAAGTAAATATGTAAAATTATAGGTCTCATCCTCAGGCTGAGATTCTAGATTGGAGAAAGGCTAATTTTCATGCCATCAGAAATGATCTGGCAAGTGTGGATTGGGATTGGCTGTTTTCTGGCAAAGGTGTACTTTGTAAGTGGAGGATTTCAAAACCAAAGTTTGACAGTGCAAAGGGTGTACTTGTCTGTCAGAATAAAAGGTAAAGATAACAGGTGTCGGGAACCTTAGATTTCAAAACATACTGAGGCCCTGGTTAAGAAAGATAAAGGAGATGCATAGCAGGTATAGGCAGGTAGCAATAAATGAGATGCTCTTGGAGAACACGAAATGCAAGAGACACTTAAGAAAGAAATCAGGAAGTCCAAAAGAAGGTATGAAGTTGTTTTAGTAGACAAGGTGAAGTAGAGTATGTTAAGTGTAAAAAGACTGCTAGGGACAAAATTAGTCCTCTGGAAATCAGAATGGTAGGTAACCATGTGTGGAGTCAAAACGGATGGGAGAGATCTTAAATTCTTTGTATCTGTATTTACTCAGGACACAAATGCAGAGCCTATATCAACGAGGCAATGCAGCTTCAACTTCATGGTTCCTGTACAGATTAAGCAGGAGGAGGTGTTTGCTGCCCTGACGCAAATCAGGGTGGTTAAATCCCCAGGACCTGACAAAGTGTTCTCTCAGACGCTACAGGAGGCATGCAGGAATTGCTGGGACCCCAGCAGAGATATTTAAAACATCCTTCGCAACAGGCCAGGTACCAAAGGATTGGAGAAGAGACAATGTTGTTCCGTTGTTTAAAACAGGCTCTCAACATAAACTAGGAAATTATAGGCCTGCAAGTCTGATAATAGCTGTGGGAAAGTTATTGAAAGGATTGATAGGAATCAGCTATATAAGTACAGTGCCTATAAAAAGTATTCACCCCGCCTTAGAAGCTTTCATATTTTACTCTTTTACAGCATCGAATCACAGGTGACCCTGATTCGACATTTTTTGACACTGATTAACAGAAAAAGACTCATTTGTGTCAAAGTGAAAACAGATCTCTACTAAATGATCTGTTTACTACAAATATACTTTTCTATACAAATATGTACTTTTCTATGACTCTGTGACTAAGGTTTGAGAGGAAACTGAAGAGTTGTGAACAAAGCCTGGTCCTTAATGCAAAGCAGACTCTCTTCATTGATTCTGTCTACACTTCCCACTGGGTTGGGAAAGTGGCTGATATAATCACATACCCCACCCCCTGGCCATTCTCTCTTTTCCCCTCTCCCACTGAGTGAAGATACAAAGCCCCTAGAGCACAGAACACCAGATTCGAGGATAGTTTCTATGCCATGGTTATCAAACTCTTGAATAGACCTCTCACGCTCCAAGATATGAATGCTTGTACCAGCATAAGACCATAAGATATAGGGGCAGAGGTGGGCTATTCAGCCCATCGAGTCTGCTCCACCATTCAATCATGGCTGATCCAGTCATCCCCACTCTGCTGTCTTCTCCCTATACCCTTTGATGCCCTGGCTAATCAAGAACCTATCTAACTCTGCCTTAAATGCACCCAATGACTTGGCCTCCACAGCTGCTCACTGCAACAAATTCCACAGATTTACCACCCTCTGACTAAAGTAATTTCTCCACATCTGTTCTAAATGGATATCCTTCAATCCTGAAGTCGTGCCCTCTTGTCCTAGACTCCCCTACCATGGGAAATAGCTTTGCCATTTCTAATCTGTTCAGGCCTTTTAATATTCGGAATGTTTCTATGAGATCCACCCACATACTCCAGAACTCCAGGGAAAACAGCCCAAGTACTGCCAGATGTTCCTCATACAGTAAACCTTACATTCCTGGAAACATTCTCATGAATCTTTTCTGAACCCTCTCCAATATCAGTATATCCTTTCTGAAATAAGGAGCTCAAAACGGCACACAATATTCCAAGTGTGGTCTCACAACTGCCTTATAGAGCCTCAACATCACAACCCTGCTCTTATATACCTCTAGAAATGAATGCCAACATTATATTTGCCTTCTTCACCACAGTCTCAACCTGGAGGTTAACCTTTAGGGTATCCTGCACAAGGACTCCCAAGTCCCTCTGCATCTCTGTATTTTGAATTCTTTCCACATCTGAATAATAGTGTGCCTGTTTATTTCTTCCACCAATGTGCATGACCATACACTTTCCAATATTGTATTTAATTTGCCACTTCTTTGCCCATTCCCCTAAACAATCTAAGTCTCTCTGCAGGCTATCTGTTTCCTCAAGACTACCTGCTCCTCCACCTATATTTGTATCATTGGCAAATTTAGACACAAATCCATTAATCCCATAGTCCAAATCATTGACATATATCGAAAAAAGCAGTGGTCCAAAACACTAACCCCTGTGGAACTCCACTGGTTTTCGGCAGCCAGCCGGAATAGGATCCCTTTATTTCCACTATCCGTTTTCTGCTGATCAGCCAATGCTCCACCCACATTAGTAACTCCCCTGTAATTCCATGGGCTTTTATCTTGCTAAGCAGCCTCATGTGTGGCACCTTGTTAAAGGCCTTCTGAAAATCCAAGTACACCACATCTACTGCATCTCCTTTATCTACTCTGCTTGTAATTTCTTCAAAAAATTGCAGTAGGTTAGTCAGGCAAGATTTTTCTTTCAGGAAACCATGCTGGCTTTGGCCTATCTTGTCATGTGCCTCCAGGTATTCTGAAATCTCATCCCTAACAATTGATTCCAACAACTTCAGACTACCCAGTCTAACTCAAAGTAGCCCTCACACCTTAATGTGTAATTGTGTAATTACTTGTAATTAATTTCTCTGCAAGAACAGCACGATATTCCACATTGTTTTCTTTTTACTGCCTCAATATACTTTTGTATGAGATGGTCTATGGTTGGCATGCAAAACAAAAGCTTCCCACTATACCTTGGTACAAATGTCAATAATACTCACTTCGAACACGCAGTTCCACCGCAGATTGTCTGAAGCCAGTTCTGTCTTCAACTGAACATGTATATCGCCCTTCATCATCTGGCCTTACGTTCTTTATTCTGAGGGAAATATTTCCTTTGGTAATTTCATCTTTAAACAGTTCTGTCCTTCCTCTGTAATCCTGGTGCTGAGCGAGGGGATCATCTTGTCCATGTCTGTGCACGTGGATGGGTGAGCTGAGACCTGATTTCAGCCACTGCACTGTCATGTTGCTGGCAGAGGATGGTGGGAGCAGCTCACAATCCAGTACAACATCTTCACCTGTGATTGCTACAAGAGGCTCATCGGGTACAAATAGGGTAAAATCACCTGGAGAGAAATAATTGATAAGACAAGGAACCTATAAGGAACATTGATGAGGAACTTGTTACCTAATATACAGATCAACAACAACACAACCAGGACTGTGAACTCAAAAGAAAAGAATCTCAACAAGTATTATGATTTTGATCACATGCCATCAAACTGAAATAGGTAAACTGGTAGCGGGTTTTAAGACAAGTTTGTATATAAATTTAGTATGGATTAGTTTGGGCATCTGACGGAGCACAGGGGTGGAAAGTAACTTCCCGCAACTAGTCCACCACAACCCACCCAATAAGCATGAAGAAACGGGTGATTTAGATCTGAGGGAGGATAACTGTGTGGGTGGAACTCAGCACTGAAATCTGTGTGTAAGACAGAAAAGCCCAAGATGTGTGGAAATTGCCCAAAATTGACATGTGGAAAGATTTTTGCATTCCAAGTGCTCAAAGACCAACATTTGAGGGTTGAAGTTACAACTTTTTATTGACATTGTCCAGTCATCATTTATTTTTTAATATAAACTGTACAAAGCTGAGGCTTCATCACTACTCCCAATCAAACATCACTCCTGGCATTTTGAGGCTCCATCACTATTCCCAATCAAACATCACTCCTGGCATCTCGCCAAACAGAAATGAAATTCTGATTCCAACCGTTTTCCAGCTGATCCAGATCCACGTCATCTCCGACACTTGCATTCTTCCTTCTCCTGTACACACAGGCTGATGTTCCTCTGGATACCTGTATCCATCTCTTCTACAGTCGCATCTTCCTGTCCCTGATCATTCACCAATTCAGTGATGGTCATTGAAGGGTGTGACTGCTTCCTGGAATATCATGTCAACCCTCTCCGATGTATTGAAGTGTTTGGAGCTCGTCACCCTGAGCCAAGTACTTCAACCAGAGAACACTTGCTGCAGGAATGCAGAAGGTTACAGTTTGATCAGTTTGGATTAAATTGTAGGCTTGAGGGATGGGCTGGGAACTGTGGCTCCAAATTCATTTCTACAAATAACGGTTTCTCATCCGGGGTTCTGCAGATTCCTAGGGATCCGTGAGAGGTCACTAGGGATTCCGCGAAAATTCATGATTTTAAAAAAAACATCGTTTTCTGAACTTCACGTAGCGCCCGACGCTAGCGCTCACGGTGGTGGACAGTGACCGAGCAGCCCCATTAGCAATCCAGTATGGCACTGTGCAGTACGACTGTGTTTATTTGGCTGAGTCCATTCTCAGTTTTTGACCTGAGATGGGGAGACCATTGATAATTAGTGAGTGCACAGAGAAGTGGACGGTAGGCATGATGTGTGTTTTCTGAGCATTGAATGAACTTGCCTAAATTGGACTGTGATGTCAGTCTCTCCCTTCCTAATTACCTCCCCCGACTTCCCCTTACGCACTGACAACTGACTTATGGGAGCAAACAAAGTACCAGTGTCGTAGAAAATTGGAAGGAAATTTTCATTCTAAAGTCGGTCCAGTGTGGTGACTTTCGAACAGGAGGTGTGAGATGGAAGAGGATACTTAGCCTAGGCCTGTGCCTATGGTCATTTCTGATATGGTTAATAATGCAGAATTACAATTTTCTGAGTCATTTCACTGCACTGGTGCAACAATGGACACACAAGAGTCTATTTTTACAATGAAAAGCTGCTTATCCATGGGTTTTACATGGACTGGTGATCCAAGTCATCCTAATCAATTGTGCCTAGTCTGTGGCAAACAACTTACAAATGTAGCAATGGCTTCAGCAAAATTGAAAAGACACTAAACTACAAATCACAGCCATTTGAAATATAATTGTGTTGATTATTTATAATAAGTATTGGAATCTCAGAAAAAAACAGGTTAAAGCTTTTGAAATTAAAGTCACAGTTATTTAAAGGGTTCAGGAAGCAAGTTATTAAGTAGCTTTAAGATCAGTTCACGAGAAAATGTTGAAAAAACTGTGAGAAAACCTGGACAAAGAACACACCAATCTCCTGCTACATACAGAAATCCGGTAGCTCAGCAGAGGAAGAGTTCTCAACAGGGTGTTTGACCTAAAAGGTGAATTGCAGGTGTACTTTCTAGAAAATAGTACACCAGATTTTGCTGAGTGCTTTGAAGATGAAGAATGGCTGCAGAAACTAACCTGCTTAACAGACATCTTTCATCACATGAACCAGTTGGACAAGTTTCTGAATTTCCTGGAGAAAATGTTTTGACTTCAAGTGACAAGATTCTTGGATTTAAAAGGAAACTGAATCTTTGAAAAAAATCATGTTGCAAAAGGAATTCTTGAAATGTTTCCACTGCTTTTTGGGCTTGAGAATGAGGAAGGATATCAGAAAGTCAAGTCTTATGGAAAACCACCTGGAAGAACTACAGAACAAATTTGAACAGTAATTTCCCCCCCTTTCATCGCAAGTGTATGACTGGTTGAGAGAATCTTTCTCTGAAACTTCTAATCGGCCTGAGAACTTGACTTTGAGAGAAGAGGAAGAACTTTGTGAGCTGCACTCTGATTATGCGCTCAAGATTAGATTTACTGACTGTGTCCCTGGACGAGTTCTGGATTTCTGTGTAAGAAGAGTATCCTGCCATTCAGCGGAAAGCAATGAACATTTTGCTGCAGTTTTCAACTTCTTACATGCGTGAGCAAGCTTTTTCTTGTTTAACAAGCGTCAAGAGAAATGACACAGTCCATGAGCCAGGACCATCTGGGGGGAATAATTCTTATAGTGACTTTGGCAAGGAATACACACCTAGCGAATGCGCCGCTCATGCATGCAGCCTGTTACGGCCGTTCCGACCAGTATTCTTACTTTTTCCTTCTTACTTTTTTTAATGTAAGTTATTTTTTTGTATTTTTTTTCTCGGTAACACGCTGAAGCTGCACCCTCTCTAACATGCTGGTAGAAAGAGTTTTATTTGGGTTTTTAGCACTGGAAATAGTTACATTCTGACACGTCTTATTAGTGGGGCAGAAGCATCGTTGCATTGATTATTCCAGGGACCAGCTGATTGAGCTTATGCCGGCCGGTTTAGCGAGCAGAGCGGCGGACACCCTGGCTGATATCTGGAGGAAAACACACAGAAGATTCAGAGGGGGATCACAAAGGCGAGGGAAGAGGACCGGGTCAAAACAACAGAGACTTATGGAGAATTGGAGTTCGGTAGGTAATAAAATGGACGAGTTCACGGCATTAGCCAGGCGTCAGAGAACATTTTGGGAGTGCAGTGTTATGTGTTTCACTGGAACGGGGCTGCAAGAGGACATACCTGATCAAAACTTTTCCATGGATGGCTTCCAGACCGTTTGGGCTGACTGGAAGTGCACTGAGAGCGGTAAGGGTAAAGGAGTTGGGTGCTTACTGTTCTGGTTAACAACAGATGGTGCAATCCGGTTCATATTACAATCAAGGAATGTGTTTGTAGACCAGATATTGAACTTTTTGCTGTTGGACTCCGGCCATATTCCACCAAGATACAACACTGGGCGTCACCGGAGGTTGTTCCTGCCCGTGGCCATCAAACTTTGCAGCTCCTCCCATGGAAGGTCAGACACGCTGAGCCAATAGGCTGGTCCTGGACTTATTTCCATCTGGCATAGTTTGCATTTTGTTGTTTGATTGTTTGTGGTTTTTGTATTGCTATATTTATGCTCTATTCTTGGTTGGTGCGGCTGTAACGAAACCCAATTTCCCTCGGGATCAATAAAGTATATCTGTCTATCTATCTAAAAATCTAGTGCTAGAAACACACACGACACACTGGAGGAACTCAGCAGGTCGGGCAGCATCCGTGGAAATGATCAGTCAACGTTTCGGGACGGAACCCTTCATGAAGGGTCCTGCTGAGTTCCTCCAGCGTGTTGTGAGTAGTACTTGGGCTTCTGCATGCCTCTCATGGGGGGACTGGGATTTGCACCTCCATGCTATAAGAACCATGGTGCTTTGCCTATGATAAGATGAATTATGCCAGGTACCTGTCCCCTTACTTTGCTCAGATGATGAACCTCCCAGAGAAGAATCCTTCTGTGTATGAGGCCTTCAAGACAGGCCAATTCTCAGTGCAGCTGTCAAGTAACAATCCCTTTGGGCAGATCCCTGTGAACCAGGCTATTGAAGCCACAGTGAACAAAGACACACAGACTCCTGGAGGCACATCATGATTCAGCCTGAATGCTGGAGCTATCAAGTGTTACTACATAACAGCTGAGCACCACAGTGCATTCCTGGGACACTTAAGGGAGATGGTGCAAGGCAACAAATCAGAGCTTTTTCATGTGGAGCTACAGTGGCCAAGAATCCAGAAAGATGAGGAAGCAATTTCAGCAGCAGTTAGCCTCATACATGAATGGGTCAACCCATTTACAGAGAAGCGAGACCTCATTAGCATCTCTATGGCAAAGGCAGCCCCCAAGGTCATTGCCTCTGACCTGATGAAGGCATATGAGATTGGTGAGCGATGCTATACAACCTGCAAGGATGAGAGACTAGAGGAAGACCCGCCAGCAAAGAAATTCCATGACCCAATGAAAACCAACAAGCTGAAAACATTCAGTGATATGTGTAAGAAGAGAGGAGTGAAATCAAATGGGAGGATGATCATCTTGAAAGCAGACAGGTCTTTGTCTGGACTCATCATAGTGATGGCACAAGTGCACAGTGTATGTATGGAGGATATCCTTTCTTATCCCCTTGGAACATTGCCCTGGGTCCTGTCCACACAAGAAGGATTGCTGAGAAGACAAATAAAGCTACTTTAGCCACAACCTTGCAGAAAAATGTAGCAGTGGAAGAGCAAATCCCAGGAAACTCTGCTACAGTGGTTGATGGAATGAACTTGGTCCAAAGAGTGAAAGGTGATCAAGTTACTTTCAGAGATGTTTCCACAACAATTCTGGATGTGGCTCTGAGGGGAGGCAGTCAGTGTAGCAGAATAGTTGTTGTGTTCGATACATACAAGGAGAACTCTATCAAGAATAGTGAAAGATCTCTACGGGGTGAAGAGACTGGTCATGAGTTGCGAGGTATCACAGGCACACAGATGGTGAGGCAGTGGAGGAGCTTCCTGACCAAAGTCAGTAACAAAAATAGTCTCATTAGCTTCATAGTCCATGAATGGAGGAAGGTGGAGTACAGAGCAAAGCTACGGGAGAAGATTCTGTATGCAACTGTGAATGACAAATGTTACAGAATCACATCTCAAGACAGTGAGGAGGTGTCAGCTCTTCAGTGTCAACAAGAAGAAGCAGATGGCCCCCTACTTCTCCATGCTGCCCATGCCACAAGAGAGGGATACCAATCTGTGGTGATCTGCTCAGAAGTCACAGATGTCTTTATCATGTCTTTAACATATTGTGACAAGATTGAGGCCCCATTGTTTCAGAAGTGTGGCACTAGAACCCGAACAAGGCTTGTAGACATCAGGAAGGCTGCTGCCACTGTTGGCATAGAGGTTTGTAGGGCTCTCATTGGGTTGCATACATACAGTATACAGGATGTGACACTGTAAGTGCTTTTGCAGGCAAAGGGAAGATAAGTGCCCTAAAACAAGTTTTAGGGCACTTATCTTCCCTTTGCCTGCAAAAGCACTTACAGTGTCACATCCTGTATACTGTATGTATGCAACTTAATGAAACTCAGGACACATTCTTTAAGTTGGGTCAGGAATGGGACCTCTCCCCAGAACTGATGGACAAACTGGAGACACTTACATGTCTCCTGTATGCCCCAAAAGCATCAACCATCAAGGTCAATGAGCTCAGGTATCACCTTCTCTGTCCGAAAAAAGGTGAAATCGAATGTCATCAACTCCCACCATGCAAGGACTGCTTAACAAAACATGCACAGTGAGCCAACGACCAGGCTGATATATGGAGAAGATGTTTGGAGAAAGACCCACAAGTGCCAAGCCCTATTGGCAGAGGATGGAAGATGGAGAGAGAAGAGGAAGCTGAACAGTTGGTGGTGCACTGGATGGAAGACCAGCCAGCAGCCGATGCCATCCTGGATCTACTGGCCTGTAACTGTCCAAAAAAATGTTCACTCCCAAGATGTACGTGTGTTGCAAATGGCCTCAGGTGTACTGACATGTGTAGACTGGCAGACTGTGAGAACCAGGCATCCACCTCAGAGAGTGTGGAAAGTTCAGATGAAGATGTGGAAGACTTAGAAAATGATTATGATTATTAATAGGTTATGAAAGTATGGAGAACAATGTATGGAAAGCAGTCTTTGATTAAATATATTCATCTTACAACCAAATGGGGCCTAGGTTATGGCCATGTGGAACCCCATATTTGAATTATTGTACTGTAATTCTATATGCTATGACAAAAGCTTAAGATTGTTTTGATTTGATAAAACAATATTGAAAATATCATGACATTGATAAAACTCCAGATATCTCTCCAAATGAGATTTTTTTTTTACCTTTTGAGGGGTGGGGTAATCTTTTCTGCTGTACTGATGTTAATATGGAATATATACGAGAAGTGATTACTTATTCGAATTCCTGAATAAATTCTCCACAAATCCATGTGATTATATGTGTCCTAGAGTATTTTTTTTATTGACTTTTCCAAAATAAACAACAAACAAATATTTTTTCTAAAAATGAAATGATTCACTCAACTGATATTGGGCACTGTACTGCGAGTGCCACCAATGATATAGTTTTCCATGTAGAATTTTATAACATTTGCTGAAAAGTGCTTGAACTCAGCTATCATTGTGAGAAATTTCAACGTTGAGGGATCACTAATGACAAAATACCACTAGGTTGAACATATATGTTGTACTGTATATTGGCCACTTTTCAGAAATGCTTATTTTAGGGTAGTGTTAAAAAATGCATGATAGCACACATAAAGCTACCACTGGTGCAAAGCTGTCACATACTTTCTAACTCTAGAGATGTATACCTTGCCAAAAATCACTGTGAGCATTATTCCCCTCAGATGGTACCGACCGACCCTACTGGCTCACGGACTAATAGAAACAGCATCATTTCAGTTGAAGGTGAAATCCTTGTGTGCTTATCTCAAGTTCGACCCAGAATTGAGAAATATATTTTGTTTGCCTTATGAGTTTTTTTTTAAATTATGGAAGGGAAAGAAAGAGATTAATTTCAAGAAAGGTAAGCTAAGCTTAACTATCTGTTTCTTATCAAGAATCCTCAGCCAAACATTTATTCACTACGCAAAAGAGCATTGACAATTATTCTTGGATTATTATATCTACAACTTACTGATAACACTAACATACTGTGAGCTGTAGATATAATATTTACGCAGAGGTTCGGTGAGACCTAAAAATTATTTCAACAGTTCCTCCCGGCCTATGTGAGTGGTTTCACTGCTCCTGAAAGGCTGCTCTGAGGGTTTCCTGACCTATGGGTGTTGGCATGATCATCTCCCATGGGTCCTCCTGAGGCTCAGAACAGCTACAAGAGGATGGGTAGTCATCTGTGGCTGTTGGTATAAGGGCATCTGTTATGAGTGCCAGGTAATTTCATTCCTGACACCATAACTGCCTTGTCGACCATTCAATTCCACCTCCTCAGTAAATTCAATTCCTTTCCACCTATTCCTACCTCCCATCATGGTGAATTGCACTCTTGGATTCCTGTTGACCTACATTCTGCTTCATTTGTGTTTGTCTGCCATGAGACACACCAACATCCCCTAAGGCCCCCTAACGACGACCCATTCCACATTTTGGAATGGGGAGAAAAGACTTCTATCACAGATAAGAGGGGTAAACCTGAACATATTTTGGTAGATCACCTTAATCCAACCCACCAGGATGTGGAGGATTCCGCTACCACGCACCTGGCATCACAACATGATAACAAGTGCGTCAACACTCCTCTGGAGGAGCCGAGGCACCTGCTGTTCCTCCTCCCATGGAACTTGAGCTTGTGTCTTGTCCAAACTCCAAAAAGGTTCACAATGCCGGTTTTGGTGAATTATGGAGGGGCTGTATGATAACGTAATTAGTGGCAATATACATAATTCATAACCACTGACATTGAGTTGGAGCTTCACTTTAAAAGGCGGGTCTGACTTAATTACATTAAGTTTCTTAACTATGCTTTGTGTTCAGTGTTTGAAGTACAATAAAGGAGTTGTTATGGCTTTTCTTAAACATAAAATGCCTTCACCATTTTTATTTGCAAAAACTTAGTGTTCTCTAAAGGCAGAGTGCACTGAGGAAAAGCTTTTGGATGGGAGGTTGATTTTTGGGTGCACAGAACCCAAAATGCGCAGATTTTACAGTGAAGGGTGTTTGAACAATATATTCCTGACTTGCTGTTCACTGCCTGTTTGCCATTCCTTTACAGATATCATATCATTTATACACCATGAATTTGGCGTGGATGATGACCCGCCCTCATGAAAGTAGCTTGATGCAAACCAGATTTTGTTTTCTCAATTTACAAGATTGGTACATCAATTATTCTTTTTTTTTGTATTTTTTTAATTGAAGTTCATCATCAAACAAACATTTCCATAAGATATATTTCAGATACTGTACATATTTAACATGTAATCATATTTTTCACAAATCTCCACATAATATTTATCTGAGGTATACACTTACAGAAAGGAGAGGAAAGAAAGAACAATCAAAAGAAGAAAACTATGTACAAAGTAGGGAGTAATCTTTTTTTTAAACAACACATTCATTGACTTGTAAGAATAAAATCAGGCTTATGAGGTGTTATGTAGTTAAACCATTTTTCGCATTATGAACCAAATTGGTCCAACTTATGATTAACAGATACTATTATCTTCTCCATTTTGTAAATGTCCATTGTAATTTCCATCCATACATTTAAAGTTGGGCTCTCCTGTGATAACCATTTCCTGGTTAAGGTTTTTTTACCAGCCCCCAGCAGTATATTCATTAAATATTTATCTCTTTTCAACCATTCTTGAGGTATATAACCAAAATACATGTTCTTACTCTCTAAGGGTATTTCACATTTAAAGATGTCTTGTAGGGTATTATGTATCCCACTCCAATAGTCTTTGATAACAGGGCATTCCCAGAAAATATAATAATGGTTTGCATTTTGATTTCCACAATTTCTCCAGCAAACAGGGAGGTTACTATCATAATGGGATTTCTGAGAGGGTGTAATAAAATATCTTATCAAGTTTTTCCACCCGAACTCCCTCCATTTCTGTGAACTGGTACACTTCCATTGATACCTCCATATTATTGTCCATTCTTCCTCAGATATTATTATCCCTCCTTCCTTCTCCCATTTTGTTTTAATGTATGAAGTTGAATGTGTTTTAAGATTTGATAAGATAAGGAATAACAGCTATTTGCAATATAATGAAAGAAGGAATACTGTTCAGTTTTGAAATGCTCAGAGAGAAACACTTATTCGAAAAACAAGACTTTTATCAGTATTTACAGATGCGACAGTATGTAAGTAGGATGGTTACAAATGTAACCAATTCAAGTACATGTCTGATAGAGCTATTTAGAAAAACATATAATTCAGACAATGGTAGAAGAATCATTTCAAGCGTGTATAAGGGTTTGTCAAATCTTAAAGCATCAATTATTCTTGAGGATGTGGTGATGCTTTGCTTCTTGAACTGCCCTGTCATTTCTGGTGAATGTCTCCCAGTATTGCTGGGAGGGTGTTTCACCATTCAGACACTGCTGGGGAAGGGATTCCTATACAGGGTGTGTCTGAGCCATCAAGTACAATGCTGGTAAAAAGGGAAAGGCCCAGCAAGGGATCATAGGAATCTAGGACCACTGGAGTCCTGATGAATGGTCTCAGCCCGAAACAGTGACTTCTTATTCCTCTCCATAGATGCTGTCAGAATTCCTCCAGCATTTTCTATGTCACTCTGGATTTCCAACATCCACAGAATTGTGTATATGTGTTTCTCTATGTCCAGGTTTTCGCTGGTTTTCCCGTGTGTTACATGGGAGTTGTAGCAGAAATGATTGTGGGAGTTTGATTAGATACACACCAAAAACTAAACTCAATGTTCTCAATAATTTCATCTATCTCACAAATTAATACATATAAAAGTCAGCAGTTTATAGTTTTTAACCAAGCAAGAGGCACTGGATAGCTTTTTTGCAATTACAGACATCTATAATCTCACTTTCAAGTATTGCCATGGGACATTCATTCATTGCAATTAAGTAGTGTGGACAATTTCATCAGTTACTAAATTAAAAATACTTTATCTTCTGATTCCATGTGTGTACTCTGTGAGGTAAAGAAACATAATCAAACAAGATTTTGTGACAATTACCTTGGAGTGAGATGAGAATCTCGTTCAGTAACAGCAGGGTGCAGGGAATCACTCTCATCTCAGCGGAAGAGTCAAGAAGCTGAGGAACTGGGGGAGGCGGAGGGCTTGTGGGAAGACGGAGAGGGGTAGTGGGTGGAGTGAGGGGGAGAGAGAGAGAGAGAGAGAGAGAGAGAGATGTTAGTCCTTTCATTTGTGGGAAGCTGTGAGCATCCCCTCCCCCACTGTCCTCAGCACCAATGTTCACCAACCCCACTCCCAATAACCTGAGAAAAAATGTCCTTGGCCTCTCCACACAAGGTGGGAACAAGTTACTGGGCAAAGGAGCAACACACATCAAAGTTGCTGGTGAATGCAGCAGGCCAGGCAGCATCAACTTTGATGTGTGTTGCTTGAATTTCCAGCATCTGCAGAATTCCTCATGACTGGACAAAGGAGCACCAGGTTCAGCACTGAGCCCCCAACTCACTTTGGAAATATAGGGAACATTTCTAACCAACAAACATATTAAAATAGTGAAATTATTGTGAAGATTTTAATAATTAGATCCATAAAATGTACTTATATACTCCAGAACAGTATAATGTTCAGTAATATAAAGATACAATCATCAAAGTATCATATTAGTAAAAATATTTTTCCTGTATGAGTTTAACCCAGTTGTTCCCGAAGGTTTCCCAGTGAAACTGCTGAGAAACTTCAACAACACTGACCATCGCTGGACAATCCAATAGGAATTGTAGCTGGGAAATGTTGGTGAGATGCTGTCAGGAAGTTTGGGTTTTCTGTTTCCTCATGTATAGAGAGTTTATTCATCATATATGATGCAAGAGCTCAAGATCCTTTTATAACCAGTACATTTAATTTACTTTGATAGAATAACAACATGGAACAGGATGGAAACAGGCCAGTTGGTCACAAAATTTGTGTTAACACCGAACACTCACCGACACTAGTCCTATCCTAATTCATTTTATTCTCCTCACATTCACATCAACTCCCCAAATGTTCCTCCAGTCATTACAGTATTTACAGCAACGTACCAATCTGAGAGTTGAAGTGATCCGTGAGGAACCTAAGCATGCAGGACGATCCTGCACAGCCACAGAGAAAATGTGTAACATCCACAAACAAGGCCTGAGGTCAGGATTAAAACTTGGTAATTTAAGCTGTGAACCAATAATACTATATGAGCCACTGTGTTGCTTTTGGTTTGCGGTACATGAGTAATTTCCCCAGTAGTAACTAATTAAACTCCTGGATTTCCTTTGATCAACTGACAGTGTCCTAAGAAAACAACTCTGCTGTTAGCATCTGTGTTTCTTCATCAGGCCACGGCTTCCCTCACAATCCTTCTCATGTTAACTCTGTACCTCCTGCGACACAACGTTTGCCGAGTCAAGTCTAGTCACTTTTATTGTCATTTCAACCATAACTGCTGGTACAGTACACAGTAAATACGAAACAACGATCCTCCAGGACCACGGTGCTACATGAAACAACACAAAACTACACTAGACTACGTGAAACAATACAAAACTACATTACACTTCAGGCCTACACAGGACTACATAAAGTGCACAAAACAGTGCAAGACAGTACAATAATTAATAAACATGACAATAGGCACAGTAAAGGACAAATTACAAAATAATAATGAATGATGTAAATGTAAATCTAAATGCAAACAATGTAAACAACGTTTTAGCAGGAATTGAGAAAGAAATGAGCAAAAAATTGCAAAGAGTGGAGTGGCCAACATAGGACAGCAAGATTTCTCTCAAAGGTCCAGCAAGTGATCGAGCAATTTCAGGCACTGAGAGACCTGACTGCAAACTGTGGCAGAGTACAATCAAGATTTTCACTGTCAGAAAATTACACTTAGTGCATTCTGTGTTATTTCTTGTTTTCCATAAAATACACAAAGGGGAAATTCTCCCAAAGTTTAAACAAATGACCAAGTATTGATTAACTTCAGAAGAGTTAAGTGCCCATTAGGCTTTTAATACATGGCAAAGAATAAAGGGAAATATTATGGAAACAAAACACAATTTTGACAAAATTGTCCAGTTGAACAACTCATTTGTTCTGAAATGGAAAATTATATTTTAGTAAAATATATTGTAGTGTGTACCAAACTTCTGAAGAAATGAGCAGGAAAGGCAATATTTGCAAAGAAATTGAGTCAATATCTTAGGCCAAGGATCTTTCATCAGAATGGGAAATATAAGAAGACAAGTTTACTAAATGTTGGCAAGCCCTGTACAGTGGACAGAATGTATAATGATTGCAATGGGATGCAGATCAAGGTTGTTATCAGAGCTATTGCTAAAAAAAACTAGTTCAATCTGTCAAAAGGGGGAGAAACACCAGTGTTAAATTCCCAACGGCTGATATAAATGAGGAGTATCTGTATGATAATGATGAGGGTCTGTGCCTGGATTCACAGAGCGGCATCACTGAGGTAATATAGGAGACTGAAAACACAGAAGCCAGTGGGTCAGGGTATTAAATTGACAGGAGATTGAAACTCCAGGCTTACACTCACAGGATAAATGGAGGTTTGTTGCAATTCTGCAGAGGGTGCAACAGATTTTGGTTTTCCCAGAGTAGAGAGCACCACACTGTGAACACTGAACACAATGCAGGTCTCCTCTGGTGGCCAAAGCCTCGCACAAATAGACGAATAAACTCATTTTTGAGCCAGCATGTGTCTGGCTTTGAAACTTGCCTACAAGGGCACCGAGGAGCGAGTATGCCACTCAGTCTAAACCAGGGAGGTGCTGTTCAAAAAGTCCACACAGCACCCTGATGCAACGTGTGCTGAACATTGAAACGGATCTCCTGCACTTTACCAGCAACTCCGGGTTCTCAGAAACATGAAATGAAAATGAAGGCCTTGTGACACAAGCATATTCATGCTGTGCTGGAAACCACCAGCAAAAGTCTGTAGGTTTCACCAATAAAGGCGATGGGATTGTGGATAAACAACAGTGAGCAACATAAGCAACTTACTTCCAAATAGACCTGGCATGGAAGTTAATATGATGCTGAACACTGGGCCATCTATGTCAGTCGGGCCAGAGCACATACAGACATCCCACCCTGCAAAAACTCATTCCAGGCAGGTATCACCACCATTTCAGGGAGGTAGCACCCCCACCCCCCGCAACCCCATATCCCCCACCCCGTCGACCTCCAAGGGTGTATGTAGTACTTTGTTTAGTGATTTTGTCTAATCTGTAAACCAAGTTGGGTATATGCAGCATATGTGACATTAAAATATGTACTTATATTATATTATCATGTTTATTCTATTACAACTTTAAGCAAGTCTACAGGGAGTTTGGCCTCATCACGTAGGACATCAATAACGTTGCTCCTTAGCAGCTAGCCAGCTAGTTTAAATAACGTTAGCTATGTTAATGAACGAATGACACCTGTTAAACTCACCTCAACATGTCTTTTACATTTTAACCCACCATGGGCAATAGAAAAGTCACTCTTGCAAACAGTGCAGCGAGCAACACTGTCATTATTTTTGAGGTCGACTGTAAAGCCCACCCACAGAGAAAACTGATAGGTCTACTTAGAAGGGGGCCGCAACATTTTTTGCACCGCAGACCAGTTTAATATTGACAATATTCTTGTGCACTGGCCGACCGCGGGGATGGGGTGGCGGTGTTAGTCAAGACCGAAATATAGGTGATAAGTCAATAGCATCATAACCTTTTAAGTATCGTTTGGATATTAAACACACAGCGCATAATTTCCCCGTATGAACATATAAAATCATTGCATCACACCAATATCGCTGAATCAGTGGGAGCCCTGGGCTTGTTTTCCTGCAACAAGACGGTCCCATCGAGGGGTGATGGGAGACAGCGATACTCGAAGGGGGTTCCTTATGTCCAGTCTATTCCGCAATTTAGTTTTCATTGCATTCATTGCAGAAAACTCCGCTTCGCAGCGATATGATGTTGGAAATGGAAGCAGCGTTTTCAGTGCTTTCGTGGCTATCTCAGGATATTCAGCCTTGACTTTGATCCAGAATGCCGGCAGAGATGTTATGTCAAACATACCTTTCAGCCCGCCGTCATTTGCAAGCTCGAGGAGTTGATCTTCCCGCGCTGATATGGATGACTCGCAGGTAATGAGCTTGCGGGTGCGTTCAAGCTCCAACAATGCGTGACAGGGAATGAGGAGAGGTGCGGCTGACTCATATCGCCAAATCATATCGTTTCCTTGTGGTTGGGGACCAATCTTAGCACGAAGAGAGACCAATCTGGATGCCCGCTCTCCCTCTCAAAAAAATCTATTTCCAGGATATTCTATATAATTTCTGGGCGTCAGGGAGCCACTATCGATATCCGGGAGACTCCCAGATCTTTCAGGAGAAGTGGGATGTCTGCACATATACAAGGAGAGGCTGACCTCTTGTCTCTTGCAGCTAACATGCATTCACTACTTGTCACTTATGGAGCCAGATTTCCTGTTGTGGAGGAGTTTCATATCCAGTGAAATGAAGTGCAGAGACAATAAAGGGATGTACTGCCTGGTGGGAGTTAAGGGACAGACTTGAATCACAGGGCAAAATTGGGTTAAAAAGTTCATCTTAAACTCAGAAAAGATATTCAGTTTAGAAAGGAAGGAAGGTGTTTGACCAGAACACCCACCCCACACACACACACACACAAATTGAAAGGATTTCAATGTGAAGATCCATGTGGAAGTACAAGCTACTCACACCTTCCACAAGACCCAAATTCTTCTCCAGATCTCAAAAGAAACAGTTGTGCATGAACTGGGCTGTCTGAAGAGACATGGTATTCTGTCCCATTTGAGCTGAGATTGGGCCGCTCCTGTTTGAAGTCATACAAAAGCAGGGTGAAACAGTGATGCTGTGGGACTAAATTGCTACATGAAAGTTCATACAATACACAGAACTCAATTTTAATGCAACCTTGACAGGCAAATGGATTCAGTAAGATTAATTTATCCATCACTAAACAGCAGATGGGCCTGAATCCAGTGACTGGCATGTCTCACAACTAACACACAAACAGGGCGTGTGGAGGTTAAACAGCACCAGAGTTTATGCACGGTACCACAGATGAGATTTTGGATCAGCTCAATTATGCTCTTTTCTTCACTATGAAATCCTGGTTTCAGTATGGAGCTACCAGGGGTAGTGATGCTCAGACTGTATTCTTAATGGAATCGGTGTCAGCATGCAAAATGCCAATTTCCACAAATATTAAAGCATTACATTGCCTGTCAAACTGGTGCTCGAGTTCAAGGCCTCAGAGCAAAGTTGATGCAAATCTCAAAGTACCACCTTCAGCTGATGCAGCCGAACTCAGGTCAGTCTTGAGTTTGTTGAATTATTAGATGTCAACCTTCATGCAACCACTTCAGGAGTCAATGTGACCAGAGGTCAGATAGAATTGGTCCCCTGCATTGCAGAAAAGCACTAAGTTTTACAGGTGACTGACACACGACAGTTCAGAGACGTGTTGCTTAGGCCATCAACAAACAAATTTCCCTCAGAAGCATGATGGAATCATAGCCTTTCAAAAAGCTTAGATTTAACCTCAATAGGGAAGCCCAATATTCTGAGATATGACTTTTTGATAAGAAGGATCAGCAATTTACAGATCATGACTGTATCCAATGGGGTTTTCCATTTGGACTCTCTGAGGTTGAGGAAACAATTACTGAGTATCACCTGACTATTTCAGACCAACTCTTGACCATGACTAGATGAAGATGGAGAATTTGAGAGTCAGTGTTTTGTCAAGCTGCTGAAAATCCACCTCTCCAAAGCCCCTCCATGTGTGGAACTGCCTGCAGACAAACAATGTCTGCTGGTCACAATTTGTGTCCACTCAAAATGTCTGGAAATGCTTCCCGCAGAGTGACTGTGACTAACAGGACTGTGAGTCCTGGGAGACAATTGCTTGCAACTTTTAGATTATAAAGAGTAATGCTTCTTCACTTCAATCAGTGACACTGGTTCCATCCCGACCTCAGTCTGGGACTGTCTGTTGGAAGCTTCACAGTCTGAGACTGATGGGTTTCCCCTGAGAGCTCCAGTGTCCTCCCACATCCCGAAGATGGGTTGGTTGATCGGTTAATCAGCTGCTGTAAATTCCCCTACTTCAATTGGCACTCAAGGATAATAAGTTTCCTGGGAAAATAACAGGAAAATGGAACAAAAGTCACTGCTGTTGGATTCCACACTGACTTCCTGGGCCAAATGGCCTCCCCCCATAACAAATAAAATATGAGGTTCAGAAAATTTAAATCACGCTTTAGTCAGAAAACAGGACATTCAGACCATCATCCTGAACAGTCTGTCGGTATCCATGCTCCATGCCATCCTCCTCTTCTCAGTACTCAATACCCAGTTCATCTCTAACCATCAATCTCCTGTATGAGATTTTAAAAGACTTCCGACAAGACACGTCTCACAAACTCCGACTGAATCAATAAGCGACGGAAATATGAAATGTGCAACAAGACAGCCCCGGAAACACAAATGACAAGAGTGAAAGCGGAGGGAGGAGTGGGATCTCTCCAATGAGCTGTGCAGTTTGCCCCAACACCCAGACCCGGGAAGCTCCCATAGACCTGCCAATGAGTTTCAGCGCGGGGAACAGAAAGTTTCCTCCTCCCTCCTTCCAGACAATTAGTGCCCGTCACAGTCTGAAAGCTCAGTCACAGAAGAGGCGGAAGAGTAAGGCTTCAGAAATTAGGACCACAAAGAGGTGGTCACTGGAGACAGAGGAGTGGCTACAGGATTGCTTCGATTCAGCAGACTGGGCCTTGTTCAAGGACTCATTTGTGGATATGAATGAAGACACCATGGTTGTCATGGAGTTTATATAAAAAAAAACAGCTGTGTCCTCACAAAATCGCTCAGATAACTCATGTTCTCGATATTTATTGCTTAGTTATTATAAGACCATAAGACTACAAATTTCAACAGGAAATTGAAAAGGCTTGTCAGAAGGGCAGTGTTATGATAATTGTGGGGGATTTTAACATGCGAGTGGATTGGGAAATTCAGGTCGGCACTGGATCTCAAGAGAGAGAATTTGTAGAATGTCTGCGAGATGGGTTTTTAGAACAGCTTATTGTTGAGCCCACTAGGGGATCGGCTGTACTGGATTGGGTTTTGTGTCATGAACCGGAGGTGATTGCAGAGATTGAGGTGAAGGAACCCTTAGGAGGCAGTGATCACAACATGATTGAGTTCACTGTGACATTTGAAAAAGAGAAGCTGAAATCTGATGTGTCGGTATTTCAGTGGAGTAAAGGGAATTACAGTGGCATGAGAGAGTAGACACCAACAGAATCAACAAACTCATTCATAAGGCCAGTGACGTTGTGGGGATGGAACCGGACTCTCTGACGGTGGTGTCTGAAAAGAGGATGCTGTCTAAGTTGCATGCCATCTTGGTCAATGTCTCCCATCCACTACATAATGTACTGGGTGGGCACAGGAGTACATTCAGCCAGAGTCTCATTCCACCGAGATGCAGCTCAGAGCGTCATAGGAAGTCATTCCTGCCTGTGGCCATCAAACTTCACAACTCCTCCCTTGGAGGGTCAGACACCCTGAGCCAATAGGCTGGCCCTGGACTTATTTCATAATTTACTGGCATAATTTACGTATTACTATTTAACTATTTATAGTTCTACTACTATTATTTATGGTGCAACTGTAACGAAAACCAACCTCCCCCAGGATCAATAAATTATGACTATGACCAGGACTATTGAGAGGAACTGGCTAAAGTTAAAGCAAAGGAGAGGGCACACAAGGAAGCAAAAATTAGTGGGAAGACAGAGGGTTGGGAAGTTTTTAAAAGCTTACAAAAGGAAACTAAGAAGGTCATTAAGAGGGAAAAGATTACCTGTGAAAGGAAGCTAGCAAATAATATCAAAGGGGATACTAAAAGCTTTTTCAAGTATATAAAGAGTAAAAGACAGATGAGAATAGATATAAGAATGATAGAAAATGATGCTGGAGAACTTGTAATGGGAGATAAGGAGATGGCGGAGGAACTGAATGAGTATTTTGCATCAGTCTTCACTGAGGAAGACATCAGCAGTATACCGGACACTCAAGGGTGGCAGGGAAGAGAAATGTGCGCAGTCACAATTACGACAGAGAAAGTACTCAGGAAGCTGAACAGTCCAAAGGTAGATAAATCTCCTGGACCAGATGGAATGCACCCTCATGTTCTGAAGGAAGTAGCTGTGGAGACATTAGTGATGATCTTTCAGAAGTTGATAGATTCTGGCATGGTTCCAGAGGACAGGAAGATTGCAAATGTCACTCCACTATTTAAGAAGGGGGCAAGGAAGCAAAAAGGAAATTATAGACCTGTTAGCTTGACATCGGTGGTTGGGAAGTTGTTGGAATCGATTGTCAAGGATGAGGTTACAGAGTACCTGGGACCATACGACAAGATAGGCAGAACTCAGCATGCTGTCCTTAAAGGAAAATCCTGACTGACAAACTTATTACAATTTTTTGAGGAAATTACAAGTAGGCTAGACAAGGGAGATGCAGTGGATGTTGTACAAACGTATATTTGGATTTTCACAAGGCCATTGACAAGGTGCCACACGAGGCCACTTAACAAGAAAAGAGCCCATGGAATTACAGGAAAGTTACATACTTGGATAGAGCATTGGCTGATTGGTAGGAAACAGAGAGTGGGAATAAAGGGATCCTATTCTGGTTGGCTGCCGGTTACCAGTGGTGTTCCACAGGGGTCAATAGACAATAGACAATAGGTGCAGGAGTAGGCCATTCAGCCCTTCGAGCCAGCACCGCCATTCACTGTGATCATGGCTGATCATCCACAATCAGTATCCAGTTCCTGCTTTCTCCCCACAACCTTTGATTCTGCTATCTTTAAGAGCTCTATCCATCTCTTTCTTGAAAGCATCCAGAGACTTGGCCTCCACAGCCTTCTTGGGCAGAGCATTCCACACATCCACCACTCTCTGGGTGAAAAAGTTTATCCTCAACTTGGTTCTAAATGGCCTACCCCTAATTCTTAAGCTGTGGCCTCTGGTTCTGGACTCACCCATCAGCGGGAACATGCTTCCTGCCTCCAGCATGTCCAATCCCTTAATAATCTTATATGTTTCAATAAGATCCTCTCTCAGCCTTCTAAATTCCAGAGTATACAAGCCCAGTCGTTCCAATCTTTCAACATATGACAGTCCCGCCATCCCAGGAATTAACCTTGTGAACCTACACTGCACTCCCTCAATAGCAAGAATGTCCTTCCTAAATTTGGAGACCAAAACTGCACACAGTACTCCAGGTGTGGTCTCACCAGGGCCCTGTACAGCTGCAGTAGGACCTCTTTGTTCTTATACTCAATTCCCCTTGTTATGAAGGCCAGCATGCCATTAGCTTTCTTCACTGCCTGCTGTACTTGCATGCTTGCTTTCAGTGACTGATGTACAAGAACACCTAGATCTCGTTGTGCTTCCCCTTTTCCTAACTTGACTCCATTTAGATAATAATTTGCCTTCCTGTTCTTGCCACCAAAGTGGATAACTTCACAGTTATCCACATTAAACTGCATCTGCCATGCATCTGCCCACTCACCCAACCTGTCCAAGTCATCCTGCATTCTCATTCCATCCTCCTCACATTTCACACTGCCACCCACCTTTGTGTCATCGGCAAATTTGCTAATGTTACTTTTAATTCCCTCATCTAAATCATTAGTATATATTGTAAACAGCTGCGGTCCCAGCACTGAACCCTGCGGTACCCCACTGGTCACCGCCTGCCATTCCAAAAGGGATCCGTTAATCACTACTCTTTGTTTTCTGTCAGCCAGCCAATTTTCAATCCATGTCAGTACTCTGCCCCCAATACCATGTGCCCTAATTTTGCCCACTAATCTCCTATGTGGGACTTTATCAAAGGCTTTCTGAAAGTCCAGGTACACTACATCCACTGGCTCTCTCTTGTCCATTTTCATAGTTACATCCTCAAAAAATTTCAGAAGATTAGTCAAGTATAATTTCCCCTAGGTAATCCATGCTGACTCGGGTCCATGTTGGGGCCGCTTCTTTTTACATTGTACATCAACGATTTGGTTTATGGAATGGATGGCTTTGTGGCTAAGTTTGCTGACGATATGAAGATAGGTGGAGGGGCCGGTAGTGCTGAGGAAACAGAGAGTCTGCAGAGAGACTTGGATAGATTGGAAGAATGGGCAGAGAAGTGGCAAATGAAATACAATGTTGGAAAGTGTATGGTTATGCACTTTGGCAGAAGAAATAAATGGGCAGACTACTATTTAAATGGGGAAAGAATTCAAAGTTCTGAGATGCAACGGGACTTGGGAGTCCTCGTACAGGATACCCTTAAGGTTAACTGCCAGGTTGAGTCGGTGGTGAAGAATGTTGGCATTCATTTCTAGAGGAATAGAGTATAGGAGCAGGGGTGTGATGTTGAGGCTCTATAAGGCGCTGGTGAGACCTCACTTGGAGTACAGTGGGAAGTTTTGGTCTCCTTATTTAAGAAAGGATGTGCTGACGTTGGAGAGGGTACAGAGAAGATTCACTAGAATGATTCCGGGAATGAGAGGGTTAACATATGAGGAACGTTTGTCCGCTCTTGGACTGTATTCCTTGGAGTTTAGAAGAATGAGAGGAGACCTCATAGAAACATTTTGAATGTTGAAAGGCATGGGCAGTGTGGATGTGGCAAAGTTGTTTCCCATAATGGGGGAGTCTAGTATGAGAGGGCATGACTTAAGGATTGAAGGGCGCCCATTCAGAACAGAAATGCGAAGAAATTTTTTTAGTCAGAGGGTGGTGAATCTATGGAATTTGTTGCCACGGGCAGCAGTGGAGGCCAAGTCATTGGGTGTATTTAAGGCAGAGATTGATAGGTAGCTGCATAACCAGTGCATCAAAGGTTATGGTGGGAAGGCAGGGGAGTGGGACTAAATGGGAGAATGGATCAGCTCATGATAAAATGGTGGAGCAGACTCGATGGGCTGAATGGCCAACTTCTGCTCCTTTGTCTTATGGTCTTATATAGGAGCAGAATAAGGCCATTTGGCCCATCGAGTCTACTCCACTATTCAATCACTGCCGATACTTTTTTCCCTTCCTCAACCCCATTCCTCGGCCTTCTCCCTGTAACCTTGGTCCCGTGGCCAATCAAGAACCTGTCAATCCTTGCCTTAAATACACCCAATGACCTGGCCTCCACAGCTGTATTTGGTAACAAATTCCACAAATGCATCACCCTCTGGCTAAAGAAATCTCTCCACAACCCTGTTTTTAAGGTTCTCCTGTTTGTTTATAAAGCCCTAAATGGGCTGGCCCTCTTTATATCGCAGACCTTCTAACCCCTTATTCTACTTCCAGGTCCCTCAGGTCGGCTGACTTGGGGCTCTTGGCTGTCCCGCAATCAAAACTTAAGCTCGGGGTGACTGCACCTTTGCTATTGCAGCCCCTACACTGTGGAACTGAATTCCCCTCCATCAACTCTTTTAAGTCCAGGCTCAAAACTTCCTTTTATTCACTAGCGTTTGAATCCTTCTGATGTGGCTGATTTTCAGCTTGTGCCTAGGCCCTTGTGTTGTTTCTTTTGTGCCTATAACCTTGTTGGTTATGTCTGTGTTTCTTGTATTTGTGATTTCAGCTATTTGCTCTGATCAGTACAGCTCTTTGGTCAACGTGGGTTGTTTTTAAATGTGCTATATAAATAAACTTGACTTGACTTAAATGGGCACTCCTCTATCCTGAGGCTGAACCCCCTTGTCCTCGACTCCCCTACCATGGGAAACATCCTTTCCACATCTACTCTGTCTTGGACTTTCAACATTCAAAATGTTTCAATGAAATCCCCCCTCATCCTTCTTCATTCCTGCAAGTACAGACCAAGAGCCATCAAACATCCTTTCTTTCTTTTTATATTTACACAGTTCTTTGCATTTTGCACACTGGTTCAATGCCCAATCAGTGTGTTCAACCAGTTATGATTATTATTCTATGGGTTTATTGAATATGGACACTAGAAAATGAATCTCAGTGTTGTATATGGTGAAATATGTTCTTTGATGATAAATTTACTTTAAATTTTGAAAGCCACTGCTGTAAGTAAACAAACCCCAGGATCCATCCAGTCTTCAAAGAGAGATTGCAAAGGGAGTTGGAAAGGACATATAATAAGGGTAAAGTCACAATTGTAATAGTGAACTTCAATATGCAAGGGGATTGGGAAAATCAGGTTGGTGATGGCTTGCAAGAGAGGGAATTTGTTGAATGGCTATGAGATGGCTTTTTAGAGCAGTTTGTGCTTGAGTCTACAAGGGGAAAGGCTATCTTAGATTGGGTGTTATGTAATAATCCAGATTTTATTATGGAGCTTAAGGTAAAGTAATCCTTTGGAGGCAGAGATCAAAATGCGATTGAATTCCCGCTGCAACTTGAGAAGGAGAAGCACGAGTCAGATGTGTCAGTATTGCAATGGAATAAAGGGAATTACAGAAGCATGAGAGAGGAGCTTGCTCAGGTGGATTGGAGGGGGATACTGGCACGGATGACAGCAGAGCAGAGGTGGCTGTTGTTTCTGGGAATAGTTCACAAGGCACAGGATAGATATGTCCCACAGAAGTAGCTCTGAAATGGCAGGGGTAGTCAACCGTGGCTGACAAGGGAAGTTAAGGACTGCATAAAAGCTAAGGAAAGGGCAAAAGTGAGTGGGAAGTTGGGTGATTGGAAGTTTTTAAACAATCCAACAAAAGGCAACTAAAAAAGCCGAATGAAAGATGAAGTATGAGGGCAAATTAACCAATAACATAAAGCAGGATACTAGAAGTTTCTTTCAGTTACATAAGGAGGTAAAGGAAGGTGAGAGTTGATATTGGACCACTGGGAAATGATGTTGATGAGGTAGTAATGAGCAATAAAGAAATGGTGAATGAACTTAATGAGTTCTTTGCATCAATCTTCACTGTGCAAGACTCTAACAGTGTGCCAGAGGTCCACAAGTGTCAGGGAGCAGGAAGGAAAAAATGCTCAGCAAACTCAAAGATCTTAATGTGGATAAGTCACCTGGACAAGATGGACTACATTCCAGAGTGCTGAGAGAGGTTGCTGAAGAGAAAGCAGATATGATCTTTCAAGAATCACTTTATACTGGCATGGTTGCAGAGGAACAAAAAGTTGCAAATGTCACTGCACTCTTTCAGAAGGGAGGAAGGCAAAAGAAAAGGAAATGATAGGCCAGTTAGATTAACCTCAGTTGCTGAGTAAGTATTTGAGTTTATTATTCAGAATGATGTTTCAGGGTACTTGGAAACTAATGATAAAATGAAGTCAGCATGGTTTCTGTAAAAGGAAATCTTTGCTGACAAATCTGTTAGAGTTCTTCAAGGAAGGAACAAGCACGGTAGACAAAGGAGAGTTACTTTCTGGAATTTTCAGAAAACATTTGATGAAGTGCCACATATGAGGCTGCTTAAGAAAATAAAATCCTGTGGCATTGCAGGAAAGATACTGACATAGATAAAGGAATGTGAATAAAGGGGACCCTTTCTGGTCCGCTGCCAATGACTAGTGGTATTCCTCAGGGGTCAGTATTGAGACCTCTACTTTTCACATTGTCAGTGATTTAGATAATGGAATTGATGGCTTGCAGATGATAGGTGGAGGGGTTGGTTGTGCTGAGGAAGGAATGTGATTGCAGAAGGACTTTGACAAATTGGAAGAATGGGGAAAAAGTGGCAGATGGTATACAGTGTTGGGAAATCTATGATAATGCATATTGATAAAAGGAACAAAAGTACAGACTATTATCTAAATGGGGAGAAAATTCAAACATCAGAGGTGTAAAGGGACTTAGGAGTCCTTGAACAAGACTCTCAAAGTGTAATTTATAGGTTGAGTCTGTGGTAAAAAATGCAAATTCAATGTTGTTATTCATTTCAGTGGAATACAATATAAAAACAAGGAGATAATGCTGAAGCTTTGTAAGACAATAGTCAGGCTACACTTGGAGTATTGTCAAAAGTTTTGGTCCCCATATCCTGAAAATAATGGGTTGTCATTGGAGAGTCCAGAGGAGGTATATATAGCTGCTGTGCAGGTTGACTCTGTGTTAAGAAGGCATATGGTACATTGGCCTTCATCAATCATGGGATTGAGTTCAAGAGCCGATAGGTAATGTTGCAGCTATATAGGACCTTGGACGAATACGGGGTGGGGGCGGGGTCTCATTGAAACCTACCGAATGCGGAAATGACTCGATAAGGTGAATGTGGAGAGGATGTTCACTGTCATGGGAGTGTCCAGAACGAGAGGATACAGCCTCAAAATTGAGGGGCGAGCTTTCAGAACGTAGGTACGTAGGATTTTTTTTTAAGCCAGAGAGTGGTGAATCTGTGGAATGCTCTGCCACAGACTGCCGTGGAGGCAAAGTCCGCACGTACATTTAAGGCGGCAGTTGATCGTTTCCTGATCGGTCAGGGCATCAAAGGGTACGGCGAGAAGGCAGGTGTATGGGGTAGAGTGGGATCCGGGATCAGTCAGGATGCAATGGCTGAGCAGATTTGTCTGAGGGTATTAAGGGCTTCCCCCTCCCTGACCTGCCTTGCTCTCGGTCACCCCATTCTGCTGAGCGGACAGGTTCGCCGTTCCGGCTTCGGGAACAAGGCGGAGCCAATCTCGGCGTCGCTGGCCGGCCTGTAGCCGCGGGTCTCCCTGTCACTGACTCCGTCAGGAAATCGGAAAGGGACCCATTTTGTCCAGGTGGCTCCCGTGCGGTGACAAGTCCCTGAGCCCCACTCACCCGATCAGCAACCGAGAGGTTCTTCACGCAGAACTCCCTCCCCACTCCTTGTGGGGAAGTTTGTAACGAGCGCTCAGCAGTAACGTGGAGTAAGCGACCTCAGAGCAGAACTTTCTTTGTGAGGAGCACCACAAAATCGGCGTCACGGCAGCTGCCAGAGGGAAAAGTAAAACTAATTGTACTTTTCCGCAAAAAATGGACGCAGTTAAATGGGCGGGACGAAAAGAGAGTAAAACTGTGTCGGGGATTGGAGAGGACGGTGCCAGGCCAACACCTCCCTGTCGTGATCCTCCCCCTTTTCTCTCTACCATAGCTTTCTGCCCTCCACATTGGATTCCGCTTTATCTTGCTCTGTATTTCTTTCACCAATCAACTTCCCAACTCCTTACTTCACCCTCCCCATCCCGGTTTCACCTATCACCTTGTGTTTCTCCCCTGCCCCAACTTTTAAGGCACTTCACAAAAAATGCTGGTGAATGCAGCAGGCCTTTAGGAAGAGGTAAAGTCGACGTTTTGGGCCGAGACCTTTCGTCAGGACTAACTGAAAGAAGATTTTAAGCCACTTTCTGCTTTCCTTATGCGAAGCTGCATTTTGCAGATTGCAGTCAGAATGATTCAGCAACTCAAAAACCTCTTGCTTCATCTAATTAAAGACCCTACAAATATTTGAAGGGTCTAATTGAAGACCCTATAAATACTTGTGAGCACCAACCCACCGGGGACAGGATTCCTTTGTCCTCACCTACCACTCCATCAGCGTTTGTGTTGAGCACATAATTCTCTGAAACTTCTGACATCTCCAGGGGGATCCACCAAGCTCATCTCACCCTCCCCCTTACTTTCCGCTTTCCCCAGGGATTGCACCCCATGTGCCTCCCTTGTCCATTTGTCCCTCCCCACTGACCTCCCTCCAGGTGCTTATCCTTGCAAGCAGAACAAGTGCTACACCTGCCCCTACACCACCTCCCTCACTACCATCCAGGGCCCCAAAACAGTCCTTCCAGGCAACATTTCACCTCTGACTCTGCTGGGGTCATATACTGTGTCCGGTGCTCCCAGTGTGACCCTCTGTGAGACCGTAGATTGGGAGACTGCTTCACCGAGCATCTATGCTCCCTCAGTCAGAAAAAGAAGGATCTCTCAGTAGCCACCCATTCTAATTCGACCTCCCATTCACTTTCCAATATGTCTATCCATGGCCTCCTCCACTGTCATGATGAGGTCACACTTAGATTAGAGGAACAGCACCTTATATTCTGTTTGGGTAGCCTCCAACCTGATGGCATGAACATTGATTTCCCGAACTTCTGATAATACCCCCCACCCCACCTTTCTCTGAAATTTCTGACATCTCCAGTGGGATCCCACCACCAAGCTCATCTTTCCTCCCCCCACTTGCTGCTTTCCGCAGGGATTGCACCCATTGTGCCTCCCATGTCCTTTTGTTCCTCCCCGCTGATCTCCCTCCAGGAACTCATCCTTGCAAGCAGAACAAGTGCTAAACCTGCCCCTACACCTCCTCCCTCAGTACCACTCAGGGCCCCAAACAGTCCTTCCAGGTGATGCAACACTTCACTATTGAGTCTGTTGGGGTCACCTATTGTACAGTATATGATGACATATGTATTTTAATAATAAAATTTACCTTGACAATACTTGCCTTTGCTTGCAGCCAGTTGTTTGCTGTATGACTTGAGAAATGAGACCCATTATCCAGTTGTATTACTTGGGGGTTCCCACAACAACTAATTATTTCTGTAATCCCTTCAGGGTATGGACTTGATCTGCACTCATGCAAAGAATTGCCATTGAAGGACCTGAATTATGCTCAACTATAGTTAAATTGTTGCTGGTGTGGCAGGAGTCGATCTGTTATATTTCCAAATCAGAGTGAGGCCTGATTTAATGTAGGCAGTTGGTTTCTTGAGAAAGCTCTTCTCTTGACCTGTTGCTGCAAATTTATTTGTGACTGAGTGAAATGCAACAGGTTTCCACCCCTGTACACAGGCTTTCCAGTGACTGAAGCTGCCTGCAAACCAGGTGTAGCGTTTGTCTGCTGTTCTATGTAAGAGGAGAGGGAGGGACTGGGATAGGGTACCTGATGCTCTCTGTGCAACTCTCCACAGAATAAAACAGGGGACCCATGCCAAACTTTTTCAGTTGCCTCAGGTGGAAGAAACACTGTTGTGCTTTTTTTTTTTGCCACAAAACCGGTGTGTATATTCCAGGTGAGATCATTGGTGGTGTGCATACCAAGGAAGTTGAAACTACTCACCCTCTCATCTGCAGGTCCATTGATGTTGATCAGACTGAGCTTGTCTCCATTCAGCTCTTTTGTTTTTCAGAAATTAAGGGAAAGATTGTTATCCTGGCACCACTGTGTCGGGATGTCAACCTCTCCTCTGTAGGCTGTCTCATCACTGCTCGAAATAAGGCTGATCAAAGTTCTGTCACCTGTGAATTTGATCAGCAGATTGGAGCTGTGTGTGGCAGTACAGTCGTGGGTGTAAAGGGAGTAGAGGAGGGTCTCAGGATACAATCCTGGGGGACACCTGTGTTGAGGTTCAGGGAGACAGAGGTGAGGAAGCCAATCCTTACCACCTGTTGGCAATTCAATAGGAAGTCTAGGATCCAGCTGCAGGCCGAGGTCTCTGAGCTTCCTGTCAAGTCTAGAGGGTATTATGGTGTTAAATACTGAACTGTAGTCCAGGAGCAGCATTATAACGTATGCATCCCTCTTCCCCAGATGAGTGAAGATGGTGCGTAGTGCTGTTGTTATTGCATTATCAGGAGACTGGTTCTGTCAGTAGGCATATTGTAGAGGGTCCAGTGTGGGTGGTAGCATGCTGCAGATGTAGTCTTTAACAAGCCTCTCAAAGCATTTGCTTATAATTGAGGTAAGTGTACCAGGGCATACTGCCTGAACTTGATGTGCTCCCCAACACATCATACATCTTTTTCCATAGCATAGCCTTTAAGGTTGTGCCCTTACTCTCCTCTGGATGGGGAAGCTCCAAGTTATTTAACAGAGTGGCTCCTTAGCCTGGATGTAACTACTCTTGCTTTCCATCTTGATTCTCTGGCACATGGAGGGCAACACATGAACAATATTTTGGCCACTGCTCCAAAACCATGGAAGTTGTCCATACATCCGGTACCCCAGCCTTCACCCCACCTGTGCCTCGTCCTGTGGTTTGTGAATCAGACTCCATTATGCTGACTCCTGCTGATGACATGCAATGAAAATATTTTAATATTGTTTGTTGGTCTTTTCTGATTCAGCAGCGAGAGGTATCCACAAACAGAGGAGGCACTGTACACATGTTAAAGGTGAGAGAAAATTACTTTTTTGAGTTATATTAAGAAAATACATAAATGAGGAATAATGGTTAATAAAGCAGTACAAGGGACAAAGTAATACTTACCAACCATCACTAAACCATGCTAAACAACACACTTTCAGAGGGAACCAAAATACTCTACCGCTTTCCCTCAACCATCGCCTCTCTTTCTTTCTCTCTATCTCTGTCCTTGTCTCTATCCCCAACTCTTAGTGCTAGTCATGGCCCAGCTGAGAGAAAATTCCCAATTGTTACTTTTTGTACCCTTTCAGATCCCTTCAAAAATCTATCACAACATTTTCCCTCGTGCTTTCCCAGACAAACGTGTTTTTCACCATTTTCTGCTCTCAAGGCAATGCACTGGTACGTTGCAAGGACGTGGCGGTGGAACAAACCCAAGTGCTGAACACGGGCGCGGTGGCCTAGTCAGGAGGTGTTACGGTCATAGCGAGCGTGGAATGGGTGTCCAAGAGAGTCTTTAACCAGAGTTTTGGATTTATTAGAGAATTCAGGAACGATGCTAGACTTAGAACTGATAGTCCTAAGAACCATGGAATAAGATTACTCATACACGAGTCAACCAAGGAAATAGCAGCTCCTTGTGATCACAGGATCTTTATCCTGCAGTTCTTGATGGGAAGCAGGTGTGTGTAGTTAGTGGAACCTGGGTATGATTGTAAATTAAATGAGGTGATTGAGGCCCAATTGCTGAGATAAATGGCAAGGTGAGGGATTGCCAGAACGGACCATGACAGTACAGCCCCCCCCCGCCCCCCCATCAACGGGAGCCTCCAGGCCTGTCTGGATGGTCCCAATTAAAGTGCAGGCTGAGCAAAGGGTCTAGGATGAAGGATCGGGGAACCCAGGAATGCTCTTCTGTACCGTACCCTTCCCAGTCCACCAGGTATTGGAAACCCCTGCCCCGACGGCGCACATCTAGTAGTCGTCGGCCGGTGGATGACGGATGGTTGTTCATGATACGGGCAGGTGGGGGAAGTCTCATCTGGGGCACACAAGGGGCTGACGGAAACGGGCTTTAACTGAGACACATGAAAAGTTGGGTGGATGCGCATGGATCTTGGCAGCTTTAGGCGGACCGCTGTGGGATTGATTACCCTTTCAACCTTGAATGGTCCCAGGAAGCGAGGAGCGAGTTTGCTATGTTCATTTTTGAGCGGGATGTACTTGGAGGAAAACCATACCATCTGCCTAGGTTGGTACTCCGGCGCCGGAGTCCGGTCGGCTGTCTTCTTATTTCGATCTGTTGATCTGAGTAGGGCCGTGCGTGTTTCCTCCCAAATCTTAAGGCACCGATCAATATGGTCCTGAACCGACGGTACCGCAACCTCCTCCACTTGCGCGGGGAACAACGAGGGTTGGTACCTAAGGGAGCACTCGAACGGAGACCTTCCAATGGTTGAGCTCACCAGAGAATTGTGGGCGTACTCAACCCACGGGAGGTGGTCGCTCCAGATCGACGGGTTGTTTGCCGTTACACAACGCAGCGTCGCCTTCAGGTCTTGGTTGACCCGTTCCGTCTGCCCGTTTTTGTCTGGGGGTGGAAGTCGGATAACAGGCTGACTGATGCGCCCATGGCTTGGCAGAAGGCCTTCCATACCTACTAGACGAACTGGGGACCTTGATCGGAGACGATGTCCGCGAGGATTCCGTGGAGGCGGAAGACGTGGCGGACGAGAATATCTGTGGTTCCTTGAGAGGAAGGGAGTTTAGAGAGGGCCACAAAGTGCACCGCCTTGGAGAATCTGTCTACCACGGGGAGGACAGTGATGTTTCCGCGGAAAGGGTGTAGACCGGTGACGAAGTCTAGGGCGATGTGTGACCAGGGACGACCAGCGACAGGTAGATGACGAAGTAGACCCACAGGAGATCGATGAGAAACCTTTCCCCGGGCACAGATGGAACAAACCGAGACATAAGAACGGGTGTCCCCCTCCATGGACGGCCACCAAAAGTGCTTCCCCAGGAAAGCCAGGGTCCGATCACTCCCGGGGTGGCAGGCGAATCGGGATGTGTTCCCCCATTGGAAAACCTGAGACCTGACGGAGATGGGCACGTACAGGCGATCGCCGGATCCATTGCCAGGGTCGGGGCCGTCCCGCTGGGCCTCCTTTACTTTAGACTCGATCTCCTAAGTGAGGGTGGCAACTACGCAGGAAGGTGTCAGGTTAGTCTCGGGACTGGAGGTGTCATCCTAGAAGTCATGCTGGCGGGATAGCGCGTCCGGCGTCCAGTTCTTGAATCCTGGACGGTACGTAAGGGTAAACTTGAACCGTCCAAAAAACAATGCCCAACAGTGCAGACAGGAGTTCAATCGTTTGGCGGTCTGAATATACCCCAGGTTCTTATGATCAGTCCACACCACAAACGGGTGTTCTGCCCCCTCCAACCAGTGCCTCCATTCCTCCAGTGCTCGTTTGACCGCCAGCAGTTCCCGATTCCCCACGTCGTAATTCCGCACGGCGGGGGACAGTCGGCGAGAGTCGAAGGCGCAGGGGTGAATCTTTTCGTCCGAACTTGACCTTTGGGATAGCACCGCTCCTACCCCGGAGTCAGAGGCGACCACCTCAAAGATTAATTGACCTGATGGGTCCGGATGGACCAGGGTGGGAGCAGTAGTGAAACGCCTCTTCGGGTCGGTGAATGCTGAGTCCGCTTCGGAGTCCCAGCAAAACGGTGTGGTAGGCGAGGTAAGCCGGGTAAGGGGGGCCGCCACTCCAATGTAGTCTCTGATGAATCTTCGGTAGAAGTTTGCAAACCCCGGGAATCGTTGATGTTGCTTGCGTGTCGTGGGTCCAGGCCATTCCTCCACTGCCTGGATCTTCTCGGGGTCTGCTTTTACCTGCCCGTTTTCAATGACATAGCGTAGGAAGCTGACCGAAGGAACGTGAACTCGCATTTCTCCGCCTTTGCAAATAACTGGTTTTCCCACAGTCGCTGGAGGACTTGACGGACATGCTGTACGTGTTCTTGGGGGCTGCTAGTAAATATCAGGATATCGGCAAGGTAAACAAATACGAAACGATTGATAAAGTCTCTCGGTACGTCATTGATCAGGGTTTGGAAAACGACAGGAGTATTGGTGAGGCTAAACGGCGTGACCAAATATTCAAAGTGGCCCAGAGGTGTATTGAAGGCCGTCTTCCATTCGTCCCCCTCCCTCATCCTGACTAAACGGTAGGCGTTGCGAAGGTCCAGCTTTGAGAAGATGGTGGGGTAATGAGGGGTAGAGAGTAATTGTTCTTAACTGTTATATTATTTAGGCCTCGGTAGTCGAAGCGAAGCGTCCGGACCTTCTTATCTACAAAAAAAAAAGAAACCGGCGCCTACCGGGGAGGATGAAGGCCTGATAATACCCGCCGCAAGGGACTCGCCAATGTATTTCTCCATTGCCTCTCTCTCCGGTCGGGATAGGTTAATAAGGCGACTGCTAGGTCGTGGGGCCCCGGGGAGAAGGTCGATGGCACAGTCATATGGGGGGTCCGGAGGCAGGGAAAGGGCCCGTTGTTTACTGAACACCTGTCCCAAGTCACGGTACTCTGTGGCGACGCAGGACAAGTCGAGTGGTTCCAAAACAGGCGGAGTCACGGTAGCTTCTCTGGGAGATGGGACTGACCGCAGACAGTTGGCATGGCAGGACGGGCTCCATTCGGCTAGCCCCCGGTAGACCAGTCTATATGGGGATTGTGTTGGGTCAGCCATGGATACCCTAGATCTACCGGGGCTTGAGGTGAATGAATGGGACTGAATCGTACCTCCTCCCGATGGTTGCCGGATAGGATCCAGGTCAGGGGCGGGGTACAGTGGGTCACCCGAGCCAGCAGATTTCCGACCAGGGCCCGGGCCTCCAGGGTGGGTGGTTAGCGGCTCGCGAGGTATCCCGACCTGGGTGGCTATCTCTTCGTCCAGCAGATTGCCCTCAGCACCGGAATCCACCAAAGCGGATAGGGACAGGGACTGCTGTTGGTAATTCGCGATTGCTACACGCACCTGCTTCCCATCAAACGGCAGGATAAGAACCCTGTGACCACAGCAAGAAGCCGCCAGTTCGTTGGTCGACCCTTGTGAGAGTAAACCTTGTGTCCTATTCCTGAGACCTGCTAGTTCTAAGCTTCGCATCGTCTCCTGGATATCGGCTCCCCGTTCGTGGAGGTGCTACGCCTAAACGAGTCTGCCACAGCATCTGCGTCCTGCACTTGGGTTCGTCCCCAGCCACGTTATTGCAACAGAACGAACCGGCCAACATGAACCCAGCGGACACGAATCCTCTGCAAGAAGCCCTCGCCAGCCAGGGCTCCCTATTGGGCTTGCATGATCAGCTGCTCCGGGAAGTCATGGAAAACCTCCGAAGCCTGTCAGTAGACGTAAGAAAGGTCAGTGAACAGGTCGACCGAGTATCCACCCATCTTACCCCGTCGACTCCGGGAACTGCGTCTGACCGGACCAGACAGTCTGCGGTGGCGACGCCCGAGGCGTCAACACGTCCACTAAGGGAGCCGCGCGTCCCAGAACCAGAACCCTACTCCGGAGATCTGGGGAAGTGCCGGGCTTTTCTGCTGCAATGCTCCCTGGTGTTCGAGCAGCAGCCATCCACGTATGCCACGGACAGATCTAAAACAGTTTACAGTATGGGGTTGTTACGAGGAAATGCCTTAGCGTGGGCCACCGCGATCTGGGATAATCAGCCAGAGACCTGCTCTTCCTTCCCCACCTTCATCTCAGAAATAAGGAAGATTTTTGACCATCCCGTCCGCGGTAAAGATGCCGCTAAGCGGCTGCTCACCCTCCATCAGGGCTCACGTAGTGTTGCAGAATACTCCGTGGAGTTCCGGACACTAGCGGCCGACTCGGGCTGGAATGATAAGACACTCCAGGAGGTTTTCCGGCAAGGCCTCTGTGACAAGGTAAAGGACGAGCTGGCGGCTAGGGATGACACTAACAGCCTGGATTCATTGATCTCTCTAGCCACAAGGCTGGACAACCGACTCCGAGAACGACAGAGGGAGAGAACCGGTCGTCCTTTGGCCACCCCACGGCATTCTTTACCATCTACTCCTAGCCCTAACCTCTCCCCTCCTCCCACTCGTAGAATAGCATCCGGCCCGGCCGTTTCCACCACCCCGGGAGAGGAACCAATGCAGCTGAGACGGAGCCGTCCATCTCCATGCAAGCGGCTCCGGAGATTAAGAGCCGGGGATTGTTTCTATTACAGTCAGTCTAGCCATTTGCGTGACCCCTGTTCCCTTCGGCCAAAAGGGGAGGGCTCACCAGTAGAAAGAGAGACCCTGGTGAGTCAGACCACATTCCCTTCTGTCGCCCAATCCCGGATGCAAGTCCAAGCCACTGTAAGCTACAACCAACAGTCCCTGTCCTTGTCTGCCTTGATAGACTCCGGTGCTGAGGGGAATCTGTTGGATGAAGATATAGCAACCCAGGCCGGAATTCCTCGAGAGCCGTTGACTACCTCTCTGGAAGCCCGGGCACTGGACGGAAGACTTCTGGCCCGAATCACTCACTGTACCCCACCACTGTCTTTGATTCTCTCGGGGAACCATCGGGAACAGGTACAATTTAACTTGATCTCCTCCCCTCAAGCCCCAATAGTTCTTGGGTACCCATGGTTGAGCCGCCACAACCCTTGCATTGATTGGTCTGCCGGGAGGATAGCCAGCTGGAGTCCATTTTGTCACGCCATCTGTCTGCAGTCGGCCCTTTCCCCTGTGAAACCACCTCGACCCCACCTGCAGTTGAACTCCCTGACTTGTCCAGGGTTCCAGCGGAGTACCACGACCTGGGACACGTGTTTAGTAAACAACGCGCCCTTTCCCTGCCTCCACACGGACCATACGATTGTGCTATCGACCTTCTCCCAGGAGCTCCTCTGCCCACCAGTCGGCTGTATAACTTATCCCGGCCAGAGACGGAAGCAATGGAGGGTTACATCAGTGAATCTCTCGCGGCGGACATCATCTGACCCTCATCCTCCCCGGTGGGCGCAGGGTTCACTTCGCGGGGAAGAAGGATGGTTCCCTACGTCCCTGCATCGACTACCAAGGCCTAAATCATATAACCATAAAGAACAAGTACCCAATGCCTCTGATAAGTTCTGCGTTCGAACCACTTCACGGAGCCACCATCTTCTCGAAGCTGGACCTACGAAGCGCCACCATCTGGTCCGAATAAGGGAGGGGGACGAGTGGAAGACGGCATTCAATACTCCGTTAGGCCACTTCGAGTACCTGGTCATGCCTTTTGGCCTCACCAATGCCCCTGCAGTCTTTCAAGCCTTGATTAACGATGTACTAAGAGACATTATTAACCGTTTTGTGTTTGTCTATCTGGATGACATCCTAATCTTTTCCAGCAGTCCCCAGCAACACGTTCAGGTTTACCCTTACGCATGACTCCAAGGATGACACCTCCGGTCCCGAGACTATCCTCCCACCTTCCTGCGTGGTTGCCACCCTCACTTGGGAGATCGAGGCTAAAGTAAAGGAAGCCCAGCGGGACCACCCCGACCCGGGCAATGGACTCGGCGATCACGTGTACGTGTCCGCCTCCGTCAGGTCCCAGGTTCTCCAATGGGGGCGCACATCCCGGTTCGCCTGCCACCCCGGGAGTGATCGGACCCTGGCTCTCCTGAGGAAGCGCTTTGGTGGCCGTCCATGGAGGGGGACGCCCGTTCTTACGTCTCAACTTGTTCCATCTGTGCCCGGAGAAAAGTCTCTCATCGACCACCTGCGGGGCTACTTCGTCCTCTACCTGTCCCTGGTCGCCCCTGGTCACACATCGCCTTAGACTTCGTCACCGGTCTACCCCCTTCCCGCGGAAACACCACAGTCCTCACTGTGGTAGACCGATTCTCCAAGGCGGTGCACTTTGTGGCCCTCTCTAAACCTCCTTCCTCTCAGGAAACCGCAGATCTTCTCGTCCGCCACGTCTTCCGCCTCCACGGAATCCCCGCGGACATCGTCTCCGATCGAGGTCCCCAGTTTGTCTCGCAAGTATGGAAGGCCTTCTGCCAAGCCATGGGCGCATCGGTCAGCCTGTCATCCGGCTTCCACCCCCCAGACGAACGGGCAGACGCAACGGGCAAACCAAGACCTGGAGGCGACGCTCCGTTGCGTAACGGCAAGCAACTCATCGACCTGGAGCGAGCACCTCCCGTGGGTTGAGTATGCCCACAACTCTCTGGTGAGCTCTGCCACTGGGAGGTCTCTGTTCGAGTGCTCCCTTGGGTACCAACCCCCGTTGTTTCCCGCGCAAGAAGAAGAGATTGCAGTACCGTCGGTTCAGGACCATATTAATCGGTGCCATAAGATTTAGGAGGAGACGCGCACGGTCCTCCTCAAATCAATAAATCGAAATAAGAAGACAGCCGACAGACACCGCATCCCAGCGCCGGAGTACCAACCTGGGCATATGGTGTGGCTGGCCTCCAAGGACACCCCGCTCAAGAACGAACATAGAAAACTCGCCCTTCGTTTCCTGGGACCATTCAAGGTTGAAAGGATAATCAATCCCACAGTTGTCCGCCTAAAGCTGCCTAGATCCGTGCGCATCCACCCAAACTTTCATTTGTCTCAGTTAAAACCAGTTTCCATCAGCCCGCTCTGTCCCCCTGCCGAGACTCCCCCACCTGCACGTATCATCGACAACCATGCGGCATACACCGTCCGACGACTACTAAATGTGCGCCGTCGGGGCAGAGGTCTCCAATATCTGGTGGACTGGGAAGGGTACGCTCCAGAAGAGCGTTCCTGGGTCCCCCACTCCTTCATCCTAGACCCTACCCTCATCCAGGATTTTCATTGGGACCATCCGGACTGGCCGGGAGGATCGCCTGGAGGCTCCCATTGGGGGGGGGGGGGTGGGGGTGGGTGTACTGTCATGGTCCCGTCTGTCAATCCCCCACCTTGCCATTTGCCTCAAGATTTGGGGCTCGATCACCTCATTTAGATTCCAATCATTCCCAGGTATCACTAACTACACGGACCTGCTTCCCAGCAAACGGCAGGATAAGAACCCTGTGACCACAGCAAGAAGTCGCCAGTTCATTGGTCGACTCTTGTGAGCGTAAACCTTGTTTCCTATTCCTGACAACTGTTAGTTTTAAGCTTCACATCGTCTCCTGGATATCGGCTCCCCGTTCGCGGAGGTGCTACGCCTAACGACTCTGCCGCAGCATCTGTGTCCTGCACTTGGGTTCGTCCCCAGCCACGTCCTTGCAACATGGTGAGGGATTTCAGTTTGGTTCGGTAAATGTACATTCTCAAAATGATGTATTTTATCTCAATGTGGTATTTACAAATACAGTACTATAGTTGTAAACTGATATGGATCAGTTACAAGCATACGATGGCTTGACTCTTCAGGAGTGTTGTTTTCAACAAACTGGCCTCTCAAAGTATCTGTACATCACAGGATATTCTGCAACCTTCTTGGGAATGAGTTACTCTGATCTGACAGAGCTGACGATTGTTTGTGTGATTTCGACGTATAATCTCCCCTGATACTCAGAGTAACACCCAGTTATAGTCATAGGCTGTGAGTATGTTTCTGATATTCTCATCACTACATTTCTTTTGGGATTTATTCACAGCCAACTGATGTTTTATCTTTGACTAGCAGAAATATTTTCTCCACTGCTACCCCAGTAAATCCATTCAGGATCTTAAACTCCTCTATCTGATCCTCCCTGACATCATATCGAGATAACCTGTCCAGTCTCTCCTGTAAGTTCTATCCTCTCAGTTATGGAATAATTTTCATAAACATTCCTTATACTTTCTCCTGTGGTTCTCTGTCCCAGTTTCTCCGTGTATTCAGTCGGAGCGATTTAAGCAGGAATTTTCAGCAGCTTGCATTAATTTGGCTCAAATTCCTGTTGTTGGGGCTCAGTCAATTAAGATGTGTTCTATTTATTTCAGGAGGAAGCTCTTCGGAAGAGGAGGTAGGACGTTGTCTTTACTGAAACTCTGGCAACACACACAAAGTGCTGGAGGAACTCAGCAGGCCAGTCAGCATCTATGGGAAAGAATACAGTTGATGTTTCAGGCTGAAATTCTTCAAGTGTTTCAGCCCAAAACCTTGACTGTACTCTTTTCAATAGATGCTGCCTGGCCTGCTGAGTTCCTCCAGCATTTTGTGTGTGCTCTTCAGATTTCCAGCATGTGCAGATATTTTTCTTTTTTGTTAACTGAAACACTGTATGGATTTATAAAATAGTTTAATTATCGCTGACTCTCAGTTTATAACTAGTTGTATAATATTTACAGGATTAGTGATGATGTCCGGACTGGTTGAAAAATTTTATCATCCCTATGTTTTCGACATCACGTTGGGAAAACCGTTTGATGGCATTAAGCAAGGTAAAACATTCAGATTAGTTTGTCCTTATTTGTGTAACACAAATAAGTTATAATTAGACACAAAATTTGGCTGTAATAATAGGCTGAGTGGGAAATTATATTTATTCTGGCATCAACCCCACCTGCTGGAAAGCAGCACTGTCACATGGTCAGCTGGAGTCGTCAGAACCCTGAACACACTCGCACGGGGGCAAAACACAAGCAAGTCACGGGACTGTTAGGTTATTACATCCGGATCCCATTTGCACTGGACAAATACACCAATGCATAAGTTTGAATCCTAACACAGAATCTCTGAAAGTAATATTCAATTAATGACATTAAAAGGGTATCACTGTGGTGACAGGGATTAGCAGAAAAATACACCAGTCCTTCTTGCCTGTCTGACCTGTCCATGATTGTAGACTCTGACTGACTCAGATCTGCTCCTCGCTGGACTTGCGAGCCTTACTGTTGTTATGAATATTGACATACCGACACCATTAACCTCTTTCAAGAATTCACCGCGGAAGAATCACACACAGCATTACCGGCCTGGCAAATCTCCCCCACACACATACACAGGAAGGATTGGCAGACTGTAGTCAGAGTCTCAGCACTGCATGTTGTTAGTTCCCTCAGCAACATGGAAACCAATCTCTTGAGCAACTCACACACGTCACACATTGTCAACACACGCTGGGCATGCGAAGACACACTGTAACATACAAATCCTTCAATGCGCACACTCACCTTCAGTAGGTACACACCCTCATTGATATTTTCCCAATCAACACACACACACGGACACACACACGCACACACACACAAAAACACAGTGTCACATACCCAGATGAACCATCCGAGTGGGACTCAGTCACAAATTTCCAGTTAGACATGATTTCTGCCAGCTTTATCCAGTCTGTCTGTTCTGTGCCATGAATGGCCTTTTCACCAGACGTCACATCAGCAGTTCACAGACAGGCTCCAGGGTGAGATTCCTCAGGAGGATATTCTGAAAAGGGGTTTGGCTGATGTTGAACCCACAGCCCAACTCATCCATCCGGACTGAGATGTCTTCTTGAACAAGTCCCATTTCCATGTGTTTGACCCACATCCATCCTACCATTTCCTATCCATGTACCTAAATTTATTTTTTTAAATATTTTGATATTTTAATTATTCCTGAGTCTACGGCTTCCTCCGGCAGCAAATTCCATATCTACCCATCTTCCTTACAGTGAGAAGTTTGCCTTGCAGATCTCTGATTAGTCATTCCCCACACACCTTCAGTCTATGCCCTCTGGTTTGGACTCCTCTATTCTGGGGAAAAAAGACCCTATGCCCCTCATGATTTTATATTCCTCGATAAGGGATCACCCTTCAACATCCAGCATTCCAGCTAATAGCCCCAGCTTATTCAGCCCACTTTTTAACCTAAACCCTCCAGTCCTGGGAACATCCTTCCGAAACTCCTTGTCCATAAGACCATAAAACATAGGAGCAGAAATAGGCCGTTCAGCCCATGGAGTCTTCTTCGAAATTCCAACATGGCTGATCCCAGGTCCCACTCAACCCCATACATCTGCCTTCTCGCCCTATCCATTGATGCCCTGACTGATCAAGAAGTGACCAACCTGTGCCTTAAATATCCCCGCAGACTTGGCCTCCACTGCAGTATGCGGCAGAACATTCCACAAATTCACTACGCTCTGGCTAAAATAATTCCTCCTTACCTCTGTTTTAAAAGGTCCCCCTTCAATTTTGAGGCTGTGTCCTCTAGTTCTGGACACCCTCAGCACAAGAAGCAATCTCTCCGCACCCGTCTTATCTAGTCCTTTCAACATTTGGTACGTTCCAGTGAGGTCCCTCTCTATTCTTCTGAATCCCAGTGAATACAGGCCCAAAGTTGCCAAAAGCTCCTCCAATGTTAACCCTTTCATTCCCGGAATCATCCTTGTGAAACTCTTCTGGACTCTCTCCAATGACAACGCATCCTTTTTGAGATATGGGGCCCGAAACTGTTGACGATACTCCAAGTGCGGCCTGAATAGTGTCTTTTAAAATCTCAGCATTATCTCCTTACCTTTATATTCTAGTCCCTGTCCAGTGCAATGACATGCTTGCCTTAGTTGTGGAACCCGAAATGCAAACGGTACTCTCAAGTGTGGTCTGCAATCGATGTCAATTGCCGTGCTGAAGGTCATGTGGACAACGTCTACCGCTCTGTGTGGTCAATCCTCTCTGTAGCCTCTTCAAAGAACACAAATTTATAAGACGAGCTTTCCCATGCACAGCACTGTTCCAACTGTCCCGAAATCGGTCTTTTGCCATTTGAAATGCTATTTGATCCCGTCTCTCAGAAACTTTCCCACCACTGATGTTAGACTCTGCAGCCTGGAGCTCCCTGGTATGACCTTCTTAACTGAAGGCTCAAACTGACCGCTGAGCCTAATGTCAGCGGTGGGGAGATTAATGGATGGGTTTCTGAGAGACAGGGTCAACGTTCATTTGGAAAGGCAAGGGCTTACTAGGGATAGGCAAGTTGGCATTCATGTCTCATGAATTTGAGTTTCTTAAAATGACAAATAAGATGGTGGAAATGCAGTAGACATTGCATGGACTTTAGTGAGGTATTTGACAAGATACTTCATGTAAGGTTATTCCAGAGAGTTAGATCACATGGGATATAGTATGATTTGACAAATTGGATACAAATTGGTCGGGAAAACTCTGCTCTTTATTGTGGAGGAAAATCCATTGGAAGATTCCGGTTATCCATCCGCTGTAGTCCACGGGGACTCTCTCGTTCTCTACTTCTCCCCCTAGTCTCTGTCAACCTGGATGTGAAAACGGCGAATGTGTGACTCGAGCTTTCTGAGAATCCGAAGAGTATGAGATGTACCGGGATCCAGAGGGATCTCCTTGACACCGGGAAGAGGTTCATATACTGGCTTTGTGTGCTGGGATCGGAAGAATTCACATCGGGGACACATTACTGGGAGGTGGATGTGGTAAGGAATCGAAGCTGGAGTCTGGGAGTCGCCGCAGAGTCTCTGGAGAGGGTGGGACTGGTCAAACTGAGTCCGGAGAACAGATTCTGCATCATCGGGCCAGTTGATGACGTAATCAAGGTTCTCACCTCCCCTGAATCCCGTCTCCCTGCCGGTTGCATGCCCAGAAGGGTGGGTGTTTATCTCAGTAACGATTGTTTTATTCTACAACGCGGAGATCAAGTCCCATCTCCACACCTTGACTGGGATTAAGCTCATGGGGAAACTTTATCCTTTATTAGCGACTGGATATGAAAACCAGATACTGAGAATTGCTCCAGGTTTGAAATCAGGTCGATCCCGGGGCCAGCGTCAGGATTAAGTCAATGTGAATATAAATGTGCGGAGAGTGAAATAAACGTGATATGAGAATTATCGATCCATTAATTTTAATGCGTTAGCAGCATCCATCGACGGAACAGTAAAAACTGAGGATTCAGCAGTAGCCATGGGCGGCGGTTCCGGAGCTCCCCGCTTCTCCCGGGTCTTCAACTCCACCTTTACTATAACTGGGACAGGTAGTGTTGGTGCTGACTGGAAGAGGGAAGTCAAAGTGAATCTTTGTAAGGTGGAGCTTGTAGTGGTGTAACACACTCCCAGCATGTCAGGTAACATTTATGGAGGGAAGTCGACAGGTGACGTTTCAAATCAAATCAAGTTTAATTATCAATCAAACCATATACAGGTATAGCTGAATGAGATAGAATTCCTCTGGAGACAAAGTGCAAAGCATTCAAATTAGCAAGTAACATAATTCAAAATATGGAGCAAAGAAGCATATTCACTCAAAAGAAAAAAAAACGATATATGACCATAAGATATAGAAGCAGAATGAAGCCATTTGGCCCATCAAGAATTCTCCTCCATTCAGTCATGGCTGATCATTTCTTTGCTTATTCAGCCCCAGTCCCCAGCATTCTCCCCATAACCTTTGATGCCATGTCCAATCAACAACCGAGCACTCTCTGCCTTAAATACCCCCAGCGACCTGGCCCCTACAGTTGTCTGTGGTAACAAATTCCACAAATTCAGCATCTTCTGGATAAAGAAAATTCTCCACATCTCTGTTTTAAATGGACAACCCTCTATCCAGAGTCTGTGCCCTTTTGTCCTGGAGTCTAGCCTCTCCCCCATGGGAAACATCCTTTCCACATCTACTCTATATAGGCCTTTCAGCATTATGAAGGTTTCAATGAGATCTACCCTCATCCTTATAAACTTAAGCGAGTACAGACCCAGAGCCATCAAACATTCCTCATTTGGTAACATTTTCATTGCCGGAATCATCCTTGTGAATCCCCTCTGAACCCTTTACAATGCCAGCAAATCTTTTCTTAGAAGAGGAGCATAAAATACCACAATACTCAAGGTGAGGCCTCCCCAGTGCCTTATAAAGCCTCAGCACCACATCCCTGCTCTGGTAATCTCAACCACTTGAAACGAATGCTGACATTGCATTTGCCTTCCGACTCAACCTGCAAGTTAATCGTTCTGCACAAGGACTCCCAATTCCCTTTTCATCTCTGAATTTTGGAGTTACTTCCCATTTAGAAAATTGTCTGTAGATTTATTTCTACTACCGAAGTGCATGACCATGCATTTTCCAACATTATATTTCATTTGCCATTTTGTTGCCCATTCTCCGAATCTCTGTGACCTTCTGCAGACCACCTGTTTCCTCAACAACAATCTTCATATCATCTGCAAACTTGGCAACAAAGCCATCTATTCCATCATCTGGCACTCTCGAACTTCCAGCATACGGCAAGTGTCCTCCAGATTGAAAACTGATACAAAATACATATTCAGTACATCCGTCATTTCCTTGTCCCACATTACTACCTCGCCAGCATCATTTACCAGCGGTCCAATGCCTATTCTCGCCTCTCCCTTACACTTTATTTATCTGAAGAAACTTTTTGAAATACTCTTTCATATGACTATTTAACCCAGAGGTCCCCAACCTCCGGGCCGTGGACCGAAACCGGACCGCAAAGCATGCAAGGGTGCAGCGGGAGCCGGAAAGCACCCAGCACATCTTTAAGAAAAAAGCCGACAATCGCCTCTGATCTGGGCCGACATTTACGTACCGGGCGGCACCTAATTAATTAGCTTGTTTATTTCAGCATTTTTCTTAAAGATGTGTTGGGTGCGTTCCGGCTTCCGCTGCACCCTTCATGCTTCACGTTCCGGTATCGGTCCACGGCCCGGAGGTTGGAGACCACTGATCTAGTTTACCTTTGTATTCCAGCTTTTCCTTCTTTATGACTATTTTAGTTGATTCCAGTGTTCTTTAAAAGCTTCTAAATTCTCAAACTTCCCACAAAATTTTGCACTAATGTATGCCATCCTTCTGGCTTTTGTGTTGACTTTGACTTCTCTTGCCAGCCTCCTTCTCAAAGTTAAAGGTGAATTCGATTATATTATGATCACTGGTCCCTAAGATTTCCTTTACCTTAAGCTCCCTAATCAATTCCAGTTCATCACACATCCTCTAATGCAGAATAGGTCATTCTCTAGTGGGCTCAACCACAAGCTGCTCTGAAAGCCATTTCGCAGGTATTCCAGAAATTCTCCGATGGACTCCAGCATCAACCTGACTTTCTTAATTACGTGTATAGTGAAATCCCCTATGACTATTGTGACATTGCCCTTTTGGTATAGATTTCCTATCTCCTGTTGTAATTTATAGACCACTATTTAGGTCGTGTGTGTGTATAATCCACCAGGGTTTAGCACTAGAGGGCAAGGCCTCAAACTTGAGGGCAACCTTTTAAAACAGAGATAAGGAGGAGCTTTTTTTTTAGTGAGAATAGTGAATCTATGGGATGATCTACCATGGACTATGGTGGAGGCCAAGTCAGTGGGTATTTAAGGAAGATGTTGATTGTTTCCTGTTCGGTCAGGGCATCAAAGGATATGGTGGAAATGGAGGTGCATGGGGTTGAGTGGGATCCGGGATCAGTTACGATGCAATGTCGAAACGAACTCTATGGGCTGAACAACCTAATTCTGCTCCTATGTCTTAAGGTCATACCTTCCCCAGAAGAGATTCCAGTGAGCCATAAATCTGAACCCCTGCTCCTTATACCAGTTCCTCAGCCACACATGCATCTGCCAAATCATCCTATTCTTACCCTCACTGGCACGTGGCCCAGGCAGCACTCTAGAGATTACTACCCTGGAGGTCCTGTTTTTCAGCTTTCTACCTAGATCAATAAAATCTCTCTTCAGGCCCTCCTCACGTTTCCTACCGATGTCAATGGTGCCAATATGTGCCAAGATTTCGGGCTGATCACACTCCCCTTTAGAATGCTGTGGATCGGGATCATGATATCCCTTACCCTGACACTTATGAGACAAAACACCGCCCGGGTGTCTGTACCAAGCCCACAGAATCTCGGCTCTATTCCTCTGACTATGGAATCTCCTATCGCCAATGTAGTCCTCTTTAGCTCTCTACAATTCTGAGCCAGACTCAGTGCCAGAGATCTGTCACTGCGGCTCTCCCTGGCCGGTCGTTCCCCTCAGTAGTATCCCAAGTGGTATACTTACTATTGAGGGGAACGGCAACAGCAATACCCTACATATTTCCCTTCCTTCTCCTGACAATCACCCAGTTACCTGCCTCCTGCAACCTTGGCTGACTATGTCCCTGGAGCTCCTATCACCTCCTCATTTTCCCATATGAGCAGAAATGTGATTCCTCCTTAGTGCATACTAAAATAAAATGGAAATCTGTAAGACAAAGTCGGTTAGATTGGAAAGAGATTATTCTGGAAAGTCGAAGAGAACCAGTCCGCTCAACAAGAGATATCGGCTAGCATTTTGGTTTGTGTTCAGTTCTCATTCCAGTTTCATACCGTGTCTGAATCCTTGCATCGGATACTCCAGGATTTAAGACCATAAGATATAGGAGCAGAGGTAGTCCATTCAGCGCATCAGGTCTGCTCCGCCATTCAATAATGGGCTGATCCACTTCATCCAGTCATCCGCACTCTCCTGGTTTCATCCCATACCCTTTTTGGGTCCTAATCATCCTCGTCAAGATCGTTCATCACATTGATTAGTTATCAGTCTTGTGTATGTATAGTTTTCATAAATTGTATTGTTTTGGTTTAATTTTCCTGTAAATGTCTGCATGAAAATGAATCTCAAGGTAATAAATGGTAAGATTATAGGTACCTGAAATAAATTGTACTGAATTTTGATTATTGGTATTGAGCACACTTCCAACATTCTGGCCAAAGTTTATTACACAAACAACACCAAACAAAACAACCATTCTGGTTGTTCAAAGCTGGCTATGCATATTAGAACATAGAACATAGAAAACCTACAGCACAATACAAGTCCTTCGGCCCACAAAGCTGTGCCGAACATGCCCTTACCTTAGAATTTACCTAGGGTTACCCATAGCCCTCTATTTTTTGAAGTTTCATGTACGTATCCAGGAGTCTCTTAAAAGACCCTTTCATATCTGCCTCCACCACCGTCGCTGGCAGCCCATTCCACGCAATCACTACTCTCTGCGGAAAAAGCCTACCCCTGATATTTCCTCTGTACTTACTTCTAAGAACCTTAAAACTATGCCCGCTTGTGCTAGCCATTTCAGCCATGAGAAAAAGCCCTCCACACTATCCACAACACCCACAACCTTTGTGTCATCAGCAAATTTACTAACCCATCCCTCCACTTCCTCATCCAGGTCATTTATAAAAATCACCAAGAGTAGGGGTCCCAGAACAAATCCCTGAGGCACACTACTGGTCACCCACCTCCATGCAGAATATGACCCATCTACAGCCACTCTTTGCCTTCTGTGGGCAAGGCAGTTCTGGATCCACAAAGCAATGCCCCCTTGGATCCCATGCCTCCTTCCTTTCTCAATAAGCTTTGCACGGGGTACCTTATGAAATGCCTTGCTGAAATCCATATACACTACATCTACTGCTCTACCTTCATCAATGTGTTTAGTCACATCCTGAAAAAAAAACAATCAGGCTCGTCAGGCACAACCTGTCTTTGGCAAAGCCATTCTGACTATTCCTAATCATATTATGCCTCTCCAAATGTTCATAAATCCTGCCTTTCAGGGTCTTTTCAGTCAACTTACCAACCACTGAATTAAGACTCACTGATCTATAATTTCCTGGGCTATCTCTATTCCCTTTCTTGAATAAGGGTACAACATCCGCAAACCTCTAATCCTCCAGAACCTCTCCCGTCCCCATTGATGATGCCTAATCCTAATTGTTTCCCTGAGAATATCTGTGTAGCTTCCTGGTTAGCCTCAGGCTCGCTCAGCTCGCTTTCGTCTAGGGGAAGCAGCCTTCGGCCCCGCCAGACTGGGTAATCAAGTTTGTGTGGATGCTGTGTAATATACCCATACCACCAATCAACAGACAGTACACCATATGCGATTAAATGATTACACTTTATAAGTATTTCTTGAACTACGTAATTAATATACAATACAAAAGGAAAGTAAAAGGCGCCAAACTTATCAGAGTTCAAACACTTTTTGTACAACCGTTGGAGCTCAGTTAACGGGGTCACCCTTCCTCCAATCACTGTCTTCCGAACTCCGCCAACCCTCGAATGGGACCACCCTCGGTGATCGACCAAACGCTCCACATGAGTCTGTCCTCATCTCCTCTGCTCGCCGAAAACCCTAGGCCTCGGACTCCTTCTCCGGGACCTTTCCGTCGCCCAGTTTATAGCATCTCTCGGGTCGCGTCTCCTCTCTCTGTCCCCATCGCACCTTCTGCCCAAAGCCCGCGAAAACAATAACTTACAGACACACAAGAAAGAGCTACATCTATCCCAATTGGTTAGCAAATGAATACAATTCCCATATCAGTAATTATAACCCAAACAAGCTGCTATAGAGAACCACTGTCTCAGTAGTTAACAGTACAGAGAAACCTTCTTTATTAGCCTTAGCAAGTAACATAAAAGAAGATACCCCTTACTCTCTCCCTCCACCAAATTTAGTCATGTCCTCATGACGTCTAAATAACTCGCCAGCCCAAACCAGGTACCAAAACGGCAACGTCGGTCCCCCATCAGTAGACCTTACGCCCTTTTCCACAGGCACTACATAGACCAGCCTATCCGGGAGTCTCCTAATCCTCTGAGACCTCCGTACCCCCTCATCCAACCCATCAGGCTCGAACACTGCTGGGGTATACTTCGGGTCTGCTTGCTGAATCCCCTCTCAATTTATCACTTATGCCCCCTGTCCCGTGTCCAGGGCCCCGCTTCTTTTCATTCAGGGTCGTGTTGTAACCCAGTCTGCGCACAGATAGCCCTCCTCACTACCCCTGACTCAGTGGGAGAAGGGCCAAAAGTCTCTTCCTCAATCAAAAGGAAGTTGGCGAAAGGGGGCAGGTAACACTCGTCCAGCACATCATCCTTTAAATCCGTATTCTTCCCCACATATTCGATTGGCAGCTGCTGTGTGATTTTCTCCAAACTGAAGCACTCAGCCTGGGCTGTCTCGGCAGCCTCCTGCAATCGAGGCGTCAGCTTCTTCTTGGACTCCTCCTGTTCGATTTCCATTTTTCCCTTTTCATTTAGGCCGTCACTGATCATCTTCAGGCCTCCTTCAAGCTTCAGTTCCCCTCTCTGTGCTCTCAGTTTTCTGCTGGTTTTCGTCAGACAGCTTCCTTAGTCTCCCCCAACGTGCAAGCCTTCCAATCTTTTCGGGATCAATATCTCCAGTTTCTGCTGATCCTTTCGAAGTTTGGTTATTGTTTCATCTCTCTGGATTAATTTATCAGTGAGTGACCGCAGTTTCGGCTCGGAATTCCGGTTCTCCGTGTCCAGGTTGACGAGCGTGGACTCTATGTCCTCAATGGTTGTCCCAAAAGTGCGGCACTCAGTCTCCAGCCTGCATTTCTGAGTGCTCAGTTCAGCGGTTCAAATCCCCTCGCTTCCCAGGGTCTCATTCCGATTGACGACCTGGGTTTCCAGCCCCAGGTCCTCCACCGCTGAACACAGAGCATGCGCGAACGGCCTCCTTCTCCAGCACTCGTCCAAAGAAAGTTTTAATCATTTAACTCTTTGTCGCCCGGGCCCCGGCACTCGCCTCGCGTCATAGTCCTCCAAGATGAATCCAAACCCTAGGCGATCATCCACATACGCCAAAACTCCAAACACCTCCACATCCCCCATGGTCTTCCCCATGCCCCGCTGGAAGGTTGCAGGGGCTCCGGATATGTCCTGTGTCATCTCTTCGGACAGGAAAAATCCTAGGGGACTAAAACGGCCGTCTTCTCCTTGTCGGCCTCACTCCTCGGGATCTGGCAACATCCACTCCTCAGATCCAGCACATTAGACCACGTCGCACCATTCAGACAGACCATCGCGTCTTCAGCCCTCGGGACCGTATACTGTCAATGACAGTGCGCCTGTTCGGAGTCCTATAATCCACACACACGCTGCCTAAGTCTTCCACGGCTGCAGGGGCCAGTCGCCGCGACCTGTCTCTCACCGACGTGTCTTCAGCGGTCAACTCCCCTCCCTCGTGGTACTTAGGAGTGTTCACTAAGTGGGTGTCACCCTCAGATACTGACCCCCGGCCGTACCAGCATCGGCTCTCTTTTAAATTCGGTACCGGCCCAGTGCTGCTACACACGTCCTCACAAGCATCTCGAAATACTGGGTGCGCACACAACGCCCCCAAACAGCTCTCACCCGCCTCCTCCTGGCAGGGCCCCATGTGCGTCCTCACCAACGGGGTGTTGGTCCCTCCAGAATCGAAACGCTGCCCGTCTCAACAGTGTCCGGAGACATCAGCACTAATGATTCACGGCCCTCTGACACCCACATATTGGCCTCCAAGAACTCCAATTTCACCGACCAATAACTGTCGTCTAGATAACCACTAGCATTGGTACCCCAAATATCCAGTGCCCTGAATGTTGTCAAGGGTAAATGCTTCAGAAACCGGTTGTAAAACGAACTGTCCAGCAACTCAACTGGCGACTCTGTGTCGAGTATGGCTTTAGCATAGCTTCCATTCCTCCTGAACGACCAACTAGAGCGCGGTCCCACTACGCCTTCAAGAGTAGGGTCTTTTCCTCTCGGGAGTTCCTTGGTACTTTGCTGGGAAAGTGTTCCCACAAGAGACACCAGGCAGTTCCCCCACCGGATCTCCTCTAGGTTTCCTGACACCTCTCGAATCAGCTGAATGACTCCCTTGCACTGCAAATAATTTAGCTGTTTCTCTAGCCAAAATAAAAAAGTACTCTGAAAGCTTTTCCCCATGCTCCCAAATCACGTTTTAAAACTCCACCCCGAACTGCAGTTTGCCCCCAGTAGAAACCAAACGCCTTTTCCCGCGCTTGCAGATAAATGTCAGCTGTCACTATGGGGTCATTGAACCTGACAGTTCTAGCAACGTCAGCAGTCCCTATCCAAACTTCCAACCAACCCTTTTCGCTTTCCCTCAGCCGAGCACTGCCAATCACCTAACAACTGAAAGGTCCGCTCCGCCACGCCTTCGCCTCTCTGGGGTGGAAAATATTCAAAAATCCGGGCAGAGCCTGCCATAGCTGGAACATTCTGCCCACTCTTCCCCTTCACTCCTGACAATATGGACAGCCCATGGCCCCACCTCACCTGGGGCCCCACTCGACACTGGCAGTCCCACCACCGTGACGTCAGCGCTACTTCTACCGAGAACAAAGACGGAGCCCGCCATTTTATCAGACCTTCGCACCACACTGCCAACATCGCCGCCAGCTTTACCCAAACTCCAAACTCCAATTAACAACTCCTCCGGGGTAGGACTATCCGCCCCACTCAACTTGTCACTCACAGCAGTCCTGCAGGGGCACACAGTACTAACTGCAATCCCACAGAGACGCAGCGGCACTGATTTAAACAGTCCGATCGCACAGCATTGAATAGAATCAAATCCCATCCCTGACGATGGTCCCCACAATGTAGCCTCCTGGCTAGCCTCAGGCTCGCTCAGCTCGCTTTCGTCTAGGGGAAGCAGCCTTCGGCCCCGCCAAACTGGGTAATCAAGTGTGTGTGGATGCTGCGTGATGTATCCCACACCACCAATTGCATACAGCATATGCGATTAAATGATTACACTTTATAAGTATTTCTTGAACTATGTAAATAATATTCAATACAAAAGGAAAGTAAAAGGCGCCAAACTTATCAGAGTTCAAACACTTTGCGCACAACCGTTGGAACTCAATTAATGGGGTCACCCTTCCTCCAATCGCTGTCCTCCGAACTCCGCCGACCCTCGAATGGGACCACTCTCTGTGATCGACCAAACGCTCCACACGAGTCTGTCCTCATTTCCTCCCCTCGCCGAAAACCCTGGGCGTCCGACTCCCTCTCGGGGTCCGTTCCTTCGCCCTGCTTAGAGCAGCGGTCTCCAACCACCGGGCCGCGAGGGAACGATGTGATTTGGCGATATGAGTCAGCTGCACTTTTCCTCATTCCCTGTCACGCACTGTTGAGCTTGAACGCACGCGAGGTCATTACCCGCGCGTCGTCCGTGTCAGCACGGGAAGGAGATCAACTCCTTGAGCTTGCAAATGACGGCGGGCTGAAAAGTATGTTTGACATAACATCTCTGCCGGCATTCTGGATCAAAGTCAAGGCTCAATATCCTGAGATAGCCACGGAAGCACCGAAAACGTTGCTTCCATTTCCAACACATCTCTGCGATTAATGTAACAAAAACTAAATTGCGGATTAGTCTGGACATAAGGAACCCCATTCGAGTATCACTGTCCCCCATCACCCCTCGATAGGACCGTCTTGTTGCAGGAAAACAAGCCCAGGGCTCCCACTGATTCAGCGATATTGGTGCGTTGCAGTGATTTTATAAGTTCCTACGGGGAAAATATGCGCTGTGTTTAATATCCAAACGTTACTTAAAATGTTATGATGCTATTGACTTATATAACCATATAACAATTACAGCACGGAAGTAGGCCATCTCTGCCCTTCTAGTCCATGCCGAACGCTACTCTCACCTCGTCCCACCGACCTGCACTCAGCCCATAACCCTCCATTTACTTTCCTGTCCATATACCTATTCAATTTTTCTTTAAATGATAATATCGAACCTGCTTCTGACACTTCTACTGGAAGTTCGTTCGACATTTAGCTCCCCTGTCTTCCCCTGATAATTGACTTATCGCTATATTCATGCGAGGAAAATGCGCTGTGTGTTTAATATTGAATTCGTTAGATAAAGCCTTTTAGAAACGAAATTCAGTGTATTAGCCACTTATCACCGATATTCCGGTCGTGATTAACAACCCCTCCGAACAGAATCGCCAAACACGCTTGGTGGAAAAATAATCGGCGGTTGAACGCATGCGCACTTGTGCCCGCGCAAGGCTTCATGGTCATTGTAGTCTTTCAGTGGGTAAACGCAACGTGTTTGACTGCTACTCTTGTCCGTTGGCAACCATCCCGCCCCCCACCTCAACCCCCCCGGTCGGCCGGTCCGCCGGTCCGCAAGAATACTGTCAACATGAAACCGGTCCGCACTGCAAAAAAGGTTGGGGACCCTTGGCTTAGAGCATCTCTCGGGTCGCGTCTCCTCTCTCTGTCCCCATCGCACCTTCTACACAAAGCCCGCGAAAACAATAGCTTACAGACACAGAAGAAAGAATAACATCTATCCCAATTGGTTAGCAAATGAATACAATTGCCGTATCAATAATTATAACCCAAACAAGCTGCTATGGGGAACCACTGTCTCAGCAGTTAACAGTACAGAAAGGCAACTTTATTAGCCTTAGCAAGTAACATAAAAGAAGAAACCCCTTACATCTTTTTCAAATTTATGCTTCAAACTTTCAGCTTGATAGCCTCATATTTCCCCTTACTCCAGTTAAACATTTATATAACTTGTCTCTTCTTATCCCTCTCCAATGCAATGGTAAAGGAGCTAGAATTGTGATCACTTTCTCCAAAATGCTCTCGCACTGAGAGATCTGACACCTGACCAGGGTCATTTCCCAAAACCAGATCAAGTACAGCCTTTCTTCTTTTAGGCTTATCTCAATATTGTGTCAGGAAACCTTCTTGAACACACCTAACAAGCTCCACCTCATTTAAATCCCTTGCTCTAGGGACATGCCAATCAATATTTGGGAAATTAAAATCTCCCACCACGAGAGTCCTGTTATTATTGTCCAGAATCTGTCTCACTGTCTTCCCCTGGATGTCCCTGTTACTTTTGGGTGGTCTATAAAAAACACCCAGTAGAGTTATTGACCCCTTCCTTTTCCTAACGTCCACCCACAGAGACTCTGTAGACAATCCCTCCATGTCTTCCTCCTTTTCTGAAGCTGTGACAATATCTCTCATCAACAGTGCCACGCCCCCACCTCTTTTGCCTCCGTCCCTGTCCTTTCTGAAACATCTAAAACCTGGCATTCGAAGTAATCATTCTTGCCTCTGAGCTATCCAAGTCTCTGTTATGGCCACAACATTAAAGCTCCAAGTACCGATCCACGGTGCACGCTCATCCGCTTTGCTCATAATACTCCTGCATTGAATTAAACACATCTCAAACCATCGGTCTGAGTGCGTCCATTCTCTACCACCTGCCTATCCTCCCTCTCGCACATTCTCCAGGCTTTCTCTATTTGTGAGCCAACTGTCTCTTCCTCTGTCTCTTCAGTTTGGTTCCCACGCCTCAGCAATCCTAGTTTAAACTTTACTGAATAGCCTTACCAAACCTCCCCTACAGGATAATGGTCCCCCTGGGATTCAAGTACAACCCATCCTTTTTGTACAGGTCACTCCTGCCCCAACAGAGGCCCCAATGGTCCAGAAATCTGAATCCCTGCCCCCTGCTCAAATCCCTCAGCCACGCATTTATCCTCCACCTTATTCTATTTCTATACTCACTGTCACGTGGCACAGACAGTAATCCCGAGATTACGACCTTTGTGGTCCTGCTTCTCAACTTCCTTCCAAACTCCCTGTAGTCTGCTGTCAGGACCTCCTCCCTTTTGCTGCCTGTGTTGTTGGTACCTATATGTACCACGACCTCTGGCTGTTCTCCTTCCTACTTCAGGATAACGTGAACACGATCAGAAACGTCCCGGACCCTGGCACTTGGGAGGCAAACTACCATCCGTGCTTCTTTCCTGCATCCACATAATCGTCTGTCTGACCCTCTAACTATGGAGGCCCCTTTTACTGCTGCCATTCACTTCCTTTCCCTACCCTTCTGAGCCATAGGCCTAGACTCTGTGCCAGAGGCGTGGCCACTGTTGCTTCCCCCAGGTAGGCTGTCTCACCCAACAGTAGTCAAACAGGAGTACTTATTGTCAAGGGGTACAGCCAAAGGGGTTCTCTCTAGCCCTTCCCTCCTGAATATTACATACTTATCTGTCTCCCCATGCCCCAGCGTGACTACCAGCCAATAGCTCCTTTCTATCACCTCCTTACTCTCCCTGACCAGACGAAGGTCATCGAGCTGCGTCTCCAGTTCCCTAACCCGGTCCCTAAAGAGCTGCAGCTTTACGTACCTGGCGCAGATGTGGCCGTCCGGGAGGCTGGGAGTCTACCGGATTTCCCACATCTGACATCGAGCACAGAACACCGGCCTCACACACATTTTAACCTTTCTGTTTTCTAAGCAGGCAACCTACTTCACCTCGATCCGTTATCGCCTAAGCCTCGTTGAGCCAAAGCCTTCCTACTCGGTCTCCCGCTACTCTGACACCTGCTCTATAAGATGTCTGATTATAAACTCTTCTCGCTGTTCTCACTGGCTGACGTTGACGCGCTTGTGCAGTCATGCCCCGAATAAACCGCTGAAGAAATAATTTTCTGCTTGAATGTGCATAGTATACGGAATAAGGGAGGTGAACCTGTAGCGCAGTTACAGATTGGCATGTATGATATTGTGGGCTTCAGTGAACTTTGGCTGAAAGAAGATTATAGCTGGGAGCTTAACATCCAAGGATAAACATTGTATCGAACAGGCAGGTAGGCAGAGGGGGTAGGGTGGCTCTGTTGGTAAAAAAACAAAATCAAACCATTCGAAAGAGGTGACATAGGATCAGAAGATGTTGAATCGCTAAGGAATTGCAAGGGTAAAAAGACACTGATGGGAGTTATATATAGATCTCCCCAAACAGAAGTAAAGATGTGTTCTACAGAGTACAGCGGAAGATAGAAAATGCATGTCAAAAAGGTAATGTTACAGTAGTCATGGGAGATTTCAATATGCAGATAAGTTGGTAAAATCAGGTTGGTGCTGGATTCCAAGAGGGGGAAATACTAGCATGCACATGAGATGGCATTTTAGAGCAACTCACAGTTGAGCTCATGAAGGCAGCGGATCAGCTATTCTGTATTGTGTGGTGTGCAATGAAGTGGAGTTGATTAGAGAGCTCATTGTAAAGGAACCCTGAGGGGACAGTGCTCATAATATGATAGAATTCACCCTGCAATTTGAGAAAGAGAAGCATCAGATGCATCACTCTTACAGTGTAATAAAGGGAATTAAAGGGACATGAGAGAGGAGCTGGCCAAAATTGATAGGAAATGAACACTCACATGGTGACAGCAGACCAGCAATGGCTGGAATTTCTTGGAGCAATTCGGAAGATGGAGGATATATACATCCCAAAGAGGAAGCAGTGTTCTAAAGGGAAGATGACAGAACTGTGGCTGACAAGAGAAGTCAAATCCAAAGAGAGAGCATATAATAATAAAAAATTAGAGTGAAATCAGAGGATTGGGAAGCTTCCAAAAACCAACAGAAGACAACTGGAAAAGGTATAAAAAAGGAAATGATGGAATACTAAGGTAAGTTAGCCAACAATATTAAAGAGGATACCAAAAGTTTCTCAGACATATGGTGTAAAAGAGAGGTGAGAGTTGATAGTGGACTGCTAGAATTTAATGCTGGAGAGGCTGTAATGGGGAACAAGGAAATGGCGGATGGACTAAATAAGTATTTTGAATCAATCTTCACTTTGGAAGACTATAAGATATAGGAGCAGATGTAGGCCATTGGGCTCATCGAGTCTGCTCTGCCATTCAATCATGGGCTGATCCAATTCTTCCAGTTATACCCACTCCCCTGCTTTCATCCCATACCCTTTGATGTCCTGCCTAATCAAGAACCTATCTATCTCTGCCTTAAGTACACCCAATGTCTTGTCTTCCACAGCCGTTCGTGGCAACAAATTCCATAGACTTACTAACCTCTTGTCACCCACCTGCAGCAATAGATATGAAATTGAGTCGAGTTTTTACAAAGTATAAATAAACAACGAAATTTATTAACCTCTACTCAAAAACATAGAAAAGCAAACAAACGACTAACTTAAACAGAAGACAGTGTTACGCGTCTTTAGTTATCAACCAGTTGAACTTAACGACAATTCTTAACAGATTTTGCTCAAACACAAAAAGTGGTCGTTCAAAGTGTCTTAAGTGATTTATGAAATAAGCGAGAGGAGTGACTTCCCGAATCAGCGATGATAAAAAGACGAAACTGTTGACGCAGATTCCAGCGGAGAAATGCCTTGTCTGAAGATGTCACAAAGAATAAGATTTCTCACAGTAACTGACCTTTCGCTGGAATTAGTCACCACACAACACCCAAGACCATGCAGGAGTTAGCCAAAAGTGTGTGCCATGATACATGTATGGTCATACAAAATGTCAATCACAGAAGGCCATTGATTTCTTGGGTTCTTACGAAGCTGCTAATTTTTCACTCTCATTCTCTCTCCTCTCACGATTACGTAAACACCAACCGTGACTCCAAACAAAAGAACTACGCAACAAACTGCGGTCTCCCCTTTTATACCGGTTGGAACATGCCATCGTGTGACATATCATCATCCCACTATCACGACAATTACAACATACCAATATCACAGGACAATTACGTCATGCTTACAAGATACTCATGGGACAGGTAACACTCTGACTAAAGTAATTTCTTCACATCTCAGCTCTAGAAAGACGTTTTTCAATCCTGAAGTTGTGCCCTCTTGTCCTAGGATCCCCTACCATGAGAATTAGAGAGGTAGTCGAAACCAGGTGAGAATAGCCGATGGGCCTCATACGCCGGTGAAATAGGGACATGGTTGTCAGCATGGAAAGTCAGCTCTGGTGGTCTGGGCATGGATGATCTACAGTGAGATACAACAGCCAAGTAAGTGGTTCTGTTACGCATCGTGGAGAGGTGAAGGGCATGACAAGGCACAGGAGACATCATAGTCATCCACTGCAACGAAGGAAGATCTCATTTTGTGATGACTACTTGTACTACTAGACTCAAACTTCCGAGGTCGAGAGGGAGTAACTTCCCCAATGCAATGTCTTTTCCACTTTAAAAACTCTCCCGCGCAGATCTCCTGACATTTTCAGACACACCAGACAACTAACATTCCATAGGATATCATTTTATTTGATCTGAAGGGTCAAGAATTGATGTTTCCACAACAGCCCTGTCATCCGGTGCCATCCTTGTGACCCAGACTATTTTCCAACAGTTTTGAACATGGGCCAAACATAAACAACCTTAGATGGAAATATTGGCCGGCATAGGAGCAGAATTAGGCCATTCAGCACATAGAGCCTGCTCCGCATGCCATCATGACTGATTTATTCAACCTCTCAACATCTTCACCTGCTTCTCCCTTAACATGTCAAATTATTGGTTTCACAGTGGGAACAGTGACAGTCATTGCATACCAGAGGGATAGGGAAAAGATACAGCCTGTGGCAGCAGCTACGATAACCGGGTCTGGCACCATAACCCGTGCACTCTGTTCAACCATGGGCAACTTGACCGTGAATGCCAGCCATAGCAGCAATTGCCAAATCACAGGGTGTATTTAACAAAAAACAAAAACTTGCGGCACTCTAAACCATCCCATTATTACCTGGGAGGGTGTGATACTGAGGGAGGGAAATAATTTCTCCGCATCTCAGTTCTAAAAGGACGTCCTTCAATCTTGAAGTCGTGCCCTCTTGTCATAGAATCACCTAGCATGGGAAATAAAGTTGCCATATCTCATCTGTTCAGGCCTTTTAACATTCAGCATGCTTCTGTGAGATCCCCCCTTATTCTCCTGAACTCCAGGGAATACAGCCCAAGATCTGCCAGATGATCCTCATACGTAAACCCTTTCATCCTGAAATTATTCTCGTGAATCTTCTCTGAACCTTCTCTGATGTCAGTATATTCTTTCTAAAATAAGGAGCCCAAAACTGCACATAATACTCCAAGTGTGGTCTCACGAGTGCCTTATAGAGCCTCAATATCACATCCCTGCTCTTATATTCTATACCTCCAGAAATGAATGCCAACTTTGCATTCGCCTTTTTCACAACTGACTCAACCTGGAGGTTAACCTTCAGTGTATCTTGCACAAGGACTCCTAAGTCCCGTTGCATCTGTGCATTTTGAATTCTCTCCTCATCTACATAATAGTCTGCCCTTTTATTTCTTCCACCAAAGTGCATGACCATACACTTTTCAACATTGTATTTCATTTGTTATTTCTTTGTTCACAACCCTAAACTGTTTGAGTGTCTCTGCAGGTTCCCCCACTCCTCCACCTATATTTGTACCATTGGCAAATTTACCCACAAATCCATTCATACTAAATCATTAACATACATCATAAAAAGCAGCGGTCCCAACACCGACATCTATGGAACTCCACTGGTAACCGGCAGCCAGCTAGAATAGGATCCAATTATTCCCACTCTCTGTTTTCTGCCCACCAGCCAATGCTCCACCCACATTAGTAACTCCTCTGTAATTCCATGGGCTCTTATCTTGCTCAGCAGCCTCATGTGCAGCACCTTGTCAAAGACCTGAAAATCCAAGTTCACCATGTCTACTGCATCTCCTTTGGCTACTCTGCTTGTAATTTCCTCAAAGAATTGCAGTAGCTTAGTCAGGTAGGATTTTCCTTTCAGGAAACCATGCTGGCTATGGCCTATCTTATCATGTGCTTCCAGGTACTCAGCAATCTCGCTGTAACTATCGATTCCAACAACTTTGCAATCACTGATGTTAGGCTAACAGGTCTATAGTTTCCTTTCTGCTGCCTCCCACCCTTCTTAATAGCGGAGTAACATTTGCAATTTTCCAGTTATCCGGTACAATCCCAGAATCTATCGATTCTTGAAAGATCATCGTTACTGCCACCAGAATCTCTATAGCTACCTCCTTCAGAACCCGAGGGTGCATTCCATCAGGTCCCAGAGATGTATCCATCCTCAGACCTGAGCACCTTCTCAGTCATAATTTTCACTGCAACAAACTTCATTTCCCTGACACTCTTGAATATCTGGTATACTGTACTGTGAATGCTGATGCAAAATACGCATTCAGTTCCACTGCCATCTCTGCATCTCTCATTGCAATATCTTCAGCGTCATTTTGCATTGGTCCTATATCTACCCTCGACTCTCTTTTTCCCTTTATATACTTAATAAATCTCTCAGTATCTTCTTTGGTATTAGTCACCAGTTCCTTATCGTAATTCATCTTTTCCTTCCGAATGACCTTCTTCATTTCCTTCTGCAAGTTTTTAAAAGCTTGCCAATCATCTACCTTCCCATTAGCTCCGGCTTCCTTGTATGCCCTCTCTTTTACATAGAACATAGAACATAGAATAGTACAGCACAGTACAGGCCCTTCGGCCCACAATGTTGTGCCGACCCTCAAACCCTGCCTCCCATATAACCCCCAACTTAAATTCCTCCATATACTTGTCCAGTAGTCTCCTAAACTTCACTAGTGTATCTGCCTCCACCACTGACTCAGGTAGTGCATTCCATGCACCAAACACTCTCTGAGTAAAAAACCTTCCTCTAATATCCCCCTTGAACTTCCCACCCCTTACCTTAAAGCCATGTCCTCTTGTATTGAGCAGTGGTGCCCTAGGGAAGAGGCGCTGGCTATCCACTCTATCTATTCCTCTTATTATCTTGTACACCTCTATCATGTCTCCTCTCATCCTCCTTCTCTCCAAAGAGTAAAGCCCTAGCTCCCTTAATCTCTGATCATAATGCATACTCTCTAAACCAGGCAGCATCCTGGTAAATCTCCTCTGTACCCTTTCCAATGCTTCCACATCCTCCCTATAGTGAGGTGACCAGAACTGGATACAGTACTCCAAGTGCGGCCCAACCAGCGTTTTATAGAGCTGCATCATTACATCACGACTCTTAAACTCTGTCCCTCGACTTATGAAAGCTAACACACCATAAGCTTTCTTAACTACCCTATCCACCTGTGAGGCAACTTTTAGGGATCTATGGACACGTACCCCCAGATCCCTCTGCTCCTCCAGACTACCAAGTAGCCATTTACACTGTAATCTGCCTTGGAGTTAGTCCTTCCAAGGTGTACCGCGTCACATTTCTCAAGGTTGAACTCCATCTGCCACTTCTCAGTCCATTTCTGCATCCTATCAATGTTTCTCTGCAATCTTTGACAATCCTCTACACTATCTACAACACCACCAACCTTTGTGTCGTCTGCAAACTTGCCAACCCACCCTTCTACCCCCATATCCAGGTCGTTAATAAAAATCAGGAAAATAAGAGGTCCCAGAACAGATCCTTGTGGGATACCACCAGTCACAATCCTCCAATCTGAATGTACTCCCTCCACCACGACCCTTTGCCTTCTGCAGGCAAGCCAATTCTGAATCCACCTGGCCAGACTTCCCTGGATCCCATGCCTTCTGACTTTCTAAATAAGCCTACCGTGTGGAACCTTGTCAAATGCCTTACTAAAATCCATATAGATCACATCACTGCACTACCCTCATCTATATGCCTGATCACCTCCTCAAAGAACTCTATCAGGCTTGTTAGACATGATCTTTCGCTTTTACTTTGCCTCTAATTCACTTGTCAGCCACACTAGTGCCCTTATTCCCTTTGAAAATTTCTTCTTATTTGGAATATATCAGTCTTGGACTTCCCTCATATTTTGCAGAAACTCCAGCCATTGCTGCTCTGCTGCCCTACCTGCAAATGTCCTTTTCCAGTCAACTTCGGTCAGTTCCCCTCTCATGCCATTGTAATTTCTTTTATTCCACTGAAATACTGTGTCATGATCCGGTCAGTGAAGTCTGCATTCCGGTTCACGGTCCGGTCCATCAATCCTTCTTCCGGGTTTTCCTGTTTTCTCCCTTGTTCTGTTGGCTGCTTTAATTGAGGAATTTGATTCTCATTTTGGTCTGGCACATCAATACCTCTGCAAACCAGGGATTGTTTGCCAGACGGTTCCCTTCCCTTCCCCTTCCTTCTGAAGCCTTCGCCTGTAACCTCGCCTGTATCGCCATCAGGTTCAACCGCTAAAGCAAGACCGGGGCCTTGCTGTGTCTAGATAAGGAAAAGTATGTCGTTGTTTGGAATTGTCTCTTCGTGTCCTCGCCTTCGCTAGGTAGGTCTGGCTGTTTGCTGCTACCTTTGACTTGGGAACTGTCTCTGTGTCCTCGCCTTCGCCAGGTAGGTCTGGCCGTTTGCCGCTAACTTGTGTTGGGAACCATTTCTTTGTGTCCTCGCCTCCACTAGGTAGGTCCGGCCATTTGCTGCTACCTTGAGTTAGGAACTATCTCTGTGTACTCACCTTCGGTAGGTAGGTCCAGCAGTTTGCCGCTACCCTGGGTGGAAGTCTGTCTCTTCGTGTTCAGTGTTCTGTGTATAGAAAGAGCGTCGGCGCTTGGTCCTGTTCCTAAGGAGGGGGTCCTAGCTCTGAGTGTTGTGTATCAATTCCGGCCCTACGTCCTGCTCCCAAGGAGGGGACCCGGCTCTGTGTTCCATGTTCCTGAGTTACAAGTCCAAGGGTCCGAGGTTCCTGAGTTTCCAGTCCAAGGCTCTGAGGTTCCTAAGTTCTCCCAGTCCAAGGCTCCGAGTTTCCTGAGTTCCCAGTCCAAGGCTCCGAATTCCCAAGACCAAGTCAAGGCTTCGTGTTCTTGTCCAGTCCATGTGTCTCGTCCAGCCCAGGAGTACCTCGCCCAGCCCAGTACCGGATTTCCCCGTCCTGTCCAGGAGTCCCTCGTCCTGTCCAAGTCGCAGTTTTGTGTTCTCGTCCTGTCCATGTGCCTTGTCCTGTGAAGGAGTTCTACATTCTGTCCTGTAGCCACGTCCTGTCCTTGCCAAGATCCTAGCCCCGAGTCCTAGCCTAGATCTGGGTTCCGAGCCTGAGTCAAGACCATGTTCTTGATACCTGTCCTGTCTCTGGCTCGGACTCCTAGTCCAGGTTCCTAGTACCCTGTTCCTCGTCTGGCTCCCATGGTTCTTGCCCAAGCACTAGCCCAGGCCCTGCATCCTAGTCTCGTCCAAGACTCGTGTCAATATCCAGCGTCCATACTTCCCCACTTCCCTAGCTATCTTGACACACCTAGTCCTGTTCCTTGCACTTCAGTGCCCATGCCTTGCATTTGGGTCCGCCTCTCAGCGCCCCCTTATGACATACTGACACATTGGATGTTATTTTTTTCTCTCTTTTTTCAATGTGAACTCAATCATATTGTGATTACTGTTCCCTAAGGGTTCCGTCACCTTAAGCTCTCTTATCATCTCCAAATCATTGCACAACACCAAGTCCAGCACAGTTGATCCACTAGTGCAGGGGTCCCCAACCTTTTTTGCAGTGCGGACCGGTTTCATGTTGACAGTATTCTTGCGGACCGGCCGTCCGGCCGACCGGGGGGGTGGGGGTGGGGGTGGGGGCGGGATGGTTGCCAACGGACAGGAGTAGCAGTCAAACACGTTGCGTTTACCTAGTGAAGACTACAATGACCATGAAGCCTTGCGCGGGCACCGGTGCGCATGCGTTCAACTGCCGATTATTTTTCCACAAATCGTGTTTGGCGATTCTGTTCGGAGGGGTTGTTAATCACGACCGGAATATCGGTGATAAGTGGCTAATACACTGAATTTCGTTTCTAAAAGGCTTTATCTAACGAATTCAATATTAAACACACAGCGCATTTTCCTCGCATGAATATAGCGATAAGTCAATTATCAGGGGAAGACAGGGGAGCTAAATGTCGAACGAACTTCCAGTAGAAGTGTCAGAAGCAGGTTCGATATTATCATATAAAGAAAAATTGAATAGGTATATGGACAGGAAAGTAAATGGAGGGTTATGGGCTGAGTGCAGGTCGGTGGGACGAGGTGAGAGTAGCGTTCGGCATGGACTAGAAGGGCAGAGATGGCCTACTTCCGTGCTGTAATTGTTATATGGTTACATAAGTCAATAGCATCATAACATTTTAAGTAACGTTTGGATATTAAACACAGCGCATATTTTCCCCGTAGGAACTTATAAAATCATTGCAACGCACCAATATCGCTGAATCAGTGGGAGCCCTGGGCTTGTTTTCCTGCAACAAGACGGTCCTATCGAGGGATGATGGGGGACAGTGATACTCGAATGGGGTTCCTTATGTCCAGACTAATCCGCAATTTAGTTTTTGTTACATTAATCGCAGAGATGTGTTGGAAATGGAAGCAACGTTTTCGGTGCTTCCGTGGCTATCTCAGGATATTGAGCCTTGACTTTGATCCAGAATGCCGGCAGAGATGTTATGTCAAACATACTTTTCAGCCCGCCGTCATTTGCAAGCTCGAGGAGTTGATCTCCTTCCCGCGCTGACACGGACGACGCGCGGGTAATGACCTCGCGTGCGTTCAAGCTCAACAGTGCGTGACAGGGAATGAGGAAAAGTGCAGCTGACTCATATCGCCAAATCACATCGTTCCCTCGCGGCCCGGTAGCGCATGCTCTGCGGCCCGGTGGTTGGGGACCGCTGCCCTAGTAGGCTCAACAACAAGCTTTTCTAAAAAGCCATCCCTTTGACACTCTACAAATTCTCTCTCTTGAGGTCCAGTACTGCCCTGGTTTTCCTGGTTTTCCCAGGCAGCATCTCTAGGAAGAGGGACAGTCGACGTTCCAGGCTGAGACCCTTCAGGACGAAGGGTCTCGGCCCGAAACGTCGACTGTATCTCTTCCTAGAGATGCTGACTGGCCTGCTGCGTTCACCAGCAACTTTTATGTGTGTTGCTTGAAATTCCAGCATCTGCAGATTTCCTCGTGTCTGGTTTTCCCAATCCACTTTCATGTTAAAATCCGCAATGATTATCATGACATTGCCTTTCTGACATGCCTTTTCTATCTCCTGCTGTAATTTGTAATCCACATCCTGGATGCTGTTTGGAGGCCTATATACAACTGCCATTAGGGCCCTTTACCCTTGCCATTTCTTAACTCAACCCATAGAGACTCTACACCTTCCAATGCTATGTCATCTTTTTCTACTGATTTAATAGAGGTGCTGAAAGCCGTTTTCCACTCATCCCCTTCTCTTATGTGAATCAGATTGTCAGCTGGTGAGGGAGGGGTAGAGGGTGAAGAAAGACGGTGATCAGACAGCGCGTAGGAAGTTTGAAACATTCTTTCCCTGCACCATTCAGTCACTCGATCGTGAACTCGAATAGCCAGATTAATCAGGTCATCCAGCCTATCCTGCTCGTTTCAGACAGCAATCTGATGCTGGACCCCTGCGTTCAGTCCACGCTCAGAGGCAGTGATGGGAGATCTCTCATTCCACCTTATCTCTACTGCAAGGGTACGGAATTTAACTCTGTAGGCTCTCACTGTTCCTCTGCTTTCGCGCATGTCCAAGAGTCGGTGGGCAGCCTCCTGACACCGTACTGGAAGATCAAAATCCCTCCTTAACTCCACCACAAAATATCGGAAAGACTGGGCTGCGGGGTATCCTTGCTCCCATAAAGTGTTGAACAGGCTGAGTGGAGGTCCTTCAAGAAGATTGACCACCTACGCCAGTTTTCGCGCATCATCACCAAAACGGCCAGGTTGGGCTTGTAATGTCAGCTCGCATTGGGTAATAAAATTCCTGCAACTATCAGGATCACATAATATCTGCCTGGTGATGCCTATATAGTCGTGGGAGTCGGCCCTGGTCCGGGTGCGGGAGTGGGAACATTAGTAGCGGAGACTGTCGGTGCAACAGGAAAGGAGGACCTGCGTGAAGCTGGGAGTGGGATGAGGCGGTTGAAACTTGCTGTCATCCTGTTCAGATATGGAGCAAGTGCTGAGTGACAGACCCCGAAGTGGGCCGATAGTTCACAGACTTCAATGCGAACGTCTTAAAAGGAAAATAAAACAATAAACACTCGGCAAAACAGGGGCGTTAACTAAAACTCCCAAATGGTAAACGAAGCCTACACTGCGGCTGAAAGGAACAACTAAATATGAAATGAAATCCGCTAGTCTTCAGTGTCAGTTGACTCGACAGTCCAATTTCTCATGAAAGGCCGAATGTGAACACGCAGCGAGGCATTGCTGTGCTGTGACCGAGAATGGAGTTAAATACTATTACAATGAAATAATAATTAGCTGACATGTTGTGGATGTGACAGAGGGCGTAGGATAGACTTGATCAGGTCCCAGGGATTTATTCAGCTTTCTATGTTTAAGCTGCCAGAACCTTATTTTGTCACAGAAACATAGAAAACCGACAGCACAATACAGGCCCTTCGGCCCACAAAGTTGTGCCAAACATGTCTCTACCTTAGAAATTACTAGGTTTACCCCTCTATTTTTCTAAGCTCTATATACCTATCCAAAAGTCGCTTAAGAGACTCTATCGTATCCGGCTCCACCACGGTTGCCGGCAGCCCATTCCATGCACTCACTGCTCTCTGAGTAAAAAACTTACCCCTGACATCTCCTCTGTACCTACTCCCCAGCACCTTAAACCTGTGTCCTCTTGTGGCAACCATTTCAACGCTGGGAATAAAACTCTGACTGTCCACACTATCAATGCCTCTCGTCATCTTATACACTGCCTCTCATCATCTTATAATCAGATTATACTTCTCCAAATGTTCATAAATCCTGCCTCTCAGGATCTTCTCCATCAACTTACCAATCACTGAAGACTCAGTCGTCTGTAATTTCCTGATATCTCTACTCGCTTTCTTGAATAAGGGAACAACATCCGCAACCCTTCAATCCTCCGGAATCTCTCCCGTCCCCATTGATGATGCAAAGATCATTGCCAGAGGCTGAGCAATCTCCTCCCTCGCTTCCCACAGTAGCCTGGGGTAGATCTCATCCGATCCGGGTGACTTATCCAACTTGGTGCTTTCCAAAACCTCCAGCATGTTCTCTGCCTAATATCTACATGCTGAAGCTTTTCAGTCCACTGTAAGCGAACCCTACAATCGCCAAGATCCTTTTCTGTAGTGAATATTGAAGTAAAGTATTCATGAACTACCTCTGCTATCTCCTCCGGTTCTATATACTTTTTTTTTTACTGTCACAATTGATTGGTCCTATTCTCTTACGTCTTAGCCTCTTGCTCTTCACATACTTGCAGAATGCCTTGGGGATTTCCTTAACCCTGTCTGCCAAGGCCTTCTCATGGTCTCTTCTGGTTCTCCTAATTTCATTCTTAATCTCCTTCCTGCTAGTTTTATAATCTTCTAGATCTCTATCATTACCTAGTTTTTTTAAACCTTTCATAAACTCTTCTTTTCTTCCTGACTAGATTTACAAAAGCGTTTGTGCACCACGGTTCCTGTACCCTACCATCCTTTCCCTGTCTCATTGGAACGGACCTATACAGAACCCCAGGCCAATATCCCCTGAACGTTTGCAACATTTCTTCCGTACGTTTCCCTGAGAACATCGGTTTCCAATTTATGCTTCCAAGTTCCTGCCTGATAGCCTCATATTTTGTATGATAGCCTCATACAGCAATTTTGTGTCATAGATGTGTCATCTAATTATTATTTCATTGTGATAGTATTTAACTCCATTCGTTCTGTCGTACTGCTTGTCGAGATTTGGACACAGCACAGCAATGTTTCGCTGCCCGTCTGCTTTTGGCCTTGTCTGAGAAATTGGACCGTCGTGTTAACTGTCTCTGAAGGCTAGCGGTATTTCTTTTATATTGAGCTGTTCTTTTCAGCCGCAGTTTAGGCTTCGTTTCCCATTTGAGAGTTTTAGTTAACGGCCCTGTTTGGCCAAGAGTCCCTTTTCCCTTTAACATTGTTCACATTAAAGTCTGTGAACTATCGACCCGCGTCAGTGTCTGCCACTCCGCACTTGGGCCATACCCAAACCGGGTGACAGCAAGTCTCAACAAGCACTGCGACGGAATGAGTGGAGTTAAATGCTATCACAATGAAATAACAATTAGCTGACACGTGCGTATTCACAAACGCAATTGCCGCATCTGCTGCTCTACCGAAACCATGGTTGCGACAGGAGATTGACATAGAAGTTCCTGCTGTTGAACAGCTGATCCGGCGCCACAAGCACACCTGGAGACGAGCCAGGGCTTCTCTGCTGTGCGCCCAGAAACAACATTCCCGGCAGACTGATCGGCTCCGTCGACAGGTAAGACCATTCAAGCCAGGGTTGGATGTCTGCTTGGCATCAGGGGATCTTCCCCTGAAAGTCGCGAGCCGGAAACTGGCACCGTGCTACGTGGGACCGTTCGTAGTGGAAAAGGCTGTTAAGAAGGTGTCCTATAGATTGCATCTACCAGCATCGCTGAAGATCCACCCAGTATTCCATGTTTCCCAGCTCAATCTGGTTACTACCTCTCCCCTGGCCCCAGTCACCCCACCTCCCCCTCCTCCCCGACTGGTAGATGGTTCCTCTGTCTATACGGTGGGGTGCCTCCTGGCATCTTGCCTGGTAGGCGGTAAGGTTCAGTACCTTGTGGACTGGGAAATGCACGATCCAGAAGAACGTACTTGGATCCTGGTGAAGGACATCTTGGACAAGTCGCTGATCCGGGACTTCAACCGGACACAGGACTGCAGTGCCTCGGGGTTTGCGCCTGTCATAATCACGGATTTGGTAGATCAGTAGATACGGCAATTGCACTTGTGAATGTGCATGTGTCAGCTACTCATTTTTTCCATTGTGATAGCATTTAACTCCATTCATTCCTTCGCAGTGCTTGTCGAGACTTGGACACAACACAGCAATGCTTTGCTGCCTGTCTGCTTTCGGCCTTGGGCCATATCCGAACCCGATGACACTTCACCCAGGTCGATTATAAAAATCACAAAGAGGAAGGGTCCCAGAACAGATCCCTGCAGGACACTACTGGCCCTCGACCTGCGTGCAGAATATGAACCATTTACATCCACACTTTGCCTTCTGTGGGAAAGCCAATTCTGGATCCACAAAGCAAGGTCTCCTTGAATCCCACGCCTCCTGACTTTCTGAAGGAGCCTCTCATGGGGAATCTTATCAAATGCATCACTGAAATCCATATACGCTACAATGCATCTACTGCTCTACCTTCATCAATGTGGTTTGGTACATCCTCAAAGAATTCAGTCAGGCTCGTAAGGCACAACCTACCTTTGACAAAGCCATGCTGAACATCCCTAATTAGATTAGGTCTCTCCAAATGCTCATAAATCCTGCCTCTTAGGATCTTCTCTGACAACTTGCCCATCACTGGTCTATAATTTCCTGGGTTATCTCTACTTCCTTTCTTGAACAAAGGAACAACATTTGCAACCCTGCAATCCTCCGGTACTTCTTCCATCCCTATTCATGAGGGCAAAGATCATCGCAAGAGGGCTCAGTAATCTCCTCACCAGCTTCCCACAGTAGCCTGGGGTATATATCATCCGGTTCCAGTGAATTACTTGTTAATACTTTTCAATACTTTACTTAGGGCCTCTGCCCCTTCCCTCTTCAGTCCTGGCGGAGGGCTCCGGTCCGAAACGTTGACTCATCGTTTCCACGGATGCTGCCCGACCTGCTGAGTTCCTCCAGTGTGTTGTGAGTGTTGCTTTGACGCCAGCATCTGCCGATTATTTTGTGTTAATAATTTTCAAAAACTCCAGCACATCCTCTTTCGTAATATCTAGCCGATGCAGATTAGGAAATTTAGTGTATTGCAGTACTGCTCTTGACCAGAGGGCGGGGATGGCGAGCCGCCCAAAGGTTAGTTTCACGGCGAAGGATCGCCGCCTGCTGCTGGTAACCGGTACTGCAGCAGGAGAAGAAACAAAATTGCTGGGAACAGGCACAAGAATTTTTTGTGGCCGGAATGTGGGCCTCGGTAACAGGAATAAAATTTACTGCTCATCGACTGTACTTGAGAAGCTGGAAACGAGTGACTTCAGCTTACAACATTTTGTAAGTTTGCAAGCAGTTACAACATTTTGTTTCTGCCTTACCACCACCCTTACAAAGCGTTCCACGCACATGCCACTCTGTGTAAAAATCTACATCTGACAACCCCCTATAATTTCCTCTAATCTCTTAATATTATGCCTCCTCCTTTTAGCTGGTGCTGCCCCAGGAAATACTTCCTATGGCTGACCACCCTCTGTGTGAAAATTCCTGTTAATTCTTTTCCTTCTCAGTTTATACCGATTAGTACTTGATTTTCCAGATAAGGGTATAAAAAACGGACTGGCTAATTAAAACTGTCACAAGAGTTCAAACCTTATCACCAACGATTCAGGATGTAACTTGAAATATCAAGTAAATCTAGCCTTAAAGTAAACACATCTTATAAGTGACGGTGACTGTTTCATTTTTAGATTTTTGTCAAAACCCCTCTAATTCCTCTGGCACGGTAGCCCAGCAGTTAGCTTAATGCTATTACAGGTAGCCCCCGGACAGGAAATTACAAGCTATGGGAACATCTGCACAGCTGAGGAATAGAGGCTTGGGTCCATTTCTGGGCACCATACTTCAGGAAGACAGGATTTACTAGCGTGGGTCATGAATTAGAATCAGAATCAGGTTTATTATCACTGATTTATGTTGTGAAATTCGTTGTTTTGTGGCTTCAGGACAGTGCAGTAAATAATATTACTACATGATACATGGTGCAATCTAGTGAGGTAGCGTTGTTGGTCCGTTTAGAAATCTGATGGCAGAAAGAATAAGGTGTTCCGGAAACACTGAGTGTGTCTTCAGGCTCCTGTACCTCTCCCTGATGGGATCAGTGAGAGGAGAGTAGTCCTGGATGGCGAGGATCAAACAAACCCATTGTGGATTTTCCAGTCCTCTGGGACCAGGCCAGAATCAAGTGACACTTGAAAGATCACGACCAATGCACACACAATTCTTGAGGTAATTCAGATGGCCGGGCAGAATCTGTGGAGGGAAACAGATTGTTCAGGGGAAGAGTTTCGCGGGGGAAATGTTGATTGTCCATCTCCCTCCATAGGCGCTGCCTGAGTCCGCCCACACAGTGAGAACCCGGACATCCCCTACCATCCAGCAGCTCATGTGTAACAATGAAAAACTTGTCTGCAACAGCATCACAGACATAGAGAACGGCTGAAGACTTAAATTCTACATCAATTATACAAGGCAGTGAAGAAAGTGTGCTAGAAAGGATGAGGGGAGAGCGAACGGAGGTGTTTCACATCATGAACGGTTTAACAGGGGATAGTTTCCAGTTGAAGATAAGGCAGTAAGTGGTTTAATGGGAGGAAGATTTTGGCGGAGAAAGAAATGGTTTCTGCATCTACAGATCTCGGTCAGATGGAAATTCATTCAACGTAACTCTGTCGAGGGGATCTGATACAGTAATACTTGTGGAGTTGTGTGGAAAGAAAAAGGTGGTGGGGGAGAGGCAGGGGACCGTAAGTGAGTTACCCGCAACTTCCCGATTGGGTGGGAGAGACGGTTGTCTCTCACCGCACTCCCGGACAGTATTCCTGTCTCAGTTGGAAATCCTCGTTGTCACACTGTGATTCGTGGGACCTTCTTCTGAAGCCCATCTCCCCTCCTGGGGCAGAGTCCAACAACAGCAGCTCACCAGTCCTTGGTCCTCGGACAGTCTTTCAAGTTGTTTCCTGATGTAGCCCATCTTCCAAGATCCTTCCTCTCCCGGGATGAGGTCTTTGGAGCTTCTGTTGGTGTTTCTGTAGCCTGAGAATTTACGGGATGGGGTTACTTGCCCCCTACCCAACCCTCCTCCTTTTGCAGCTGGACTGGGGACTGTCTATGGTGGCTACCTGGGATCTTTTTGTGCATAAGTTGGTCTCAGATGTGGGCTGCACTACGAGAGCACTTGGTCAACTGCTAAAGCTACCAGAGAAATGAAAGTTGTGCAGCATCACTAAATATCATCAGCAGCTAAAAACCCAGAAACCTGTAGGGTGGGCCTTAAATGCCACGACATTGAACCCGAAGACTACGTGGTGGTGCGGATGTTAAAAAGAAAGAACTGTTTGGAACCTCGATTTGAAGGGCCATTTCAGATTTTGCTGGGCACTAATGCAGTCATTAAAGTAAGAGACAAACCGTCATGGATTCACACCTCTCACTGTAAGATGGTGCCTACCCATGGCAGTCGGATTAGATCGTGTCCTTTCCCTGCCACGAACACTCAAGCTGCTGGGTGTGTACGGCTGTCCTGGCACATGTAGAAATGGATGCGTCCTTCACTGAAACAAAGATGAACTGTGACTTTAATTGGTCCGAGCCCTCAGCCCAGGGTATTTCTGGTACAATGATGATGGGACTGAGAAACATAGACCCTTCATCCCCTTATCGGATGGCCAGAATGTCACTGGGGATGGGGATGTAAATTTGGAAACAGCCAGTGTTCAGACAATAACCCCACGGAAAAAAGGGTAGTGTTGTTCCTGGAGAATATAACACCTGCCTAGGGAGCTGGTAAAGCAGCACAGGAACTGATTAACATGACATCAGCACTGGAAAAAGTTAGTAAATTAAACTGCTTATGTATCGATCCAAGTCAATAAGCAATATCTAAATTGTCGTCAGAATTGGTGCCGGTCCAAACAGTGGCATTGCAAACCCAAACGGCTTTGGATTTTGCTTTATCCGAGAAAGGAACCATGTGTGCCGAGAATGGACAAGAATGTTGCAATGACATACGAGATGAATCAGGAGAACAGAACTCACTTCACAGATCACATCCTAGAGGCCACCAGGAAGATTAAAGAAATAGGAACCCAATTCCACAATTATAATCCCACAGGAAACTTGTGGGCCTTTTCTTTCCCACCCTCTCCACCTTCCCGACACCAACACTCCTCCCCAGCTCCCTCTCTTTATTCCAGTCTCCACTTCCCCCTCCGACCAGATTCCATCATCTTTGTCTTCACCACCTCTCCCCTCCCAGCTTCTGACACATTTCCACACTCCAGCCCTCCCTCATCCGGATCAGCTGTCAGCTTTTACTCCCCCTTCCTTCCACCTTTCTGTACCGATTCTTTGGCACTTTGTGTGTTACCACCGGTCCCTGTCCCGTCCCCGAAGATTCACCCTGACCTCCCTCTCCCAGTCAGCTTCACCACCACTTGTCCCGGTTACCCTGTCAGTCCCGGTGGACTTTAGCACCCGGGGGAGCCGGGGAGCTCAGGACCCGCCGCCCGCGGCTGCTGCTGAATCCGCAGTGTTTCTGTTCCGTTAACGGATGCGGTGAACGAGTTAAAATTAATGGATCGATAATTCTCACATCGTGTTTATTTCACACTCCGCACATTTATATTTACACTGACTTACTCCTGACGCCGGTCCCGGGACCCGACCCATTTACAGACCCAGAGCGGAACCGGAACAGATTCTCAGCCATTGGTTTTTATATCCAGTCCAGAAGAAAGGATAAAGTTTCTCCGTGAATTTATTCCCAGCGAAGGTGTGGAGATGGGACTTGGTCTCCGCGTTATAAAATGAAACTGTCCCGGACTCGTAACTGAGATAAACACCCACCCTATCGGGGATGGGATCGGCAGGGAGACGGGACGCAGGGGAAGTGAGAACCCACATCTCGTCATCATGCCGCCTGATGATCCAGAATCCGGTCTCCGGTCTCGGTGTGACCCCTCCCTTCCTCTCCACAGACTCTGCGGCGACTCCAAGCCTCCACCACTGATTCCCCGTCACCTCCACCTCCCAGTAATGTCTCCCCGATGTGAATCCCTCCGATCCCAGCACACAAAACCAGTATGTGAACCTCTTCCCGGTGTCAGGGAGATTCCTCCGGGTCCCGGTCCATCTCACACTCTTCCGATCCTCAGATACCTTGAGCCACGGATTCGCCGTTTCCACATCCAGGGTGACAGAGACTGGGGGGAGAAGCAGAGAATTAGAGAGTCCCCGGGGATCGGGGGGAGACTCGGGCAGTGTGGCCCCAGGACCGGACCGGGGGAGAGGCCGCTAGGCCTCAGGCTCAGTCGGGTGGCTGACAAAAACTTTCCCGGCGTTTTACCAAACCAAAACGTATAGACAACCAGCATCTTCCCTAGATTTTTAACCGGGATAGTGAGCGGAGTTTTCACGATCAACACAACAAAATTCTGCAGGATCTCAGTGGGTGAAGCAGCATGTAGCGAAGGAGGCAGACAATCGATGTTTGACGCTGAAAGCCAGCATCAAGAATGGGAAGAAAGGGGAGAGAGCCAGCGGAAACGGATGTGAAGAAGGATGCAGCAACAACTGGATGCAGATGAGGACAGGGTGAGTGAAAACTGGAGGCATTTAAAGAGGTGGTCAGGGAGTCTGTTCGGCCGAATTCAGTCATCCTGGCCAACTTGCTTCAATGAGTTTGTCCCACTTGCCTGTGTGTATCCATTATTCCCTTAAACTTCCTCTGGTAGCTTCCTAAGCTCCAGGGAAAGTCGCAGCTTCTCCTTGTAAACCAAACCCTCCAGTCCTGGTAATGTCCCTGTAAATCTGTTTTATTCCCTCTCAGTTTAATGACAGCATTCCCTTTGGAAATAACCAGAACTGTACACATTGCTCCAAATGTGGCCTTCCCAATGTCTTGTACACACATCACGTGACGTCCCAGTTTAAGCACTCAGTATTCTGACTGATGAAGGCAATCACCTCCTAGTCTCTCTGTTCCTCTACACTCTCCAGGGACCCACTGATTCCTGTGTATATCCTGTCCTGGTTTGACTAACCAAAAGCCACATCTCTCTGAATTAAAATTCATCTGCCATTCAGCGGCCCAGCTGATGAAGATCCCGTTGTAATATTGGATAAACCCACGGGCATGATGGTGATGTTCAGGGTTGTCATGGTAACGTTGCAGATAGCGCAACGATTACACCTTGGGGCCTTCCAGAACTTGGGGTTCAGTTCTGGCACTGTCTGTAAGGAGGGCCTCTGTTCACCCCACGACCGCAGGGGTTTTGTCCAGCTGCTGGTTAGTGGGTTAACTGGCCATTGTAAATTGTTCTGTGACTCGGCTAGTGTTAAATAGCTTGGTTGCTGGGCAGTGTGACTTGCTGAGCTGAAAGGGACCATTTCACACTATATCTGAAAATTAATAATTATATAACTTGCTTCACAGTCCACTGCACCACTGATTTTAAACTCCTCCTCAAACATACTAAACATGTCACCTACATTCTCTGCAAATCAGTCATATGAATTATGAAAAACAGTGGACCCAGCACCGATCCCTGCAGCACACCACCGGACACAGGACTCCACCCAGCCAATTCTGTATCCAATTGGCCAGACTGTAGTGTAGCCCATGTGATCCAACTCTCTGGAATAGTCCACCATGAAGTACCTTGTCAAATACCTTGTTAAAGTCCATCTAGACAATGCGTACTGCACTTCCATCATCTCCATCCATGCAGAAAGCCAAGCTGGGTATCCCCGATTAGTCCTCGCCTTTCCAAATGAATGTAGATCCTGTCTCTCAGAATCTCCTCCATTAGTGTATCCACAAGCAACATTAGGTTCAACGGTTTGTACTTCCCAGGCTTTTCCCTACAGCCTGTCTTCAATAGTCATCTCCAGATTTCTGACCTTTTACCTGTAGCTATCAATGATACACGTACCTCCAAATGGGCCCCCGCAATTTCTTACTGAGCTTCCCACAAGGTCCTGGGATACACTTGATCAGGACCTGGTGATTTATCGACCTTTCTGCATTTTAGGAACTGCAGCACATTGGCTTCTGTTATGTGGTAGAAAATGAGGTCGATCATCTCCTGTAACACGGGAGAACTGAGGGCTCCGTGGAACTGGCACAGAAGAGTTGAGGCCTGGGACAGAGAAATGATGACAGGGAAAGTTTGGAAAGATATAGGACAAATGCAGGTAAATGTTGATCAGACAGAAATATATAAGGTTATGAGGAGCATAGATTGAACAGATGGTTGAAGTCTTCATCCCATAGGAGTGGGATCAAATACAATACAAATGCCTGAAGTGAGAGGAAGGAGTTTAAAGGTGAGTTTATTTGAACAGTGAGTGATTGATGTTGGAATCCGCTGCAAGAGGAGGTGATAGAATCAGATGCAATCACTGTGTTTAAAAGACACTCAGACAGACACTACAACGGACAAGGCACAGAAGGAGACTGACCTAATGCCGGCCAATACAATGAATGTAGATGGATAAATAGGTCAGCACGGAGGTGATGGCTCGAAGGGCCTGTTTCCGTGCTGTATGATGAAGACTCTGACTTTAAATGAACTGAGTGACTGACCCCACAGCCCTCCAGTGCAGAAAATTCCAAAGACAAATGACCTTTGTATCATATAACAATTACAGCACGGAAACAAGCCATCTCGGCCCTTCTAGTCTGTGCCGAACTCTTACTCTCACCTAGTCCCACCGACCTGCACTCGGTCCATAACCCTCCATTTCTTTCCTGTCCATATATCTATCCAATTTAACTTTAAACGTCAACATCAAACCTGCCTCAACCACTTCTGCTAGAAGCTCGTTCCACACAGCCACCACTCTGAGTAAAAAAGTTCTCCCTCATGTTACCCCTAAACTTTTGCCCTTCAACTCTCAACTCCTGCCCTCTTGTTTGAATCTTCCCCACTCTCAATGGAAAAAAAAACTATCCACATCAACTCTATCAATCCCTCTCATAATTTTAAACACTTCTATCAAGTCCCCTCTCAACCTTCTACTCTCCAAAGAATAAAGACCCAACTTGTTCAACATTTCTCTGTAACTTAGGAGATGAAACCCAGGCAACATTGTAGTAAACCTACTCTGTACTCTCTCAATTTTATTGACATCTTTCTTATAATTCGGTGACCAGAAATGCACACAATACTCCAAATTTGGCCTTACCAATGCCTTATACAATTTCAACATTACATCCCAACTCCTATACTCAATGCTCTGATTAATAAAGGCCAGCATACCAAAAGCTTTCTTCACCGCCCTATCCACATGATATTCCTCCTTCAGGGAACTATGCACCATTATTCCTAGATCTCTCTGTTCTACTGCATTCTTCAATGCCCTACCATTTAACATGTATGTCCTATTTTGATTATTCCTACCAAAATGTAGCACCTCATGTTTTTCAGCATTAAACTCCATCTGCCATCTTTCAGCCCACACTTCTAACTGGCCTAAATCTCTCTGCAAGCTTTGAAAACCTACTTCATCATCCACAACTCCACCTATCTTAGTATCATCTGCATACTTACTAATCTAATTTACCGCCCCATCATCCAGATCATTAATATATACGACAAACAACATTGGACCCAGTACAGATCCCTGAGGCACACCACTACACACCGTCCTCCAATGTGACACACAGTTATCCAACACTACTCTCTAGCATCTCCCATCCAGCCACTATTGAATCCATTTTACTACTTCAATATTAATGCCTAATGATTGAACCTTCCTAACTAACCTGCCACTTGGAACCTTATCAAAGGCCTTACTGAAGTCCATACAGACAACATCCACCGCTTTACCTTCGTCAACTTTCTCAGTAACCTCATCAAAAAAATTCAATAAGATTTGTCAAACATGACCTTCCACGCACAAATCCATGTTGACTGTTCCTAATCAGACCCTGTCTATCCAGATAATTATATATACCATCTCTAAGAATATTTTCCATCAATTTATCCGCCACTGACGTCAAACTCACAGGCCGATAATTGCCAGGTTTACTCTTAGAACCCTTTTTAAACAATAGAACCACATGAGCAATATGCCAATCCTCCGGCACCATCCCCGTTTCTAATGACATTTGAAATATTTCTGTCAGAGCCCCTGCTATTTCCACACTAACTTCCCTCAAGGTCCTAGGGAATATTTTGTCCTGACCTGGAGACTTATCCATATTTATATTCCTTAAAAGCACCAGTACTTCCTCTTCTTTAATTGTCATACTTTCCATAACTACACTTCTTGTTTCCTTTACCTTACACAATTCAATATCCTTCTCCTTAGTGAATACCGAAGAAAAGAAATTATTCAAAATCTCCCCCATCTCTTTTGGCTCCGCACATAGCCGTCCACTCTGATTCTCCAAGGGGCCAATTTTATCCCTCACTATCCTTTTGCTATTTATATCACTGTAGAAACCCTTTGGATTTATTTTCACCTTACTTGCTAAAGCTGCCTCGTATCTTCTTTTAGCTTTTCTATTTTCTTTCTTAAGATTCATTTTACATTCTTTATATTCCTCGAGCACCTCATTAACTCCAAGCTGCCTATATTTATTATAGATCCCTCTCTTTTTCCGAACCAAGTTTCCTATAAACCTTGAAAACCATGGCTCTCTCAAGCTTTTAACCTTTCCTTTCAACCTAACAGGAACATAAAGATCCTGTGCCGTCAGAATTTCATCTTTAAATGACCTCCATTTCTCTATTACATCCTTCCCATAAAACAAATTGTCCCAATCCACTCCTTCTAAATCTGTTCGCATCTCCTCAAAGTTAGCCTTTCTCCAATCAAAAATCTGAAACTGAGTCCAGTCATATCCTTCTCCATAATTATATTGAAACTAATGGTATTGTGATCACTGGACCTGAAGTGCTCCCCAGCACATACCTCTGTCATCTGCCCTATCTCATTCCCTAACAGGAGATCCAACACTGCCCCTTCTCTAGTTAGTACCTCTGTGTATTGCTGCAGAAAACTATCTTGCACACATTTGACAAACTCCAAACCATCCAGCCCTTTTAAAGAATGGGCTTCCCAGTCTACGTGTGGAAAATTAAAATCTCCCACAATCACAACCTTGTGCTTACTACAAATATCTGCCATCTCCTTACAAATTTGCTCCTCCAATTCTCGGTCCCCATTAGGTGGTCTATAATACACCCCTATAAGTGTCAATACACCTTTCCTATTCCTCAGTTCCACCCAAATAGCCTCCCTGGACGAGTCCACTAATCTATTCTGCCAGAGCACCGCTGTTATATTTTTTCCTGACAAGCAATGTAACACCTCCCCCTCTTGCCCCCCCTATTCTATCATACCTGAAGCAACGAAATCCTGGAATATTTAGTTGCCAATCACACTCCTCCTGCAACCACGTTTCACTAATAGCTACAACGTCATATTTCCAGGTATCAATCCATACTGTAAGCACATCCCCCTTTCTTACAATGCTCCGAGCATTAAAATAGATGCATTTAAGAAACTCTCCACCTCTTACTCTCGTTTTATCCTTAATGGAGAAAACAACTTTGTTATCTTTTTCTTCCTTGTCCCCTACATCTTTGGTCTGAGTGCTCCTGATCTCTGTCCCCTGCCTATCCTCCCTCACACACAGTCTACTAGCTTTCTCTATTCGTGAACTAACCTCCTCTCTCCTAGTCTCTTTAATTTGATTCCCACCCCGCAACCATTCTAGTTTAAAGTCACCTCAGTAGCCCTCGCAAATCTCCCCGCCAGGATACTGGTCCCCCTAGGATTCAAGTGCAACCCGTCCTTTTTGTACAGGTCACGCCTGCGCCAAAAGAGCTCCCAATGATCCAAAAACTTGAATCACTTCCCCCTGCTCCAAACCCTCAGCCACGCATTTATCCTCCACCTCATTCCATTCCTACACTGTCGCATGGCACAGGCAGTAATCCTGAGATTCCTACCTTTGCGGTGCTTTTTCTCAACTCCCTTCCTAACTCCGTATATTCTCCTTTCAGGACCTCTCCCCTTTTCCTACCTATGTCATTGGTACCTATATGTACCACAACCTCTGGCTCCTCACCCTCCCACTTCAGGATATCTTGGACGCGATCAGAAACATCCCGGACCCTGGCACCTGGGAGGCAAACTACCATCCGGGTCTGCGGACTGCATTCACAGAATCGCCTATCTGACCCCCTTACTATCGAGTCCCCTGTTACTACTACCCTCCTCTTCCTTTCCCTACCCTTCTGAGATACAGGGCCGGACTCTGTGCCGGAGGCACGGCCACTGTCGCTTCCCACGGGTAAGCTGTCCCCCCCAACAGTACTCAAACAGGAGTACCTATTGTCGAGGGGCACAGTCACTGGGGTACTCTCTATTACCTGACTCTTCCTCTTCCCCCTCCTAGCCGTGACCCACTTGTCTGCCTCCCGTGGCCCCGGTGTGACCACCTGCCTGTAACACCTCTAACAACTCCTTACTCTCCCTGACCAGACGAAGGTCATCGAGCTGCATCTCCAGTTCCCTAATGCGGACCCTTAGGAGCCGCATCTCGGCGCAGATGTGGACGTTCGGGAGGCTTGGAGACTCCAGGATCTCCCACGTCTGGCACCGAGAACAACAAGCTGCCCTCACACTCATACAACTCTCTCCTCAAATAACAACAAAAAATGAACACCAAACCCTCTTCGCCTCAACCGTTTCCGCCTAAGCCCGTTGAGCCGAAGCCCTTAAGCCTTCACTGTGCCCCGGCTCACTCTGCAGCCCGCAAACTACGCTGCCCACTGTACACGGCTGTGTTCCTTTTAAATCTTCCACACTTCACGCCCCGACATCACACACCTGCGCAGTGCCGCCTCTCTGAACGCCGATGGAAAAAAAACCCGACAAATTTTAAAATGGCTTCCTCCGCACTCCCGCTCCGATTCTCAGACTTCCTTCTCTGAATCCCAGCCATTCCTGCTCCGCTGCCATCCCTGCCAGTGTCCTTTTCCAATGAATTATGGCCAACTCCTCTCTCATGCCTCTGCAATTCCCTTTATTCCACTGTAATACTGATATATCAGAATTTTGCTTTTCCTTCTCAAATTTCAGTGTGAATTCAAACTTATTATGGTCACTTCCCCTCAAAGGGTTCTTTTACCTTAAGCTTTCTAATTTATTCCATTTCATCTCAGCCAGTCTAGAATAGCTGATCTCAGCCATTAGCTGCTCTGAAAAGCCACCTCTTCGGCATCGTAGAAATTCCCTCTCTTGGAATCCCACACCAACCTGATTTTCCCAATCTACCGGCACATTGAAACCCCCCCTTGTATCGTTGCCCCTTTCGGCATGCACCTTCTATCCCCTGTTGTAGCTTGCAGACCACAAACTACTGTTTGGGGTTTGTATACAACTCCCATCAAGGTCTTTTTACCCTTGCCGTTCCAAAGCTCTATCCACAATTATTCAAAACCTTCCGATCTGATGTCCCCTCCTTCTAATGATGTGATGTGATTTCATATTTTTTACCAACAGGGCCACGCCGCCCCTCCTGCCTTCTTGCCTGTCCTTTCGATACAATGTGCATGCTTGAACATTTAAGGTCACAGCCAAATTCTTCTTTCAGCCATGATTCAGTGATGCCTCCAACATGATACTTGCCAATCTGTAACTGTACGACAAGTTCATTTACTTTATTCCGTAATCTGCGCACATTCAAATTTAACACCTTCAGTCCTGTATTCAACCTTTTAGATTTTGCCCACCTTTTAATTCACAACTCACCCTGTTAACTGCCATTTTCCCCTATCATCAGCCTCTCCTCGCCAGGAGTCTCACTGCACACTGCCTCTGTTTGTAAACCAACTACCTCATCCTCAGCACGATCACTCCGGTTCCCATTCCCCTGTCAAATTAGTTTAATATGCCACTCTCCAGGCATATGGCACCACTACTGTGACAAATGAGGAGACAAAGATAACCACCAAAGGCACAGAAATCTCTTCCCTCACTTCCCATAGTAACCTGTGGTATAGACTGTGGTCTTATCCATCCTAATACTTTACTAAACAACCAGCACATCCTCTTTCTGAATGTCAATGTTCTAGCATATCAGCCTGTTTTGTGCTGTTCTCAGAAAAATCATTGTCTCTCTCTCAGTAGTTAATACTGAAGCAAAGTCTTCATTAAAACATAGAAAACCTACAGTACAATGCAGGCCCTTCGGCCCACAAAGTTGTGCCGAACATATCCCTATCTTAGAAAAATAGAGGGTAATGGGTAAGCCTAGTAATTTCTGAGCTCCATGTACCTATCCAAAACTCTCTTAAAAGACCCTACCATATCCGCCCCCACCACCGTTGCCGACAGCCGATTCCACACACTCAACACTGAGTAAAAAACTTACCCCTGACATCTGGAGGATAAATGCGTGGCTGAGGGATTGGAGCAGGGGGCAGGGATTCAAGTTTTTGGATCATTGGGACCTCTATTGGTGCAGGCGTGACCTGTACAAAAAGGACGGGTTACACTTAAATCCTAGGGGGACCAATATCCTGGCAGGGAGATTAGCGCGGGCTACTGAGGTGACTTTAAACTAGAATGGTTGGGGGGTGGGAATCAAATTAAAGAGGCTAGGTGTGAGGAGGTTAGTTCACAACAGAGGGATGGGAACCAGTGCAGAGAGACAGAGGGGTGTAAAGTGAGCGTAGAAGCAAAAAGTACAAAGGGGAAAAGTAAAAGTGGCAGGCCGACAAATCCAGGGCAAGCATTAAAAAGGGCTAAGAGAGTTGTAAAAGAGCGCCTGAAGGCTTTATGTGTCAATGCAAGGAGCATTCGTAATAAGGTGGATGAATTGAAAGTGCAGATTGTTATTAATGATTATGATATAGTTGGGATCACAGAGACATGGCTCCAGGGTGACCAGGGATGGGAGCTCAACATTCAGGGATATTCAATATTCAGGAGAGATAGACATGAAGGAAGGGGAGGTGGGGTGGCGTTGCTGGTTAAAAAAGAGATTAACGCAATAGAAAGGAAGGACATAAGCCGGGAAGATGTGGAATCGATATGGGTAGAGCTGCGTAACACTAAGGGGCAGAAGACGCTGGTGGGAGTTGTTTACAGGCCACCTAACAGTAGTAGTGAGGTCGGAGATGGTATTAAACAGGAAATTAGAAATGTGTGCAATAAAGGAACAGCAGTTATAATGGGTGACTTCAATCTACATGTAGACTGGGTGAACCAAATTGGTAAAGGTGCTGACGAAGAGGATTTCTTGGAATGTATGCGGGATGGTTTTTTGAACCAACATGTCGAGGAACCGACTAGAGAGCGGGCTATTCTGGACTGGGTTTTGAGCAATGAGGAAGGGTTAATTAGCGATCTTGTCGTGAGAGGCCCCTTGGGTAAGAGTGACCATAATATGGTGGAATTCTTCATTAACATGGAGAGTGACATAGTTAATTCAGAAACAAAGGTTCTGAACTTAAAGAGGGGTAACTTTGAAGGTATGAGTCGTGAATTAGCTAAGATAGACTGGCAAATGACATTTAAAGGATTGACAGTGGAAATGCAATGGCAGGCATTTAAAGGTTGCATGGATGAACTACAACAATTGTTCATCCCAGTTTGGCAAAAGAATAAATCAAGGAAGGTAGTGCACCCGTGGCTGACAAGAGAAATTAGGGATAGTATCAATTCCAAAGAAGTAGCATACAAATTAGCCAGAGAAAGTGGCTCACCTGAGGACTGGGAGAAATTCAGAGTTCAGCAGAGGAGGACAAAGGGCTTAATTAGGAAGGGGAAAAAAGATTATGAGAGAAAACTGGCAGAGAACATAAAAACGGACTGTAAAAGTTTTTATAGATATGTAAAAGGGAAAAGACTGATAAAGACAAATGTAGGTCCCCTGCAGACAGAAACAGGTGAATTGATTATGGGGAGCAAGGACATGGCAGACCAATTGAATAATTACTTTGGTTCTGTCTTCACTAAGGGGGACATAAATAATCTTCCAGAAATAGTAAGGGACAGAGGGTCCAGTGAGATGGAGGAACTGAGTGAAATACATGTTAGTAGGGAAGTGGTGTTAGGTAAATTGAAGGGATTGAAGGCAGATAAATCCCCAGGGCCAGATGGTCTGCATCCCAGAGTGCTTAAGGAAGTAGCCCAAGAAATAGTGGATGCATTAGTGATAATTTTTCAAAACTCGTTAGATTCTGGACTAGTTCCTGAGGATTGGAGGGTGGCTAATGTAACCCCACTTTTTAAAAAAGGAGGGAGAGAGAAACCGGGGAATTATAGGCCGGTTAGCCTAACGTCGGTGGTGGGGAAACTGCTGGAGTCAGTTATCAAGGATGTGATAACAGCACATTTGGAAAGCGGTGAAATGATCGGACAAAGTCAGCATGGATTTGTGAAAGGAAAATCATGTCTGACGAATCTCATAGAATTTTTTGAGGATGTAACTAGTAGAGTGGATAGGGGAGAACCAGTGGATGTGGTATATTTGGATTTTCAAAAGGCTTTTGACAAGGTCCCACACAGGAGATTAGTGTGCAAACTTAAAGCACACGGTATTGGGGGTAAGGTATTGGTGTGGGTGGAGAATTGGTTAGCAGACAGGAAGCAAAGAGTGGGAATAAACGGGACCTTTTCAGAATGGCAGGCGGTGACTAGTGGGGTACCGCAAGGCTCAGTGCTGGGACCCCAGTTGTTTACAATATATATTAATGACTTGGATGAGGGAATTAAATGCAGCATCTCCAAGTTTGCGGATGACACGAAGCTGGGTGGCAGTGTTAGCAGTGAGGAGGATGCTAAGAGGATGCAGGGTGACTTGGATAGGTTGGATGAGTGGGCAAACTCATGGCAGATGCAATTTAATGTGGATAAATGTGAAGTTATCCACTTTGGTGGCAAAAATAGGAAAACAGATTATTATCTGAATGGTGGCCGATTAGGAAAAGGGGAGGTGCAACGAGACCTGGGTGTCATTATACACCAGTCATTGAAAGTGGGCATGCAGGTACAGCAGGCGGTGAAAAAGGCAAACGGTATGCTGGCATTTATAGCGAGAGGATTCGAGTACAGGAGCAGGGAGGTACTACTGCAGTTGTACAAGGCCTTGGTGAGACCACACCTGGAGTATTGTGTGCAGTTTTGGTCCCCTAATCTGAGGAAAGACATCTTTGCCATAGAGGGAGTACAAAGAAGGTTCACCAGATTGATTCCTGGGATGGCAGGTCTTTCATATGAAGAAAGACTGGATGAACTGGGCTTGTACTCGTTGGAATTTAGAAGATTGAGGGGGGATCTGATTGAAACGTATAAGATCCTAAAGGGATTGGACAGGCTAGATGCGGGAAGATTGTTCCCGATGTTGGGGAGGTCCAGAACGAGGGGTCACAGTTTGAGGATAGAGGGGAAGCCTTTTAGGACCGAGATTAGGAAAAACTTCTTCACACAGAGAGTGGTGAATCTGTGGAATTCTCTGCCACAGCAAACTGTTGAGGCCGGTTCATTGGCTGTGTTTAAGAGGAAGTTAGATATGGCCCTTGTGGCTACAGGGGTCAGGGGGTATGGAGGGAAGGCTGGGTTCTGAGTTGGATGATCAGCCATGATCATAATAAATGGCGGTGCAGGCTCGAAGGGCCGAATGGCCTACTCCTGCACCTATTTTCTATGTTTCTATGTTTCTATCTCCTTTATACCTACTCCTCAGCACCTTAAACCTGGGAAAAAGCCTCTGACTGTCCACACGATCAGTGCCTCTCATCACCTTATACACCTCTATCAGGTCACTTCTCATCCTCTATCACTCCAAGGAGAAAAGGCCGAGTTCACTCAACCTATTCTCATAAGGCATGCTCCCCAATCCAGGCAACAACCTTGTAAATCTCCTCTGCACCCTTTCTGTGGCTTCCACATCCTTCCTGTAGTGAGGCGACCAGAACTAAGCACAGTACTCCAAGTGGGGTCTAACCAGGGTCCTATACAGCTGCAAAATCACCTCTCGTCTCCTAAATTCAATTCATGATTGATGAAGGTCAATACACCGTCCGCCTTCTTAACTACAAGGTCAACCTGCGCAGCTGCTTTGAGTGTCCTATAGACTCGGACCCCAAGATCCTTCTGATCCTCCATACTGCCAAGAGTCTCAACATTAATACTATAATCTGCCATTTTATTTGACCTACCAAAATGAATCACTTCACAATTGTCTGTGTTGAACTCCATCTGCCACTCCTCAGCCCAGTTTGGCATCCTATCAATGTCCCGCTGTAACATCTGAGAGGTCCTTTCCAATGTCCTCTGACTCCAGGCGTAGACTTCTATCCTTGATCTGTCCTATCCTCTCTCTAGTTATCCTCCCGTTCTTCACGTACAGAAACATAGAAAATAGGTGCAGGAGTAGGCCATTCGGCCCTTCGAGCCTGCACCGCCATTCAGTATGATCATGGCTGATCATCCAACTCAGAACCCTGTACCTGCCTTCTCTCCATGCCCACTGATCCCTTTAGCCAGCGGTCCCCAACCACCAGGCCACAAAGCATGTGCTACCGGGCCACGAGGAAACAATATGATTTGGTGATAGAAGTCAGCTGCACCTTTCCTCATTCCCTGTCACGCCCACTGTTGAACTTGAACACACGCGAGGTCATTACCCACGCGTCGTCCATGTCAACGCAGGAAGGAGAGCAACTCCTCGAGCTTGCAACTGACGGCGGGCTGAAAAGTATGTTTGACATAACATCTCTGCTGGCATTCTGGATCAAAGTCAAGGCTAAATATCCTGAGATAGCCACAAAAGCACTGAAAACGTTGCTTCCATTTCCAACACATCTCTGCAATGAATGCAGCAACAAAAACTAAATTGCGGAATAGACTAGACATAAGGAACCCCGTTCGATTATTGCCGTCTCCCATCACCCCTCGATGTTGCAGGAAAACAAGCCCAGGGCTCCCACTGATTCAGCGATATTGGTGTGTTGCAATGATTTTATATGTTCATACGGGGAAAATATGTGCTGGGTGTTTAATATCCAAACATTACTTAAAATGTTATGATGCTATTGACTTACTTATATAACCATATAACAATTACAGCACGGAACAGGCCATCTCGGCCCTGCTAGTCTGTGCTGAACGCTACTCTCACCTAGTCCCACCAACCTGCACTCAGCCCACAACCCTCCATTCCTTTCCTGTCCATATACCGATAAAATTTTACTTTAAATGCCACTTCAACTGGAAATTCGTTCAACACTTACTTCAAGCTCCCTGATAATTAACTTATCACTATATTCATGTGAGGAAAATATACGCTGTGTGTTTAATATTAAATTCGTTAGATAAACCCTTTCAGAAATGAAATTGAGTGTACTAGCCACTTATCACATATATTCCGGTCGTGATTAACACCCCGCCACCGAAGAGAATCGCCAAAAAGGATTTGCAGGAGAGAAAAAAAAATAATCGGCGGGTCACGATGCGCATGTGCACTGGTGCCCGCGCAAGGCTTCATGGTTGTTGTAGTCTTTTTCTGGGTAAACACGACGTATTTGACTGCCGGTCCGCAAGAATATTGTCAATATTAAACCGGTCCGCAGTGCAAAAAAGGTTGGGAACCCCTGCCTTTAGCCACAAGGGCCATATCTAACTCCTTCTTAAATATAGCCAATGAACTGGCCTCAACTGTTTCCTGTGGCACAGAATTCCACACATTCACTACTCTCTGTGTGAAGAAGTTTTTCCTCATCTCAGTCCTAAAAGGCTTCCCCTTTATTCTTAAGCTGTGACTCCTCGTTCTGGACTTCCCCAACATCGGGAACAATCTTCCTGCATCTAGCCTGTCCAATCTCTTTAGAATTGTATACGTTACCAATAAGGTACCCCCTCAATCTTCTAAATTCCAGCGAGTATAAGCCTAGTTGATCCAGTGTTTCATCATATGAAAGCCCTGCCATCCCAGGAATCAATCTAGTGAACCTTCTTTGTACTCCCTCCATGGCAAGAATGTCTTTCCTCAGATTAGGGGACCAAAACTGCATACAATACTCCAGGTGTGGTCTCACCAAGGCCTTGTACAACTGCAGTAGTCCCTCCCTGCTCCTGTACTCGAATCCTCTTGCTATGAATGCCAGCATACCATTCGCCTTTTTCACCGCTTGCTGTACCTGCATGCCCACTTTCAATGACTGGTGTATAATGACACCCAGGTCTCGTTGCACCTCCCCTTTTCCTAATCGGCCACCATTCAGATAATAATCTGTTTTCCTGTTCTTGCCACCAAAGTGGATAACCTCACATTTATCCACATTAAATTGCATCTGCCATGAATTTGCCCACTCACCTAACCTATCCAAGTCACCCTGCATCCTCTTAGCATCCTCCTCACAGCTAACACTGCCGCCCAGCTTCGTGTGATCTGCAAACTTGAAGATGCTGCATTTAATTCCCTCGTCTAAGTCATTATTATATGTTGTAAACAACTGGGGTCCCAGCACTGAACCTTTCGGTACCCCACTAGTCACTGCCTGCCATTCTGAAAAGGTCCCGTCTGTTCCCACTCTTTGCTTCCTGTCTGTCAGTTCTCTTTCCACATCAATACCATACCCACAATACAATGTGCTTTAAGTTTGCACAGTAATCTCCTGTGTTGGACCTTGTCAAAAGCCTTTTGAAAATCCAAATACACCACAATGCAAGAAGCGTCAGGAACAAAGGTGATGAACTGAGAGCTTGGATACATACATGATGTAGTGGCCATTACAGAGATACTTGGCTGGCACTAGGGTAGGAATGGATTCTCAATATTCCTGGATTTCTGTGCTTTAAAAGGGATGGGGGGTAGAATGGGAGGAGGGGTGGCATTGCTGCTCAGGGATACTGTTACAGCTACAGAAAGGGTGGGTAATGTAGCAGGATCCTCTTTTCAGTGAGTATGGATGGAAGTCAGGAACAGGAAGGGAGCAGTTACTCTATTGGGGGTATTCTATAGGCCCCCTGATAGCAGCAGAGATACAGAGGAGCAGATTGGGAGGCAGATTTTGGAAAGGTGCAAAAATAACAGGGTTGTTTTCATGGGTGACTTTAACGTCCCTAATATTGATTGGCAACTAATTAGTTCCAAGGGTTCAGATGGGGCAGAGTTTGTGAAGTGTGTCCAGGACGGATTCCCGTCACAGTATGTGGACAGGCCAATGAGGGAGAATGCCATACTAGATCTAGTATTAGGAAACAAACTGGGTCAGATCACAGATCTCTCAGTGGGTGAGCATCTGGGGTACAGTGACCACCGCTCCCTGGCCTTTAGCATTAACATGGAAAAGGATAGGATCAGAGAGGACCTGAAAATTTTTAATTGGGTAAGGGCAAATTATGAGGCTATAAGGCTAGAACTTGAGGGTGTGAATTGGTTCGATGTTTTTGCCAGGAACTGTACTATATACATGTGGTTGATGCTTAGAGCTCTCTTACAGGAGGTTAAGAATAAATTTGTCCCGGTGAGGAAGATAAGGAATGGTAGGGTGAAGGAACAATGGGTGATAAATGAGGTGGAAGATCTAGTCAGGTGGAAGAAGGCAGCATACATGACATTTAGGAAGCAAGGATAAAGGAAGGGTAAAGGAAAACCCCAAGGCATTCTTCAATTATGTGAAGAAAAAAGGATGACAAGAGTGAAGGTGGGACCGAATAGTGATAAAGGTGGGAAGATGTGCCTGGAGGCTGTGGAAGTGAGCGAAGTCCTCAGTGAATACTTCTCTTCAGTATTCATCAATGAGAGGGAACTTGATGATGGTGAGGACAATATGAGTGAGGTTGATGTTCTGGAGCATGTTGATATTAAGGGAGAGGTGGTGTTGGAGTTGTTAAAATACATTAACGGATAAGTCCCCGGGGCCTGATGGAATATTCCCCAGGCTGCTCCACGAGGTGAGGGAAGAGATTGCTGAGCCTCTGGCTATGATCTTTATGTCCTCGTTGTCCACGGGAATGGTACCGGAGGATTGGAGGGAGGCGAATGTTGCCCCTTTGTTCAAAAAAGGTAGTAGGGATAGTCCGGGTTATTATAGACCAGTGAGCCTTACGTCTGTGGTGGGAAAGCTGTTGGAAAAGATTCTTAGAGATAGGATCTATGCGCATTTAGAGAATCATGGTCTGATCAGGGACAGTCAGCATGGCTTTGTGAAGGGCAGATCGTGTCTAACATGCCTGATAGAGTTCTTTGCGAAGGTGACCAGGCATATAGGTGAGGGTAGTGCAGTGGATGTGATCTATATGGATTTTAGTAAGGCATTTGACAAGGTTCCACATGGTAAGCTTATTCAGAAAGTCAGAAGGCATGGGATCCAAGGAAGTTTGGCCAGGTGGATTCAGAATTGGCTTGCCTGCAGAAGGTCGTGGTGGAGGGAGTACATTCAGATTGGAGGATTGTGACTGGTGGTGTCCCACAAGGATCTGTTCTGGGACGCAGTTGAGCAGAAAATCCTGAACAAATTTACACATCAGTCCATCTCACAGGTAAAGCTCATCTGCCAGAAGGCTGAAGCTGAGAATGTGGATCATAAAAAGAATTCAGCCCTGAGATCCACTGATGGTAATTGATTGTCACTGCAGAATTCAGCCAAATCCATGTTGAAGTTTGGACCTGCTGACGGAAACTTGCTGACGGGACTTGGGAGGAAATAGTCACTCACATTTACACAACTACCTGAAAAAATGGATGGTGAACGTCGGACATCCTGCTGTTGATCACTGGCAAAGGAGGCTTTGCTACCTGATGAGCCAGGATACCTGGGCTTAACCAAATCCACTATCACCTTACAACACACAAAATGCTGGTGGAACGCAGCAGGCCAGGCAACATCTATAGGAAGAGGTACAGTCGAGGTTTCGGGTGGAGACACTCAGTCAGAGTCGTGATGAAGGGTCTCAGCCCGAAAAGTCGACTACCCCTTCCTATAGATGCTGCCTGGCCTGCTGCGTTCCACCAGCATTTTGTGTGTGTTGCTTGAATTTCCAGCATCTGTAGATTTCCTCGTGTTTGCGTTTGCAAAACCACTATCATCTTCTCTGAGGGTGGACGGGTAGTGCAGTAATTCCTTCTCAGTGCAGGGAAAGATTACCAATCCCACCACCAATGGGAGAATTTCTCAAAGAGAATGAGCTGTAGAATAGTTACGAGCTATTGCTGCCACATGGAGCATGTATCCAGAATGCTGGTGGAGGGTGCACTGACCACAGTACACCGAACTCTTGAACTAACTCCTATCTCTCGCTTTCTTCATCAGGAAATGTCTTATGTCTGAGAGGGGAGGGAGAAGGAGGGGTGTAGATGCGGAGTTGTAGGGGGGTGTAGACGGGGGTGAAGAGAGGGAGGGGTTATTAGAGAGGGACGTGTTATTAGATAGAGGAAGAGATTATTAGAGAGAGGGATGGGTTATTGGAGAGAGGGACGGTTTATTGGAGAGAGGGACGGGTTATTGGAGAAGTAGAGAGGGAGTTGGTAGCGGGGGTAGAGGGGGATACAGGGGTAGAGAGGGGTGTGTAGGTGGTGGAGGGAGGTTTGAAGGGGGTTATAGGGGTGTGTAGAGGCGGAGGGGGATTGGATGGGGTGTAGAGGGTGGAGGGGGGTGCAGAGAGAGAGAGAATGGTACACAGCGATAGGGGTTCACAAAGCTGGGTACAGAGAGAGGGCAGCAGAGGAGGTGTGCAAGGGGGTTTAGAGAGAGGAGGTTAGAGGGGGTTAGTGAGAGAGGGGATTAGAGAGAGGTCAGAGAGAGAGGGTTAGGGACAGTGGGATTTAGATAGGAAGAAAGATGGTTAGAAAGGTGTTATGGGGGAGAAGGGGGAGAGTGGGAGGGGTGTAGATCTAAAGGGTAGACAGTGGATGGGGTAGTTAGGTGGGTAGAGAAAGAGTGGGTTGAGTATGGTGGGGATAGGGAGAGGTGGTTGAAAGGAGGTTAGAGTTATGGGTTAGAGAGAGGGGTTACAGAGAAGGGAAGTAGAGTAAGAGACGTTGATAGTGGTGGGTAGAGGGGTGGAGGGAGCGCGAGGGGGGAGGAAGTGCAGGGGTGGAGGGGTGGGGAGAGTGCAGGAAGTAGGTGGATGGGGGAGGGGTTGGAAAGAAGCGTAGGAAGTGGGGTTGGGAGGTGGAGGGGGAGGCAGGAGGAGGAGGAGAGAGGGCGGGGGAAAGGGGAAAGTAAGAGGCGGCAGTGTGGGAGGGGAAGGGTCGTGAGAGGGGGAGGTGCGGGTGAGAGGGGGAATAGGGGAGGGCACAGGAGTAGGGAGGGAGAGGGTGAGTGGGGGATGGAGAGAGCAAGAGGGTGGGAGGCCTTTATTCCCACTCTTGTTTTCTGCCGATCAGCCAATGCTCCACCCATGCTAGTAACTTCCCTGTAATTCCATGGCTTATTATATTCCTAAACAGCCTCATCTGCGGCACCTTGTCAAAGGCCTTCTGAAAATCCAACTACACCACATCTGCTGCATCTCCTTTGTCTACCCTGCTTGTAATTTCCTCAAAAAATTGCAGTAGGTTGGTCAGGCAGGACTTTCCTTTCAGGAAACTATGCTGCTTTTGGTCTATCTTGTCATGTGCCTCCAAGTACTCTGTAATCTCATCCCTAGCAATCGATTCCACCAACTTCCCAACCACTGATGTCAGGCTAACAGGTCTATAGTTTCCTTTCTGCTGCCTCCCACCCTTCTTAAATAGCGGAGTAACATTTGCAATTTTCCAGTCATCCAGTACAATGCCAGAATCTATCGATTCATGAAAGATCATTGTTAATGTCTCCGCAATCTCTCCAGCTGTCATACGGAGGTGGCTGGGAACAGACGCAAGTGTAAGACACAGACACTGAAGTACTAGGGGCAGGACTAGGATGCAGGGTGAGGGCAAAGACATGGACACGAAAACAGGGAATCCGGAACAGGACTGGACAAGAGAGCTAGGAGCCTGGGCTTGGACTGCGAGCCAGAGAATGGACAAGGACCCAGAACATGGGTCTTGCCTCTGGCTCGGATCCCAGAACTAGGCAAGGACGTGACTTGGCTGGCAGGCAGGGCGAGGTTGGGGACCACAGACTTGAGGCGAGGCTTCAGGCTTGGGGTCTTGAAGCTTGGTTTGGGGTGAGACTCGAGGCTTGGGGTCTTTTAGCTCCTCCTGGGCAGGGCACGGATCTCCACCCAACGGAGGCAAGGGACAGAACCAACTGCAGGGTAATGGCAATACAGCCTGACTTACCCGACGGAGGCAAGGGACAGGAAGGGACAGAACCAACCGTAGGGTAACGGCAAGACGGCCTGACTTACCCGTCGGAGGCAAGGAACAGGAAGGGAGCTAGGTGCAGGGTGGCTCCAAGACAAGACTTCATGCAAGACGAGGCGAGAGTTACCAGCAATACAAGGCAAGGCTTCAGGCAATGCAAGGCGAGACAAGAACTTCAGGCAAGGCGAGAGTACCGGCAAGACAAGGCAAGGCTTCAGGTGAGGAAACAGAATGCAGGGGAAGGGATACAAGGAGGAAGGACAAGAACAATCCAGCAGCCATGCCCTGGTCTCTGGAAGCCAGCTCCAACGAGAATCAGCTGCCTCAATTAGTGTTCAACAGGAACAGAAACACGGTAGACAGGAAAACCTATAGTAAGGGTTGATGGACCAGACTGTGAACTGGAATGCGGACTTCACGGACAGGACAATGACACCAGCTGCTTCCTCCAAATCTCAAGGGTTCATTCCATCAGGTCCAGGAGATTTATCCACCCTCAGACCATTAAGCTTCCTGAGCACCTACTCAGTCGTAATTTTCACTGCACAAACTTCACTTCCCTGACACTCTTGAATGTCCAATATACTGCAATTGTCCTCCACTGTGAAGACTCGGAGAAAGAAAGGAGGTGAGAGAGCGCAGTGCAGAGTGAGGTAAAGGATAAAGGGTGGGAGAGTTGGAGGAGGTGAGGGGGTGTTGGGGAGGTGGGGGTGAGTGGGCGTGTTGAAGGGGAGAGAGCGGTATTGATTGGACCTTCAGGGACTGTCGGGCTGCAGAACACGTGTGCCGAAACAGGGTGAGTGTGGGCTGGGATCAGCAACATCTGACCCTGTAATATTACCAGCCCATGTCAGAGTGATGATTGATGTTCGGTGCAGAAATACAAACCCAGTCCTAGGAAGATGCCACCATGTTCTCGAAGTTGGGGTGAAGCACCCAAAGCACAAGGGCTTGGAAAATTCCACCCAGAGCATTTCATTCACATGACAAGGATTGGTTCACACAGCAATGGCGGGGGGGGGGGCGCGGAGTGGGGGTGGTAGTGAGGAATTCAGCATCTCGGCGGGGGGGTGGAATGTTGTGGGAGTGAAATGAAATTTTGACGTTTTTGGTGAAAATCCTGCATCAGCCTTTATGCAGCTTTTCAACCCAAAACGTCCAGTCTCAATGCAGTTTTTGCCCAAAATGTCTAAAATACCTTCCCTCACAAACCATCCCTCCCCTGACCAATTATGTTTAGCCCACTGTTCCCAGAGAAGTTTGATTGCTCCTATTCTAAAGTCTGTTGTATTTCATCAAGATTATTTCAAGGATCCTTGGTTGTAAAATACAAGGAATTAGTTTATTATTCTTAATTTATGAATCTCTAAACAGAGCTACGTCATGAAGGATTTAAATAATTAATCCCAACAGATGTAAAGATTGATTTTATTAAATAAAATGGCTATTTCTTGTAGCTTCTGAATATTTCAGTGTTGAAATCTTACCAGATTCCATGATGGATTTCTGAAGTTCCAGCTCTGAAAAGACAGACCAGTGGTATATCAGAACAACAACACATTTTCAGGACGATGATTTCACTTCAGATGCTGGAGATCTGAAATAATGGGGACACTCAGAGGGTCAGGCAGCTGCGGAGAGGATAATCAAACTCATGGTTGACTGTCTCCCATCAGAGACAAAAAAATGTTGAAGTGGTGACAGATGTCAGTCAGAAGAGCCAAGTGAGGAAATACACCATGGGTCCATGTTAGTGTCAAGGATTAAATGACAACACATAAACCATTACCAACATTTGGTGTCGGAAAACATGAACACAGTGAACATGGTTTGAAGTGGTTACACTGAGTGTTGAATTTGAAATGTTGTGAGCTACCAGCTGTATTTAGTGCTCACAGTGACCTCTTCTACATTTGTGACAACTGATGTAGATTGGGGGACTGTCTTGTTGAGCACCATTGCTCCATCCACATCAAGCAGGATTTCCCTGTGCCAAGACTTTTAATGCCAATCACCTTTCTGACGTATTGATACTCTTCTCCTTGCACAAAGAGGCCACTCTCATGTTGGAGGAGCAATACCCGATATTCCGTCTGGGTAGCTTCATACCTGATGGCATGAATATCAATTTCTCCTCCCTCCCCCTCTCTTTTTCCATTCCCCATTCTGCTTCTCCTATCCTGCTTATCAGCTCACTACCTTCCCGGTTTCCCATGGTCCACTCTCCTCCCCGACATGATTCCCTCTGCTTCAGCTTTTTACATCTATCACCTCCCCCCTTCACACTTCAACTCTCTCCCTCATCTTCCCTCACCTACCAGCCTCTAAGTTGTACTCCTTACCCACCACATATTTTCTTGCTGGCTTCTTCACCCTTCCTTACGTGAGAATGCTGTTCTTGGATTCAACACCATAGTTCCCTCCAGGCTCAAGAAGAAGCTCGGAGACCTCGGCCTTCAGCCTGCCGTGTGTAGCTGGATCCTGGACTTCCTGTCAGATCACTGGCAGGTGGTAAGAGTGGGCTCCCTCACCTCTGCCCCTTTGACCCTCAACACAGGTGCCCCTCAGGGCTGTGTACTAAGCCCCTTGCTTTACTCTGTGTACCCATGACTGTGTAGCTACCCACAGCTTCAATCTGATGATTCAATTTGCTGACAATAGATTAGCCTAATCTCAAATAATAATGATGCAGCTGACAGAGAAGAAGTCATCACCTTGACACAGTGGTGTCAAAAAAAACAACCTCTCCCTCAAAGTCGCAAAAATAGAGGACCTGTTTGTGGACTGCAGGAGGAATGGAGACAGGCTAACCCATATAGACATCAATGGATCTGGGGTTGAGAGGGTGAACGGCTTTAAAATCCTCGGCATAAACATCACGGAAGATCTCACGTAGTCTGTACATACGGGCTGTGTGGTGACAAAGGCACAACAGCACCTCTGTCACCTCAGACGGTTGAGGAAGCTTGGTATGGCTCCACAAATTCTAAGAACTTTCTATAGGGGCATGATTGAGAGCATCCTGACTGGCTGCATCACTACCTGGTATGTGAACTGTACTTCCCTCAATCACAGTTCTCTGCAGAGTGGTGCAGACAGCCCAGCACATCGGTAGATGTGAAGTTTCCAACATTCAGGATATTTACAACGAAAGGTGGGTGAAAAGGGCCTGAAGGATCACTGGGGACCCGAGGCACCCCAACCACAAATTACTCCAACTGCAACCATCTGGGAAAAGATACCGCAGCATAATAACCAGGAACAACAGGCTCCGGGACAGCATTTTGCGCTAGGCCATCAGACTGCTTAATTCACCCTGATGCAACTGTATTTTTAGGTTATATTGACTATTCTGTTGTACATAATTTTAATTCTAAATTACTATAATTGCACATTTGGATGGAGACGTAACGTAAAAGTTTTTTGCTCCTTATATATATATGAAGGTTGTATTAATGAAGTCAATTCAATTCCTTTCCAATCAACGGTCTTGGTCTGAAACATTGACTGTTTATTTTTTTTTCCCACAGATGCTGAGTTCCTCCAGCATTTTTTGTGGTTTACTACTTACAAGATGAAGTTCTGTTCTTCATCCTCTGGGAAGCCTCCTTAGAACATTTTAGGACACTGAGTGCAGAGCTTACAGTGGGATAGGTTACACAATGAAAATGCAGAGTTTTAAAATTTGGTTTGAGCTATTAAACGGAGTTGTCATACAAACTGTGCCCAGCCTCATCACTGTAGAGGAGCCGAAATATGGGGAACCAAGATACAGGAAGTACAGGTGAATCAGTGACCAGTTGAACCTCCTGGCACTTCATCATACAGACACAGGAGATGCAACATCGGGCAGTTTCCATCCTTACTTTCCATCTCTATGGCCATAAATATTCTTTCCAGGCTCACTGCTGGAATGCCAGAGCCTGCTAGGAAATGTGGATTTTACATAATCTCTCCAGAAAATGCTCTGCCTCTCCATGGAAATTTCAGAGGGAAACTGTGATATTTTCCACTGGATTTCCAGGTGAATATTTCACAATATTGCAGAAACGTACCTTTTATGTGTCTGTTTTGTTTCACTTTCCAATAAATCAGGGTGAAGTTAGCAGCAATTACAACACAAATGGTGACGACCAGAGGCAGGACCCATTCAGGAAGAGCAGGGAAGAGATCATCTGTAGAATAAAGATCAGTGAATGAGACAATGAAAAATATTTGCAATGCACCCCAGTGGAATTATTTCAGTAAAATTCCACAACTGCCCAAGCAGCCTCCACCTGTAACGTCAATAGGTGTTTACTGGAAGAACCAGAAATGGCTGCAATGGACTGTTATAATGGAGGCTCTGAGACTTCATCACTGTCACTGATGTTTAATTGTAGAGATATACAGCACAGAAACAGGTCCATCAGCCCAACTGGTCCATGATGACCAACATGCCCCGTCCAAACTAGTCCCATTTGCCAGTGTTTAGCCCAGATCCTCCTCAACCTTCCTTGTCCATGTGCCTGACAAATTGTCTCTTCAAAGTTTCAATGTTGTTTACTGTCATATGCACAAGTCCATGAAACCATCAGCCAAAACAAGAAACTCACTTGCAGCAACATCACTGGCTATATAGCGTCACATACACAAGTAAAACATGGATTGTACATAATTTTTACAAGAAAGAACGCAATCAGAATGAAAAAAAAATGCTTTAGCGCAAAGTGATCAATGTGGTCATAGTGTTGTTAGACTGAGCTACTCGTGGTTAGAGTTTTGTGAGTTAGTTGATGAACTGAACAGGTGAAGGAAAGTAGCTATTCCTGAACCTGGTTGTGTGGGGACTTCAGGCTTCTGTAGCTTCTGCCTAATGGTCACTGCAAGGAGAGGGCATGGCTGAATGGTGAAAATCTTTGATGATGGATGTTGCCTTCTTCAGGCAGAGCCTCCTGTAGATAGAAACATAGAAACATAGAAAATAGGTGCAGGAGTAGGCCATTCGGCCCTTCGAGCCTGCACCGCCATTTATTATGATCATGGCTGATCATCCAATTCAGAAACCTGCACCAGCCTTCCCTCCATACCCCCTGATCCCCGTAGCCACAAGGGCCATATCTAACTCCCTTAGATACTGTCAATGGTGGGGAGGGATTTGCCCCTGATGTATTGGGCTGAGTCCACTTTTCCCTGCAGCATCTTACATTCACATGCATTCGGATTGCCATACCAGATCATGATACAACCAGCCAGGATACTGATTATTGTTATTATTATTGCCAATTTGCTTGCCTCAACCTCCTCCTCTGGCAGTCCATTCCACATGCCAACTTCAGTTGAAAAATGAAGTTGCTGCTCATTTTCCTGTTAAATCTTTTCCCCCTCACCTTAAAACAATGCCCTCTACAACAGAACAATTAGTGGTGACTTCGTGGAGGCATATGTTGGTAAGACCTCAGGCAAAGTTAGGAATCAAAAGGTTAAGCATGGTATGACTGGTGTCCTAAGCTGCATATGTTTCAGTGCAAGACGTATCATTGAAAGGTGGATAACAGTGCTGAAGATGAGGCAGCTGTTTGACAAACAGAGGCAATGTGCAGTGAGGAGAGGCTGTTGATAGGGCAAAGTTGCAGTCAACAAGGAAGTTGCAATGTAAATGTTGGGCAAAATCAAAAAGGGTGAACACAGGACTGACAGTGTTGTATTTGAATGCGTGTAGTATACAGAATAAGGTAGATGAAATTGTAGCACAGTTACAGATAGGCAGGTATGATGTCTTAGGCATCATTGAATCATGGTTGAAAGGAGATTATAGTTGGGATCATAATGTCCGAGAGTACACATTGTATCGAAAGGACAGGCAGGAAAGCAGAGGGAGCAACATTGCTCTGTTGGTAAAAAATGATATCAAGTCAGTCGAAAGAGGTGACATAGGGTCGGAAAGTGTTGAATCGTTGTTGATAGAGCTAAGGAACTGCAAGGGTAAAAAGATCCTGCTGGGAGTTGTATGCAGACCCTCAGTTGTAAGAATGTGACATACAAATTATAATGGGAGATAGAGAATGCATGCCACAAGGGCAATATTAAAATAGCCATGGAGGATTTCAACATGCAAGTAGATTGGGAAAATCAGGCTGGTGTTGGATTCCTGCAGGGGGGAATTTCTAGAATGCCTACAAGATGGCTTTTCAAAGCAGTTCATTCAGCGCAATAGAGAATCAGGTGACACACACAAAATGCTGGTGAAAGACAGCAGGCCAGGCAGCATCAATAGGAAGAAGTACAGTCAACACTTCGTGCCGAGACCCTTCGTCAGGACTAACTGAAGGAACAGAGAGTAAGAGATTTGAAAGTGGGAGGGGGAGATCTGAAATGATAGGAGAAGACAGGAGGGGGAGGGATGAAGCTAAGAGCTGGAAAGTTTATTGGTAAAAGGGATACAGAGATGGAGAAGGGGGAATGTCATGGGACGGGAGGCCTAGGGAGAAAGAAAGGGGGAGGGCCGAGAGAAAAATGGAGAACAGTCAAGGATGATAGTGAGAGAGACAGAGAGATAGTGAGAGAGAAAAAGGGGGAATAATAAATAAATAAGGGATGGGGTAAGGAGGGGAAGAGAGGCATTAACGGAAGTTAGAGAAATTGATGTTCATACTATCACATTGGAGGCTACCCAGACAGAATATAAGGTGGTGTTCCTCCAAACTGAGTGTGGCTTCATCTTGACAGTAGAATAGGCCATGGATTGACATGTCAGAATGGCAATGGGACGTAGAATTAAAAAGGGTGGCCGCTGGGAGATCCTGGTTTCTCTGGCGGACAGAGCATAGGTGTTCAGCGAAACGGTCTCCCAGTCTACGTCGGGTCTCACTGGTATATAGAAGGCCACACTGGTGGATTGGGTGTTGTGTAATGAACCAGAATTGATTAGAGAGCTTAAGGTAAAAGCACCATTAGAGGCAAGTGTTCATAATATGATCTAATACAGCCAACATTTGAGAAGGAGAAGCTAAAGTCAGATGTGTTGGTACTACCGTAGAGTAAAGGGAATTACGGAGGTATGAGAGAGTAGATGGCCAGAATTGATTGAAAGAGAACACTGGCAGAGATAACAGCAATCAGCATTGCCTGGAATTTCTGGAAGCAATTCAGAAGGCACATGATGTATACATTCCAAAGAGGAAGAAATTTATGCAAGTAGATTGGGAAAATCAGCCTGGTGCAGGATTCCTACAGGGGGGGTTTCTAGAATGCAAGACATTCTTGATCATGGAGGCATTAATAATCCCTATTAATTAATTAATAATCACTAGATTCTGCAATGACTGGAAAATTGCAAATGTTACTCCACTAATTTCGAGAAGGGAGAGAGGCAGAAAAAAGAAAACTGTAGGCCGGTTAGTCTGACCTCAGTGGTTGGGAAGATGTTTGAGTTGATTTGTAAGGATGAGGGACCAATGACGTGAGTAGGAAGGGTGAGGAGGTCCTGAAAGGAGAGTTTAGGGAGTTAGGAGCCAGGTTAAAGGACAGGACCTCCAGGATAGCAATCTCAGGATTGCTACCACTGCCACGTGCAGGCGGGTTTGGAAATAATAAGATAGCGCAGATCAACACATGGCTGAAGACAGGGTGCAGAGGGAAGGCTTCAGGTTTATAGATAATTGGGCAGTTTTCCAGGGAAGGTAGGACCTGTTCCGCCGGGACGGTCTACATCTCAACTTTCAGGTAGATTTGCTAGAGGGGCTCCGGTGGATTTAAACTATATATGGGAGGGAGGGGAACCAGCGTGTATGAACAGATACAGGGAGGAAGAAAGAAAAAGAAAATAGTAAAGATGTTTGTACTGTCAGGGATAAACAGAGAGTAAGAGGTGGAACATTTCTTAAATGCATTTATTTTAATGCTAGGAGCATTGTAAGAAAGGTGGAGGAGCTCAGAGCATGGATTGATACCTGGAAGTATGATGTAGTAGCTATTAGTGAAACATGGTTACAGGAGGGGTGTGATTGGCAACTAAAATTTCCTGGATTTAATTGTTTCAGCTGCGATAGAATCGGAGGGACCAGAGGGGGAGGTGTAACATTGCTTGTCAGAGAAAATATCACAGCAGTGCCTCTGGCAGGATAGATTAGAGGGCTTGTCTAGGGAAGCTATTTGGGTGGAATTGAGGAATGGGATAGGTGTAGTAACTCTTGTGGGGGTGTATTATAGATCACCAAATGGGGAGCGTGACTTGGAGGAGCAAAATTGTAAGGAGATAGCAGATATTTGTAGTAAGCACAAGGTTGTGATTGTGGGAGATTTTAATTTTCCACACATAGACTGGGACGTCCATACTGTAAAAGGGCTGGATGGTTTGGAGTGTGCAGAATGTGTGCAGGATAGTTTTTTCCAGCAATACATAGAGGTACCAACGAGAGAAGGGGCAGTGTTGGATCTCCTGTTAGGGAATGATACAGGTCAGGTGACTGAGGTTTGTGTTGGGGAGCACTTCGGGTCCAGTGATCATAATGCTATTAGTTTGAATACAATTCTGGAGGAGGATAGGTCTGGACCCAGGGTTGATGTTCTTGACTGGAGAAAGGCTAACATTGAGGGGATGAGAAAGGGTTTAGAAGGAGTGGATTGGGACAATTTGTTTTATGGGAAGAATGTAATAGAGAAATGAGTTCATTTAAAAGTGAAATTTTGAGAGTACAGAATATTTATGTTCCTGTTAGGATGAAAGGAAAGGTTAAAACTTTGAGAGAGCCATGGTTTTCAAGGGATATTGGAAACTTGGTTCGGAAAAAGAGATATCTACAATAAATATAGGCAGCATGGAGAATATGAGGTGCTCGACGAATATAAAGAATGTAAAAAGAATCATTAGAAAGAAATTAAAAAAGCTAAAAGAAGATATCAGGTTGTTTTGGCAAGTAACGTGAAAATAAATCCCAAGGGTTTCTACAGTTATATTAATAGCAAAAGGATAGTGAGGGATAGAATTGGTACCTTAGAGAATCAGAGTGGACGGCTATGTGTGGAGCCAAAAGAGATGGGGGAGATTCTTAACGATTTCTTTTCTTCGGTATTCACTAAGGAGAACCATATTGAATTGGGTAAGATAAGACAAACAGGTAGAGAAGTTATGGAAACGATGATGATTAAAGAAGAGGAAGTACTGAAGCTTTCAAGGAATATAAAAGTGGATAAGTCTCCGGGTCCTGACAGGATATTCCCGAGGATCTTGATGGAAGTTAGTGTGGAATTAGCAGGGGCGCTGACAGAAATATTTAATATGTCATTAAAAACGGGCATGGTGCTTGAGGATTGGCATCTTACTCATGTTGTTCCATTGCTTAAAAAGGGTTCTAAGAGTAAACCTAGCAATGATCGACCTGTGAGTTTGATGTCAGTGTTTGGTAAGTTGATGGAAAGTATTCTTAGAGATGGTATGTATAATTATCTGGATTGACAGGGTCTGATTAGGAACCTTCAACATGGATTTGTGCATGGAAGGTCATGTTTGACAAATCTTATTGAACTTTTTGAAGAGGTTACAAGGGAAGTTGACGAGGGTAAAGTGGTGGATGTTGTCTATATGGACTTCAGTAAGGCCTTTGACAAGGTCCCACACGGAAGGTTGGTCAGGAAGGTTCAATCATTAGGTATTAATATTGAAGTAGTAAAATGGATTCAGCAGTGGCTGGATGGGAGATGCCAGAGAGTGCTGGTGGATAACTGTTTGTGAGATTGGAGGTCGATGACTAGTGGTGTGCCTCGGGGATCTGTGTTGGGTCCAATGTTGTTTGTCATATATATTAATGACCCGGATGATGGGTGGTAAATTGGATGAGTAAGTATGCAGATGATACTAAGATAGGTGGCGTTGTGGATAATGAAGTAGGTTTTCAAAGCTTGCAGAGAGATTTAGGCCAGTTAGAAGAGTGAGTGGGCTGAAATATGGCAGATGGAGTTTAATGCTGATAAATGTGAGGTGTCACATTTTGGTAGGACTAATCAAAATAGGACATACATGGTAAATGGCAGGGCATTGAAGAATGCAGTAGAACTGAAGGATCTAGGAATAATGGTGCATAGCTCTCTGAAGGTGGAATCTCATGTGGATAGGTGGTAAAGAAAGCTTTTGGTATGCTGGCGTTTATAAATCAAGCATTGAGTATAGAAGTTGGGATGTCATGTTGAAATTGTACAAGGCATTGGTGAGGCCAAATTTGGAGTATTGTATACAGTTCTGGTCACCCAATTACAGGAAAGGTGTCAACATAAAGAGGGTACAGAGAATATTTATGAGAACGTTACCTGGGTTTCATCACCTAAGTTACAGAGAAAGGTTGAACAAGTTGGGTCTTTATTCTTTGGAACGTAGAAGGTTGAGGGGGGACTTGATAGAGGTGTTTAAAATTATGAGGGGGATAGACAGAGTTGACGTGGATAGGCTTTTTCCATTGAAGGTGGGGTAGGTTCAAACAAGAGGACATGAGTTGAGAGTTAAAGGGCAAAAGTTTAGGGGTAACATGAGGGGGAACTTCTTTGCTCAGAGAGTGGTAGCTGTGTGGAACGAGCTTCCAGCATTATTGGTTGAGGCAGGTTCGATGTTGTCATTTGACGTTAAATTGGATAGATATATGGACAGGAAAGGAATGGAGGGTTATAGGCTGAGTGCAGGTCATTGGGACTAGGTGAGAGTTCGGCATGGGCTAGAAGGGTCGAGATGGCCTGCTTCCGTGCTGTAATTGTTATATGGTTATAGGGTTATATGGTTGTATTGAAGTCTTAGGGTGCTTGAAGGCACATGATAAAATAGGCCATAGTCAGCATGGTTTTCTCAAGGGAAAATCTTGGCTGTCAAATCTGTTGGAATTCTTTCAAGAAATCAAGCTGCATAGATAAAGGAGAATCCATTAATGCTGTGTACTTGGATTTTCAAAGTAAATATGTAAAATTATAGGTCTCATCTGCAGGCTGAGATTCTACATTGCAGAAAGGCCAATTTTCATGCCAGCAGAAATGATCTGGCAAGTGTGGATTGGGATTGGCTGTTTTCTGGCAAAGGTGCACTTTGTAAGATGAGGCTTTCAAAACCAAATTTTGACAGTGCAAAGGGTGTACTTGTCTGTCAGAATAAAAGGTAAGGATAACAGGTGTCGGGAACCTTAGATTTCAAAAGATACTGAGGCCATGGTTAAGAAAGAAAAGGTGCGTAGCAGGTATAGGCAGGTAGAAATAAATGAGATGCTCTTTCAGAACATGAAATGCAAGAGACACTTAAGAAAGAAATCAGGAAGGCATAAAGTTGCTTTAGCAGACAAGGTGAAGTAGAATATGTTAAGCGCAACAGGGCTACTAGGGTCAAGATTAGTCCTCTGGAAATCAGAATGGTAGGTAAACCATGTGTCAAATCAAAACAGATGGGGGAGATCTTAAATTCTTTGTATCTGTATTTACTCAGGAGACAGATACAGAGCCTACATCAGTGAGGCAATGCAGCTTCAACTTCATGGTTCCTGTATAGATTACAGAGGAGGAGGTGTTTGCTACTCTGACGAAAATCAATGTGGATAAATCCCCAGGGCCTGACAAAGTGTTCTCTCAGACGCTACAGGAGGCATGCAAAAATTGCTGGGACCCCAGCAGAAATATTTAAAATATCCTTCACAACAGGCCAGGTACCAAGATTGGAGAATAGACAATGCTGTTCCGTTGTTTAAAACAGGCTCTGAACATAAACCATGAAATGATAGGCCTGCAAGTCTGACATTAGTTGTGGGAAAGTTATTGGAAGGCATTGATAGGAACCAGATATATAAGTACGGTGCCTATATAAAGTATTCACCCCCACCCCCCGCTTGGAAGTTTTCATATTTTGCTGTTTTAGAGTGTCGAATCACAGGTGATCTAATTCGACATTTTTTGACGCTGATTAACAGAAGACTGATTTGTGTCAAAGTGAAAACAAATCTCTACCAAATGATCTGTTTATTACAAATATACTTTCCTATACAAATATGTACTTTTCTATGACTCTGTGACTAAGGTTTGAGAAGAAACTGAAGAGTTGTGAACAAAGCCTGGTCCTTAGTGCAAAGCAGACTCTCTTCTCTGATTCTGTCTACACATCTCACTGGGCTGGGAAAGCGGCCGATATAATCACATACCCCACACCCAGGCCATTCTCTCTTTCCCCCTCTCCCACTGAGTGAAGATACAAAGCCCCAAGAGCACAAAACACCAGACTCGAGGATAGTTTCTATGCCATTGTTATCAAGCTCTTGAATGGACCTCTGACACTCCAAGATATGAATGCTTGCACCACCATAAGACCATAAGATATAGGGGCAGAAGTGGGCCATTCAGCCTATCGAGTCTTCTCCGCCGTTCAATCACGGCTGATTCAATTCTTCCAATCATCCCCACTCCACTGCCTTCTACCCATACCCTTTGATGCCCTGGCTAATCAAGAACTGATCTAACTCTGCCTTAAATGCACCCAGTGACTTGGCCTCCACGACCACTCGCTGCAACAAATTCCACAGATTTACCACCGTCTGACTAAAGTAATTTCTCCATTTCTGCTCTAAATGGACATCTTTCAATCCTAAAGTCGTGAGCACTTGTCCTAGGCTCCCCTACCATGGGAAATAACTTTGCCATTTCTAATATGTTCAGGCATTTTATCATTCAGAATGTCTGTATGAGATCGACCCTCATTCTCCTGAACTCCACGGAAACAGATCGAGAGCTGCCAAATGTTTCTCATACGGTAAACTTACATTTCTGGAAACATTCCCATGAATCTTCTCTAAACCCTCTCCAAATTCAGTATATCCTTTCTGAAATAAGGAGCCCAAAACTGCACGCAAAACTCCAAGTGTTATCTCACGAGTGCCTTCTGGAGCCTCAATCTCTCATCCTTGCTCTAATTTGCTATGCCTCTAGAAATGAATGCCAACATTGCATTTGCCTTCTTCACCACTGACTCAACCTGGAGGTTAACAGTTAGGGTATCCTGCACAAGGACTTCAAAGTCCCTTTGCATCTCTGCATTTTGACTTCTCTCCCCATCTAAATAATAGTCCGCCTGTTTATCTCTTCTGCCAAAGTGCATGACCATGCTCTTTCCAATATTATATTTAATTTGCCACTTCCCTAAAACTATCTAATTCTCTTTGCAGGCTCTCTGTTTCCTCAGCACTACCCGCTCCTCCACCTACCTTTGTATCATTGTCAAATGTAACTACAAATCCATTAATCACATGGTCCAAATCATTAGCATACATCTTAAAAAGCAGCGGTCCCAACACCGAGCCCTGTGGAACTCCACTGGTTTTCGGCAGCCAGCCAGAATTGGATCCCTTTATTTCCACTCTACGATTTCTGCCGATCAGCCAATGCTCCACCCATGTTAGTAACTCCCCTGTAATTCCATGGGCTCTTATCTTGCTAAGTAGCCTCATGTGCAGCACCTCCTCAAAGATCTTCTGAAAATCCAAGTACACAACACCTACTGCATCTCCTTTGTCTACCCTGCTTGTAAATCCCTCAAAAAATTGCAGTAGGTTAGTCAGGCAAGATTTTCTTTTCAGGAAACCATGCTGACTCTGGCCGACCTTGTCATGTGCCTCCAAGTATTCGGCAATCTCATCCCTAATAATCGATTCCAACAACTTCCCAACCACCAATGTCAGACTACCCCGTCTAACTCAAAGCAACCCTTACACCTTAATGTGTAATTGTGTAGTGACTTGCACTGTAATTTCTCTGCAACAACAGCACTATATTCCACATTCTTTTCATTTTACTACCTGAATATATGTGTATGAAATGGTCTATCTGGATGGCATGCAAAACAATACCTTGATACAAATGGCAATAATACTCACTTCGAACACGCAGTTCAACCGCAGATTGTTTGAAGTCAGTTCTGTCTTCAACTGAACATGTATATTGTCCTTCATCATCTGGCCTTACGTTCTTTATTCTGAGGGAAACATTTCCTTTGGTAATTTCATCTTTAAACAGTTCTGTCCTTCCTCTGTAATCCTGGTGTTGAGCGAGGGGGTCATCTTGTCCATGTCTGTACACGTGGATGGGTGAGCTGAGACCGGATTTTAGCCACTGCACTGTCATGTTGCTGGCAGAGGTTGGTGGGAGCATCACACAATCCAGTACAACATCTTTACCTGCAATTGCTACAACAGGCTCATTGGGTGCAAATAGGGTAAAATCACCTGGAGAGAAATAATTGATAATACAAGGAACCTATGATGAAAATTGATGAGGAACCTGTTACCCAATGTACAGTTCAACTATAACACAACCAGGACTGTGAACTCAAAAGAAAAGAATCTCAAGTATTACGATTTTGATCACATGCTAGCAAACTGAAATGGGTAAACTGGTAGCGGGTTTGGAATTGGAATTGGTTTATTATTATCACATGTGCTGAGATACAGTGAGCTTGTCCTGCATACTGTGCATACAAATCATGCTTTCTTTTCTTCTTCAATCTTTTCATTAATATCAAAATGTTAAACATAACAAAATATTAATACAGAGCTATTGGGATTATATTGTTAATAATTAGCATATGTAAATATAAACTCAGTTAACACAGATATTAAACCTCTCAAAATCTTACAGAATACAAATATAATATGAGTAAAAAAGATACAAAGGTATAATGAAAAAGAAAAAAAAATACAAAAAATATACACCAATGAGAAAAAAAACACTAAACAATACTAATCAACAAAACTATAAAAAAAGACATGGGCTGTTGTGTTATATCAAGTAGCACTATTAATGTCAATAACTCCACTTCTCTCTCCATATATTTAAATGTAATAGAATAGGTTTGGAGAGGGTCACCTTACATCATATGGAAGTGTTGAACAAATGGCCTCCAAATATTTTGAAATTTAATAGAAGGATCATAAATGACACTCCTATTTTTTTTCTAAATTTAAACACGACATAGTTTAAGAGAACCATTGAAATGTAGTGGGAGAATTAATCTCTTTCCAATTCAATAATATAGATCTTCTAGCCATTAATGTAACATGGAACCATCGGACGAGCTGAAGAGGTCAAATGACTTTGTTCTATCATTAGCAAACCAAAAATTGCAGTAATAGGGTCAGGTTTTAGATCAATATTCAGAACAGTTAAAATAATATAAAATATATCTTTCCAATATTTTTTCAAAAGAGGACATGATCAAAACATATGAGTTAAAGAAGCTATCTCAGAGTGACATCTGTCACACACAGGATTCAAATGAGAATAATAACGAGCTGGTTTATCTTCAGACATATGAACACTCCGTACTACTTTAAACTGTATCAGCGAATGTTTAGCACCTATAGAGGAAGAATTAACTAATTGAATTTTTTCCTCATTTCTCTATAGGTAAAGAAAGCCCAAGTTCCCTTTCCCAATCATTCTTAATGTAGCGGGTTTTAACACAAGTTTGTATATAATTTTACTATGGATTAGTTTGGGCATCCAACAGAGCACAGGGGTGGAACTAATTTCCCGCAACTACTCCACCACAACCCACCCAACAAGCGTGAAGAAAGGGATGATTTAGGTCTGAGGGAGGATAACTGTGTGGGTGGAACTCAGCACTGAAATCTGTTTGTAAAATCCAGCCAGGCAGAAGCTGGACAGAAAACCGCAAATTATGAACAGGAAATTGACATGTGGAAAGATTTTTGCATTCCAAGTGCTCAAAGACCAACATCTGAGGGTTCAGGTAGCAACTTTATATTGAGGTTGTCCATCCATCAATTATTCTTTAATATAAGCTGTAAAACGCTGAGGATCCATCACTACTCCCAATCACACATCACTACTGTTATCTCGCCAAACAGAAATAAAACTGATGCAAACTGTTTGCCAGGTGATCCAGATCCTTGCATTCTTCCTTCTCCTGTACACACAGGCTGACGTTCCACTGGATACCTCCCATCTCTTCTACAGTCGTATCTTCCTGTCCCTGATCTTTCACCAGTTCAGTGATGGTAATTTAAGGGTGTGACTGCTTCCTGAAATATCATGTCAAACTTCCCCGATGTATTGAAGTGTTTGGAGCTTGTCATGCTGAGCCAAGCACTTCAACCAGAGAACAACTTGCTGCAGGAATGCAGAAGGTTACAGTTTGATCAGTTTGGATCGAACTGTAGGCTTGAGGGGGTGGGCTGGGAACTGTGGCTCCTAACTCATTTCTCAATAATGATTTCTCATTCGGGGTTCTGCAGATCCTTAGGTTCCATGAGAGGTCGCTAGGGGTTCTGTGAGAGGTCATGATTAGAAAAAAAACATCGTTTTCTGAACTTCACGTAACGCCCGACGCTAGCGCTCACGGTGGTGGACAGTGACCGAGCAGCCCCGTTAGCAATCCAGTATGGCACTGTGCAGTACGACTGTGTTTATTTGGCTGAGTCCATTCTCAGTTTTTTGACGTGAGATGGGGAGACCATTGATAATTAGTGAGTGCACAGAGAAGTGGACGGTAGGCATGATGTGTGTTTTCTGAGCATTGAATGAACTTGCCTAAATTGGGCTGTGATGTCAGTCTCTCCCTTCCTAATTACCTCCCCCGACTTCCCATTACACACTGACAACTGACTTATGGGAGCAAACAAAGTACCAGTGTCATAGAAAATTGGAAGGAAATCTTCATTCTAAAGTCGGTCCGGTGTGGCAAATTTTGAAGAGGTGGTCTGAGATGGAAGAGGAGATTCTAGGCCTGTGCCTATGGTCATTTCTGATACGGTTAATAATGCAGAATTACAATTTTGAGTCATTTCACTGCACTAGTGCAACAATGGACACACCAAAGTCTGCATTCACAATGAAAGCTGCTTATCAATGGGTTTTACATGGATTGGTGATCCACGTTGTCCGAATCAATTGTGCCTAGTCTGTGGCAAATGTAGCAATGGATTCAGCAAAATTGAAAAGGCACTTATCTACAAATCACAGCCATTTGGCATACAATTGTGCTGATTATTTTAAATAACTATTAGAAACTCAGAAAAAAAAACAGGTTAAAGCTTTTGAAAATAAAGTTACAGTCATTTAAAAGGTTCAGGAAGCAAGTTATTAAGTAGCTTTCAGATCAGTTCACTAGAGAATGTTGAAGAGACTGTGAGAAAGCCTGAACTAAGAACACACCAATCTCCTGCTACATACAGAAATCTGGTGGGTTAGCCGAGGAAGAGTTCTCAACAGGGTGTTTGACCTGAAAGGTGAGTTGCAGGTGTACTTTCCTGAAAATAATAGGACAGATTTTGCTGAGTGCTTTGAAGCTAAAGAATGGTTGCAGAAACTAGCCTACTTAACAGACATTTTCCATATAACCATATATAACCATATAACAATTACAGCACGGAAACAGGCCACCTCGGCCCTTCTAGTCTGTGCCGAACTCTTACTCTCACCTAGTCCCACCAACCTGCACTCACCCCATAACCCTTCATTCCCTTCCTGTCCATATATATCCAAATGTGTTGGCGCGTGGTCAAGTGGTTGAGGTGTTTGTCTAGTAATCTGAAGGTCACTAGTTTGAGCTTTGGCTGAGGCACCGTGATTTGTCCTTGAGCAAGGCACTTAACCACACATTGCTCTGCGACGACACCGGTGCCAAGCTGTATGGGTCCTAATGCCCTTCCCTTGGGCAACATCGGTGGCGTGGAGAGGGGAGACTTGCAGCATGGGCAACTGCTGGTCTTCCATACAACCTTGCCCAGCCCTCGCCCTGGAAACCTTCCAAGGTGTAAATCCATGGTCTCATGAGACTAACAGATGTCTATAAAGAAAGATCTATCCAATTTAACTTTAAATGACAAAATCGAAACTGCCTCAACCACTAATGCTGGAAGCTCGTTCCACACAGCTACCACTCTCTGAGTAAAGAAGTTCCCCCTCATGTTACCCCTAAATTTTTGCCCTTTAACTCTCAACTCATGTCCTCTTGTTTGAACCTCTCCCACTCTCAATGGAAAAAAGCCTATCCACGTCAACTCTATCTATCCCCCTCATAATTTTAAATACCTCTATCAAGTACCCCCTCGACCTTTTACGCTCCAAAGAATAAAGATATAGCTTGTTCAACCATTGTCTGTAACTTAGGAGATGAAACCCAGGCAACATTCTGGTAAATCTCGTCTGTACTCTCTTAATTTTATTGACACCTTTCCTCTAAGTTCATGACCGGAACTGTACACAATATTCCAAATTTGGCCTTACCAATGCCTAATACAATTTCAACATTACATCCCAACTCCTATACTTAATGCTCTGATTTAAAGGCCAGCATAACAAAAGCTTTCTTCACCACCCTATCCACATGAGATTCCACCTTCAGGGAACTATGCACCATTATTCCTAGATCCCTCTGTTCTACTGCATTCTTCAATGCCCTACCATTTACCATGCTTGTCCTATTTTGATTAGTCCTACCAAGATGTAGCACTTCACATTTATCAGCATTAAACTCCATCTGCCACCTTTCAGCCCACTCTTCTAACTGGCCTAAATCTCTCTGCAAGATTTTGGAAACCTTCTTCATCATCCACAACTCCACCTATCTTTGTATTATCTGCATACTTACTAATCCAATTTACCACCCCATCATCCAGATCATAAATATATATGACAAACAACATTGGACCCAGTACAGATCCCTGAGTTACACCACTAGACACCGTCCTCCAAACTGATACACAGTTATCCACCACTACTCTCTGGCGTCTCCCATCCAGCCACTGCTCAATCCATTTTACTACTTCAATATTAATGCCTAAGGATTGAACCTTCCTAACTAACCTTCTGTGTGAAACCTTGTCAAAGGCCTTGCTGAAGTCCATACAGACAACATCCACCGCTTTACCCTCGTCAACTTTCCTAGTAACTTAATTAAAAAATTCAATAAGATTCGTCAAACATGACCTTCCATGCACAAATCCATGTTGACTGTCCCTAATCAGACCCTGTCTATTCAGATAATTATATATACCATCTCTAAGTACTTTCCATCAATTTACCCACCACTGACGTCAAACTCGCAGGCCGATAATTGCTAGGTTTACTCTTAGAAACCCTTTTAAACAATGGAACAATATGAGCAATACGCCAATCTTCCGGCACCATCCCCATTTCTAATGACATTTGAAATATTTCTGTCAGAGCCCCTGCTATTTCTACACTAACTTCCCTCAGGGTCCTAGGGAATATCCTGTCCAGACTCGGATACTTATCCACTTTTATAATCATTAAAAGCGCCAGTATTTCCTCTTCTTTTATCATCATACTTTCCATGACTACCCTTCTTGCTTCCTTTAGTGAATACCGAAGAAAAGAAGTTATTCAAAGTCTCCCCCCATCTTTTTTGGTTCTGCAAATAGCCGCCCACTCTGATACTCTCTGGGAGCAATTTTATTCCTCACTGTCCTTTTGCTAGTAATATAACTGTAGAAACCCTTTGGATTTATTTTCACTTTACTTGCCAAAGCAGCCTCATATCTTCATTTAGATTTTCTGATTTCTTTCTTAAGATTCTTTTTTACATTCCTTATGTTCCTCAAGCATCTCATTTACACAAAGCTGCCTATATTTATTATAGATCCCTCTTTTTCTGAACCAAGTTTCAAATATCCCCTGAAAACCATGGCTCTCTCAAACTTTCAACCTTTCCTTTCAACTTAACAGGAACATAAAGATCCCGTATCCTTAAAATTTCACCATTAAATGACCTCTTTTTCTCTGTTACATCCTTCCCATAAAACAAGTTGTCCCAATCCAGTCCTTCTAAATCCTTTCACTCATCCTCAAAGTTAGCTTTTCTCCAATCAAAAATCTCAACCCTGGGTCCAGTTCTATCCTTCTCCATAATTATATTGAAACTAATGGTATTGTGATCACTGGTTCCGAAGTGCTCCCCAGCACATACCTCCGTCACCTGCCCTATCTCATTCCCTAACAGGAGATCCAACACTGCCCCTTCTCTAGTTGGTAGCTCTATGTATTGCTGCAAAAAACTAACTTGCACACATTTTAGAAACTCCAACCCATCCAGCCCTTTTACAGAATGGGCTTCCCAGTCAATGTGTGGAAAATTAAAATCTCCCACAATCACAATCTTGTGCTTACTACAAATATCTACTATCTCCTTACAAATTTGCTCCTCCAATTCTCACTCTCCATTAGGTGGTCTGTAATACACCCCTATAAGTGTCACTACACCCTTCCCATTCCTGAATTCCACCCACATAGCCTCCCCAGCCATGTCCACTAATCTATCCTGCCAGAGCACCGCTGTTATATTTTCCCTGACAAGCAATGCAACACCTCCCCCTCTTCAGCCTCTGATTCCGTCACACCTGAAGCAACGAAATCCAGGAATATTTAGTTGCCAATCACACCCCTCCTGAAATCATGTTTCACTAACAGCTACAACATCATATTTCCAGGTATCAATCCATGCTCCAAGCTCATCCCCCTTTCTTACAATGCTCCTAGCATTAAAATAGTTGCATTTAAGAAACTCCCCAACTCTTACTCTCTGTTTACCCTTAATAGAGCAAACAACTTTGTTATCTTTTTCTGCCTTCTCCCCTACATCTTCGGTCTGAGTGCTCCTGACCTATGTCCCCTGCCTATCCTCCCTCGCACTCTGTCTACTAGCTTTCCCTATTTGTGAACTAAACTCCTCTCTCCTAGTCTCTTCAATTTGAATCCCCCACCCCCAACAATTCCAGTTTAAATTCTCCTCAGTAGCCTTCACAAATCTCCCCGACAGGATACTGGTCCCCCTAGGATTCAAGTGCAACCCGTCCTTTTTGTACAGGTCACACCTGTGCCAAAAGAGGTCCCAATGATCCAAACACTTGAATCCCCACCCCTTGCTCCAATCCCTCAGCCACACATTTATCCTCCACCTCATTGCACTCCTACTCTCACTGTCACGTGGCACAGGCAGTAATCCTGAGATTACTACTTTTGTGGTCCTTCTTCTCAATTCCCTTCCTAACTCCCTATGTTCTCCTTTCAGAACCTCTTCCCTTTTTCTACCTATGTCATTGGTACCTATATGTACTACGACATCTGGCTCCCCTCCCTCCCACTTCAGGATATCTTGGACGCGATCAGAAACATCCCGGACCCTGGCACCAGGGAGGCAAACTACCATCCGGGTCTCCTGACTGCGTCCACAGAATCGCCTATCTGACCCCCTAACTATCAAGTCCCCTATTACAACTGCCCTCCTCTTCCTTTCCTTACCCTTCTGAGCTAGAGGGCCGGACTCTTTGCCGGAGGCACGGCCACTGTTGCTTCCCTCAGGTAAGCTGTCCCCCCCACCAACAGTACTCAAACAAGGGGCACAGCCACAGGCGTAGTCTCTAGTAAGCTAAGCTTAGCTATCTGTTTTCTTATCAAGAAAGCTCAGCTGAAAATTCATTCTCTACGCAAAAGAGCATTGACAATTATTTTTGGATTATTATATCCACAACTTACTGATCACACTAAGGTACTGTGAGCTGTCGATATAATGGTTATGCTGGGGGTCACTGAGACCTAAAAATTATTTTGTTGGTTCCTCCAGGGAGAAAGTTTGAGAAAGGCTGCTCTAAATATCTGCATGACAATTTTCCTCTGTGATTAATTGTTTGGAGGTATACACCAGAATTAGGCAGATGCAAGTTCCTGATGACAAGTTACCAACACACTCTGGAATTTAGCAGGGATGGTTCCTCGCACCACAGCGCATCCCCACAGTCGAATGGCTTATGTGAGTGGTTTTACCACTCCTCAAAGGCTGTTCTGAGGGCTTCCCTGACCTAAGGGTGTTGGCATGATCATCACCCATGGGTGCTCCTGAGGCTCAGAACAGCTCTAAAAGAGGATGGGTAGTCATCCATGGCTGTTGGTATAAGGGCATCTGTTATGAGTGCCAGGTAATTTTATTCCTAACACCACGTCTGCCTTGTCGACCATTCAACAGCATTCCACCCTCCTCAGTAAATTCAATTCCTTTCCACATATTCCTACTTCCCATCATGGTGAACTGCACTCTTGGATTCCTGTTGAACTACATTCCGCCTCATTTGTGTTTGTCCGCCATGACACACAGCAACATCCCCTTAGGCCCCCTAACGATGGCCCGTTCCATTTTTTTGGGAAGAGGAGGAGCCAAGCCACCTGCTGTTACTCGTCTCATAGAGCATAGAACCTGAGCTTGTGTCTTGTCCAAACTCAGGAGAGTGTCGCAATGCCAGTTTTAATGAATTATTGGGGAGCTGTATGGTAATGTAATTAGCGGAAATATACATAATTCATAACCACCGACACTGAGTTGGAGCTTCACTTTAAAAGGCTGGTCTGATTTAATTACATTAAGTTTTTCAACTATGTTTTGAGTTCAATATTTGGAGTACAATAAATGAATTGTTATGGCTTTTCTTAAATACAAAATGCCTTCACCATTTTTATTTGCGAAAACCTACAGTGTTCTCTAAAGGGAGAGAGCACTGAGGAAAATCTTTTGGATGGGAGGTCGAGCTTTTGGATGGGAGGTCGACATTTGAGTGCACAGAACCCAAAATGTGCAGATTTTACAGTGAAGGGCGTTTGAACAAGATGTTACTGACTTGCTATTCACTGCCTGTTTGTCACTCCTTTACAGATATCATATCATTTATACACCATGAATTTGGCATGAATGATGACCCGATCTCATGAAAATTGCTGGATGCAAACCAAATTTTGCTTTCTCAATTTACAAGATTGGTACATCAATTATTCTTGAGGATGTGGTGATGCTTTACTTCCTTGAACTGCCCCGTTACTTCTGGTGAATGTCTCCCACAGTGTTGCTATTCCGGCATTCAGACACTGCTGGGGAAGGAATTCCTATACAGGGTGTGTCAGATCCACCAAATGCAATGCTTGTAAAAGGGGAAAGGCTCAGCAAGGAACATAGGAATCTGGGACCACTGGAGTCATGATGAAAGGTCTCAGCCCAAGAGAGTGACTTATTATTCCTCTCCAAAGATGCTGTCAGAATTCCTCCAGCATTTTCTATGTCACTCTGGATTTCTATGTCTACATGTTCATTGGTTTTCCCGTGTGTTACATGGGAGTCGTAGCAGAAATGATCGTGGGAGTTTGATTAGATACACAGCAAAAACTAAACTCAATGCTATCATGAATTTCATCCATCTCACAAACTAATACATATAAAAGTCAGCAGTTTATAGTTTCTAACCACACAAGAGCCACTTGAAAACATTTTTCCAATTACAGACATCTATATTCTCACTTTCAAGGATTGCCATGGGACATTCATTCATTGCAATTAAGTAGTGTGGACAATTTCATAAGTTACTAAATATAAAATGCTTTATCTTCTTATTCCACGTGTCTAAACTGAGATAAAGAAACATAATCAAACAAGATTTTTTGATAATTACCTTGGAGTGAGGTGACAATCCCGTTCAGTAACAGCAGGGTGCAGTGAATCACTCTCATCTCAGCAGAGGAGTCGAGTGGCTGAGAAACTGGGAGAGGCGGAGGGCTTGTGGGAAGACAGGGAGTGGTACTGGGTGGAGTGAAGGAGAGAGAGAGAGAGATATTTGTCTTATCACCAAGTGTTGCAAACTAATCCCTCTAACATGAAGTCTAACAGGAGGCGGATCAAATGGCCTGCAGCTAACATGACTTCACTGTGGAAGCAGTTTGATGAAGATGTTAACCAAATTCTGGAGGCAACGGCGAAGGGAGGGGTTGATAGGAAGCTGCAAGCCATGACAACAATTATTGTTAGTATCGCAGCTGAGGTTGGTTGTAGGGGATTCGTAGCCCGTTCTTTAGTTAGAGCCTTCAGCATTTTGGGCATCGAGGGAGAGAGGAAGAGGAGAGCCATCTGCAGTACCGCCGATGCGGCAGAGAGGGCCTCAAGATGGCTGTGGCTCAAAAGAGGGGAGCCATGGAGTCATAAGTAGCTAGCCATCTGGGCACAAGCTGGTGTCTGATCAGCCCCGGCTGGGTCACCTGGAGGAGGTTGTATGATGTTGAAAGACCCGAAACACCCGATGATTCCAGGAACATCACTGAAGATGTGTCCAGAAGCATCAATAGATGTATGTACACGACAGTGGGAAACTGTGAGCATCCCCTCCCCCACTCTCCTCCGCACCAATATTCACCAACCGCACTCAATAACTTGAGAAAAAATGCACTTGGCCTTTCCACACAAGGTGGGAACAAGTTACTGAGCAAAGGAGCACCAGGTTCAGCACTGAGCCCCCACCTCACTTTAGAAACGTAGGGAACATTTCTAACCAACAAACTTGTGTTAAGACAGTGAAATTATTGTTGAGACTTTAATAATAAGATCCGTAAAATGTATTTACATACTGCAGAACAGTATAATGTTCAGTAATATAAATATACAATCATCACAGTATCATATTAGTAAAAATATTTTTCCTGTATGGGTTTAACCCAGTTGTTCCGGAAGATTCCCCAGTGAAACTGCTGAGAAACTTCAACAACACTGACCGTCGCTGGACAATCCAATGGGAATTGTAGCTGGGAAATGTCGGTGAGGTGCTGTCAGGAAGTTTGTGTTTCCTCATGTATAGGAGTTTAATTATCGTATTAGTTGCAAGAGTACAGGATCATTTTATAACTAGTACATTTTATTTACTTTTTGATAGAATAACACAATGGAACATGATGGAAACAGGCCAATTGGTGCAAAAAATTTGTGTTAACACCAAACATCCACTGACACTAATCCTACCCTAATTAATTTTATTCTCCTCACATTCACATCAACTCTGTAAATGTTCCTCCAGTCATTACAGTACTTACAGCAAGCTACAAATCTGAGAGTTTATGGGATCTGTGAGGAAAGTAAGCATGCAGGACAATCCTGCACATTGACAGAGAAAATGTGTAACATCCACAAACAAGGCCAGAGGTCAGGATTAAAACTTGGTCATTTAAGCTGTGAACCAATAATACTATATAAGCCACTGTGTTGCTTTTGGTTTTGAGCTACACGAGTAATTTCCCCAGTTGTAACTAATTAAACTCCTGGATTTCCTTTGATCAACTGACAGATCCTATGAAAGCACCTCTGCTTTCTAAAACACCTCAAAATCCACCTCAAGAGGTGTAAGTGGAAGGTTTTGCCATGGCTCTCACAGTCCCCTGACCTAAACATCATCGAAGATCTGTGTATACACCTCAAAAGAGCAGTGCATGCAAGACGGCCCAGGATTCTCTCAGGAGTAGAAGCCTTTTGCAAGGAAGACTGGGCAATCATCCCCCAAACAAGAATGGAAAGACTCTTAGCTGGCTACAGAAAGCGTTTACAAGCTGTGATATTGCCAAAGGGGGTGTTACTGACCACGCAGGGTGCCCAAACTTTCGCTTGGCCCCTTTACCTTTTTTGTTATTTTGAAACTGTAAAAGATGGAAATAAAAAAAATTTTCTTGCTTAAAATATTAAAGGAATGTGCCATCTTTAACTTTATGCCTTTTGGAAATCAGGTCACCTTTTACTCGCTTAGCTATTCACAGTAACAGAAATTTTGACGTAGGGTGCCCAAACTTTTGCATGCCACTGTACACAAGGAGAAATTCTCCCAAAGTTTAAACAAATGGATGAAAAATTGGCTCACAGGAAGAAAGCAGAGGGTAGTAGTGGAAGGAAAGTATTCTGCCTGGAGGTCAGTGACTAATGGAGTGCCGCAAGGATCTGTCCTGGCACCCCTGCTCTTTGTGATTTTTATAAATGATCTGGATGAAGAGGCAGAAGGATGGGTGAGTAAATTTGCAGATGATACAAAGATTGGAAGAGTTGTGGATGGAGCTTTAGGTTGTCGAATGTTACAAGAGGATGCAGAGCTGGTCAGAAAAGTGGCAGACTGAGTTCAATCTGGATAAGTGTGAGGTGATGCATTTTGGAAGGACAAACCAGAAGGCTGAGAACAGGGTTAATGGTCGGTTACTTAAGAGTGTGGGTGAACAGAGGCACCTTGGGGCTCAAATCCATACATCCCTCAAGGTCAATGCACAGGTTGGTAGGATAATTAAAAAGGCCTATGGGATGCTAGGCTTCATTAATAGGGGTATCAAGAGTACAGAGTTCATGTTGCAACTTTACAAATCTCTGGTGACACCACACTTAGAGTATTGTGTTCAGTTCTGATCACCTTATTATAGGAAGGATGTGGAAGCTATGGAGAGGGTGCAGAGGGGATTTACCGGGGTGTTACCTGGATTGGAAAACAAGTCTTATGAAGCAAGGTTAGCGGAGCTGGGACTTTTCTCTTTGGAGCGTAGAAGGATGAAAGGGGACCTGATAGAGGTCTACAAGATTATGAGAGGCATACATAGGGTGGATAGCCAGTACCTGTTTCCCAGTGTCTGTGGTTACAGGGTTTGTTAGTGAGGCTGGAAAACAGAAGTTTATTTGAAATGGCTCCTCACCCAAGTTTGCTAATTACACCACTGGACGAATCACAGCGGGTGATGAGTCAGTGTATACAGGGAATCCGGTTGAGTGGATATATTATTAAAGTATATATATGTCACCAAATGCAAAATTAAGATTCATTTTCTTTCTGGGGGCATATTCAATAAATCCGTCAGAGGCACATTAGCACAACGCTTTACAGTACAGTTGACCCACATGCAATGAGTTTGCATGTTCTCCCCATGACCGTGTGAGTTTCCTCTGGCTGCTCCTGTTTCCACCTACCGTCCAAAGATTAACTAGTTGATAGACCAATTGGTCATTGTAAATTGTACCATGATTTGGCTGGGATTAAATTGGGAGATTGCTGGGCAGCGTGGCTCAAAGGGCCAGAAGGGCCAATATAACCATATAACCATTACAGCACAGAAACAGGCGATCTCGGCCCTTCTTGTCTGTGCTGAACGCATTACTCTCACCTAGTCCCACCGACCTGCACTCAGCCCATAACCTCCATTCCTCTCCTGCCCATATACCTATCCATTTTTTCTTTGAATGATAATATCGAACCTGCCTCCACCACTTCTACCGGAAGCTCATTCCACACAGCCATCACTCTCCGAATAAAGAAATTCCCCCTCGTGTTACCCCTAATCTTTTGCCCCCTAACCCTCAACTCATGTCCTCTTGTTTGAATTTCCTACACTCTCAATGGAAAAAAGCCTATCCACGTCAACTCTATCTATCCCCCTCATAATTTTAAATACCTCTATCAAATCCCCCCTCAACCTTCTACGTTCCAAAGAATGAAGACCTAACTTGTTCAATCTTTCTCTGCAACTGAGGTGCTGAAAGCCAGGTAACATTCTAGTATATCTTCTCTACACTCTCTCTATTTTGTTGACATCTTTCCTATAATTCGGTGACCAGAACTGTACACAATACTCCTAATTTGGCCTTACCAATGTCTTGTACAAATTCAACATGGCATCCCAACTCCTGTACTCAATGCTCTGATTTATAAAGGCCGGCATACCAAAAGCTTTCTTCATCACCCTATCCACATGAGATTCCACCTTCAGGGAACTATGCACCATTATTCCTAGGTCTCTCTGTTCTACTGCATTCTTCAATGCCCTACCATTTACCATGTATGTCCTATTTTGATTAGTCCTACCAAAATGAAGCACCTCACTCTTATCAGCACTAAATTCCATCTGCCATCTTTCACCCCACTCTTCTAACTGGCCTAAATCTCTCTGCAAGCTTTGAGAACCTTCTTCATTATCCACAACACCACCCATCTTAGTATTATCTGCATACTTACTAATCCAATTTACCACCCATCATCCAGATCATTAATGTATATGACAAACAACAATGGACCCAATATAGATCCCTAAGGCACACCACTAGTCACTGCCCTCCCACCTGACAAACAGTTATCCACCACTACTCTCTGGCATCTCCCATCCAGCCACTATTGAATCTATTTTACTAGTTCAATATGAATACCTAATGATTGAGCCTTCCTAACTAACCTTCCACGTGGAACCTTGTCAAAGTCCTTACTAAAGTACATATAGACAACATCCACTGCTCTACCCTCGTCAACTTTCCGAGTAACTGCTTCAAAAAATTCAGTAAGGTTTGTGAAACATGACCTTCCATGCACATATCCGTGTTGACTATTACTAATCAGACCCTGTCTATCCAGATAATTATATATACCATCTCTAACAATACTTTCCATTAATTTACCCACCCCTGATGTCAAACTTACAGGCCGATAATTGCTAGGTTTACTCTTTCTTTACTCAGAGAGTGGTAGCTGTGTGGAACGAGCTTCCAGCAGAAGTGTTTGAGGCAGGTTCGATGTTGTCATTTAAAGATAAATTGGATAAATATATGGACAGGAAGGGAATGGAGGGTTATGGACCGAGTGCAGGTCAGTGGGACTAGGTGAGAGTAAGAGATTGGCACGGACTAGAAGGGCCGATATGGCCTGTTTCCATACTGTAACTGTTATATGGTCATTTACTCTTTGAACCCTTTTAAACAACGGAACGACGTGAGCAAACCGCCAATTGACCGGTACCATCCCCGTTTCTGTTGACATTTGAAATATTTCTGTCAAAGCCCCCGCTATTTCTACACTAACTTCCAGCAAGGTCCAAGGGAATATCCTGTCAGGACCCGGAGACTTAACAAACTTTTATATTCCTTAAAAGTACCAGTACTTCCTCTTGTTTAATCATCATAGTTTCCATAAACTCCCTACTTGCTTTCCTTACCTTACACAATTCAATATACTTCTCCATAGTGAATACTGAAGAAAAGAAATTGTTCAAAATCTCCCCCATCTCCTTTGGCTCCACACATAGCTGTCCACTCTGATTCTCTAAGGGACAAATTTTATCCCCCACTATCCTTTTGCTATTAATATACTGTAGAAATCCTTTGGATTTATTTTCACGTTACTTGCCAGAGCAACCTCCTGTCTTCTTTTAGCTTTTATAATTTCTGCCTTAAGATTCTTTTTACATTCTTTATATTCCTCAAGCACCTCATTTACTCCATGCTGCCTTTATTTACTGTAGATATCTCTTTTTCAGAACCAATTTTACAATATTCCTTCAAAACAATGGCTCTCTCAATCTTTTAACCTTTCTTTTCAACCTAACAGGAACATAATGATTCTGTACCCTCAACATTTCACCTTTAAATGACCTCCATTGCTCTATTACATTTTTCCCCATAAAACAAATTGTCCCAATACACTTTCTAAATCCTGTCGCATCTCCTCAAAGTTAGCCTTTCTCCAATCAAAAATCTCAACCCCGGGTGCATTCTTTCTTTCCTATCTTTCTCCATAATTATACTGAAACTAATGGTATTGTGATCACTTGACCCGAAGTGCTCCCCAACACGTACCTCCGTCACCTAACCTATCTCATTCCCTAACAGGAGATCCAACACTGCCCCTTCTCTAGGTGGTACGTCTATGTATTGCTACAAAAAAACTATCCTGCTCACATTTTCAAACTCCAAACCATCCAGCCCTTTTACAGTATGGGCTTCCCAGTCTGTGTGTGGAATATTAAAATCTCCCACAATCACAATCTTGTGCTTACTACAAATATCTGCCATCTCCTTACAAATTTGCTCCTCCAATTCTCGCTCCCCATTAGGTGCTCTATAATACACCCCTATAAGTGTTCCTATACCTTTCACATTCCTCAGTTCCACCCAAATAGCCTCCCTAGACGAGCCCTCTAATCTATCCTGCCAGGGCACCATTGTAATATTTTCTCTGACAAGCAATGCTACACCTCCCCGTCTTGCTCCTCCGATTCTATCACACCTGAAGCATTGAAATCCAGGAATATTTAGTTGCCAATCACACCCCTCCTGCAATTTCACTAGTAGCTACAACATGATATTTCCAGGTATCAATCCATGCTCTAAGCTCAGTCACGTTTCTTACAAAGCTCGGAGCATTAAAATAAATGCTTTTAAGAAATTCTCCACCTCTCACTCTGTTTGTCACTAACGGTGCAGACAACTTTACTATGTTCTTCTTCCTTCTCCCCTACATCTGTTCCCACAATCTGGTGCCCCTCCTCATTGTATCTAGTTTAAATGCACTGCAGCCTGTCTAGCAAAACTACCTGCAAGAATATTTGTCCCCCTCCAGTTCAGGTGTAAACCGTCCTGTCGGAACAGGTCCCACCTTCCCTGGAAAACTGCCCAATTATCTAAAAATCTGAAGCCCTCCCTCCTGCACCATGTCTTCAGCCACGTGTTGATCTTCTCTATCTTACTATTTCTAAACCCGCCTGCACGTAGCAGTGGTAGCAATCCTGAGATTGCTATCCTGGTGGCCCTGTCCTTTAACTTAGCACCTAACTCCATAAATCAGCTTTCAGGACCTCCTCACTCTTCCTACCCACGTCCTTGGTCCCTATATGGACCACGACATCTGGCTGCTCTCCCTCCCTCTTGAGAATACTGAGAACTCGATCTGAGATATCGCGGACCCTGGCACCAGGGAGGCATAGACCATCCGGGATTCTCGATCCCTTCCACAGAACCTCTTATCTGTCCCGCTAACTATTGAATCCCCTATCACTACTGCTCTCCTATTTTCCCTCCTTGCCTTCTGAGCTGAGGGTCCAGTCTCGGTGCTAGAGACGCAAGAACTGCAACTTGTCCCTGGTAGGTCGTCCCCACCAACCGTATCCAGAACGATATACTTATTATTGGTCGGGACAGCCACAGGTGTGCTCTGCTCTTTCTATTTTCCTTGCCTCTCCTGACAGTCACCCAGCAACCTGTCTCCTGACTCTTAGGGGTGACTACCTCCTTGTAACTGCTGTCTCTTTCTGCCTCACGAATGATCCGAAGTTCATCCAGCTCCAGCTCCAGTTCCCTAACTCGGTTTGTCAGGTGCTACAGCTGGATGCACCTTTCAAAGGTATAGTCAGTCATCAGGGACAATTGTGGTCGCCCTGACTTCCCACAAACTGAAAACGGAGCACTCGACTGCCCTAACTGCCGCGTCCATTACTTACTCCTAAGGTAGTTGAATTAAAGGAACTTACCCGGCCTTACCTCACTTGGAGTGAAGCTTGTCTTCAGCCTCAGCCTGCCGAAGTCTCTCCAGCCAAAGCCGCCTCACTCTGACTCAGTCCACTCCGACGAAGTCCGCTTCGCTGGGCGTAACCGGCTGCCTTCTGCTCCTCCGCTCCCAATTGGTTGGCTGTTTAAATAAAAACGAAAAAGCCCGCGAATCCTCTCCTTCTCAGCTCTGACAACGGCCGCTTTTTTTTTTTTTTCTCTCTCTCTCTCTCTCTCTCTCTCTCTCTCTCTCTCTCTCTCTCTCTCTCTCTCTCTCTCTCTCTCTCTCTCTCTCTCTCTCTCTCTCTCTCTCTCTCTCTCTCTCTCTCTCTCTCTCTCTCTCTCTCTCTCTCTCTCTCTCTCTCTCTCTCTCTCTCTCTCTCTCTCTCTCTCTCTCTCTCTCTCTCTCTCTCTCTCTCTCTCTCTCTCTCTCTCTCTCTCTCTCTCTCTCTCTCTCTCTCTCTCTCTCTCTCTCTCTCTCTCTCTCTCTCTCTCTCTCTCTCTCTCTCTCTCTCTCTCTCTCTCTCTCTCTCTCTCTCTCTCTCTCTCTCTCTCTCTCTCTCTCTCTCCCCACCCCCACCCCCCCGTCTTGTGTTACGGTGGCTGGCACCCGGCTTAACGGTGCTTTACCGTCACCTTCAGCTCCAGAGTGTGCAATAAACTTACTTTTTAACTCCTTTCACCCAATATCTATCTATCTCACACACACACACCCTAAACTGAACTTTATCTTCCCATCTTTGGCCATCCTAGTACCCTATTCCTGCTTATCTATCATATCCTATAAAAACCCCTGTAGCCCTTAAGAAAGCTAAAAATACCCTAAACTGTGTTCTCTCACCCATGCGCAGCAACTCTTACTGTGAATTCCTGCATCCCCAATTCCCTGAGATGAATTCTCATCATCTCTCTCTGTATTCCATACTTCCTGCAACTCAGAACTACATGTTCTACTGACTCCTCTTCCTGACATTCCTCACACAATCCTATCTGGTGTTTCCCTATCATTTTCAATGTTTTGTTCAGTACACAGTGCCCCAGCCTTAAGCTAGTCCACACAGTCTCCTCTCTTCTGTTTCCATTACCTACCCTAGTAACTGCAACACTCTTTTGTATTTGATATAAATGCCTCCCTTTCCCCTCCCTGTCCCATCTTTCTTGCCACATTAGGTTGTTTTTTTCCCGGATTACACAATTAACCTCTGATTTACTGATACCAATGTGCATTTCTATATTTTCTTTCTTTAACGCCCTCTTTGCCAACTCGTCCACCCTCATTCCCCTTCACCCCTACATGTGCCAGAACACCTTACAATTTTTACCTGACCTCACTGATTTGCAACTCTTGTGACTGACTGAAGGACTTCATAAAGTACATCTTGTCGACTGTTTGAGTGAGAAGACCTTAAACTTGCTAGAACTCAGGATGAATCTGAGCATATCAACGTTTTGATTTGTCTAGCTTTTTCCCAACAGGCGCTTCGTTAGACGAAACCTCTATTATAGTGCACTTAGCTGACCGGCTGTCTTATGCTCCTCCGCTCCCAAAAAAAACTGAAAAAGCCCGCAAATCCTCTCCTTTTCAGCTCGGACAATTCCACTCCACTCAATAAAATTAAAATAATAATAATAATAATAACAACAATAAAGAATCAATGAAAGACTGCACCAACTTGGGCGTTCAACCCGTGTGCAAAAGACAACAACCTGTGCAAGTTAAATAAATAAATAAATAAATAAGTGACCAATACTGAGAACTTGAGATGAAGAGTCCTTGAAGGTGATCCCATTGGTTGTGGGGCAGGTGAAGTTATCCACATTGGTTCAAGAACCCGATGGTTGCGTGGTAATAATTTACCCTGGACCTGGTGGTGTGAGTCCGGAGGCTTCTGTACTTTCTTCACTGTGGAAGCAGCTAGAAGAGAGCAGGATCTGGGTGGTGGGGGTCCCTGATAATGGATGTTGCTTTCCTGCGACAATGCTTCCTGTATATGTGCTCAATAGTAGGGAGGACTTATTGGGCTGTACCCACTGCTTTTTGAAGGATTTTCTACTTAAAGGCATTGGTGATTTCATACCAGGCTCTGATGCAGTCAGTCAATACCTACAGAAGTTTGTCGAAGTTTTAGATGTCATACAAATCTTTGTAAATGCCTGAGGAAGTAGAGACACTGCTGTGCTTTCTTCATAATTGCACTTGCATGTTGTGCCCAGAACAGGTCCTTCAAAATAATAATACTGAGGAATTTAAAGTTGCTGACCCTCTCCATTTCCTAGCTTCTGATGAGGACTGGCTCATGGACATTTGGTTTACTCCTCCTAAAGTCAAGAATCAGCTCTTTGGTCTTGCTGATATTGTGTGAGAGGTTTTTGTTCTGGTGCCACTCAGTCAGGTTGTTAATGTCCCTCTTATAGGCTGATACGTCATCACTTTTCATTCAACCTATGACAGTGATGTCATCAGCAAACTTGAATGTGACATTGGAGCTGAACTTAGCCACATAATTTATAGTGAGCAGAGTAGAGAGCTGAGCACACAGCATTGTGGTGCACCTGTGCTGATGGGGATCACAAAGGAGATGTTGTTGCCAATCCAAACTGACTGGTCTGTAATTGAGAATCCAATTGCACAAGGAGGATTGAGACCAAGGTCTTAAAGATTGTTTAGTTTTTAGGGGATGTTTATGTTAAATGCTGAACTGTAGTCAATAAAGAACATCCAGGTGTATGCTTCTTTGCTGTCCAGATATTCCAGGATTAAGTGGAAAGCCAATGAGATGGAATCTACTGTGGACCTGTTGGTCTGGTAGGCAAAATGGAGCAGATACAATTCACTTCTGAGGCAGAAGTTGATACGTTTCATCACCAACTTCCCAATACATCTCTTCACTGTGGATGTAATTGCAACTGCATGATAGACCTTGAGGCAAATTACCACGTTCTTCTTAGACACTGGTCTAATTGAAGCCTGCTTGAAGCAGACTGCTAGAATGAGAGGGTAAAGATCTCAATGATTACTCCATCCAGTTTATCAGCACAGATCTTTAGCACTTGGCCAGGTAACCATCTGGGCTAAATGCTTTACATGGGTTCAGCTCCCTGAAGGCTGTTTGCACGTTGGCCGCAGAGACTGAAATCACAGGATCATCGGGGGCTGTGGGAGTCTGTACTGGTTCCTCCATGTTTTGATGGTCAAAGCAAGCACAGAAGGCATTGAGCTCATTTGGAAGTGAATCCCTGTTGTCACCTATGTCACTTAATTTAACTTTATAAGAGGTAATCAAACCCTGCCACAACTGTTGAGCATCCTTCACTGATTCAAGTTTTGTCTGGAATTGCAACTTCGCTGGTAAGATGGCTTTCCATACATTGTAATATACTTGGATCTCTTGCAGCTTTCTTGGTCACCAGACTTGAATGCCTCTGATCTAGTCCTTTAGCAGATTGTGGATCTTATGGTTCATCCAGGGCTTCCGGTTGGGGAATACTTGAATCATTTTGTGGGGAGACACTCGTCTACAGCTGTTTTAAAGTCCATGACAACCATTGTGTATTCATTCAGATCCATAGGTGTGTCCTCAAACATTGTCCAGTCCATCAATTCAAAGCAATCCTGTATCTGCTCCTCTACCTCTAATGACCGCCGCTTTGTTGTCCCAATGTCTGGAGTTTTGCTCTTTAGCCTCTCCCTGTATGTAAGTAGGAGAAGGACAGCCAAGTGATCAGCTTTACCAAAATACGGTCAGGGCAAGCACTCCTCATCTTAGTATCACTATGGTCTAGTTTGCTGGGGCCTCTGGGGCTGCAGGTTATATGCCAATGATAATTTTAGTGTTTTCTTTAAACAAGCCTGGATGAAGTCCCTGACTGTCATTTGAAATGCATCGGGATAGACAGTTTCTTGTTTGGAGATGGCATCATGCATTATCTCAAGTGATCACAAGATCATAGCGGGGAAGCAGTGAGAAGGTTTCACTGAGCTCCCGTCGAAGAGAAGATTTAAATTTCTGCAGGATATGCATCCCTGTAAGAGACTTCACAGAGTAGTAATACAATCACAAACTAGAGAAAATCTGGAGATGCTGGAAATACGAGAAACACATACAAACTGCTGGAGGAACTCAACGGGCAAGGTAGCATCTATGGAAAAGAGTACAGTCGACGTTTTGGGCCAAAACCCTTCGGCAGGACTTGGTGCATTTTTTTGCCACACAGCCGGTGTGTACAGTCCAGGTGAGATTTTCAGTGATGTGTATACTGAGGAACTTGAAACCACTCTCCCTCTCAACTGCAGTCCCATTGATGTTGATCGGGGCGAGCCTGTCTCTGTTCCTCCTGTAATCCACAATCAGATCTTTTGTTTCTTTGGACATTGAGGGAGAGTGGTGCTCTTCAGAATCAGTTTTATTATCACTATCTTATATGGTAGGAAATTTGTTGATTTGCAGTACAGACATAAAACACCACGTAATAATACAAAATGTGCAAAAAAGCAATAAATAGGCAGTGGTCATGGACCATTCAGAAATATGATGATGGGATGGGGGAGTGGGGTGGTGGTGATGTCTGAGATGGAACTGTTCCTGAATCCAGTTGGGGTTGGTTTATTCATAGCGACAGCTGGCTGCAAGGCTGAGGGTTAGAAGGAGATGACACATGGTGGCACTGAACTTTAGGATAAAGTTTCTTGGAGATATTTCGTTGCACCTCCTGCCTCTGCACTCTTTACTTATTTGTTTGACAGAATCAGATATTGTTGCACAGTTCGTGTTTCAGTCGCTTGTTGAGTCGCAGCTCTGGTATGAACAAAGAAGATGGCGATGGATCTTTTTAGAAGCTTTAAAATTAGACAGGGGATTGTTGGTTAGAGATGGGCAGGATAAAGTGGGAATTCCAAAACTAAACTGTGGAAGGAGAAGATCCATAAAAAAAAACTGTTTGTGAAATCGTTTTGAATTTTCTGAACTTCATTTTTCCATATGACATGTGAGAGGTAATCTGGCCCATGGAGTCTGTGTGGGATCCCACATCAAAGACGTTGGATCCATTTCCTTGGTTATTTTCACAGGAAACTTATTCCTCTTGTGTGCCAACGAAGTCTCACCTGATTTACCAACAACCTAGGGTAAATTGCAGCAGCCAGTAACCTACCAGTCAACCCATTTTTGAGATGTGGGAGGACTGATGGGTTTCACCAGGGGAAACACATCAGTCTGAGACTGTGCAATTCCCAGCAGCCCCAGACTGAGATCAGGATGAAACCAGCATTATTGATTGAAGTGGAGAAGTAGCACCATCACTCTTGATAATCTAGAAGTTGGAAACAATTGTCTCCCAGGACTCACAATCCTGTCAGTCAAAGTCACTCGGTGGGAAGCATTTCCAGACATTTTGTGCATACATAATTGTGACGAGCAGACATTGTTTGTCCACTTCAGCAGAGTCCACAGTCAGTTCCACACATGGAGCGACTTTGGAGAGGAGGAATTTCAGCGACTTGACAAAACGTTGACTCTCTGATACTTTGCTTGATCTAGTCACAGCCAAGAGACATAGCTCTGGGACAAGGCCTTGAATCAGCAACACTGGGGTGATACTCAGTAACAGTATGGTCAACCTTCGAACCCCACTGAATGCAGTCATGATCTGCACATTACTGATCCTTCTTCTCAAAAAGCTACACCCCTCAGAAGATCGGGCTTCCCTATTGCGGTCAAATCTGAGCCTTTTGAAAGGACATGATTCCATGTTGTTTCTTTGGAAAAGTTGTTTGTTGCATTTTGTTCCTGAATGTACGAGGGTGACTATCTGTGAGGGTAAGGGGAAGGTATATACACGAATAGGCGAGGAGGAGGAAAGGATTGGGTCTTGTTTTGCCATTGTTGAATTTTTACTGCTGTTCTGTTGTTGTTAAGCACAAGAGATTCTGCAGATGATAGAAATCCTGTACAACACACAGAATGCTTTTCACTGGATGATTTGATGGTGTAACAAAATCACAAACAAAGGACGAAGTGAACACATGCTAAAGGTTACAGGTATTTGTTGGGTATCAGGGTTATTTAAAGAATAAAACACAGAAAGGTGAAAACCATCGATGCAGTAGTAAATGAGGAAAAAAAAACAACCAATCACTAAGCCACGTGACATGATACACTGAACTGAGGTGCACTTTCAGTAATAGACTAAGATAACTGCACTGCTCCAAAGAGTGCTAAATCAGGGCATTCTTACCCTCGACCATTAGGCTCTATAATGAGAGAAGCTACAGCCCGGAGAGTGATGACCCCTCCTGTTAAACTGTTTGAAGTACTTATTTTTTATTACTTCTCTTCTAATATTTGTATATCTGTGCACATGTAATGCTACCGTGACACTGGAATTTCCATTGCAATCGATAATGTACAGATCTATTGAAGAAGGAAACCGCTATTCTTATACCATCCCTCTTGCCCCCATCCATCTCACCCTCCATTCCTCTCTCCCCACTCTCTCCCCACATTCTTCTCACTCTTCTTCCCCCTTCCTCCCCTCCCATTTCCCCACCTTCTACCCCATCCCCTTTCTCCCTCTACCCCCACCCCTCCTCCTCCTCCCTGTCTTCCCCCTCCCCCTCTCTCAACCCCTCTCTTCTCCCCTCCTCTCTTCCCACCCCTCTTCCCCCCTCCATACCCTTCCCCCTCCACTTCTCACCCCCAGAATACAAAGGAGATGGGAGGGGAAGGAGGCAAGTTGGAAGATGATAGGAAGGAATAGAACATAGAACATAGAATAGTACAGCACAGTACAGGCCCTTCAGCCCACAATGTTGTGCCGACCCTCAAACCCTGCTTCCCATATAACCCCGCACCTTAAATTCCTCCATATACCTGTCTAGTAGTCTCTTAAACTTCACGAGTGTATCTTCCTCCACCACTGACTCAGGCAGTGCATCCCACGCACCAACAAATCTCTGAGTAAAAAACCTTCCTCTAATATCACCCTTGAAATTCCCACCAGTTACCTTAAAGCCATGTCCTCTTGTATTGAGCACTGGTGCCCTGGGGAAGAGGCGCTGGCTACCCACTCTATCTATTCCTCTTATTATCTTGTACACCAATATCATGTCTCCTCTCGTCCTCCTTTTGTCCAAAGAGTAAAGCCCTAGCTCCCTTAATCTCTGATCATAATGCATACCCACTAAACCAGGCAGCATCCTGGTCAATCTCCTCTGTACCCTTTCCAATGCTTCCACATCCTTCCTATAGTGAGGTGACCAGAACTGGACACAGTGCTCCAAGTGTGGCCTGACCAGAGTTTTATCGAGCTGCATCATTACATCGCGACTCTTAAACTCTATCCCTCGACTTATGAAAATTAACACCCCATAAGCTTTCTTAACTACCCTATCCACCTGTGAGGCAACTTTCAGGGATCTGTGGACATGTACCCCGAGATCCTTCTGCTCCTCCACACTACCAAGTATCCTGCCATTTACTTTGTTCTCTGCCTTGGAGTTTGTCATTCCAAAGAGTACCACCTCACACTTCTCCGGGTTGAACTCCAGCTGCCACTTCTCAGCCCACTTCTGCATCCTATCAATGTCTCTGTGCAATCTTTGACAATCCTCTACACTATCCACAACACCACCAACCTTTGTGTCCTCTGCAAACTTGCCAACCCAACCTTCTACCCCCACATCCAGGTCGTTAATAAAAATCACGAAAAGTAGAGGTCCCAGAACAGATCCTTGTGGGACACCACTAGTCACAATCCTCCAATCTGAATGTACTCCCTCTACCACGACTCTCTGCCTTCTGCAGGCAAGCCAATTCTGAATCCACCTGGCCAAACTTCCCTGGATCCCATGCCTTCTGACTTTCTGAATAAACTTACTGTGTGGAACCTTGTCAAATGCCTTACTAGAATCCATTCAGATCACATCCACTGCACTACCCTCATCTATATGCCTGGTCACCTCCTCAAAGAAATCTATCAGGCTTGGTAGACATGATCTGCCCTTCACAAAGCCATGCTGACTGTCCCTGATCAGACAATGATTATCTAAATGCCCTGAGATCCTATCTCAAAAAATCTTTTCCAACAATTTCCCACCACAGACGTAAGGCTCACTGGTCTATAATTACCCGGACTATCCCTACCAACTTTTTTGAACAAGGGGACAAAATTCGCCTCCCTCCAATCCTCCAGTACCATTCCCGTGGACAACGAGAACATAAAGATCCTAGCCAGAGGCTCAGCAATCTTTTCCCTCACCTCGTTCAGCAGCCTGGGGAATATTCCGTCAGGCCCCGGGGACTTATCCTTCCTCATGCATTTTCACAACTCCAACATCTCCTCTCCCTTAATATCAACATGCTCCAGAACATCAACCTCACTCATATTATCCTCACCATCATCAAGTTCCCTCTCATTGGTTAATACCGAAGAGAAGTATTCATTGAGGGCTTCGCTCACTTCCACAGCCTTCAGGCACATCTTCCCACCTTTATCTCTAATCTGTCCTACTTTCACTCCATCATTCTTTTATTCTTAACACAATTGAAGAATTCCTTGGGGTTTTCCTTTACCCTACTCACCAAGGCCTTCTCATGCCCCCTTCTTGCTCTTGTCAGCCCCTTCGTAAGCTCCTTTCTTGCTTCCCTATATTCCTCAATAGACCCATCTGATCCTTGCTTCCTAAACCTCATGTATGCTGCCTTCTTCCACCTGACTAGATTTTCCACCTCACTTGTCACCCAGGGTTCCTTCACAATGCCATTCTTTATCTTCCTCACCGGGACAAATTTATCCCTAACATCCTGCAGGAGATCTCCAAACATCGACCACGTGTCTATAGTACATTTCCCTGCAAAAACATCATCCCAATTCACACCTGCAAGTTCTAGCCTTATAGCCTCATAATTTGCCCTTCCTCAATTAAAAATTTTCCTGTCCTTTCTGATTCTATCCTTTTCCATGACAATGCTAAAGGCCAGGGAGTGGTGGTCACTGTCCCCCAGATGCTCACCCACTGAGAGATCTGTGACCTGACCCGGTTCATTACCTAGTACTATATCTAGTATGGCATTCCCCCTAGTCGGCCTGTCCACACACTGTGACAGGAATCCATCCTGGACACACTTAACAAACTCTGCCCCATCTAAACCCTCGGAAGTAATCAGGGACCAATCAATATTAGGGAAGTTAAAGTCACCCATGATAACAACCCTGTTATTTTTGCACCTTTCCAAAAACTGCCTCCCAACCTGCTCCTCTGTATCTCTGCTGCTACCAGGGGGCCTATAGAATACCCCCAATAGAGTAACTGCTCCCTTCCCGTTCCTGACTTCCACCCATACCTACTCAAAAGAGGATTTTGCTACATTACCCATCCTTTCTGTAGCTGTAATTGTATCCCTGACCAGTAATGCCACCCTCCTCCCCTTTTTCCGCCCTCTCTACCTCTTTTAAAGCACTGAAATCCAGGAATATTGAGAATCCATTCCTGCCCTGGTGCCAGCCAAGTCTCTGTAATGGCCACTACATCATAATTCCATGTATATATCCAAGCTCTCAGTTCATCACCTTTGTTCCCGATGCTTCTTTCATTGAGGTACACACATTTCAGCCCTTCTACCTTACTGTCTTTACACCATTTATTCTGCTTCTCTTTCCTCAAAGCCTCTCTGTATGTTAGATCTGGCTTTACTCCATGCACTACTTTCACTGCTCTATCGCTCTGGGTCCCAGCCCCCTTGCAAATTAGTTTAAACCCTCCGGAACCATGCCAGTGAACCTACCTGCAAGGATATTGCTCCCCCTCGAGTTCACGTGCAACCCATCCAATCTGTACAGGTCCCACCTTCCCCAGAAGAGATCTCAATGGTCCAAAAATCTAAAACCCTGCTCCCTGCACCAACTCCTCAGCCACGCATCCAACTGCCATCTCCTTCAATTCTTACCATCACTGTCACGTAGCACTGGCAGCAATCCTGAGAACGCCACCCTTGAGGTCCTGTTCTTCAGCCTTCTGTCTAATTCCTGAAACTCACACTTCAGGACCTCATCCCTCTTCCTGCCTATGTCGTTGGTCCCAACATATATCACGACTTCTGGTTGCTTTCCCTCTCATACCAGGATGTTGTGCACCCGGTCAGAGACATCCCGGACCCTGGCACCCGGGAAGCAACAAACCATGCAGGTGTCCTTCTCACATCCACAAAATCTCCTGTCTGCTCCTCTGACTATGGAGTCTCCAATGATGACAGCTCTCCTCTCCTCCGTCCCACCCTTCTGCACCATCGGGTCAGACTCAGTGCTGGAGGCCCTGCCACCGTGGCTCACACCTGGTCAGTCATCCCCGCCAACAGTATCCAGGATGGTAAATTAATTATTCAGGGGAATGGCTACAGGGATGCTCTGCACTACCTGTCTGCTCACCTTCGCTTTTCCCCGCCTCTGACTATCACCCAACGACCTGCTTCCAACAGCCTAGGTGTGACTACCTCCTGTAGCTCTCATCTATGACTGCCTCATTCTCCTTTATGAGTCGAAGGTCATCCAGGTGCTGCTCCAGATTCCTTACACGGGTCTTCCAGATCGCCCAGCCGTATGCACTTCTGGCAGATGTGACTCTGCGGGAGAGGAGCGTTCCCCCAAGACTGCCACATCTCACATGAGAGGCACATCACCGTCTCAGGAGGCATTGGAAAGAGTAACTGCGAGCAAGATTGTCCTCCGCCTGAGTGGAAAGGTAAATGGACCATGAGAGAAAGGGGAGGAGGAGATGACACAGGGAGATGTAATAGGCAGAGGTAAAAGGCTGTGGGGAAATAGAGGAAGGCCTGGGGTGGGGGGGGGGGGGATTCGTTCATGGGAAGGAGAAATCCATATTCATGCCAAAACGTTGGAGGCTACCCAGATGGAATATAGGTGTTGCTCCTCCACCCTGAAGGTGACCTCATCATTGCACAAGAGGAGGCCATTGACTGACACGTCGGATTGGGAATGGGAATCAGAATTAAAATGCTTGGCCACCGGGAAGTTCCGTTTTCGGTGTATGGAGCGGAGGTGCTCAGTAAAGCGGTCCCAATTTGTAACAGGTCTGCTAAATTTTTAAAGCAGCAGTTGATAGGTTCTTGATTCATAAAGGACGTCAAAAGTTACAGGGAGAAAGCTGGAGAATGGTGTTGAGAAGGATAATAAATCAGCCATGACGGAATGATGGAGCAGACCCGATGGGCCAAATGCCTTTTTGTTTATCATCTCCGATTGTAATTTATATCCCACATCCTGGTTGCCCTCTCCTCCTTCCCTTCCTCCCATGGTCCACTCTCCTCTCCTGGCAGTATTTTTCTCAACAAAATAAATTTTATTCTTAATAAAAAAAATTTACAACAATAAGCCATTCAATGCCATTCCATTTTTTTTACATTCATGGTCAGTGCTTTCTATGCTGTTTTATTACATTCATGCACATTAATAACACTGTTGCCACTCATGTGGCTCTCTGGGATGTTATACTAAGTACTACAACAATTGAGGAGGCTCCTTCCCCACCCGGCCCCTCTCTCTCAATTTGGAGAAGAACCCTACACCCTGGTCCTCCCCACCGAGCTCTTGCAGTGGTTGCACAAATCTTCAGTGCATCTCTCAGCATGTTCTCCTGCAGCCTGCTATATATCTTTTGGCAGCATTCCAACATAACACCTAGTTGTGATGGTAGAGCAACAAGTTTCAGGCAGAACAAAGAGTGTCTTTCACCAAGTTAATGATTAACCAGCAGCATTTGATGTTTCTCTCTAGGTGCGTCTCTGGGATCTCTTCTCCAGCACTTTACCTTTCTCACCTACCAGCCTTCACCTTCTACTTAATCCTCCTTCCCCTCCCAACCCCCCTCCAGCTTTTATTCTGGTGTCTTTCCCCTTCCTTTCAAGTTGTGCTGAAGGGCCCAGACCTGAAACTTTAACATTTCTGCAGACGTTTTCTGATCTGCTGAGCTCCTCCAGAAATTTGTGTGTGTGTTTTGCCCTGGCTACTCTTCAGAGGTCGTCTATAACTCCCAACCAGGTCTTTTTACCCTTGCAGTTTCTCAATTCTGTCTAGGTGGATTCTACATCTTCTGATCCTTTGTTACTTCTTTCTAAGGATTTGAATGATATTTTTTTACCAACAGAGCCACCCCACCGTCTCTGCCTACCTGACTGTCATTGTGATCCAATGTGTAAGCTTCGATGTTACGCTCCCCGCTATGATCTTCTTTCACCCACGACTCAGTTATCTCCACAACAATATACCTTCCAATCTCTAAATAATTTATTTAGTTTTCTCTTTACTTATCTATTTAATTTATTTACACAATTTATATATATATTTGCACATTAGTTGTTTGTAAGTCTTTGATAAATTCAGAGGACCATCACCATACGGAGTCTCAGTATCTGACGAAATATCAAGTTTCGGGCTGCCAATCCTTAGCCATCAGCTCCCTTACTCAGACACCATCCAGATCCTGATCCCTCCATCTTACCAAATCCTCCAGATACGCTGGAATGGTTTGCTAGGTTCAGCTTTGTCAGCTGGTTCACAGGCTGGCTTGGTCAGTGCAGCCATGGCCACGTTCTGCTGTTCCAGAGTTACCACTTTCTCAGTTAGGGTGGCCACTCGTTCTGCTGCCCAATCCCATATGTCTTTTTCCATAGCATGGCCTTTAAGGTCGTACCCTTACTCTCCTCCGGATTGGGAAGCTTTAAGTTATTTAACAGAGTGGATCCATAGCCTGGACGCAACTACTCCTGCTCTACATCTCGATTCTCTGGCACGTGGTGGGCAACACACGGACAGTACTTTGCCACTGCTCCGAAACCATGGGTGTTGTACATACACCCGGTACCCCAGACTGCACCCCACCGGTGGTACGTCCTGTGGTTTGTGAAACATAGCCCCTGTTATGCAGACTCCTGCTGATGATGTCAATTGTGCAATTAAAATATTTTAATATTTGTTTGTTGCTCTTTTCTGATTCAGCAGCGAGAGGTATCCTAAAACAGAAGAGGTACTGTACACATGTTAAAGGTGGGAGAAAATTACTTTATTTGAGTTATAAAGACTAAAATATAGAAAGGAATAATGATTAATAAAGCAGTACAAGGGACAAAGTAATACTTATCAACCAATCACTAAACCATGCTGCACAACACACTGTCAGAGGGAACCAAAGATGCTCGACAGCTTCCTCTGCCTCTTTTTCTTTCTTTCTTTCTCTCTATCTCTGTCCTTGTTTCTATACCCAATTCTTACCACTAGTGATGTCCCAGGCTGGGAGAAAATTCCCCCTTTCCCCTTTTTATATCCTTTCAGATCCCTTCAAGCACCTATCACAACATTTTCCCTCGTACTTTCCCAAACGAACGTGTTTTTCACCATTTTCTGCTCTCAAGGCACTGGTACTCACACAAAGTTCTTGGAACATGGCTGTGAACTCACAACCCAGGCTAACACCATTTTGTCTTATTTGTGATGCAGATATTAACATATACTCAAGGAAGGAATCACATTTAAATCTCTCATTACAGATGTACAGGTGATAAATAGGTGAATCTGAATCCGAATCTTCCTGGTTGACTTTGCACAGCAGTTGAGCAATCTGCATTTATATGATAAATAGGCTTCCCTACTGAGGTTAAATCTAAGCTTTTTGAAAGTACATGATTCCAAATTGTTTCTCTGGAAAATTTGTTTGTTGATGCATTTTTCTCCCCAATGCACACTATTTGAATATGCTGCTCTGTTGTATTGGTCCTGGTTGACTTTGCACAGCAGTTGGGGAATCTGCATTTATATGGCCTTAACAACGCGTACATTGGACTTTGTAGTCAGAGAACAACATAGGCAAGGCTCAGGGCTGTGTTCTCACTACTGCAGGGCTGGTGCTGCTAAACTTGTGCCAAATAGATTGTGAGGTGTGTGACCTAGTACAAATAATTGTACTATTTCTTGTCTGCAATGAATGCTCTATTTTATTTCAGAGGAAGCAGGATTCCAGAGACAAATGGAATCAGGTATCCTACACAAACACGAGAAAATCTGCAGATGCTGGAAATTCAATCAAGATACACAAAATGCTGGTGGAACGCAGCAGGCCAGGCAGCATCTATAAGAAGAAACACAAGTGACGTTTCGTGCCGAGACCCTTCCTCAGGACTAACTGAAAGGGCAGAGAACAAGAAATTTGAAAGTGGGAAGGGGAGGGGGAGATCCTAAATGATAGGAGAAGACAGGAGGAGGCGGGATGAAGCTAAGAGCTTGAAAGTTGATTGGCAAAAGGTATGCAGAGATGGGGGGGGTGGTCATGGGACGGGAGGCCTCGGGAGAAAGAAAGGGGGAAGGCCCAGAGGAAAATGGAGAGTAGGCAAGAAGTGATAGTAAGAGGGACAGAGAGAGAGAGAAAAAAAGGGGGGAAATAATAGATGGGGTGAGAAGTGGAGGAGGGGCATTAATGGAATTTGGAGAAATCAATGTTCATGTCATCAGGTTGGAGGCCACCCAGACGGAATATGAGGTGTTGTTCCTCCAACCTGATCATGGCCTCATCTTGACAGTAGAGGAGGCCTTACACTTTCACCCTCACCACCATTCAGGGCCACAGACACTCTTTCCAGGTGAGGCGCACTTCACCTGTGAGTCAGCTGGGGTGATATACTGCGTCCGGTGCTCCCGGTGTGGCCTTCTATATATTGGTGAGACCCGACGCAGACTGGGAGACCGTTTTGCTGAACACCTACGCTCTGTCTGCCAGAGAAAGTAGGATCTCCCAGTGGCCACACATTTTAATTCCACATCCCATTTCCGTTCTGACGTGCTTAAGGTCTGAAGCTTATCAAGCCAGTTATCTCTGCTATATGTGTGTGTGTGTGTGTGTGTGTGTGTGTGTGTGGTCAAAGACCTTCCTTCCTTTCTGAGTTTAATTTGAACTTTTGAAGCCCATTTTGCCCTGTGATACAAGTCTGCCCCTCAACTGCAACCAGGTGCAGCATCCATGGCAGTAAGTGGACTTCATTTCACTGGAAATGCTTCCACAGCAGGAAATCTGGGTCCATAAGTGACAAGCAGTGAATGCGTCTTGGCTACAAGAGACAACTCTCCCCACCATCCAGCAGCTCAGGTGTTACATTGGAAAACTTGCTTCCAGCAGCATCACAGACAACGGCAGAAAACGTGAAGTATACAAAGCAGTGAAGAAAGTGTGCGAGAAAGGATGAGGGGAGAGTGAATGGTTTAACAGAGGAGAGTTTCCAGTAGAAGATCGGGCAGTAAATGGTTTAATGGTGGGAAGATGGGCGAGGGGAAAGAAATGGTTTCTGCATCTGCAGATCTCGGTCTGTCACACCTCTGGGCGCAGACCCAAAAGCAAGACACAGACTCTGAAATGCAAGGAACTGGACCAGGTTTGTCAAGAAGGCAAGGGAAGTGGGGACGAAAGGACACTGGGCATTGCCTAGGAGCTGGGATAGGAACACAGACTTGGGCTTGGACTCCAAGCCAGAGACTGGGCAAGGACCCAGAACCTTGTTCTTGACTCAGGCTTGGACTCCGAAGGTGAAGACATGACGTAGTTACCGGACTGGACAAGGCTTGGATTCTTCGAGGCTTTCCTGCGCAGGACGAGGTATTCCGGGGCTGGGCGAGGCACAAGGACAGGACGAGATCCCGAAGCCTTGACTTGGTCTTGGGAGAACAGGAACACAGAGCCTTGGTCTTGGGAGAACAGGAACACAGAGCCTTGGCCTTGACAGAGACAAGAACACAGGGACATCGAACACAGAGTCAGGACCCCTCTTTAGGAACAGGACTTAGGGCCGCTTCTCGTGCACGGAGCACAGAGCCAGGACCCCTCCTTGGGAACAGGACTTGGGGCCGGGACTCTACACAGAACACAGAGAGACAGTTCTTAACACAAGGTAGTGGCAAACGGCCGGACCTACCTAGCGAAGGTGTGGACACAGAGACGGTTCCAAACAAAAGGTAGCGGCACACGGCCTGACATACGAAGCGAAGGCGTTGATGCAGAGACAGTTCCAAACAATGATAGACAGTTCCTTATTGAAACACAGCAAGGATCCGGTCTTGCTCTGGCAGTAGAACTTGTCAATGATACAGGCGAAGACGCAGGCGATGTTGCAGGCGAGTATTCATACAAAGGCTTCAGGCAAATGCTTCCAAAGGAAGGGGAAGGGAAGCAAAGGGAACAGTCCAGCAGAAGAAGCTGAACCCAGGAGCTATTTATGTAGCCACCCAAAATGAGAGTCAGGTGCCTCAAATAGAGCACCCAACAGAACACGGGAAAACCAGAAAAACTGGCATAAGGAACAATGGCCCGGACCGTGAACCGGAATGCAAACTTCACAGACCAGACCGTGACACGGTCGAATGGAAATTCATTCAAATACAGAAACATAGAAAATAGGTGCAGGAGTAGGCCATTCGGCCCTTCGAGCCTGCACCGCCATTCAGTATGATCATGGCTGATCATCCAACTCAGAACCCTGTATCTGCCTTCTCTCCATACCCCCTGATCCCTTTAGCCACGAAGGCCATATCTAACACCCTCTTAAATATCACCAATGAACTGGCCTCAACTGTTTCCTGTGGCAGAGAATTCCACAGATTCACCACTCTCTGTGCGAAGAAGTTTTTCCTAATCTCGGTCCAAACAGGCTTCCCCTTTATCCTCAACCTGTGACCCCTCGTTCTGGACTTCCCCAACATCGGGAACAATCTTCCTGCATCTAGACTGTCCAATCCCTTCAGGATTTCATACGTTTCAATAAGATCCCCCTCAATCTTCTAAATTCCAATAAGTATAAGCCTAGTCGATCCAGTCTTTCATCATATGAAAGTCCTGCCATCCCAGGAACCTTCTTTGTACTCCCTCTATGGCAAGAATTTCTTTCCTCACCTTAGGGGACCAAAACTGCCCACAATACTGCAGGTGCGGTCTCACCAAAGCCTTGTACAACTGCAGTAGTTCCTCCCTGCTCCTGTACTCGAATCCTCTCGCTATAAATGCCAGCATACCATTCGCCTTTTTCACTGCCTACTGTACCTGCATGCCCACTTTCAATGACTGGTGTATAATGACACCCAGGTCTCGTTGCATCTCCCCTTTTCCTAATTGGCAACCATTCAGATAATAAGCTGTTTTCCTGTTTTTGCCATCAGAGTGGATAACCTCACATTTATCCACATTAAATTGCATCTGCCATGAATTTGCCCACTCACCTAACCTATCTAAGTCACCCTGCATCCTCTTAGCATCCTTCTCACAGCTAACACTGCCGCCCAGCTTCGTGTCATCTGCAACTTGGAGATGCTGCAATTAATTCCCTCATCTAAGTCATTAATATATATTGTAAACAACTGGGGTCCCAGCACTGGGCCTTGCGGTACCCCACTAGTCTCTGTCTGCCATCCTGAAAAGGTCCCGTTTATTCCCACTCTTTGCTTCCTGTCTGCCAACCAATTCTCTATCCAAATCAATACCATACCCCCAATACCATGTGCGTTAAGTTTGCACACCAATCTCCTGTGTGAGACCTTGTCAAAAGCCTTTTGAAAATCCAAATATACCACATCAACTGGTTCTCCCCTATCCACCCTACTAGTTACATTCTCGAAAAATTCTATGAGGTTCGTCAGACAAGATTTTCCTTTCACAAATCCGTGCTGACTTTGTCTGATGATTTCACCGCTTTCTAAATGTGCTGTTATCACATCTTTGATAACTGACTCGAGCACTTTCCCCACCACCGATGTTAGATTAACCGGTCTATAATTTCCCGGTTTCTCTTTCCCTCCTTTTTGACTCTCTCTCACTCTGGGATGCAGACCATCTGGCCCTGGGGATTTATCTGCCTCTAATCCCTTCAATTTACCTAACACCACTTCCCTCCTAACATGTATTTCCCTCAGTTCCTCCATCTCACTAGACCCTCTGTCCCATACAATTTCCGGAAGATTATTTATGTCCTCCTCAGCGAAGACAGAACCAAACTAGTTATTCAATTGGTCTGCCATGTCCTTGTTCCCCATAATTAATTCACCTGTTTCTGTCTGTAAGGGACCGACATTTGTCTTAACCAATCTTTTTCTTTTCACATATTTATAAAAGCTTTTACAGTCAGTTTTTTATGTTCCCTGCCAGTTTTCTCTAATAATCTCTTTTCCCTTTCCTAATTAAGCCCTTTGTCCTACTCTGCTGGGCTCTGAATTTCTCCCAGTCCTCAGGTGTGCTGCTTTTTCTGGCTAATTTGTATGTTCCTTCTTTGGAATTGATACTATCCCTAATTTCCCTTGTCAGCCAAGGGTGCACTACCTTCCCTGATTTATTCTTTTGCCAAACTGGGATGAACAATTGTTGTAGTTCATCCATGTGATCTTTAAATGCTTGCCATTGCATATCCACCGTCAACCCTTTAAGTATCAATTTCCAGTCTATCTTAGCTAATTCACGTTTCATACCTTCAAAGTTACCCTTCTTTAAGCTCAGAACCTTGTTTCTGAATTAACTATGTCACTCTCTATCTTAATGAAGAATTCCACCATATTATGGTCACTCTTACCCAAGGGGCCTCTCACGACAAGATTGCTAATTAACCCTTCCTCATTGCTCAATACCCAGTCTAGAATGGCCTGCTCTTTAGTTGGGTTCCTCGACACATTGGTTCAAAAAACCATCCCGCATTTATTCCAAGAAATCCTCTTCCTCAGCACCCTTACCAATTTGGTTCACCCAATCTATATATAGATTGAAGTCACCCATTATAACTGCTGTTCCTTCATTGCACGCATTTCTAGTTTCCTGTTTAATGCCATCCCCAACCTCACTACTACTGTTAGGTGGCCTGTACACTACTCCCACCAGTGTTTTCTGCCCCTTAGTGTTATGCAGCTCTACCCATATCGATTCTACATCCTCCCGGCTAATGTCCTTCCTTTCTATTGCGTTATTCTCCTCTCTAACCAGCGATGGTACCCCACCTCCTTTTCTTTCATGTCTATCCCTCCTGAATATTGAATATACCTGAATGTTGAGCTCCCATCCTTGGTCACCCTGGAGCCATGTCTCTGTGATCCCAACTATATCATATTCATTAATAACAATCTGCACTTTTAATTCATCCACCTTGTTACGAATGTTCCTTGCATGTAACTCAACCAAGGAGATATGATACGGTAATACTTGCGGGATTGTGAAAAAGGTGGTGGGAGAGAGGCTGGGTACCGTATGTGAGTAATCTGCAACTTCCCAGTTGCGTGGAAGGGACGGTTGGATGTCACCGCACTCCCGGAGTGTATTCCTGTCTCAGTTGGAAATGTTCGTTGTCACAGTAGAACTCGTGGGACCTTCTTCTGAAGCCCATCTCCCCTCCTGGGGCAGAGTCCACCAACAGCAGCTCACCAGCGTCCTTGGACCTCGGACAGTCTTTCAAGTTGTTCGCCGACGTAGCCCATCTTCGAAGAACGTTCCTCTCCCAGGGATGAGGTCTTTGGCGATTCTGTTGATGTTTCTGTAGCTCTGGGATTTTACGGGAAGGGGTCACTTGCCCACTGTCCAACCCTCCTCCTTTTGCTGCCGGGCTGGGGACTGTCTGTGGTGGCTAACTGGGATCTTTCTGTGGATAAGCTGGCCTCAGATGTGGGCTGCACTACGAGAGCACTTGGTCGACTGCTAAAGCTACCAGAGAAATGAAAGCCGGGCAGCATCACTAAATATCATCAACAGGTAAAAGCCCAGAAACCAGTCGTTTGGGCCTTAAATGCCACGACATTGAACCCGAAGACTATGTGGTGATGCGAACATTCAAAAGAAAGAACTGTTTGGAACCTCGATTTCGAGGACCATTTCAGGTTTTGCTGGTCACTAACACAGCCATCAAGGTAAGAGACAAACCGTCATGGATTCACACCTCTCACTCTAAGATGGTGCCTAACCATGGCTGTTGGATTAGATCGTGTCCTTTCCCTGCCACGAACACTCAAGCTGCTGGGTGTGTACGGCTGTCCTGGCACATGTAGAAATGGATGCGTCCTTCACTGAAACAGAGATGAACTGTGACTTTAATTGGCCCAAGCCCTCAGCCCAGGGTATTTCTGGTACAATGATGACGGGACTCAGAAACATAGACCCTTTATCCCCTTATCGGATGGCCAGAATGCCACTGGGGATGGGGATGTAAATTTGGAAGCAACTAGTGTTTCAGAGGATGGTGTATACCTCTGTAAGTCAATAACCCCAGGGTAAAAAGGACAATGTTGTCCCTGGAGAATGTAACACTTGCCTAGGGAGCCGGTAAAGCAGCATGGGAATTGATTAACATGACATCAGCACTGGAAAAGTTAGCAAATTATACTGCATGTGCTCTCGATCCAAGCCAAAAAGCAATATCTAAATTGTCGGCAGAACTGGTGCCAGTCCACTTTGGACTTTGTTTTATCTGAGAAAGGAACCATGTGTGCCCAGACTAGACAAGAATGTTGCACTTACATTCGAGATGAATCAGGACACTAGAACTCACTTCACAGATCACATTCTAGAGGTCACCAGGAAGATTAAAAAAATAGGAACCCAAATCCACAATGATAATCCCACAGGAAACTTGTGGGATTTTTCTTCCTATCCCCCAGACACTCCTCCCCACCTCCCTCCCTTTATTCAAGTCTCCACTTTCCTCTCCGACCAGATTCCATCATCTTTGTCTCCACCACCTCTCCCCTCCCAGCTTCTGACACATTTCCACACTCCACCCCTCCCTCATCCGGATCAGCTGTCAGCTTTTACTCCCCCTTCCTTCCACCTTTCTGTACCGATTCTTTGGCACTTTGCGTGTTGCCACCGGTCCCTGTCCCGTCCCCGAAGATTCACCCTGACCTCCCTTTTCCAGTCAGCACCCCCACCACTTGTCCCAGTTACCCGGTCAGTCCCGGTGGACTTTAGCACCCGGGGGAGCCGGGGAGCTCAGGACCCGCCGCCCGGGGCTGCTGCTGAATCCGCGGTGTTTCTGTTCCGTTAACGGATGCGGTGAACGAGTTAAAATTAATGGATCGATAATTCTCACATCGTGTTTATTTCACTGTCCGCACATTTATATTTACACTGACTTATCCTGACGCCGGTCCCGGACCCGACCCGTTTACAGACCCGGAGCGGATCCAGAGCAGATTCTCAGCCACTCGTTTTCATATCCAATCCCGAAGTAAGGATAAAGTTTCTCCGTGAATTTATTCCCAGTGAAGGTGTGGAGATGGGACTTGGTCTCTGCGTTGTAAAATGAAACTGTCCCGGAATCGTAACTGAGATAAACTCCCACCCTCCCGGGGATGGGACCGGCAGGGAGACGGGACTCAGGGGAGGTGTAAACCCACATCCCGTCATCATGCCGTCTGATGATCCAGAATCCGGTCTCCGGACTCCGTGTGACCCCTCTCTTCCTCTCCACAGACTCTGCGGCGATTCCCAGCCTCCACCACCGATTCCCCGTCACCTCCACCTCCCAGTAATGTCTCCCCGATGTGAACCCCTCCGATCCCAGCACACAAGCGAAGTATGTGAACCTCTTCCCGGTGTCGGGGAGATCCCTCCGGGTCCCGGTCCGTCTCACACTCTTCCGATCCTCAGACACCTCGAGCCACGGATGCGCCGTTTCCACATCCAGGGTGACAGAGACTGTGGGGAGAAGCAGAGAATTAGAGAGTCCCCGGGGATCGGGGGGAGACTCGGGCAGCGCGGCCCCGGGACCGGACCTGGGGAGAGGCCGCTGGGCCTCAGGCACAATCAGGTGGCCGAGAAAAAAAACATTCCCGGGATATTACCAATCCACAGCGGATGGACGACCAGCATCTTCCCGAGATGTTTTACCGGGATAGTGAGCGGAGTTTCCTGATCAACAGACCAAAGTTCTGGAGGATCTCAGCGGGTTAAGCAGCGTGTTGCATGTGTGGAGGAGATGCAGACAGTCGATGTTTGAGTCCAATAACCACTATCAAGAATGGAAAGAAAGAGGAAATAGCCAGTAGGAACGGATGTGAAGAGGCGGTGCAGCTACAACTGGAGTCAGATGAGGACGGGGTGAGTGAAAACTGGAGTAATTTAAGGAGGTCAGGGAGGCTGTTCAGCCGAATTCATTCATCCTGACCAACTTGCTTCAATGAGCTTGTCCCACTTGCCTGTGTGTATCCATTATTCCTTTAAACCTCCTCCGGCAGCCTCCTCAGCTCCAGGGAAAGTCCCAGCCTCTCCTTGTAAACCAAACCCTCCAGTCCTGGTAACGTCCTTGAAAATCTATTTTATTCCCTCTCAGTTCAATGACAGCATTCCCTTTGGAAATAACCAGAACTTTACACATTGCTGCAAATGTGGCCTTCCCAATGTCTTGTACACACATCACGTGACATCCCAGCTCCAGCTCTCAGTATTCTGACTGATGAAGACAATCACCTCCTGATCTCCCTGTTCTACAACACTCTCCAGGGACCCACCGATTCCTTTGTAAATCCTGTCCTGGTTTGCCTTCCCAAAACTCACTTCCCTCTGAATGAAAATCCATGTGCTATTCACTGGCCCAGTTGATAAAGATCTTGTTGTAATATTGGATAAACCACGGGCATGATGGTGACGTTCAGGGTTGTCATGGTAACGTGGCGGATAGCGCAATGCTATTACGCCTTGGGGCCATCCAGCATCGTGGTGCCATCAGTAAGGAGGGTCTCTGTCCTCCCCACGACTGCAGGGGTTTTGTCCGGGTGCTGGTTAGCGGGTTAACTGGTCATTGTAAATTGTTCTGTGATTAGGCTGGTGTTAAATAGCTCGGTTGCTGGGTGGTGCGACTCACTGAACTGAAAGGACCCGTTTCACACTATATCTGAAAATTAGTAATTAAATAACTCGCTTTACTGTCCACTACACCACTGATTTTAGAGTCCTCCACAAACCTACTAAACAGGTCACCTACATTCTCTCCAAATCATTCATATAAATGATGAGAAACAGTGGACCCAGCACCGATCCCTGCAGAACAACCGCTGGTCACCACAGGATTCCACCCAGCCAACTCTGTATCCAATGGGCCAGATCTCTGGAATAGTCTACCATGAAGTACCTTATCAAATACCTGTACCTCGTTAAAGTCCATGTAGACAATGTCTACTGCACTTCCATCATCTCCGTCCGCGCAAAAAGCCAAGCTTGTTATCCCTGATTAGTCCTCGCCTTTCCAAATGAATGTAGATCCTGTCTCTCAGAATCTCCTATGTTAATGTACCCACCAACAAAACTGGGTTCACCAGTTTGTACTTCCCAGGATTTTCCCTAGAGCCCATCTTCAGCAGTCACCCTCCGACTTCTGACCTTTTTTCCTGTAGCTCTCAACGATACACGTATCTCCAAATGGGACCCCACAATTTCTGACTGAGCTTTGCACAAAGTCCTGGGATCAGGACCTGGGGACTTATCTCCCATTCCACATTTTATGATCTGCAGCACACTTGCTTCTGTAATGAGGTAGAAAATGTGGTTCATCATCTTCTGTAGCACGGGAGAAATGAGGGCCCTGTGGAACTGGAACAGAAGAGGAATTGAGGCCTGGGACAGAGAAATGATGTTGGGGAAGATTTAGAAGGATACAGGCCAAATAGAGGTAAATGGACCTGGGCTGATCTGAGATAAGGTTATGAGGAACATAGAATGAACAGATAGTTGAAATCATCTCCCCACAGGAAAGGGATCAAATACAAGAAGTCACATGTCTGAGTTGAGAGGAAGGAGTTTAAGGTGAGTTTATTTGAACAGTGAGTGGTTGATGTTGGAACTTGCTGCCAGAGGAGGTGATGGAATCAGATACATTCACTGTGTTTAAGAGACACTTAGAAGACACTTCAATAGACAAGGCACGGAAGGATACTGACCTAATGCCAGCCAATGGGATGAGTGTAGATGTAAATAGGTCAGCACAGAGGTGATGGGTCGAAGGGCCTGTTTCTGTGCTGTACGACAAAGACTCTGTAACTTTAAATGAACTGAGTGACTGAGACCCCACAACCCTCCAGTTCAGAAAATTCCAAAGACAAACATCCTTTGTATCATATCCCAGCCATTGCTGCTCCGCTGTCATCCCTGCCAGTATTCTTTTCCAATGAATTCTAGCCAACTCCTCTCTCATGCCCCTGTAATTCCCTTTATTGCACTGCAATACTGATACATCTGATTTTTGCTTTTCCTTCTCAAATTTCAGTGTGAATTCAATCTTATTATTATCATTTCCCACAAAGGGTTCTTTTACCTTTAGCTTTCTAATCAATTCCACTTCATTTCACCCAGTCAAGAATAGCTGATCTCCGCCACAAGCTACTCTAAAAAGTCATCTCTTAGGCATTGTAGAAATACACTCTCTTGGAATCTCACACCAATGGGATTTTCCCAATCTACCTGCATATTGAAACCCCCTCTTGTTTCATTGCCTTTTCGGCATGCACCTTCTATCTCCTGTCGTAGCTTGCAGAACACAAACTACTGTCTAGGGTTTGTATGCAACTCCCATCAGGGTCTTTTTACCCTTGTTGTTCCAAAGCTCTGTCCACAATTATTCAACACCTTCCAATCTGATGTCCCCTCCTTCTAACGATCTGATTTCATATTTTCGATCCTTCTGTCTTCCTGCCTGTCCTTTCGATACAATGTACATCCTTGAATGTTAAGGTCCCAGCTATATTCTTCTTTCAGCCATGATTCAGTGATGCCTACAACATGATACTTGCCAATCTGCAACTGTACTGCAAGTTCATTGACCTTATTCCATAAACTGCGCACATTCAACTATAACACCTTCAGTCCTGTATTCAACCTTTTAGATTTTGTCCACCTTTTAATATACAACTCACCCTGTTGACTACAATTTTCCCCTATCATCAGCCTCTCCTTTCCAGGAGTCTCACTGCATTCTGCCTCTGTTTGTAAACCAACTACCTCATCCTATGCATGATCACTCCGATTCCCGCTCCCTTGTCAAATTAATTTAATATGCCACCCGCCAGGCATATGGCACCTCTACTGTGACAAATGAGGAGACAGAAATGACCGCCAATGGCAGAGAAATCTCTTCCCTCACTTCCCATAGTAACCTGTGGTATAGACTGTGGTCTTATCTATCCTAATAATTAATAACCAACTAGCACATCCTCTTTCTGAATGTCAACGTTCCAGCGTATCAGCCTGTTTTGTGCTGTCCTCTGAAAAATCATTGCCTCTCTCTCAGTAGTTAATACTGAAGCAAAGTCTTCATTAAAACATAGAAACCTAGAAAACCTACAGCACAATACAGGCCTTTCGGGCCACAAAGTTTGTGCCCAACATGTCCATACCTTATAAATTACTAGGCTAACGCATAGCCCTCTATTTTTCTAAGCTCCATGTACCTATCACTTTTAAAGTATTTTAAAAGACCCTATCGTATCCGCCTCCACCACCGTTGCCGGCAGCCCAGTCCACGCACTCACCACACTTTGAGTAAAAAACTTACCCCTGAATTCTCCTCTGTTCCTACTCCCCAGCACCTTAAACCTGTGTCCTCTTGTGTTAACTATTTCAGCTGTGGGAAAAAGCCTCTGACTATCCACACGATCAATGCCTCTCATCATCTTATACACCTCTATCAGGTCACCTCTCATCCTCCATCGCTCCAAGGAGAAAAGGCCAAGTTCACTCAACCTATTCTAATAAGGCATGCTCCCCAATCCAGGAAACATCCTTGTAAATCACACCTGCACTCTTTCTATGGCCTCCACATCCTTCCTGTAGTGAGGCAAACAGAACTGAGCAGAGTACTGCAAGTGGGGTCTGACCAGGGTGCTATATAGGGGCAACATTACCACCCGGCTCCTAAATTCAATTCCATAATTGATGAAGGCCAATACACTGTATGCCTTCTTAACCACAGAGCCAACCTGCGCAGCTGCTTTGAGCGTCCTATGGACTCAGATCCCAAGATCCCTCTGATCCTCCACACTGCCAAGAGTCTTATCATTAATACTACATTCTACCATTATATTTGACCTAGCAAAATGAACCACTTCACAGTTTCTGGGTTGACCTCCATCTTCCACTTCCCAGCCCGGTTTTGCATCCTATCAATGTCCTGCTGTAACCTCTGACAGGCCCTTTCCAATGTCCTCTGACGCCAGGTATAGACTTCTATCCTTGATCGGTCCGAACCTCACTCTAGTTATCCTCCTGTTCTTCACGTATGTGTACAATGCCTTGGTGGCTTCCTTAACCCTGCTCACCAAGGCCTTCTTATGCCTTCTAACTCTCCCCAGTCCAGTTTTAAGCTCCTTCCTAGCTAACTTTTAACTCTCTAGAGCCCCGTCTGATCTTGGCTTCCCAAAACTGGAAGTAAACTTCCTGCTTCCTCTTGACCTGATGTTCTACATGTCTTGTTAACCATGGTTTCTTCACCCTCCCACCATTTCACTGTCTCAATGGGGCAAACCTGTCCATGAACCCATGCACGTTCTCCCTAAACAAACACCATATCTACATTGTCCATTTCCCTATTTACCACCATTCCCAGTTGACAATCCCAAGTTCCCACCTAATAACATCGTAACTCACCATCCTCCAGTTACACTGGCTGCTCAAATCCCTGTCCGAGGCTATGGGAAAAGTGAGGGAGTTGTGGTCACTGTCTCCAAAAAGCTCACCCACTGAGTGATCTGTCACCTCCCCTGGTTCATTGTTCAGTACAATTGATTGTAAGTGATTTTGTATTTCCTGATATTGACTGGGATTTCCCAACTGTAAAAGGACTGGATGTGACTGAGTGTGTCAACTGTGTTCAGGAAACGTTCCTTAATCAATATATAGAGGTTGCATCTAGTGATTTTGTGATAGCGAAAGAGACAAGGCAGGCGACAGAAGTGTGTGTAGGGGAATACTTTTGGTCGAGTGATCATAATTCCTTTAGTTTCAAGATAATTATGGAGAATAGCTCTTGCACTATGCTCTCTGGTTCTAGTCTCACTGAACCTCAGTGAAAAATGTCTGTGTGCATTTACCCTATCTGTACCCCTCAACTGTGTACACTTCTGTCAAATATCTCCTCATTCTCCTACACTCAGTAGAGAGAATGGAAGTCCTAAGTTATTTAACCCTGCCCGATAACTCAGGTAGGTCCTCAAGTCCAGTCAACAGCCGTGCAAGTTTTCTCTGTACTCGTTTTCAATCATATTGATCTTTCCTGTAGGTGGGTGACCAGAACTGCAGATAATACTCCAGACTTGGCCTCACCAATATTTTCGACATTACGTTGCAACTCCTGTGCTCAGTTTATGATTTATGAAAGCCAATGTGCCAAAACTCTCTTTACAGCCTGTGACACAACTTTCAAGGAATTAAGGATCTGTATTCCTCGATCCTTCTGGTCCTTGGTGTCCGATCCCTCACTCTGCAAGTCCTACTCTGGTTTGTCCTTCCAAAGTGCAACATCTTGCACTTGTCTGCATGAAATTTTATCTGTCTTTTTTCAGCCCCTTTTTCTGGTTGGTCCATCCTGCTGAAAGCTTTGATAGACTTCTTTCCTGTCCATCAGACCCACAATCTTGGTGTCATCTGAAATTTGCTGTTACAGTTTACCACATTATCATCCAGACAAACAATATGGACCTTCCACTGATCCCGGCGGTACTCGACTAGTCACAGGGCACCAGTCAGAGAGGCAATCATTTACTACCTCTCACTGGCTTCTCCCGTGAAGCAAATATCAAATCCAATTTGATAACTCATCCTAAATGGCAAGTGGCTGAACCATCCCGAACAATCTCCCAAGTGACATCTTGTCAAAGGCCTTGCAGGCAACACCCATGTAGACAACATCCACTGTCTTGCCTTGAACAACCCTACCGGTAACTTCCTGGAAAGACTCTGTAAGATTGATTAGACATGAGCTATCACAGACAAAGTCACGCAGACTATCCTTAATCAGTTCTTGTCTGTCCAAATACTGAAATATCCTGTCCCTTAGAATAACATACCCACTACCCATGGCAGACTCAGCTGTCTATATAATTTCCTGGCATATTCTTAGAGCCTTTCTTAGATGATGGAACAACATTAACTCTCCTCCAATCCTCTGAACCTCCTTTGTGGCTGAGGATGCTTTAAATACCTCAGTTCGGATCCCTGCAATTTCTGCACTAACATCCCATATGGTCTGAAGGGGGACTTTGTCAAGCCCAGGCTGTATATTTACCCTAATTCAGCAACCATTTCCTCCTCTGTCAGCTCCATACGGTCCATGATCTCCCTGCTCTTTTGCCTCGCTTCTCAAGACTCTGTCCATCTCCTGAATATATACAGATGTAAAAAATCCATTTAAGATTTCCTCCATCTCTTAAGGCTCCATGCACAGATATCACACTGATCTTCAAGAGGGTCAGTTATGTCCCGTCCTATTCTTTTGTTCTTAACATGTCTGTAGAAGTCTTTTGGATTCTTTTTTTTTACCTTATCTGCTGGAGCAACTTCATGGCCTATGTTAGCCCTCCTGATTTCCTCTCAAGTGTTTGCTTGCATTTTTTCTACTGAAGTATCTCACTTGTTCTTCTCTGCCTACACTTACGATGCACCTGCTCCTTCTTGTTAACCAGAGCCTCATTCCTCCCCCCCACCCCCACCACCACAAAATGTTTCCAAAAACCTTTTAGCCTTGTCTTTTATTCTTACAGGAACATACAAATTCTGTACTCCCAAAATTTTGAAGGCTTCCCACTTATCCGATCCTTTCTGATATCATCCAATTGGACTTTTACCAAAATAGAATCTCAGTTTGAGCATTAGACTTATCCTTCTCCATAGTTACCTTGAAACTTATGGAATTGTTGACAGTTCATCCAAATCCTGTCACATATTCCTGTCACCTAATTCCCTGATAGGATATCCAGTCTTCCATTCTCTCTACTTGGGACATCTACTTGTTGAGGAAACTTTCCTGGCACATTTGTTGATCTCTATCCCTCCCAACTGTCTGCGATCTCTTTATGAATTTGCTCCTCTAAACCTTGCAGACTTTAGGCTGGTCTACAATATAATCCCAATAATGTTGTCATAACTTTCTGATTCCTCAGTTCCACCCATATAGCCTCAGTAGACGAGCCCTCCAGTCTGTCTTGTCTCAGCACTGCAGTAACATTTTCCCCTGGCTGGTAATACCAGCTTTCCCCCTTTAATTTCATGTGTTGTGTCATATTTGCCAGTTTCACTCCCATGTTTAAAAACATGTCTAAAACAATGGAACCGGGAACACTGAGCTGCCGGTCCTGCCCCTCCTCCAGCCAATGGCTACAATGTCATAATTCCACGTGCTGATTCACGCTTCAAGCTCACCTGCCTTACGCACAATACTTCTTGCATTGAAATGGATGCAACTCAGAACATTCTTCCCACCATACTCAACCTTTCAACTGCTGTCTTTGTATGTAGTGTTAACAGCATCTTTTCCCACAACCACTCCATATCTGCTCTGGCACTTTGGTTCCCATCGCCCTGCAAGACTAGTTTACACCACTCCACCCCACCCCAACCAACTCAGAGCAGTACCAGCAAACCTTCCCACTTGCAAACAAAACATACAAACTTTCATATTCTATGCTTTGACCTATGAATGCAATCATGCCACATGACTTTTTCCACCTTTGTGAGAACACATCACCCTGAAATCCATCAACCTCCTGAATACCTCCCATTACACCGGGACTGATTCATTTTCAAAAAGCTGTTTATATTGAACCTCTCAGTCTAGTAACACATACCTTCGTGGCCACGTATCCTCTTCCACTCTGAAAACAGAAAGCGCAGACATGACTGAAGAAATCTCTCATGGATTTTGTGTGTAATTAATTTCACAAGAAACAGCTTTAAATACATAATTCATTCATTCATTCAGGTGCCTTGCCGCTCGGCGCGGGTGATCATGTCTCTCCATCCATCACGGTCCCTGACCCCCCGAATTGTAGTTGTTGCCTCCCCTGTTTCTAACCATGAGGTTATTCCATCTATCATTTTCATTCTGTCTGCCTCTGCTTCTTTTTCCTTCCAGCTTTCCAGTTGTAACTAAATGCTCCAATGACTCTCTTCACATGATGCGTCCAAAGAATTTTGATTGCTGTTTTCTGATTTTTTTTTTTAAGTAATGTAAGTTTTGTTTTTGTTCTCTGTAGAATTTCTTCATTGGTTATCCTGTCGGTAGATGGTATGCATAACATTCTTCTACAAATACATAATAGCAGCTCCTAATTCTGCATCACCACTTGTAGGTCAGAAGTTAAATGTTTATCATCAAGGACCATGTCAGTAACTTTCCCAAACGGAGATCCCCAAAGTGTCAGTCTCCACCATCACCATTTCCCATGGCGTAGTGACATTGGTGCTGGACTGCGGGGCGGAGGTTCTGAAGTTCAAACCCAGTTGGCTCCCCCCAGCACGCTTTCCATCCGTGCGGGGTTAAGAGCTGGTGATCTCTTTGGAAAAAAAACTCACCCGGCAGAAGGCAATGGCAAACCACTGCTGTAACTTGCCTAGTATGCGAATTCCAACTACGTCAGAACGGTGTGAGAGGAAGTCGTCCGCTACCCGGAGAAATTCCGGATGCGACCAACATTATTATTATTATGGGGTGGAAGATCCAAAAGCTTGAAAACTGTCTAAAGGATAGCTTCTACCCTGCTCTTATAAGACCATTGAACGATTTCCTAGTACAACAAGATGCACTCTTGATCTCTCAATCCATCTCAATATGGTCTTGCTCCTTATCATTTACCTACACTGCACTGGCTCTGGAGCTGATACACTTTTCTCTGCATGTTATTGTTTTACCTTGTTCTAATGCACTGTGTCATGAATTAATCTGTACGAACAGCAGGCAAGACACATTTCTGGTGCTTGTTACAGTAATAAAACAATTTAAATTCAATTCAATTTCCATCCATGCAGTTGAACAGAAATTCCAGACCAAATTTACACGTCAGTCCATCTCACAGGTAAAGCTCATCTGCCGGACGGCTGAAGCTGAGAATGTGGATCATAAAAAGATTTCAGCCCTGAGATCCACTGATGGTAAATGATTGTCACTGCAGAATTCAGCTAAATCCATGTTAAAGTTTGGACCTGCTGATGGAAACTTGCTGACAGGATTTGTTCACTTATTTATACAACTACCTGAAAATATGGATGGTGAACGTTGGAGATCCTGCTGTAGATCACTGGCAAAGGAGGCTTTGCTGTCTGATGAGCCAGGACCCCTGGGCTTAACCAAGTCCACTATCATCTTGTCTGGGAGTGGACGGTGATGCAGTAATTCCCTCCCAGTGCAGGGAAAGTTTACCAATCCCACCAGCAATAGGAGAAATTCTCAAAGAGAATGAGCTGTAGAATTGGCTCGAGCTATTGCTGCCGCATGGAGAGTGGATCCTGCTGGTATCAAACAGAATGTTGGTGGAATGTGCACCGACCCAAGCACACCAAACTCCTGAACTAACTCCTATCCCTTGCTTTCATCAACAGGAAATGACTGATGTCTGAGAGGTGGGTGGAAGAGTGGTGGGGGGGGGGAGAGAGAAGGGGAAAGTGAGGCGGGGGGAGGGGGATGGACAGGGGAGAGGTAGGGGGAGAGAGAGGAGTGGGAGAGAGGGTGGAAGAGAGGGTTTAGAGTGGAGAAGGGGGGGTGGGGGAGAGCGAGAGGAAAGAGGGGAGAGAGGTAGAGTGGAGAGAGGGGTGCGTAGAGAGAGTGAGGGAGCGAATGAGAGTGAGAGAATGAGTGAAAGAGAGTTTGAGTGAGAGAGTGTGCGTGAGAGATAGTGAGGGAGAGAATGGGGAGAGGGGAGAGAGGAGGGTGGAGGGGGAAGAACGTGAGACAGGTAAGTGGGGATAGACGGGGAGACTGGGGTCAGAGAGAGGGTGGGGAAAGTAAAAAGTGGGAGAGTGAGCTAGAGGAGGGTGCAGAGAGAGTTGGAAGGGGTGAGAGGGGGAGGGGAGGAGGGGGAAGAGGTGGGAGGGAGGGAAAGAGGGGGAGACAGTGGGGGGACAGAGAGGGCGTAGAGGTGAGAGAGATGGGGAGAGGGGTGAGGGTTAGGTGGAAAGAGAGGGAAGAGAGAAAGAGTGTAGGAGGGAGAGACGGCGAGGGGGGATAGTGGGGGAGAGAGAAGGGGGAAGTTTCAGAGAGGGAGATGGAGAGATGTGGAAGGGCGAGAGAGCGGTCGTGGGAGAAAGAGGGTGAATAGGAGAGAGAGTGGGGACATAGAGGGGGCAGAGAGCGAGTGGTGAGGATGCAGGAAGGAGAGTGTGAAGGGCAGGAGACAGAAGAAGGTACAGAAAGGTGTGGGGGAGACATGGGGGTAGAGTGCTGGTGGTGAAAGAGTTGGGGGAGAAGTGTGTGGGGGAGAGGTGTGGGGGAAGATGTTGGGGAGAGGTGTAGAGACAGGTCAGGGGAGAGAGGTGGGGGGAGAGGGAAAGTGGAGAGGCAGTAAAATGTGGGAGAGAGAGAGAGAGAGTAGAGGAAGGAGGAGAGGGAGATGGTTGTGAGAAATGGGGGATACAGAGAGGTAGGGGGAGAGAAGGCTCGAGGGAGGGGTGCCAGACAGGGAGGGAGACTGCGGAGTGAGGGGTTGTGGAGAGATGGCAGAGAATAGGGAGGGGGAGTGGAGGGGAAGTAGGAGTGGAAGGGAAGGGGAGAGCTCAAGTGGGGGCAGAGAGGGGAATGTCGAGGGGGGAAAGGGAGAGACAGAAAGATGGGAGGGGAGAGGGAGAGTTAGTGGGGGTAGAGACAGAGGGCATGGGGAGAGAAACGTGGAGGAGAGATTGGGGAGAAAGAGGGGAGGACAGAGAGGGGGTGGGTGAGGGACAGAGAGAGAGGTGGGAGGGTCGGGGAAGAGCCGGGATAGTGGAGAGAGAGAAGGGAGAGAGGGAGTGGGTAGAGATGGGGAGAGGCTGTAAAGAATGGGGAAAAGCAGAGGGGGATGGAGAGGGGGGAGAGAATGGCTAGAGGTTTGGGAGAGAGGGGGAGAAGGAGAGAGAAAAGGGGAGAGAGAAGGGAGAGGAGATGGGGGGATAAGAGAGGAGGAAAGGAAGGAGTGGGAAGAGGGGTGTGAGGGAAGGAGGGGGGTATAGAGAGGGTAGTGATGTAGAGAGAGCGTAGGGGTTAGAGAGCGAGGGTGTAGAGACAGGGTTTTGAGAGAGAGGCTTAGAGTGGGGGATAGAGAGTGGGGGTATAGAGGGGGTTGAAGGAGGGGTGTAGAGGGGTAGAAAAGGCAGTAGAAAGGGGTGTAGAGAGAGGGAGGTGGTGGAGAGAGAGAGAGAGAGGAGGGTAGAAGGACAGTAGAGTGGGATGGGGTTAGAGAAGGAGGGTTAGAGAGAGGGGGTCGGGAGAGGGAGTGGGTAGGGAGAGAGGGGGTAGAGAGAATGGGTGTAGATTGCGGGAGTAGAGAGAGAGGGTAGATAGGGAGGGCAGAGAGAGGGGGTTTGAGAGAGAGGGTAGAGAGCGAGGGGCTTAGAGAGAGGGGGATAGAGAGTGGGGAGGAGAGAGGTGGGGAGATAGAGAGGGGGAAGAAGGAGGGGTGTGACTGCATAGAGAGGTGGTAGAAAGGGGTGTACAGAGGGGGTAGAGAGAAAGCGGGAGAGGGATAGAGAGAGAGGAGGAGAGAGATGGTCAAAAGAGCGGTTGAGAGTGGGTAAATAGATAGGTAGTGAGAGAGGGGTCAGAGAGAGGGGTAGAGTGAGATGATTAGGGAGATGATGTAGAGAGGGGGTAGAAAGAGGGGGTTAGGGAGAAGGGTAGAGAGAGGGTAGAAATACAGTAGACATGAAGGGGGTAGAGAGGGAGTTTTAGAGAGAGGGGTAGGGAGAGAGGGGAGTAGAGGGAGGGGGTTGACAGAGGGAGGGGGTAGAGCGTGTGTACAGAGAGGTGATAGAGAGGGAGGGTGTAGATGGCAGGGGTAGAGAGAGAGGGTAGAGAGCAAGGGGTTTGAGAGAGGGGCTGTAGAGAGGGTAGCGAGAGAAGGGGTTAGAGTGAGAAGGGGTTAGAGAGTGAGGGTTGGAGAGGGGGTTGGAGAGTTGGTAGATAGCGAGGGGATAGAAAGTCAAGGGGTGGAGCGAGGGAGTCGAGAGAGAGAGGGGGTAGAGAGAGTGGAGGTAGAGATAGGGGCTATAGAGAGGGCTTTACAGAGAAGGTTGTAGAGAGAGGGTTAGCGTCAGGGTGATAGAAAGAGTGGGTTGGAGGGAACGTGTTGGAGGGAAGGTGTTACAGGGAGAGGATTGGAGGGAAGGAATTGGATGGATGGGGGAAGAGAGAGAGAAGGGGGTAGAGAGAGGATGTAGAGAGTGAGAGGTAAAGAGAGGGTGTGTTGAGAAAGAGGAGTAAAGAGATAAAGATTAGAGAGGGGGTAGAGTGGGAGAGAGAGAAATGGGTAGAGAGAGGGGTGGTAGAGAGGATGTAGAGAGGGGGTAGAGAGAGCTTGTTAGAGATGGGGAGAGAGGGGAGGGGGTAAAGAGAAATGGGAATAGAGAGGGCATTTGGTAGAGACGGGGTGGTAGGGAGTTGGGTGCTGAGAAAGGGAGGGTGCAGAGAGAATAGGGTGTGAGAGAGAGGGGTGTGCGGAAAGGGAGAAGCATAGAGAGAGAGGGCTGTGTAGAAAGAAGGTAGAGAGAGGGGATAGAGAGAAGGTGGGCAGAGAATGGGAGGGTAGAGAGGATGCTTGGGAGAGTCTGGGAGTGGAGTGTAAAGGGAGAGCATTAGAGAGAGGGGTTAGAGTGAGGATGGTACAGAAAGGGAGGTAGAGGGGGTGTGGAGAGAGGGTGTAAGAGACAAGATGTTAGAGACAGTGGGTTGGAGGTAAGTGATGGGAGGGAAGGGGTTACAGGGAAAATTTGAGGGAAGGTATTGGATGGATGGAGGAACAGAGGGATAGAGAGAGAGGGTACAGAGAAGGTGGGGGGTAGAAATAAAGGGTTAAAGAGAGAAGGGGTTAGGGAGTGGGAGAGAGGGCTTTGGAGAGTGGGGGTAGAGAGAGTGGTTAGAGTGCGAGGGGGTAGAAAGGGGGAGAGAGAGGGGTAGAGACAGAGGGGATGGGGAGTAGGAGGGTAGAGAGCATGCTTGGTAGAGTGGGGGAGTGAAGTGTAAAGAGAGGGCATTAGAGAGAGGGTGTTAGAGACGTGGTGTTAGAGACTAGGTGTTAGAGAGACTGGGTTGGAGTTAAGTGATGGGAGGGAAGGGGCTGGAGGGAAAAATTGGAGGGAAGGGATTGGACGGACGGGGGAAGAAAGAGAAAGAGAGGGATAGGGACAGAAGTGTAGAGAGAGAGGGTACTACAGAGAGGGGGTAGCGAGAGAGGGTACAGAGAGAGTGTAGAGAGAGAGGGTACAGAGAGGGGGTAGAGAGAGAGGGTACAGAGAGAGTGTAGAGAGAGAGGGTACAGAGAGGGAGTAGCGAGAGAGAGGGGCTGGTGGGGAGTAGTGTGCAGAGACATGGTGTAGAGGGAGTGGGTGCAGAGAGAGAGTGAGGGGTGCATAGAGCGAGAAGGGGAAAGAAAGAGAGAGGGGTAGAGAGCGAGGGGATACTGGCAGGGTAGAGAGGGAGGGTATTGGGGAGGGGGGTTAAAGAGAGTGGGTTTTTGAGAGAGGGCTTTAGCGAGTGGGGTTTAGAGGGAGGGGTGGGGAGAGGGGGGTAGAGAGAAGGGGGTAGAGAGCGGTGTTGAGGGAGAATTTAGAGAGTAGGGGATACAGAGATGGTCAGAGGGAGAAGAGGTATAGAGAGTGTTAGAGATGGCGAGGGAGAGTGGGTAGAGGGGGGTAGAAGGAGGGGTAGAGATTGAGGGTAGAGAGGGGGTAGAAGGAGAGGGGTGGAGAGAGGGGTATAGAAAGTGGGTGGAGAGAGAGTGGATAGACAGAGGGAGGTAGAGAGAGTGGGTAGATAGTGAAGGGGTGAGAGAAATGGGGTAGAGGGATAGAGAGGGTTTGGTAGAGAGAGGGGCTGGTAGGGAGAGGTGTCAGACACAGCGAGCAGGGTGCAGGTGGAGTGGGGTGCAGAGAGAGGGAAGCAGGATAGAGAGGGAGCGGGGTATAGAGGTGGTAGAGAAGGGGCTTGAGGGAGAGGATACAGAGTGGTTAGAGAGAGAAGGGGTTGAGAGAGGGGGTTAGAGATGGCATTAGAAAGGGTGTTAGAGTCGGGGTGTTAGAGACAAGGGGTTAGATTGGGTGGGTTGGAGAGAGAGTGGGAGGGAAGGGGTTGGATGGATGGATGGGGGAGAAGAGAGGGGCAGTTAGAAAGAGGGATAGAGAGAGGTGAACAGAGAGGGGGTAGATAGAGAAGGATAGAGACAGAGGGTTAGAGCGAGAGGGTAGAGAGTGAAGAGCAAGGCGGTAGAGGGAAGGGGTGGAGAGTCGGGGTAGAGAGTGGGGTTAGAGAGGCGGGGTCGAGAGAGTGGGTAGAGTGGGTAGGGAGAGGGGTTGGAGAGATAAGGTTAAGAGAGGGTGTAGAGAGAAATGGGGTAGAGGGATAGAGAGTTGGTTTGGTAGAGACATGGAGAATGGTTCAGTGGGAGAGCTAGGGTGCAGAGAGAAGGAAGGATTAAGAGAGAGGGGTGCATAGAAAGAGAAGGGGTTAGACAGAAATGTTACATTCTACGCTGCGACCTATGAATGCAATCATGCCACATGACTTTTTCCACCTTTGTGAGAACACATCACCCTGAACTCCTTCAAACTCCTGAATACCTCCCATTACACCGGGACTGATTCATTTTCAAAAAGCTGTTTATAGTAAACCTCTCAGTCTAGTAACACAAGATCTTACCTTCATGGCCTTGTATCCTCTTCCACTCTGAAAACAGAAAGAACAGACAAGACTGAAGAAATCTCTCATGTATTTAGTGTGCAATTAATTTCACATGAAACAGCTTTAAATACATAATAAGAGCTCCTAATTCTGTATCATCACTTGTAGGTCAGAAAGTAAATGTTTATCATCAAGGACCATGTCAGTAACTTTCCCAGATGGAGATCCCAGAGTCTCAGTCTCCAGCATCACCATTTCCCATGGGGTGGAAGATCCAAAAGCCTGAAAGCAGTCTAAAGGACAGCTTCTACCCTGCTCTTATAAGACTATTGAATGATTTTCTAGTACAATAAGATGCACTCTTGATCTCACGATCTACCTCAATATGGTCTTGCTCCTTATCATTTACCTGCACTGCACTTGCTCTGGAGCTGGTACACTTCTCTCTGCATGTTATTGTTTTACCTCGTTCTATCAATGCACTGTGTCATGAATTAATCTGTAAGAACAGCAGGCAAGACAAATTTCTGGTGCTTGTTATGGTAATAAACCAATTCCAATTCAATTCAATTTCCATCCATGCAGTTGAACAGAAAATCCTGAACAAATTTACACGTCAGTCCATCTCAGGGGTAAAGCTCATCTGCTGGACGGCTGAAGCTGAGAATGTGGATCATAAAAAGAGTTCATCCGTGTGTGACAAGAATACACATAGATTAAGATGTAGCTGGCCTGGGCTGGCACCAGTGGGATCAGCAGTTGGTCTGCCACCTGTCTTCAGGAGAGAGAGAGATAAGGAAAACAATGGAGCAGCATTTGGAGATGTTAATGAAGGAAGGAGAGCTGTCAAGATCGGCTCCCCCTTTGAACCCTGAACTGTTTGAAGTGATGGATAGGCGATACCCCAGCAGGGGGATAAAAAGGGACAGGTTCGCTAAGGCAACACACATGACACCCCGAGGTAACGAGACTCTGGAAGCGGTGCGCCTCTCACAAGTTGGTGGGAAGTTTTGGACGGCTAGTCGCGGGACAAGCCATAGACGCTCAGGGTGGAAAGGCACGATTGGCGGGAACCTGGTGTGTGTCCACCCTTGCCTGGGTGCCGGGTTCACCGCAGGGAAACCATTGCATCTGGAAACGGAGGGGTCACGGTCGGTGACCTCAGATGACATCACAAAGGACTCGCCCGAAAGCTGACTGCGAAGGTCTGTGTGGAAGCCGTTTTGAATATTCATTCGTTTTTGCTCTCTCTCTCCTTCCCCCACACTGTCCATCTCCCACGGCAGCGATTACTGTGAACTGAACTGAACTAAATTGAACTGAACTTTGCGTCACTTTGAAACTGGTCATTTACCCCTAGACAACGATAGAGCTTGATTGATCCTGTTATCTTAATTCTGTGCACATGTGTGTTTATCATTGCTGAACTGTTGCATTTATTATCCTTTTGATTAGAGTACTGTATTGCTTGTTTCTTTAATAAAACTTCCTTAGTTCTAGTAATCCAGACTCCAACTGAGTGATCCATTTCTGCTGGTTTGGCAACCCAGTTACGGGGTACGTAACACCTGAGATCCACTGATGGTAAATGATTGTCACTGCAGAATTCAGCCAAATCCATGTTAAAGTTTGGACCTGCTGATGGAAACTTGCTGACAGGATGTGGGAGGAAATAGCGCGGGGTTAGATAGCGCTGGCATAGAGATGAGGTGTAGAGAGAGGGGCTTGGAGAGAGGGGGAAGAGAGTGGGGGATAGAGAGTGGGGAGAACGGGGAAGAGAGAGTGGGGAGATAGGAGTGAGAGAGTGGGGAGAAGGAGGGCTGTAGAGGGGTAGAGAGGGTGTTAGAAAGGAGTGTAGACAGAGTGTAGAGAGAAAGGGGGAGAGGAGTTGAGAGAGGGGTTACAGAGTTAATAGAAAGATAATGACAACAGGGACAGGTACAAGGACAAAATATCACGGCTGAAAAGTGAGTTTCAGAATCTTTTCCAAGTCTTCACTCAGCTTGAGAAGGAATTCTCATTATTTTGCTCGCCATTTGCCGTCAACGCAGCATCAGATGTACCGGAGGAACTCCAAACGGAACTAGTTGAAATTCAGTGTAACTCGGCTTTGAAATATAAATTTGAGACTCTGGGTCTGGACTCGTTTTATCAATACCTGGGACCTGTGTACTCCAAGATGACAGATTTTGCCTCAAAGATCCTTTGCATGTTCAGGACAACATATCTCTGTGAGCAGGCATTCTTCTTTGAAGCACGTGAATCAGTGACCAGTTGAACCTCCTGGCACTTCATCATACAGACACAGGAGATGCAACATCGGGCAGTTTTCCTCCTTACTTCCCATCTCTATGGCTACAAATATTCTTTCCAGAGACAACGTTCACTGCTGGAATGTCAGACCCTGCTTAGAAATGTGTATTTTACATGATTTCTCCAGAAAATGCTCTGGCTTTTCACGGATATTTCAGAGGGAAACTACGAGATCTTACATTGGATTTCCAGGCCAGCACTACACAATATTGCAGAAACGTACCTTTTATGCGTCTGTTTTGTTTCACATTCCAATAAATCACAGTGCAGTGAGCAGCAATTACAACACAAATGGTGATGACCAGTGGCGGGACCCATTCAGGAACAGCAGGAAAGAGATCGTCTGTAGAATAAAGATCAGTGAATGAGACAATGAAAAAAATCTGTAATGCACTCCAGCGGAATTAGTTCAGTAGAATTCCATGAGGTTGAAAGTCCACAACGACAGGAGCATGCTCCTCCTGTAATGTCAATAGGTCTTTATTGGAAGAAACAGAAATGGCTGCAATGGACTGTTAAAATGGAGGCTCTGAAACTTCATCACTGTCACTGATGTTTAATTGTAGAGATATACAGCACAGAAACAGGTCCATCAGCCCAACTGGTCCATGATGACCAACTTGTCCCATCGAAACTAGTCCCATTTGCCAGTGTTTAGCCCAGATCCTTCTCAACCTTCCTTGTCCATGTGCCCGACAAATTGTCTCTTCAAAGTTTCAATTTTGCTTATTGTCATGTGCAAAAGTCCATGTAAGCACCAGCTCAAAAACACACACACATGCAGCAACATTGCAGGCTATAGAGCATCACAGAGGCAGCACTCACAAGAAAAACTTAAATTAATACATATTTTTTTACAAGGAAGAACACAATCAGATGGAAAAGAAATGAACAAAGTCTACTATCAGCCCACTGACTCTCACAGCTATCTGGACTATTCCTCTTCTCACTCTGTCTCTTGCAAAAATGCCATCCCCTTCTCGCAATTCCTCCGTCTCCACCGCATCTGCGCTCAGGATGAGGCTTTTCATTCCAGGACGAGGGAGATGTCCTCCTTTTTTAAAGAAAGGGACTTCCCTTCCTCCACCATCAACTCTGCTCTCAAACGCATCTCCCCCATTTCACGTACATCTGCTCTCACTCCATCCTCCCGCCACCCCACTAGGAATAGGGTTCCCCTGGTCCTCACCTACCACCCCACCAGCCTCTGGGTCCAACATATTATTCTCTGTAACTTCCGCCACCTCCAACGGGATCCCACCACTAAGCACATCTTTCCCTCCCCCCCTCTCTCTGCTTTCCACAGGGATCGCTCCCTATGTGACTCCCTTGTCCATTCGTCCCCCGCATCCCTCCCCACTGATCTCCCTCCTGGCACTTATCCTTGTGAACAGAACAAGTGCTACACATGCCCTTACACTTCCTCCCCTACCACCAACTCTGCCCCATCTAAACCCTTGGAACTAATCAGGTGTCAATCAATATTAGGAAGGTTGAAGTCACCCATGATAACAACCCTGTTATTTTTGCACCTTTCCAAAATCTGCCACCCAATCTGCTCCTCTGCATCTCTGCTGCTACCAGGAGGCCTATAGAATACCGCCAATAGAGTAACTGCTCCCTTCCTGTTCCTGACTTCCACCCATACTGACTTAAAAGAGGATCCTGCTACATTACCCACCCTTTCTGTAGCTGTAAAGATATCCCTGACCTGTAATGCCACCCCTCCTCCCCTTTCCCCCCTCTGTATCCCTTTTAAAGCACTGAAATCCAGGAATATTGAGAATCCATTCCTGCCCTGGTGCCAGCCAAGTCTCTGTAATGGCCACTAAATCATAATTCCACTTATGTATCGAAGCCCTCAGTTCATCACCTTTATTTCTGGTGCTTCTTGCATTGCGGTACACACATTTCAGCCGTCCTACCTTACTTTCTTTACATCGTTTGTTCTGCTTCTCTTTCCTCAAAGCCTCTCTATATGTTGGATCTGGCTTTACTCCATGCACTGCTTTCACTGCTCTATCACTCCGTTTCCCATCCCCCTTGCAAATTAGTTTAAACCCTCCCAAACCATGCTAGCAAACCTACCTGCAAGGATATTGCTCTCCCTCGAGTTCCGGTACAACCCATCCAATCTGTACAGGTCCCACCTTCCCCAGAAGAGATCCCAATGGTCCAAAAATCTAAAACCCTGCTCCCTGTACCAACTCCTCAGCAACGCATTCAACTGCCATCTCCTCCAATTCTTACCATCACGGTCAGATAGCACTGGCAGCAATCCTGAGAACGTCACCCTTGAGGTCCTGTTCTTCAGCCTTCTGCCTAATTCCCGAAACTCACATTTCAGGAACTCATCCCTCTTCCTGCCTATGTCGTTGGTACCAACGTGTATCACGACATGTGTCATGTATCATGTATCACTGTCGTTTGGAAGGGCAGGGAAAGGAAGAGGGTGGCAGCAGTGATAGGGGGCTCTATAGTCAGGGGGTCAGACAGGCGATTCTGTGGATGCAGGAAAGAAACGCGATGGTAATTTGTCTCCCAGGTGCCAAGATACGGGATGTTTCTGATCGCGTTCACGATATTCTGAAGTAGGAAGGAGAACAGTCAGAGGTCGTGGTACATATTGGTACCAACAACTTAGGTAGGAAAAGAGAGGAGGTCCTGAAAACAGACTGCGGGGAGTTAGGAAGGAAGTTGAGAAGTAGGACCTCAAAGGAAGTAATCTCGGGATTACTGTCTGTGCCACGTGACAGTGAATATAGGAATGGAATGAGGTGGAGGATAAATGCGTGGCTGAGGGATTGGAGCAGGGGACAGGGATTCAGATTTCTGGATAATTGGGAGCTCCTTTGGGGCAGTTGTGATCGGCACAAAAGGGACAGGTTGCACGTGAAACCGGGGGGGGGGCAATATCCTGGGGAAGAGGTTTGCTAAGGCTATTGGGGAGAGTTTAAACTACAATTGCTGGGTGGTGGGAACCGAACTGAAGTGACAGAGGAAATGGAGGTTGGCTCACAAATAGAGAAAGCTTGGAGACATTGCGAAAGGGAGGATCGGCAGGTGATGAAGAAGGGATGCGCTCAGACCGTCTATTTTAATGCGAGGAGTAATATGAACAAACCGGACGAGTTTAGAGCGTGGATCAGCACTTGGAGCTATGATGTTGTGGCCATTGCAGAGACCTGGATGGTGCAGGGGCAAGAATGGCTTCTTCCAGTGCCAGGCTTTAGATGTTTCAGAAAGGACAGGGAGGGAGGCAAAAGATGTGGGGGCGGGGTACTGTTGATCAAAGATAGTGTCACGGCTGCTGAAAAGGAGGAAGACATGGAGGGATTTTCTATGGGGTCTCTGTGCGTGGGAGTTAGGAATAGGAAGGATTCAGAGGGTTCCGGTAGCGTCATCGTCCAGAACGGGAGCTTAAGTCAACAGCTCCTCCGGAAAAACGCATAATTTGCCCCGTTAATCCATCAAGTATAAGATATTCCGAAGATATCTGAACTGATAAGCGGGGCAAGAATGGGGAAAAGAATATAGCGTCACTGCGGAGCCTATGGAAGAGAGAGGTGCAACGCGCGGCTCTCCTACACGTGCGGGTGGTTGCGAAGCTGACGCGGGGCCTCGTTCAGGCGAAGCGGCAAATATGATAAGGATTCTGGAAGAGATAAGAGAAGTCCAAAATGATATAAAACAGCAACTCAATGATATGAAGTCAGAGCTCGCCAACGTCAATCAGAAAATAGCGGTGGCAGAGACTCGAATTAAGAAGGTGGAAGATCGCGAGCAAAACGTGGAACGGATGCTAAGTAAGACGATAAAAATATTAAATCAACAGGAAAGTAAATTGCTTGACCAGGAGGGAAGATCGCGACGGAAAAAATATCAGGATTTATAATGTTCCCGAAGGAGCGCAGGGATTGTGGATGACGGAGTTTTTAGAAAAGTTGCTGCGGGAAGCGTTGGAGATTCCCCCGACTATGGAGATAGTCAATAGAACTAAGATTCCTTCGATTCAAGAGCAAGGGGGAGATTCTACGAAGGGCCTGGTGTAAGAAGAAGGTGTTTTGCAACGGGAAGTTAATATACTTCGATCATGATTACCCCCCGGCCGTCCTACAGAAAGCGAACTGAAGATTAAAGCAAGAAAATATTAAATTCAAAACCCCCGTACCCTGCTAAACTGAGAGCATTTTATGAAGGAGAGGTACAGCTATATCAGACGGTGGAAGAGGTGACTACAGACATGAACAACCCGTTACCGTGGTCAAACCAAGGGAAAGTCTGGCTGAGCAGTTATCCCGATCTGCTTGGGAAATAGTAAGAGAACCGGGAAAGCAGGGGGCAGGAGGAGGACGAGAGAAGGATATTAGAAAGAGACTGTGAGTTCTCCGAATACAGCCCCCACCTCCTCCAGAAGAGCCATAAGGTTTGGCTAACTTTTAAAGTGCTGATAAACTAAACGGAAGCAAAAATAAACGGTGATATATCTATCTCAAGAAATACGTATTATAATGTGGATTTTATATCACTCATTTTTTAAATTCATACATTCACTCCTTTTCCCCACCTAAGTGAGACTATATATGGGAGGAATACACGGGGTAATCATTTCTGTGCAATGGACATAGATATTTTTTACGTACTCTTATAGGTACTGCAGCGGGGCCCTCAACTCATAGGACATAGAAGAGGAATTGCTGTTCTCATATCAAGCAAGCTGTATTCTAAATGGGAGATAAGGAGGGCAGATATATTCTGGTAAGGGGGAATATAGACAGAAATCCAGTTACTTTATTGAATATATATGCACCCCCAGGAAGTGATATTAGTTTCTTCCAGAAAATTACTAATATTATAGTAATGGAAACAGAAGGTCTCTTGATATGTGGGGGAGACTTAAATTTACAATTACAACCGAATTAGACTCTTCTAATTGAAAAAAAACGTATGAAACAAAGTCCTTACATAAGAAAGTTAACACTCTTTTTGAAGATGTTTGTCTAATTGATATATGGAGGGATCTTTTCCCCGATAGAAGGGATTACAATCATTATTCTGTCCCCCCCCCCATTCCGTATATACAAGAATAGATTATTTCATGACATTTGGAAAAGATAAAGACAAAATTAACACCTGTGGAATTGGGACAAATGAAGTAAGTGACCATGCACCTATATATTTATCTGTTGATTTTGACCTACAACCGAAGAAAACTATTTGGAAATTAAATTCAAGTCTACTCAATGATTCCTATTTTAACGAACAAATTAAAAAAGAAATTGGCCTTTACTTAGAATTCAAAGATAATGGAGAGGTTTCACCTTCCATTCTATGGGATACTATGAAGGGTGGCTTAAGAGGGAAAATTGTAGCGATATCTTCATATAAGAGAAGAATAAGGAATAAAACATTAGAGGAGTTACAAAATTAGCTGAAGGAACTAGCAAAAAAAAACGCTAATTGAGCTTGGCACAGGATACACTAGAGGAAATTTTTTTTTAAAGTAATGAAATTAATAGTTTGGCTACACAATAAATTAGAAAAAATGTTTCTGAAACAGAGACACGATGAAACTGGATCTAAATCTATGAAAATACTGGCGTGGAAACTGAAAAGAAATAATATAGCAGAAAATACAATTCATAGAATTCGGGATCCAAGAACAAAAGTGATAAAAAAAAATAAGCTTAGTGAAATGGAAGAAGCTTTTGAAATGTTTTATGGAACTCTATATTCCAAAGCTCCACAGGGAAGCATAGCCCAGATTGACACCTTCCTGAATTCTTTAGAGTTACCACTCTAAGCAAAGAACAAAATAGAGCAATGACTGCTGACATAACTGAGGCTGAACTAAAAACTGCTATTAGTAGGCTTAAATTAAGAAAGTCACCAGGATCAGATGGATAGAGTGGTATGAGGAATTTAGAAATGAGTTAATTCCTGTTTTGCTCCACACAACCGAACTGTGGTTTAAAAAAGACGCAAATGCCTCCTAGCTGGAAGGAGGCGATAATCTCAGCTATACCGAAAGAAAGAAAGAAAGGATAAAATGGAATGTAGGTCATTTAGACCAATATCTGTTCTTAATGTGGATTATAGATTATTTACCTCCATCATAGCCAAACGATTAGAAGAGTTTCTACCCACTGATACATAATGATCAGACAGGTTTTATACAACAAAGCTAAACACTAGACAATATATGAAGGACACTTCACATTATGGATCATATAAAAATGAACCAATAGTGATAAGTGTGGACACTGAAAAGGCATTTGACTCGGTTAGTTGGAATTTTCTTTACAGAGTTTTACATAGATTTGGTGTACATGACACAATTATTAAAACTATAAAGGCACTATATGACAATCCTACTGCTAGGATTAAAATAGCAGGATATTTATCTTACAGTTTACCCTAGAAAGGGGCACGAGACAGCGTTGTGCATGGCCACCACTACTCTTTGCATTATATCTGGAACCATTAGCTCAACACATCAGACAAAATGAGGATATCAGGGAAATTACTATTAAAGGGACAGAACATAAATTGGCCTATTACGCAGATGACATTTTGATCTATCTAACGCAACCAACATACTCTTTACCTATATTGATGCAATCCTTTGAAAAACATGGCCAATTATCAGGATACAACATCAATATAGATAAAACCCAAGTACTTTCATATAACTATGGCCCACCATGAGAAATTGAAAGTAGATATCCTTGGGCATGGCAAACACAGTCTGTCAAATATTTGGACGTCATTATGCCAAAAGAATTGGCAAAATTATCAGAATGCAATTATATATATATAATAAGGAAGATATAATGAGATGGAACCCAATTCCTTTTCTTGTTCTCGGTTCAAGGATTGAATCTATTAAAATGAATATACTTCCCAGACTGCTATATCTTTTTCAGAGCCTACCAATATAGATTAACCAAAATCAATTCAATGAATGGAACAAGATGCTATCAAGATATATATGGCAAGGTAAAAGGCATAGAATTTGTCTCCAAAGTTTGCAATTAGCCAAGGAAAAAGAGAGATGGGGCCTACCTTCTCTTAGAGATTACTATTTTTCAGCACCGTTGAGAGCTGTAATATGCTGGTGCAATCCATCATATGATGCTCAATGGAAAAAACATTGAGGAGGAGGTAATTTCCATCCCCATACAGGCAATTTTGGCTGATAACAACCTACAAAGTTACATAAATACTATTGATAACCCATGGGTGAAATGGACTCTTAGAATATGGAAAACTATTATAAAGGAATGTAAACTAGAGAGAGACATTTCAATTCTTAAATGGTGTGCATATGACTCGGATCTTATGCCGAATAAACTGGATGCTAGATTTAAGGACTGGACAGCTAAAGGAATAACAGCTATTTGCAATATAATGAAAGGAGGAACACTGCTCAGTTTTGAAATTTTCAAAGAGAAACACATCAGAAAAACAAGACTTTTATCGATATTTACAGATGCTACAGTATGTTAATAAGTCAGTTATAAATGTAACCAAGGCAAGTACATGTTTGATAGAGCTATTTAGAAAAGCCTATAATTCAGACAACGGTAGTAAAATAATTTCAAGCGTGTATAAGGGTTTGTCAAATCTTAAAACATTCGACTTCATATATTAAAACAAAATGGGAGAAGGAAGGAGGGATAATAATATCTGAGGAAGAGTGGACAATTATATAGAGGTATCAATGGAAGTGTACCTGTTCACAGAAATGGAGGGAGTACGGGTGGAAAAACTTGGTTAGATATTTTATTGCACCCTCTCAGAAATCCCATTATGATAGTAACCTCCCTGTTTGCTGGAGAAATTGTGGAAATCAAAATGCAAACCATTATCATATTTTCTGGGAATGTCCCATTATCAAAGACTATTGGAATGGGATACACAATGCCCTACAGGGGAATGGGATACACAATGCCCTACAAGACATCTTTAAATGTGAAATACCCTTAGAAAGCAAGACCATATATTTTGGGTATATACCTCAAGAATGGTTGAAAAGAGATAAATATTTAATGAATATACTGCTGGTGGCTGGTAAAAAGACCCTTATCAGGAAATGGTTATCACAGGAAAGCCAAACTTTAAATGTATGGATGGAAATTACAATGGAAATTTACAAAATGGAAAAGATAACAGCATCTGTTAATCATAAATTGGAACAATTTGATTCATACTGGGAAAATGGTTTAACTACATAATACCTCATAGGCCTGATCTTATACTCACAAGTCAATGAATATATTGTAAAAAAAAAAGTTCATTCCCTACTTTGTGCATAGTTTTCTTCTTTTGATGGTTCTTTCTTTCCTCTCCTTTTTATAAGTGTATACCTCAGATAAATATTATGTGGAGATTTGTGACAAATATGACTATATGATATATATGTACAGCATCTGAAATACATCTTATGGAAAGTTTTGTTTGATGATGAACTTCAATGAAAGGTAAATTACAAAAAAAGGGAAGGGTTCAATAACTCGACTGGGTGTTTCTATCGACCACCCAATAGTAATAAGAAGATTGAGGAGCAGATTGGGAGACAGATTCTGTAAAGGTGTGACAATAACGGGTTGTTGAGTTGGGAGATGTTAATTTCCCAAATATCGATTGGCATCTCCCTGGAGTGAGGGGTTTAGATGGGGTGGAGTTTGTTAGGTGTGTTCAGAAAGGTTTTTTGACAGATTATGTAGATATGCCTACAAGAGGAGAGATTGTACTTCATCTGGTATTGGGAAATGAACCTGATCAGGTACCAGGTCATTCAGTGGGAGAGAATTTTGGTTATAATGATCACAATTCTATCTCCTTTACCTCAACATTGGATAGGGATAGGAGCAGACAAGTTAGGGAAATGTTTAATTGGAGTAATGGGAAATATAAGGCTATCTGGCAGGAACTTGGAAGCATAACATAAATTGGAAACAGATGTTCTTAGGGAAACCTACAGACTAAATGTGGCAAATAGTCCGGGGATATTTGTGTGGGGTTCTGCATAGGTACGTTCCAATGAGACAGGAAAAGGATGGTAGGGTACAGGAACCGTGGTGTACAAAGGCTGTTGTAAATCCAGTCAAGCAGAAAAGAAGAGCTTACGAAGGGTTCAAAAAAACGAGGTAATGATGGAGATCTATAAGATTATAAGGCTTGCAGGAAGGAGCTTCAGAATCTAAATCTAAATCTAAAATCTAAGAATGGAATTAAATGAGCCAGAAGGGACCACCAGAAGGCCTTGGCGGGCAGGATTGAAGAATACCCCAATTTCTTCTACAATATGGGAAGAGCAAGAGGATAAGATGCGAGAGAATAAGAGCGATCAAGTGTGACAGTGAAAAAGTGTCTGTGGAACCGGAGGAGATAGCTTCAGTATTCACTATGGAAAACAATCTTGGCGATTGCAGGAGGATGTGCTGGAGTGTTTGGAAAGCATCAAATTAGATAAGCCACAGTGACTGGACGGTATGTACCCCGGGCGAGGGAGGAGATTGCTGAGTCTCAGGGGAAGATTATTAATGAGGACAGGAGAGGTTCCGGAGGATTGGAAGTTTGCGGATGATGTTCCCTTATTCAAGAAGGGAAGTAGAGATATCCCAGGAAATTATATGTCAGTGAGTCTTACTTCAGTGGTTGATAAGTTGATGGAGAAGATCTTGAGAAGCAGGATTTCTGAACATTTGGAGTGGCATAATATGATTAGGAATTGTCAGCATGGGTTTGTCAAAGGCAGGTCGTGCCTTATGAGCCTGATTGAATTTTTTGAGGATGTGACTAAGCACATTGATGAAAGTAGAGTTGTAGATGTAGTGTTTAAGGATTTTAGCAAGGCATTTTATAAGGTAACCCATGCAAGGCTTATTGAGAAAGTAAGGAGGCATGGGATCCAAGGGGACATTGTTTTGTGGATCCAGAACTGGCTTGCCCATGGAAGGTGAAGAGTGGTTGTAGATGGGTCATATTCTGCATGGAGGTCAGTGACCAGTGGTGTGATTTAGGGATCTAATTCGGGACCACTACTCTTTGTGATTTTTATAAATGTGTCACAATGGGGTGCTGGGAACAGACCCAAATGCAAGACACAGACACTGAAGTACAAGGAACAGGACTTGACTAGAGTAGGGACGTGAAAGCATTCAGACTAGGAGCAGGGACAAGAACGCATACTTGGACGAGGGTAAGGGGGACCAGGACTAGAAGACAAGGCTTCGACTCCGAGCCCGAGACCGGACAAGGACCCAGAACCTGGGTCTTGCCTTGGGCTCGGACCCCAGAACCAGGCAAGGATATGACATGGCTTCAGGACAGGACGTGGCTGGGGTCTAGGGGCCTGATCTTGGAGACAGGCTGGAGTCTTTGCTCTTGAGGCTTGAGGCTAGGGTCTTGGGTCTTGAGCTTGGCTGCAGGCTGGGGCCTTGGATCGTGAGCTTGGAGGCTGGGGACTTCAGCCTTGTCTTCTTGCAGTTTGGGTTGGGATCCTCGAGGCTTGTGTTCTTGGAGCTTGGATTGGGATCCTTGAGGCTAGTGTTCTTGGAACCTGGCTTGGGATCCTCGAGGCTTGTGTTCTTGGAGCTTGGATTGGGATCCTCGAGGCTAGTGTTCTTGGAGCTTGGCTGTGGGATCTTCGTCTTGAAATGCGGAGGCTGATAACTCGGAGGCTGTAGCTGAGAGACAGACTGGGAACTGAACATCAACATAGAGCCGGGACTTGTCCTTCGGAAAGCCGGGACTCATCATTAACACGACACCAACATGAGAGAGTACGGTACATAGACATAAAGCCAGAACTTATACATAGTCATAGTCATACTTTATTGATCCCGGGGGAAATTGGTTTTCATTACAGTTGCACCATAAATAATAAATAGTAATACTTAGACAAGCCAGGACTCAACCTCTCCACACCAAGGTGGGACAGGTCCACTTCTGTTAGGTAACGGCAGAACAGCCGGACTTACCCAACAGAGGCAAAGACAAAACATGTCCCCCGCAGGGCAATGGTAAAATGGTCTGACTTACCCCACGGAGGTGAGGACAAGACAAGACAGATCCCCCGCAGAGAAACGGCAGAACGGCCTGACTTACCCCCACGGAGGCGAGGACAAGAAGAGACAAACACCAAAGAACGACAGACAGATCCATCTCTGCTTCGGGGTTGCTCTAAATCGCAGTTACAGCCAGCAACCTCCGCTGGCTACGGAAACAGCCGGATCCCTACCTAGCTCGGAGTGGCTGACGGCCACTCAGCTGGGCAGGGAAACAGCCGAATCCATACTGCAAAGACTACTCCAATGAGTGGCAACAAGGCTCCATGAAGCAGTGGTCCTCCAACCAGTCTAGAGATCACGAATGGTTTCACTAGCCTTCCATCAGGAGGTTGCTCCGAGGGGGACTGACAAGATAAACCAGCAGACCACACTCAACCCCGAGGCTACTTATATTCCAAGCCCAAAGGTGGGAATCAGGTGCCTATGATTAACTCAACCAAACGAGGGACAGCTGGAAGATCCGGAGTCCCGAGTCCACGGACCAGACCGTGAACCGGAATTCAGGCTTCACGGACCGGACCATGACAAAATGACCTGGATGAGGAAGTGGGGGGATGGGTTAGTAAACTTCCTGATGACACAAAGGTCGGGGGTGTCGTGGCTAGTGTGGAGGTCTGTCAGAGGTTACAGCAGGACATCCATAGGATTTAAAACTGGGCTGAGAAGTGGCAGATGGAGTTCAACCAGGATAAGTGTGAGGTTGTTCATTCTGGCAGGTCAAATATGATGGCAGAATATAGCATTAATGGTAAGACTCTTGGCAACGTAGAGGATAAGAGTGATCTTGTAGTCCAAGTCCATAGGACACTCAAAGCTGCTGCGCAGGTTGACTCTGTGGTTAAGAAGACATAGGGTGCATTGGCCTTTATTAATCGTGGGATTGAGTTTAAGAGCCGAGAGGTAATGTTACAGCTAAATAGGACCCTGGTCATACCCCACTTGGAGTACTGTGGTCAGTTCTGGTCCCCACACTGCAGGAAGGACGTGGGTGCAGAGGAGTTTTACAAAGATGTTGTCTGGATTGGGGAGCATGCCTTATCACAATAGGTTGCGTGAACTCAGCCCTTTCTCCTTGGAGCGACGGAGGATGAGAGGTGTCTTGATGGAGGTGTACAAGATAATGAGAGGCATTGGTCGTGTCGATAGTCAGAGGCTTTTTCCCAGGGCTGAAATAGCTGGCACAAGAGAGCATAGTTTTACGTTGCTTGGAAGTAGGTACAGAAGAGATGTCAGGGGTAAGCTTTCTGTGCAGAATGGTGAGTGTGTGGAATGGGCTGCCAGCGGTGGTGGTGGAGCCGGAATTGGTAGGGTCTATTAAGAGACTCCCGGATAGGTACATGGAGCTTAGAAAAATAGAGGGCTATGGGTAAGCCTAGGTAGTTCTAAGGTAAGGACATGCTCGGCACAGCTTTGAGGCCGAAGGGCCTGTCGATTTTGTATGTTTGTTCCCAATACTTCTGATGTTAGAATAGACAAACATTAACCCATCAGCCGAACTGCAATTATGCCCAATCCACTGGGTATTCTTCCTCTGTCTCTCTACACATTGGATCTACCTTAACACCACTGCCTCATCATCTGCCCCATCTCTCCAGTTCCCATATCCCTGCCCATCTAGTTTAAAAACTCCCCATCAGCTCTTGTAAACCTGCCCATAGTGAAATTGGTTCCCCTCGATTTCCTGTGTAACCAGTCCTTTCCGTGTAGGTCATACCTTTCCCAAGAAGGAAACCCAATGATCCAGAAATCTGCTACACTCCCTCAGCCACATATTCATCTGTCAAATTCTTCGTCTCACCAGTGTTTCCCATAGGCATCAATGCAGAGAAAACTACCTTTGAGGTCCTGTTTTTTCATCTTTCTACCTAGCCCCCTCTGCTCTTGAAGATCTTATTCCCTTTCATATCTATGTTGTTGGAACCAATATGTGCCATGACATCTGGCTGCTCACTCTCCTCCTTTAATCTGATATCCCTGACACTGACACCTGGGAGACAACAAACCATGTCTTTTCTCGTCCATAGAATCTCTTGTCTGTTCTCCTAACTATTGAATCCTATAAGACATTGGAGTAGAATTAGGCCATTTGGCCCACCAGGTCTGTTTCGCCATTTATGTATGGCTTTTCCATTTCCCTCTCAACCCCATTCTCTTGCCTTCTCTTGTAGCCTTTCACACCCTAACAGATCACGAATCTATCAACCTCTGCTTTAAATATACTCAATGACCTGCTCTCTACAGCCAGCTGTGGCACCTAATTCCACAGATCTTCTCCTTCCGGGAGGGGGGAGAAGATGGCGGCGCGACGACAGCACGCGTGGCCACTTCGGTGATGAATATCTGTTATCTGTCAAGTAGGGGACCGTGCACAATCCTGATTTGATGGAATCAGACGTGAGGGCACAATGGAACATCTGGAAAACTTCTGAAATGACTGTTTTGCTACCGCTGCTACTGTGAGGTAACCGGAATCTCCAGAGCTGAAGGCCCCGAAATCCTCAGTTTTGCGTGTTTCAGCGGCCGGGGAGAGGTCGAAGGTGGTCGGCAGAGGATGGCGCTCGGGAGGCTGTATTGGAGAGGCTGCTCGGAAGCTCGGAGTTTTCGGATGGATGGTCTCAGGGTCGGCTGGGGTCGGCTGCTTCCAAGGTATCGCAAGTTGACGGTGCCTGGAGGTTTATGGAAGGGAGTTTCTCCCTTTTGCTGCCTGCTATTGGGGACTCGGGAGTCGATCGACTCGGGACTTTGAGAACTTTTTTTTACTGTACCAATGTCTGTTCTTTATCAAATTATCCTATTGCTTTGCACTGTTGTAACTATATGTGATAATTATGTTCTTTTGTCAGTGTTAGTCTTTGGTCTGGCTCATTTTCAGTGATATCACTCCGGAGAAACATTGTATCATTTCTTAATGCATGTATGCATTTCTAAATGACAATAAAAGAGGACTGAGTGTTCTCATAAACTAAGGATTTACCACACTCTGGCTAAAGAAATTCCTCATCCCCATTCTAAATTGATGTTCTTCTTTTCTGAGGTTGTGCCCTCTGGCTCTAGACTCCCCCTTTAGTAATTATCCTCTCCACATCCGCTCTATGAAGGCCTTTCAATAGTTGGTAGGGTTCAATGCGACCTCCACTCATGCTTCTAATTTACAGGAGCACTGGCCCAGAGTCATCAGATGCCCATTTTATGACAAGCATTTCACTGAAGGAATCATCTTTTGTGAACCTTCCTAAAGACCTCTCCAATGCCAGCACATCCTTTCTTAGATAAGGGGCCCAAAATTCAATGCCTCATAAAGCCTCAGAATTACATCTGTGCTTTTATATTCTAGTTCTCTTGAAATGAGTATTAACATCGCACTTGTCTTCCTCACCGCATATTCAACCTTCAAGTTAACCTATAAGGAAGGCTGCCCAAAGACCTCCAAGTCCCTTTGCACCTCGATTTATTAAATTTTCTGCACGTTGAGAAAATAGTCTACTCTTTTATTTCTTCGACTGAAGTGTATGACCGTAAACTTCCGAACACTGCAATACACCTGCTGCTATTTTGCCCATTCTCCCAATCTGTCCAAATCCTTCTGCAGCCTCCCTGCTTCCACAACATGACATACCCCTCCACCTATCTCCTTATCATCTGCAACCTTGAGAGCAAAGCCATCAAGACCACCATCCAAAGCATTGATATACAACACCAACCCCTGCAGAACACAACTAATCACAGGCAGCCAATCAGAAAAGGCCTTACGGACCTGATTGATTTTTTTTTGAGGATGTGACTAAACCCATTGATGAAGGTAGAGTAGTAGATGTAGTATGTATGGATTTCAGCAAGGCATTTGATAAGGTACCCCATGTAATGCTTATTGAGAAAGTGAGGAGGCATGGGATCCAAGGGGACATTGGTTTATGGATCCAGAATTGGCTTGCACACAGAAGGCAAAGAGTGGTTGTAGACGGGTCATATTCTGCATGGAGGACGATGACCAGTGGTGTGCATCTGGGATCTGTTCTGAGACCCCTTCTCTTCATGATGATTATTAATGACCTGGATGAGGAAGTGGAGGGATTAGTATGTAAATTTGCTGATGACACAAAGGTTGGGCCTGTTGTGGATAGTGTGGAGGGCTGTCAAAGTTTAGAGGGGGACATCAATAGGATACAAAACTGGGCTGAGAAGTGGAAGATGGAGTTTAACCCATATAAGTGTGTGGTGGTTCATTTTGAAGGTCAAATATGGTGGCAGAAGGATGAGTGGTGACCTGATAGAGATGTATAAGTTGATGAGAGGCACTGATCGTGTGGATGGTCAGAGGCTTTTTCCCATGGCTTAAATGGCGAACACGAGAGGGCACAATTCAAGGTGTTTGGAGGTAGGCATGGAGGAGATGTCAGGGTAAGTTTTTTTACGCAAAGAGTGGTGACTGCAAGGAATGAGCTGCCAGCAACGGTTGTGGAGGTGGATACGATAGGGTCTTTTAAGAGACTGGCAGATAGGTACATGGAGCTTTGAAAATTAGAGGGCAATGGATAACCATAGGTGATTTCTAAAGTAAGTACATGTTCGGTACAGCTTTGTGGGCTGAAGTGTCTGTACTGCGCTGCAAGTTTTCAATATTTCTACGTTTCTACTGTTACGTACCCCGTAACTGGGTTGCCAAACCAGCAGAAATGGATCACTCGGTTGGAGTCTGGAGTACTAGAACTAAGAAAGTTTTATTAAAGAAACAAGCAACACATTAATCGAAAGGATAATAAATGCAACAGTTCAGCGATGATAAACACACATGTGCACAGAATTAAGATAACAGCATCAATCAAGCTCTATCGTTGTCTAGGGGTAAATGACCAAATTTCAAAATGACTCAAAGTTCAGTTCGCAGTAATCGTTTCCATGGCGATGGACAACGTGGGGGAAGAGAGAGATAGAATAGGAACAACTCATCATTCAGAACGGCTTCACTCACAGACCAGCAGGATGGCTCACAGACCAGCGAGATGGCTCAGAAACAGCTTTTTGGGCGGGTCCTTGGTGATGTCACCTGAGGTCACCGACTGTGACCCCTCCTCCAGATGCGGTCGATCCTCTGCAGTGAACCCGGCACCCAGGCAAGGGCGGACACACACCGGGTTCCCGCTGATCGTACCTTTCCACCCTTGTCGTTGTCTGATACTTCTCACCCACTCGTGAGAGGCGCACCGCTTCCAGGGTCTCGTTACCTCGGGTGGCGTGTGTGTCTGTCTTAGCGAACCTGTCCCTTTTTATCCCCCTGCTGGGGTATCGCCTGTCCATCACTTCAAACAGTTCAGGGCTCAAAGGGGGGAGCCGCTCCAGACAGCTCTTCCTCCCACATCCCTTCATTACACATCTCCAGACGCTGCTCCATTGTTCCTTATCTCTCCTTCCCCTGAGGGCAGGTGGCAGACCAACTGCTGATGCCACTGATGCTAGCCCAGGCCAGCAAACATCTTAATTTTATGTGTATTCTCGTAACACTACCTATTTTAAAAACCTCAAGTGTAGTCCATCAGGTCCAAGGGATTGATTTATCTTCAGACTTTTCATGTTCCGAAAGCACCTTCTCCCTCGTTATGAGAATTTCACTCACTTCTGCCCCCAACAGTCTCAAACATCCAGCATGCTGCTGGGGTCTTCCACAGTGCAGACTGATGCAAAATCCTTATTCAGTTCATCCACTATTTCCCTTTCCCTAAATAATCCCCCTCCAGAGTAGTTTTCCAGCAGTCCAACATCTACTCTCACGTCTCTTTTACTCTTTATATATCTGAAACAAATTTTGGTATCGTCTGATATGATTGGCTTGCTTATCTTCATATTTCATCTCTTTGTTCCTTGTAACTTTTTCAGTTGCCTTCTGGTTTTTTTTCTTGAAAGCATTACAATAATTTTGGTTCTATTATATGTCCTCTCTTTTGCTTTGGTTATGCCATGGTTGTGTCATCCCATTTTTACAATATTTCTTTGGGATGTACTGTATCAATCCTGTGCCTTCTGAATTGCTCCCAAGAACTCCAGCCATTGCTGCTCTGTCATCATCTCTGCTCATGTCCCATTCCAATCAACTTTGGCTAGCTCCTCTATCAAGTCTGTGTAATTCTCTTTACTCTACTGTAGCTCATGTATTGTAGTTCAGAGTCCTGAATATACAGTAACTCCCGGCATGGTCTTTTTACAATTGCGTTCCTTAACTCTACACACATCGATCTTATGTCACTTTTTTCTAAGGATTTGATTACATTTTTTTTATCAGCAGAACCACACCACCCCTTCTGCCTACCTACCTTTCCTTTCAATAAAATGTGAATCCGTGGATGAGAAGTTCCCCACTATTGAAGAAGATGGGGGTGAGGGGTCACTCCTTCCAACAAACAATCATGTCCTTGTCAAACGCAGCAGAAGAAAGCAGCAACTGGATTTGGATTAAAAGGAAAGACAACAACTGGGCTGCAAGATGAAGACAGGAGGGTATGGAACTGAAGGGGGTGTATCTGGGACGCCAGGTAGCACCATTGAGCCCTCTGGAGACGTCGTGGGCTTATCAACGAAACGTCAAAGAAGGAGGATGCCCACCTGATGACCCCGATGACGTACCTACCCTCCCTCCTTGTCAGCACCCCAAGCCCACTGCCAATATCGAGAGTGCTGACTTACCATAGGGATTGAAACATCAAGTCCTAGTAGCTCTACTCTACTTCTTTCAGCTACGAATCAGTGATGCCCACAATGTCATACCTGCCAATCTCTAAATGAGCTACAAGATCATTTACTTTATTTCATATACTACATGCATTCAGATGTAACTCCATCAGTCCTGTATTCATAATCTTTTTCGATTTTGTCCCCCTGTTACACTGCACTGTCATTGCACTGACTGAATTTTTGCCCTGTCGTCTGTCTGTCCATCCTGGAATTTTATTACACACTGTCTTTGCTTGTGTAGCAACTGCACCATCCTCAGCCCTAATCCCCGATCACTACTGTACTCATCTTCTACCCCCTTCCCTTCTGAGTCCCAGAACCAGACTCAGTGCCAGAGCCCTGGTCACTGTGCCTTTCCCCAACACCATTCAGAGTGGTATACTAGTTATTGAGGGGAATGGCCACAGGGTTATTCTGCACTGTCTGTCTATTCCCTTTTCCCTCTCCTGACAGTCACCTCGCTACTTGCCCCTGGAACGTTGAGCAAACTCCATCACAGAGATCGAAGCCTGAGAAGGGGTAGTTCACTCAGGTTCTCCAATTAAGTACGTTTGTACAAAAGACAGTGACTCGTGGCAGATTGGAGCTTTGAGCAGTGCAGCACCATTTTAGCAGTACTGATTGACAAAAATAAACTCAAGTAAGTCAGAGGCAAGTGCAGCAGCCATTGTTGGAAGCCCATTCCAGGCACTCACCACTCTCTGAGTAAAATGTTTACCCCTGATATCTCCTCTGTACCTACTCCCCTGCACCATAAACATGTGTCCACATGTGACAACCATTACAGCCCTGGGGGAAAAAGCCTCTAACTATCCATTATCGTTTTATTATTATTACTTGTTTTCCTTCTTTATATTTGCTCAGATGGAACAGTAGTGAAGCCAGGCAGGATAGTTGAATGTTCCACTTACAGGATGTGGAAAGACGGGGGTCCTGCAGTGTCCCTGACGACTACAATTACGGGAAGAGCATCCAGCTGTTGCTTCGAACACTCCGTGTTGAGGAGTTGGAGCTGGAACTAGATGAACCCTGGATCAATTGGGAGACTGAGGGGGTGATAGATTGGATAATTAGAGAGGTAGTTACAACCTAGGTGCGGCACAGGAGACTGGGTGATAGTCAAGAAGGGGAAATGGGTTAAAAAGCCAGTACAAGAGTACCCCTGTACTTTGGTTACTGTGCTGAGTGGTGACCTAGCAGATGAGAAGGCGGGGGAGGGGCAGTAGAAGAGGCAAGTCGTGGTGATAGGGGATACTTTACTTCGGAGAATGGAAATGTGGTTCTGTGGATGAAAACAACATTCCTGAATGGTATGTTGTGTCCTGGGTGCCAAGCTCCGGGACATCTTGGTTTGAGTCCTCAGCATTCCAAAGTGGGATGGTCAACAGCCAGATGTTGTGGTCCACGTAGTCACCAATGACATATGTAGGAAGTGGGCCGCTGTTCTGCAAAGTGAGATCAGGAGTTAGGTGCCAAGCTAAAGGGCAGGACGTGCAGGGTTATGACCTCAGGATTGCTCCCCGTGCCATATGCCATTGAGAACAAAAATAGGAAGATTACACCCTTTAACACATGACGAAGGATTTGGTGCAGGAGGAAGGGCACAAGATGTTTGGGTTATTGGGCTCTCTTCTATGGAATGTGGGACCTGCACAAAAGAGACGAACTGTACTGGAGATGGAAGTAGTCTAACATTTGCTCGTGCTTCACATGGCACGGGGGGAGGGGGGGACTGTGGAGGAGGGGCGCAGAGTGGTATAAACTGGATTTGCAGTGAACGTTGTCTACAATGACTTCAGTAAGGCGGTTGACAAGCTCCTACATGGGAGGTTGGTCAAGACAGTTCAGTCACCTGGCATTCAAGATGAGGTAGTAAATTGAACTGGACATTGGCTTTGTAGGAGAAGCCAGAGCATGGGAGTAGAGTTTTGTCTCTTTGACTGGAGGCCCGTGACTAGTGGACTGCAAGGGGGATCGGTGCTGGGTACGTTGTTGTTTGTCATCTCTGTCAATGACCTAGATGATAATGTGGTTAACTCGATCAGCAAATTGGCAGATAACACCAGAACTGGGGGTGTAATGAAAATGAGGAAGACTATCATGGCTTGCAGCGGGATCTGGAGCAAATGAAAAATGAAATGAAATATGCCTTGTGGTATTTAATACAGGAAACTGCAAAGTGTAGCTCTTCATAGGACCAACCAGGATAGGCCTTAAACAGTGAATGATAGGACACTGAATACAGGTCTGTAATTTGTTGAAAGCAGTGACATGGGTTAATAGGGTCACTAGCAAAAAAAATTTGGCACATTGACCTTCATGAATCAAAGTTTTGATTATAGGAGATGGGTTGTTATGTTGAAGTTGTATAATTTGGAGCATTGTGTACAGACACCCACCTACAGGCAAGATGTAAATAAGTTTGAAAGAGTTCAAAGGAAATTTACAAGAATGTTGCCGGGTCTGGAGGATCTGAGTTACAAGGAAAGATTGAATAGGTTAGGACCTTATTTCTTAGAACGCAGAAGACTGAGAGGAGATTTGACAGAGGGATTCAATATTATGAGGCATATAGATAGGGTAAATGCAAGTAGTCTTTTTTTCCATTGAGGTTGGGTGGTCTGCAACCAGAGTTCATGAGTTAAGGGTGAAAGGTGAGAAGTTTAATGGGCTCATGAGGGCAAACTTCTTCACTCAGAGGTTTGTGAGAATGGAAACAAGCTGCCAACACAAGCAGCGCATGTAAGGTCTATTTCAATGTTTAAGAGAAGCTCTATTAGGTACTGTACATAGTTGGCAAGGATGTGGAGGGCTATGATACCGGTGCAATTCGATAGGGGTAGGCAATTTAAATGGCCGAGCATGGACTACATGGGCTAAAGAGCCTGTTTCCGTGTTGGACTTTCTATGACTCTGTGACTAAGGTTTGAGAAGAAACTGAAGAGTTGTGAACAAAGCCTGGTCCTTCATGCAAACCAGACTCTTCCACTGATTCTGTCTACACTTCCCACTGGGTTTGGAAAGCAGCCGATACAATCACAGACCCCACCCACACGTCATTCTCTCTTTTCTCCTCTCCCATTGAGCAGAAGATACAAAGCCCCGAGAGCATGAACCACCAGATCCGAAGACAGTTTCTATGCCATGGTTATCAAACTCCTGAACAGACCTCTCACTCACTACCGTTTGAACAGTTGTATCCCTAGTCTAACTCAATGTAGTCCTCACATCTTACTGTGTAATTGTGTAATTACTTGCACTGTAATTTCTCTGCAACAATAGCACTATATTTCACACAGTTTTCGTTTTACTACCTCAATATATCCATGTATGAAATGGTTTATCTGGAAGGCATGCAAAGCACAAGCTTCCCGCTATACTTTGGTACAAATGGCAACAATACTCACTTTGAACGTGCAGTTCAACTGCAGATTGTTTGAAGTCAGTTCCGTCTTCAACTGAACATGTATATCGCCCTTCATCGTCTGGCCTTATGTTCTTTATTCTGAGGGAAATGTTTCCTTTGAAAATTTCACCTTTAAACAGTTCTGTCCTTCCTCTGTAATCCTGGTGTTTAGCGAGGGGATCATCTTGTCCATGTCTGTACACGTGGATGGGTGAGCTGAGACCTGATTTCAGCCACTGCACTGTCATGTTGCTGGCAGAGGTTGGTGGGAACAGCTGACATTCCAGTACAACATCTTCACCTGCAATTGCTACAAAGGGTTCATCAGGTACAAGTAGGATAAAATCACCTGGAGAAAAATAATTATAGACAAGGAACCGATACTTAACGTTAATGAGGAACTTGTTACCCAATATACAGTTCAAACTACAACACAACCAGGACTGTGAACTCAAAAGAAAATAATCTCAACAAGTATTAAGATTTTGATCGCATACCATCAAATTGAAATGGGTAGGTGGTTTTAACACAAGTTTTTACATAAATTTACGACGGATTATTATTATAACATCAAAAAATTTGGTTCTTCCCCTGCTTCTACCCCACCCCCGACCCCCAGCTCCTCTAACAATCAAAATAGTTTGGGCATCCCACAGAGCACGGGGGTGGAAAGTAACTTCACGCAACTTCTCCACCAGAACCCACCCAACCAGCAAGAAGAAAGGGATGGTTTAGGTCTGAGGGACAGTAATGATATGGGTGGAACTGAGCACTGAAATCTGTGTATAAAATCCAGCCAGGCAGAAGCTGGACAGGAAAGCCCAAATTATGAAAAAAAAATGACGCGTGGAACGTTTTTTGCATTGCAGGTGCTCAAAGACCAACATTTGAGAGTTGAAGTAGCAACTCTGTATTGACATTGTCCAGTCATCATTTATTTTTAACATAAATTTTAAAAAGCTAAGGCTCCATCACTACTCCCTATCAAACATCACTCCTGGCATCATGCCAAACAGAAATAAAACACTGATGCCCTCTGTTTGCCAGCTGATCCAGATCCACGTTATCTCCGACACTTGCAGTCTTCCTTCTCCTGTGCACACAGGCTGATGTTCCGCTAGATACCTCTTCCCATCTCTTCCTGTCCCTGATCATTCACCAATTCAGTAACGGTAATTTAAGGGTGTGACTGCTTCCTGGAATGTCATGCCAACCCTCCCCGATGTATTGAAGTGTTTGGAGCTCGTCACCCTGAGCCAAGTACTTCAACCAGAGAACACTTGCTGAAGGAATGCAGAAGGTTACAGTTTGATCAGTTTGGATCAAATAGTAGGCTTCATGGGTGGACTGGGAAATGTGGCTCCCGACCCATTCCTACTAAATCAGGGTTTCTCAACTGTGCTTCCATGAAACCCTAGGATTCTGTGAGAGGTTGCTAGGGGTTACGTGAGAGATCGTGATTTAAAAGAAAAGCATCGTTTTTTGAAATTCACACCACTCGTGATGCTAGCGCTCAGAGTGGTGGACAGTGACCAAGCAGCCCCGCTAGCAATCTCAGCCCAGTATGGCAGTGTGAATTAGGATTGTGTTTATTTAGTTGAGTCCATCCTCAGTTTTTGATGTGAGATGGAGAGGCCGTTGATAATTGGTGAGCGCCACGGAGGAGTGGACGGTAGGCTGATGAGGAGCCTGAAGTGTTGGGTAGACTTGCCTAATTTTGGTTTCTCCCTCCTGAATTACCTCCCCAACTTCCCCTCATGTGCCTTTGACTGAATTATGGAAGCAAAATTACCAGTGTCGTAGAAAATTTGAGGGAAATTTTCATTCTAAAGTCAGTCCAGTTTGGCAATTTTTGAAGAGAAAGTGTGAGATGGAAAAGGAGAATTCTCACCCTAGGCTTACGGACAGCTCTGATAAGCGTACTGATCCAGATTTACAATTTTCTGTTCATTTCACTGCACTAATGCAACAGTGTACACACAAACGTCTGTTATTACAAAGAAAGCTATTGATCAATGGTTTTTTTTATATGGACTGGTGATCCAAGTTGTCCTATTACATTGTGCCTAGTCTGTGGCAAATAACTTACTAATGTAGCAATGGCTCCAGAAAAATTGAAAAGACACTTAACTGCAAACAACAGCCATATGATACATCATTGTGTTGATCATTTTAAACAACTATTGGAATCTCAAAAAAAACATTAAATCTTTTGAAAATAAAGTCACAGTCAGTAAAAAAGTTCTGGTCGCAAGTTATTAAGTAGCTTTAAGACCAGTTCCCTAGAGAATGTTTAAAAAACTGTGTGAAATCCTGGACAAAGAGCACACCAGTCTCCAGCTACATACAGAAATCGGGTGGCTCAGCAGTGGAAGAGTTTTCAACAGGGAGTTTGACTTGAAAGGTGAATTGCCGTTGTACTTTCTCGAAAATAGTAGGCCGGATTTTGCTGAGTGCTTTGAAGATGAAGAGTGGCTGCAGAAACTAGCCTACTTAACAGAGATTTTTCATCATGTGAACCAGTTGAACAAGTCTCTGCAATGTCCTGGAGAACATGTTTTGACTTCAAGTGACAAGATTAGATTCTTGGATTTAAAAGAAAACAGAATCTTTAGAAAAATCATGTCGCAAAAGGAAATCTTGAACTGTTTCCACTCCCGCTTGGGCTTGAGAGTGTGGAAGGATATCAGAACGTCTCGAGTATTATTGAAAACCACCTGGAAGAACTGCAGAACAAAATTGAAAAGCACTTTCCCTCCTTTCAAAACCAGTGTTATGACTGGTTGAGGGAACCTTTCTCTGAACCTTCTGCTCAGCCTGAGAACCTGACTTTGAGAGGAAGAACTTTGTGAGCTGTACTCTGATTGTGTGCTTAAGATTAGATTTACTGACCTGCCTCTGGACAAGTTCTGGATTTAAGACCATATGGCCATAAGATATAGGAGCAGAAGTAGGCCATTCAGCCTTTCAAGTCTGCTCCGCCATTCAATCATGGGCTGATCCAATTATTACAGTCATCCCAACTCTCCTGCCTTCTCCCCATACCCTTTGTTACCTAGTCTAGTGTAGTTTTGTGTTCTTTCATGTAGCACCATGTTCCTGGAAGAACATTTTGTTTTTACTGTGTACTGTACCAACAGTTTATGGTCGAAATGACAATAAAAATCGACTTGACTTGACTTGATCAAGAACCAATCTATCTCTGCTTTAAATACACCCAATGACTTGGCCTCCAGAGCTGCTTATGGCAACAAATTTCACAAATTCACCACCCTCTGACTGAAGAAATTTATCCACATCTCTGTTCTAAATGGGCATCCTTCAGTCCTGAAGTCGTGCCCTTTTGTGCTAGACTCCACTACCAAGGGAAATAATTTAAGCATATCTAAACTTTTCAGGCCTTTTAACATTTAGAATGTTTCCATGAGATCTCCCCTAATTCTCCTGAGCTCCTGGGAATGCAGCTGAAGAGCTGCCAGACGTTCTTCATGCGGTAACCCTTTCATTCCTGGAACCATTCTCGTGAATCTTTTCTGAACCCTCTCCAATGTCAGTCTACTCTTTCTAAAATAAGGAACCCAAAACTGCACACAATACTCCCAGAGTAGTCTCACGAGTGCCTTATAGAAACTCAACCTCACATCCCTGCTCATATATTCTATACCTCTAGAAATGAATGCCAACATTGCATTTGCCTTCTTCACCACAGACTCAACCCGGCGTTAACCTTTAGGATATTTTCCACAAGGACTCCCAAGTCTCTTTGCTTTTCTGCATTTTGAATTCTCTCCCCATCTAAATAATAGTCTGCTTGTTTATTTCTTCCATCAACGTGCATGACCATACACTTTCCAAAATTGTTTTTCATTTGCTTCTTCTTTGCCTATTCCCCTAATCTATCTATGTCTCTCTGCAGGTTCTCTGTTTCCTCAACACTACCTGCTCCTCCACCTATCTTTGTATCATCGGCAAATTTAGCCACAAACCCATTAATCCCATAGTCCAAATCATTAACATACATTGGAAAAAGCGGATGTCCCAATACAGACCCCTGTGGAACTCCACAGGTAAGCGGCAGCCAGCCAGAATAGGATCCCTTGATTCCAGCTCTCTGTTTTCTGCCGATCAGCCAATGCTCCACCTATGCTAGTAACTTCCCTGTAATTCCATTGGCTTGTATCTTGCTAAGCCGCCTTATGTACGGCAGCTTGTCAAAGGCCTTTTGAAAATCCAAGTACACCACATCTACTGCATCCCCTTTGTCTATCCTGCTTGTAATTTCCTCAAAAAATTGCAGTTGTTTAGTCAGGCAAGATTTTCCTTTCAGGAAACCATGCTGGCTTTGGCCTATCTTGTCATGTGCCTCCAGGTACTTCGTTATCTTATCCTTAACAATTGATTCTAATAACCTCCCAACCATTGATGTCAGGCGAACAGGTCTATAGTTTCCTTTCTGCTGCCTCCCATTCTTCTTAAATAGTGGAGTAAAATTTGCAATTTTCCAGTCCTCCGGTACAATGCCAGAATCTATCGACTCTTGAAATATCACTGTTAATGCCTCCGCAATCTCTCCAGCTACTTCCTTCAGAACCCGAGGGTGCATTCCATCAGGTCCAGGAGATTTATCCACCCTCAGACTATTCAGCTTCCTGAGCACCTTCTCAGTCGTAACTTTCACTGCACATACTTCACTTCCCTGACACTCTTGAATGGCCGGTATACTGCAGAAGTCTTCCACTCTGAAGACTAATGGAAAATACCTATTCAGCTCCTCTGCCATTTCTGCGTCTCTCATTACAATATCTCCAGCGTCATTTTCTGTTGGTCCCATATCGAGCCTCAACTCTCTTTAGCCCTTTATATACTTAAAAATGCTTTAAGTATCTTCTTTGATATTAGTCACCAGCTTCCTTTCATAATTCATCTTCTCCTTCCTAACGACCTTCCTCGTTTCCTTCTGCAAGTTTTTAAAAGCTTCCCAATTATCTATCTTCCCACTGGCTTTGGCTTCCTTGTATGCCCTCTTTTTTGCTTTTACTTTCGCTCTGACTTCACTTGTCAGACACGGTAGTGTCCTTCTTCCATTCAACAGTTTCTTCTTATTTGGAATATATCTGTGTTATATTACCCTCATTTTTCACAGAAACTCCAGCCATTGCTGCTCTGCTGTCCTTCCTACTAGTGTCCATTTCCAGTCAACTTTGGCCAGATCCCCTCTCCTGTCATTGTAATTTTCTTTATTCCACTGAAATATCGACACATTGGAATTACATTCTCCTTCTCAAATTTCAAAGTGAACTAGATTATATTGTGATCACTGTTCCATAATGGTTCCTTAACCTTAAGCTCTCTTATCACCTCTGGATCATTGCACAACACCCAATCCAGCAAGCCTAGTGGGCTCAACAATGAGCTGTTCTAAAAAGCCATCCCTTAGATATTCTACAAATTCTCTCTCTTGAGGTCCAGTACTGATCTGGTTTTCCCAATCCACTTTCCTGTTAAAATCCCCAACGATTATCATGACATTGCCCTTTTGACTCACTTTTTCTATCTCCTGCTGTAATTTGTAATCCTTATCCTGGCTGCTGTTTGGAGCCCTGTATACAACTGCCATTAGGGTCCTTTTTCCCTTGCCAGTTCTTAACTCAACTCATAGAGACTCCACACCTTCCGATCTATGTCATCTCTTTCCAATGTTTAATATTATTTCTTATACACAGAGCCACACCACCCACTCAGCCTACTAACCTATCTTTTGGATACACTGTATATTCCTGGAAGATCAGCTCCCAATGGCAGCCATCCATTAGCCAAGTTTCAGAGATGGCCACAACGTTATACTTGCCAATCTGCAGCTGAATTTCAAGATCGTCCATTTTATTTCTTATGCTGCTTGCATTCAAATACAACACTTTCAGTTCAGTATTTGTTGCTTTCTGTTTTAAGTGCACCACATCTCTATTGCCCTGTAAATCATCCCAGTGGCTGTGATTATGCCTCATCTCCTGGCTGTCCTTTCTATCATCTCTGTTGCACGCTGTCTTTGATTTATTTCTGTTTTCCCCTTCCACAGCCCTATCCCTCCAGCTTCCATCCCCCTGCCAAATTCGTTTAAACCCTCACTAACAGCTCTATTAAACCTGCCTGCTAGGATATTGGACCCCTTTGTGTTCATGTGTAACTCGTCCATTTTTTACAGGTCGTACATACCCCAGAAGAGGCCCCAGTAATCCAGGAACCGGAAGCTCTGCCCCCTACAGCAGTCTCTCAGCCACGCATTACTATGCCTGGTCATGTTATTCTTGTGCGCATTAGCATGTGGCATAGTCAGGAATCCTTAGATTATTACCCTGAAGGTCCTGCTTTTCAACTTTCTACCCAAATCCCCGAATTCCCTGTTCAGGACCTCCTCCCTTTTACTACCTATGTCACTGGTACCAACTTGTACCAAGACTTCTGGCTGTTCACCCTCTCCCTTCAGAATACTCTGCACCTGATCGGAGACATCCCGTACTCTGGCACCTGGGGCGAGGGGTGCATACACCATGCAGGTATCTTGATCAGTGAAAGAAGAGTATACAGCCATTCATTGGAAAGCAATGAACATTTTGAGGCAGTTTTCAACTTCGTACTTCAACTTCAAGCTTTTTCTTGTTTAACAAGCAACACGAGCAAGGATAGAAATTATCTTATTTCAGTGGAAGATGAAATCTGTGTGTGCTTATCTCAAGTTTGACTCAGTAATGACAAATTTATTATGTTTGTCTTACGATTTTTTTTAATTTAAAGGGAAAGAAAGAGATTAATTTCAAGAAAGGTAAGCTAAGCTTAAGCATTATTTTTTTCAAGAAAAGCCGGTTAAACTTTCATTTCCCACTCTAATTATTTTTGGATGATTATATCTACAACTTACTGATCACGCTAACGTACCGTGAGCTCTAGATGTAATAACTTTTATGCAGAGGTTCCGAGGGACCTAAAAATTATTTCAACTATTTCTCCAGTGCAAAAGGGTTGAGAAAAGCTGCTGTACATATCTATGTGATGCTTTTCCTGTGATTAATTGTTTGGAGATATATAGCAGAATTAGGTAGATGCAAGTTCCTGATGACAAGTCACCAACACACTCTGGAATTTAGCAGGGATGGTTCCTCCCACTCCAATGTCCTATGTGATTGGTTTCACTGCTCCTTAAAGACTGTCAGAGGGATTCCCTAACTTATGCATGTTGGCATGATCATCTCTCGTGTGCCCTCCTGGGGCTCAGAACAACTCCAGAAGAGGACCTGCAGTCACCTGTGGCTGTTGGTATAAGGGCAGCCATTACGAGAACCAGGTAATTTCATTCCTGACATGATGACTGCCTTGTCGACCATTCAACAGTGTTCCACCTCCTCAGTAAATTCAATTCTTTTCCACCTATTCCTATCTCCCGTCATGGTGTATAGCACGCTTGGATCTCTGTTGACCTCCATTCCACCTCGTTTGTTTTTGTCCTCTATGATGCACACCAACATCCCCTTAGGCCTCCTCACGATGGCCTATTCTGCATTTTGGAATGTGGAGAAAACACTTTTCATCACATATAAGAGGAGCAAACCTGCACCAGGATTTGAAAGATTACGCTACAATCCCCTGGCATCACGACGTGACCGTGAGTGTGTCAACACTCCTCTGGAGGAGCCGAGGCACCTGCTGTTCCTCCTCCCATGGAACACAGAACCTGAGCTGGGCAGCTCGTCCAAACTCCAGACAGGTTCCCAATGCCGGTTTTAGTCAATTTGCGGGCGGGTGGGGGGGGGGGGTGGTTGGTGTAGGGTAAAGTAATTAGTGGAAAGAAATAATTCATAGCCACCAACATTGACTTGGAGTTCCACCTTAAGAGGCTGGTCTGATGTAATTACATAAAGTTGTTTTTATTTTTTTATCGCTCTTTGTGTTCAGCATTTGGGGTATAATAAATGAGATGCTATGGCTTTTCTTAAGCATAAAATGCATTCACCATTTTTATTGTGAAAACC